>NC_135625.1:50746189-51381903 GCF_053574225.1 Canis aureus | reverse complement strand
CTTGAGGCAATAGTAAGCCTATTTCCAAAATGCTATAGCTCCTGGGTATGAAAGAAAAGCAAACGATTGTTCCATAGTAGTTATAATCACAAGAAGCTCTTTATGCTTCAGACTGGGAAGAAACAGGAGAAACTTGCCTATTTTAATTGCATTAATTTCAGGTAGTGCAGTTGCCTTAGTTTTATTTCCTGCTGTGGTGGCAGTAGCTCCGAAGTCCATTATCCAAGTAGCCTGTCTGTGCATGTCTCCTCTCTCTGTTTTTTAACCGTGGTAGATTTCTGGAAAGCATTTTAAAAGGGGCTTTGTTTTCCCATGGGCCACTGTTAGGGCCACTGGGGCAGATAATTCCCAGTTTTATGAATGGGTTGTGGGTCAGATCAGTGGTAAAACCTGAACGAAGACCAGGTTTCTCACGCACTCTCCATGTCCTACCTGAGAATAGTGTTCTCGTGAGTTTTTATAAGTAGTAAAAATAAATGTTCTTAAAGAACAGTGGAGTCCCATCCCTTGTGTGTGTGTGTGTGTGTGTTAAGAGTTGAATCACAAAAAAAAAAAAAAAAAAAAAGTTGAATCACAGCCCTTGGAGAAAACGAAGGACAAAACAGCAGCGTATGTGGGTGGTGGGTGCTGTTCACTCTTCACCCAGTGGGTGTGGGTCCAGGCTGCTTTGGCTTAAATACTGGGGAGGTAGTTATGGACCTGCTTCGCTGTGAAGCACCCCGAAGCAGGACAAGTCTCTGGTTAGTTGGTTCAGTGGGGTCACCCTGAGGTGGAGAACCTGGCTTCTGTCTCTGTTGGCTGTTGTCACCTGGGTCTTCCTGTCGCGCCGGAGGCCGGGGCTGCCAATCAGAGACCTCAGAGCAGCACTGCGCTGCTCACTGGCGAGGGTGAGGGTTACAGAAGACCCTAGAACCCTCCACAGCCCTTCCCCAGGGTCCACTCTGCAGCTCCAGGAGGGTGGACAAAAGGGCGGCCTGGCATGGCTACCAAGTTCTGCTGCCCTCGCAGCCCCCAAGGCTTTTGGTGTGGGCGTTTCCATCTCCATCTCCGCCAGCCGAGGGGGCACAGATTCCTAGAAGTGTTGTTGTACAGTGTGGCTCTCAGCAGAGGCTAGTTTCCCGTGAGGCAGGAGCAGCCGGAAGCCTACCAGCCTGCTTCCCCATGACAAGCTCACCAGCCCCGTCCTACAGCCCGTTCACCCCGGCACCCCCAGCACCCGAGCCTCCCCCGCTCCACCCTCCCAGCGGCCTGACTACTGCCTCCACCACACGGCTCAGTGCGGTACCCCCAGCCTCTGCCCCGTCCGTTTTATTGTTCCAGTTTCTAGTGTAAAGGGAAACATCAGGAAAACTACTTTTCTCCTGTGTGTCCACATGATTAACAGGAAGGCGAACTAGACCCTTGTACTTGAAGGAGCCGCACTTTAAGGATCTGACCTCCTGGCAGATCGGGGTGAGATGAAGCCGGATCCTGCATCTGCTGGCCGGCAGCACCCTTGTCTGTGTTTGAATGTTGTGCAGGTGTCTTGGAATATAAATGGAAGAGCTAAAATTGGAGGCAGGGGGTGGGGCAGGTAGGGGCAGCTGATGCAGCAGGGAGGTGAGAATACAGGTCAAAACGCCGGTGCTACAGAATCCCTTCGCTGGCCCATGTGGTTGAGGAGCAGGGGGGACAGGGCAGCATGGGGACATGGAGGACGGGTGTTGGGACCCTGGGTGCCAGAGGAGGCACTGGCACCTGGCCAGTGGGGCTCTGAGGCTCTAGATGGCCAAGCCTGCTGCCTGGGTGGAGGTCAGAGGCATCAGCAGGAGGACGTGGGTGTTGGGGTGAAGGGAGTGGCCCTGCCACGTCCCCATCAGCAGGGGCAGGCTGCTCATCAGTAGGTTGTCCAGTTTGAAACAGGAAATTAGAGTCAAAGGATGCCTTCGTCCCTGGGTATGTTTTGGCCAGTCACTGGTCTGTAGTCCTGCGGGCTCTGTGGGAATTCTTGGCAGCACTGTGATGACTCCTTTCTTCCCAAGAGATGAGGCTCTGTCCCTCCTGTGTGCAAGATGGGTGGCACTTGTTGCTTGGGCTGAGCCACGGAGGAGGGATAGACGAAGAAGAAAAAGCCGTTCTCTTCACTGTTTTCCTGGTGTTGGCCGAGGGCTCACCATCTCCAGAATTGTGCAAAAGCCCTCAGCCCAGCTCTGCAGTCAGCCGTGACCTTAACCAGCAGGCCACTTAACTTTCTTTAGAGTTTTTCTGTCTTCTCATTGGCAAAATTATGAGGTTGGATTAAATTAGTGGTTTTCAAGTTGTTTTAGTTTTGTTTTTTTGGTCAGCAGAATCTGTAGTTTTTTTTTTTTTTTTTTTATTTTAGAGAGTGCAAGGGGAGGGGCAGAGGGAGAGAAGCAGGCTCCCCACTGAGGGCAGAGCCCAACATGGGCTCCGTCCATATCCCCACCCTGAGATCATGACCTGAGCCGAAATCAAGAGCTGGACACTTAACTGAGCCACCCAGGTGCCCCTAGAATGACATTTGTTTCCAAAACAAATTCTGAACTCTCCTGATTGGGGCTGAGATGGGAGAGAAGAGGCTAGAACTTTTTGTAGCCCTTCTCAGGCTTTGGCAGCAACAGAAGGCACTTCTGAGACTCAGAGTCAAGAGTCATGGGATTAGATGGCCTTTATCTCCTGGCATTGAGTGTTCTGGAGGTTTTAAATGGGTTGATAGGCCCTAGGAGCACCTGGAGTGGGGTGGATACATCTGCATCTTTGGTATCATCCGGCACACTGCCCCCACCCCCCATTCAGACTCCACATTTTAACAAGATCCCAGGACTTAACCAGAAAAGCCAGAAAGCCCCCCTTCCCACCCCCCAGCCATGGATAAAGCTCCTCTACCCCCTTCCTGGAAGAGGAGCCATCCATGTCTCAGCCTGAGCAGCAATGAGCTCCCTGGGACTGGGCAGGTGGTAACTGAGGCACTCTCCTCTGCCCCAGACAGAGCTCTCCAGCTCTCACTGCCCGCCCCCCCCCCCGCCCCCCGGAGCAGTGCCATGCCCTCTTCGTGCCCTCTGCGCTAGCCTGCAGCCCTCGTGCTGTAGATGTGGGACATGCTGAGAGGTTCATCCCCCTTGTTTTCCACTCTGCGTGGCAACCCCAGGAATCCTACAGAGCATAGATTGAGAAGGTTTCCTGCAGAACCTCAATCCCCAACTCTGACTTTACTGTTTTCCTAAAGGAATTGGCCCAAATAAGGAAAGAGGAAAAAGAGAAGAAAAGACGCCGGCTGGAGAACATAAACTCCTTGAAAGGAATGGGCTACTCTACTCATGCAGCCAAGCAGGCCCTGCATCAGGCCAGTGGGAACCTGGACGAAGCCCTGAAGGTAGCGCCTCCCCTGCAGCCCACCCTGAGCGCCCCTGCTTGTGGGTCATGGGCTCCCCTCCATGTCCTTCCGTGGTGCGTGGGGTCCCCCTGCCAGGGCCTTCTCCCAGTCCTGGTTTGGATCCAAAGGTCAGTTCTCTCGTTCTCGGTCCCAATAGCAGAGCCCACAGGGCAGAGCTTTGTGGAAGGTTTCTAATGGCAACACCAGGAGTTTAGCAGAGATGTGGAGGAAGAAAAGAGTTACTAAAGCCTTAGGATAGTTTTCTTTTAGCTAAAAAAAAAATTTTTAATATTGTTTTATTGATTCAGTCAGTACACGTTGGCCTCAGGGAGCCCACAGAGTGTTGGGGAGACAGAACACAGTGGAGGGAAGGCCACTGTGTGGGAGCACAGCATGCGGGGAGCAGGGGTTCCGCTGAGTTGTGGAGGGTCACACAGGCTGGCCAGGTAGAGGGGGGTGCCTCTTTGGGCAGGCACAGGACCCACATGAGAGTGGAAGCCCAAGGGAGAGGGAGCTGCGGGCCAGGTGGGCAGGTGTCCCCTCACTTGCCCTGCTGAGGAGTTCACACTGGGCCCTGCAGGCAGCTAGGAGCATTCCCTGCCTTTGCTGTTTAATTCTCAAGACCTCCTGTCCATTCCTCAGAAGTTTCCATGAGTAAATGTATGTGTGCGTGTGTGTATACATTTATAAATGAACTTGAGTATCTAGTTTGACTTATGTTGGAAAAATATAAAGGCAGGACATTCTAAATACATGGAAGGACCGATGGCCCCCCCCAGGAGATTTTTTTTTTTAATTTTTTAAATTAATTATTTATTTATGATAGAGAGAGAGAGAGAGAGAGAGAGAGAGAGAGGCAGAGACGCAGGCAGAGGGAGAAGCAGGCTCCATGCTCCGGGAGCCCGATGTGGGACTCGATCCTGGACTCGACCCAGGTCTCCAGGATGGCACCCTGGGTCAAAGGCAGGCGCCACACCGCTGTGCCACCCAGGGATTCCCCCCACCCCCAGGAGATTTAACTACACAAGTAGCAAGTGAGATGTGCCACCAGTATGGAAGTAATTAAGGGACACTCCTCAAAAGGGTTTTTAAAGGTTAAGAGTAAGTATTGTGTGATATGGAAATCAAGGGTCAAAAGAACTCTGTCCTCTCCTTGACATTTTAAATTGAAATGTAGCCCATGACACTCCAAAGAGAAATGACCCCGGGGCCGCCCTGCACCTCCAAGAAGCCTATGTGCTTATGGCCCTGCCTGACCTGTGGCCCCAGAGGCTGAGCTCTGGTACCTTCCACTTCCCAGGGATCTTTTTTTTTTTTCTTTTTTTTTTAAAGATTTAATTTATTTATTCATGAGAGACAGAGAGAGAGAGCGTGGAGAGACACAGGCAGAGGGAGAAGCAGGCTGCATGCAGGGAGCCCAATACAGGACATGATCCTGTGTCTCCAGAATCACGCCCTGGGCTGAAGGTGGTGCTAAACCGCTAAGGCCCCACTCCCCACCCCCAGGGGATCTTTTGTGTGGCTAATCTTGCTCCTCCAGACCTCAAGTCCCATGGTACCTTTGGTAGGAAGCTGTCTAAACACCAGCATCCCCAGCCATACCTGGGCTGGGGGGATGGTCCCTTTCCCCTGCTTCCTTCACACCCTTTGCCCGGCCCCCCCACAGCATCCTACACTGTTAGTCGGGTGTCCCGTGACCAGTGTGCCTTGCAGCGAGGGGGTGCTTCATCTAAATGCACAGGTGTGAGTGCTGAGTAAAGGGTATTCCTGTGTTTCCAGATTCTTCTCAGCAATCCTCAGATGTGGTGGTTAAATGATTCAGATCCTGAAACGAACAACCAGCAAGAAAGTCCTTCCCAGGAAAACATTGACCAAGTAAGTAAGAATGGATTTGCGCCCCTCGCCCCCATGGCCTTGCACGGGGTGTGCTAATGTGATGAGGTGGGCAGGACAGGGCTCTAGGCAGGACTCGGGCCCACCCTAGGAGGCCAGCCGAGCATGCAGCAGTTGTGGTGGGTAGAAGTGAAGCAGGAGGTATTTCCTTCCAGAGTTGGAAATTGGAAGGCAACTGGAGGTTCTTTAGACTTTTTCTCTCTTGTATGCATAGAGAACTTTCCACATCAGCTACCTCTGCTTTCAAGCACGTCTCTGCCTGTGACCCATAAGGACATCACCGTGGCGACTCTGTCCACATTTCCCTCCCCCGTTAGCACACTGAGGGCCTTGTGACTGATTTCCTACAGGTCCTAGTGACCGTTGTAGCACGTCCCTGTGGGCCCACAAGCTTGTTGCCATTCTGAGAGGCCTGGGGGTTGGAACATTTGGCTCAGTCTTCCTCAATCCTTTCTGGGTGGCCCCATGTACCCGCTGGTGCTAAAGAGCAGTGTGACACAAGGCTTGGTGCTGTGTGCACACCAGGGGCCTTGGACACATATTCCCTGTGAGGCTGTCCCTGCCAGGGCAGGGGGCGGACGGGAGTGCTGGGCATGGGTCAGCTCTGTGTCGCCGAGGCCTGTGGGTAGCCACCACTTCCCCGTGCTCTCCCCTAGCTGGTGTACATGGGCTTCGACGCTGTGGTGGCTGATGCTGCCTTGAGAGTGTTCAGGGGAAACGTGCAGCTGGCAGCTCAGACCCTCGCCCACAACGGAGGAACTCTTCCTCCTGACCTGCAGCTCTTGGTGGAAGACTCTTCATCAACGCCATCCACGTCCCCTTCCGACTCCGCAGGTAGGTCTGAGGCCTCTGAGTACCAAGGTGGGAGTGGGCCAGGGCAGGTGTGCCCTTCTGGACGCAGCGCTGCTCTGTGCTTAGGCTGTGTGGCCAGGGAGGGCCTTGTGGATGTTCATGTGGGTCCGTTCCGTCTCCCCACCTCCGCTATAACCACGTTCCTCCGTTGTAGGTACCTCTAGTGCCTCAACAGATGAAGATATGGAAACCGAAGCTGTCAATGAAATACTGGAAGATATTCCAGAACATGAAGAAGATTATCTTGACTCAACACTGGAAGATGAAGAAATTATTATTGCAGAGTACTTATCTTATGTAGAAAATATAAAGTCAGCAACAAAGAAAAACAATAATGAGCAGAAATAAGTACTGAGTTTCTGCTTATAAATTCTATCATGAAAAGTCGAATGCAGGTCTTCTTTTTTTCCTTCTTTTGATCTGATTTTGCTGCACGGGTGCTTCCTACTTGGGTGCAGGAGGGATGAGTAGAGATCTGGGGCTGCTGTGAGGGCAGAGGGGGCTGGGGCAGAGGTGGGTGGGGTGCTGGTCCCTAACACTGACCTCAGGAAAGATGCTGCCTCTGGCTTGATCTTCTTCCTGGCTGCCTTCAGAGGCTGCAGCCCTAACACGGTCTTCCCTGCTTGGCTTTTTACCCAGAAATGGGAAGGACATTCCTTCTGGGGAATAGGGTGGCCCCTGGGGAAGGTCTCCAGGAATTGCTGGTGGGGATGGGAAGCATCCAGATTCATCTGCTCTTCATTTTGCCTGGCTGTCCTGCTCTTCTGAGCTCATTGCTGACCTCTTCCTGCCTCCCATGATGCAGCTCTGCCTTCCTGCTTCAGCCTCACTGGCCCATCCCTGAATTTTAAATCTTCAGCCATTCCAAGCGCTTTGGGAGACTAAAGATGAGGCATTGACTATAGTAGCCATACCAAATCATGGCAGACTTGAAAGTCCATCTTCTATGCTCTTAGTTTAGTAAAATGTGCACTTGAAATTCAAGGTTGAAGTTGAGAATTTATAGATGTTCAAAATTCTTTATGAAAATAAAATCTTTTATTAAATGGGAAGGTTTTAAATGCTAACCAAAAGCAACTAATTTTTCATTAGCATTTTCGGATGCTGTGCTATCACATTAAACTCACTGCTGGCTGAGATACTTATCAGAGATTGAGATCTATGTTCTCTGGATTTGTGGGGGGTTTTGGGTATACATGGGTCCCAGAAGACTATTTCTAAAGGTGCATAGTCTCTTAATGGCCCAAATAACCACCCTCCCTGTGCCATGCATTCCTTCGTAGATGTGTATTAAATGAAAACCTGGTCCAGCCCCAGGACACCACTGGCAGCCGCAGTGTGCTGAATCAAGTGCCAGGTGTGTTCCTGACACTCTTCCCTTCCAGAAGTCGCTGGAAGCTTCTGCGACTCAGGGCAGATGTGTCACACTGCTGCCGTCAAGGGGTGGCTGAAATGCTTTGACTTTTTCACTCATCATTTTCATAAAGCTTGAATAACAGTCCAGTTTGAATTAGTGGGAATCTTTTCTGTCATCTTTTAAAATGGATGGTACAGATGGAAATAAAAGGTGGAAAATATATTCAAAAACTGTCAGCCTAACTTTGCAATAAGTTGCTCAAACTCCTAAACTGTTCTAAGTGTTGAAAATATCTGGTCTAGAGTTTCATTTAGATTCAAGATGTTTGCTTGCATGGAGTTCTGTGAAATCACATCGACGTCTGTAGCTGATGGGGAGGAAGGAGGCTGCCAGGAGGGGACAGGGGTTTGTGCTGTTGGTGTTGAAGTGGCCGACCACCAAGGTGATTGGGAGTGGGGGGTCTCTTGGTCTTGCCTGGACTGTGTCCTACTTGGGTTTGGGGCATAAATTGCAGCTTGTGGCTAACTAGTTACTGTCCTGGCCTTGGGCTGGGCCTGGCTTCTAGCTTCCCAAAAGCTTTCTTAATGATCATAGAAAGGCTAGGAAAGCAGGGACACACTAGCAGCGCTCTGACATTGCTTCATCTGCTCTCAAAGAGATGCAGAGAGGCCAGTTCTCACCTTAGGGACCATGCGCCTCGTGAGGAGGGCTGCCCATCCCAAGTTGGGAGACAAGTTCTGGTCCTGGCTTTGCCTCCAACTGGTGTGTACAAACTAGACAGGCAGTGACCAAGTACCACTCCCAGCTCTGGAGGACAAGAGAGGCAGCAGAGGACGTTTGTAATGAAAATGTCTCCAAGTCAACAGGAGTGTGCTGAGGCCAGAAGAGTCAGGGGAGGTGGACCTTGGAAGGGGCTCTCCTTGGAGAGTCAGAGAAAGAACATTCTAGACCTGAGACCAATGAAGAGGCAATAGTTGGCATAGGACAGGCCGAGTGTGCCATATTCATGAGGTCACAGCCGCTCTAGGCCCACCAGACCGTGGGTTGGGGCAGAGAATGAGGTGGGAAGGATGCCAAGTCCAACTTTAGAGCGCTCGGAAAGGCAGGCAGGGGGTCTGGATCCAAGATGCCGAACACCCAGGCCATCAGACAACTCCAGGAGTGGGATGCAGGTGTCTGCACTCTTCACCTGTGATGCTGGTCCTTGTGAAATTCCATCTGCTCTTGGCTTTGGTGACACTTCATGCCCTGTCCATGTTAACTGCCCATATGGCAGTAAATACTTCTGTCCTTCCTCCCCTATCCAGCTGCATTTGTCAAAAGCAAAGAATACCTGGTCATCTGGTCTTTACATCCTCAACAGCTAACACGGGCTTGTGCAGCATAGAAATGAAAATTACCCAAATATATTCTCCATAAATATAACAGTTCCATTTCCTACTCTCTCCAGGAGAGGCAGGCAGGAGAACAAACTTGCAGCAGCTCCTGTTTTATGATCCGCACCCGGGGTTGCTTCCCTGGATGGATGGTTGCCCGTGTGTTTTATTCTGTTGTGGTTGGATAAGATGGGGGATCTGGGGTGACAAACGAGCAAAAGCTGCAGGGCAGGAACGTGACATCGGCTGTGAACAGCAATAGCGTCTGGTACTCCAGCTGCCTGCCTGTCAGCAACGTGGAAATCCTAGCAGGCTGCTCAGGGTGGGCCCTCTGCCTGCTCTCCCTGAAATGCACCTCAGCTCCCAGGACGCCCCTTCGGCAGGCGGCATGACCCCGGAGGGCCACCAGGTAGTGAGTGCCCTCACCCCCCCCAGCCAGCAGCACTCGGCCTGTGCGTTTTGAGTCCCACCCAAAGAATGCAAAGCGATGCTGCTGCATGTGGTTGTCACCGGCAAGCCTGTTTTCCTGGGGAGACGGACACCCGGGTTCCCGGGGCTTGGGGGCGTGGCCTGGAGGACAGTCACAGAGGTACCCGACCCTTCCTACTGTCCCAGGTGTCAATCCCGTACCTATCAGTGGGCCTGAGGGAGAGGGAGCCACCAGTCAGGGCTGGACCTGGCTGCCCCGGGGAGCACAGGCCCTACAGCGCGTCTTGCTGGTGAAACAGCTCTTGGATTAGCGCAGTGGACAGCCTGCTCCTCCGCCTCGGGGGTCCCGCGAGACGCTGAGCTCAGCCGCAGGCGCGGCCAGCAGCTTCTCGGGCACCGCCAGCAGCCAGGGCTGCCAGAGCGCCCCCTTCAGGTGATGAGGGCAGCTGGGGGCGGCTCTCCTCGGGGCCTGGCCCCTGGGGCTCCTGCGGGATGTCCCGCGCCTCCTCCCCGCCCCCGGGCCGGCTCCTGCACACCCGGGGGCTCCCAGCAGCCACCCGGACAGGCCGCAGGGCCGGTTCCTTGCTCCCGGGCCTCTCCCCACGCGAGTGCCGCGGTGGGGGTGACAGGGCCGCAGCCCCCTGCACCCCGGGGAGGCGCAGGCCCCCCGGGGGTGAGGCCCGGGTCGTGGGAACCCCTCCTCCCTCGGGAGGAAGCTGAGCGTGGGCAGAACAAAAGACATAGTCCAGAGCGCTTTGAAGGACGTGTATTTCAGTTCTTCCCCGGTGTCCTCAGGACAATTTGCCAAACTAGTGACAATCGCGGCTCGAGGTTTTTTGAGGAAATCCACCCCCCGCCCCGGTTCCCCTCAGGGCAGGCTTGGCTCCTGGGGACCCCAGGCTCGGGGGTGAGGGGCCGCTGACCCCGGGTCGGGAGGGTCCCGCGGCGCCAGGTGCAGACCCGAGTGCGGGGGAGCTCGCTCGGCGGGGGGGGGTGGGGGGGCCGAGGGCGAGCGCGGGCGGCGGCGTCCCGGGGCTCAGGCCGGCTGCAGGGGCGCGGCGGCGCAGCCCACCTTGTTGCTGAAGAGGCGGGAGCGGCTCCGCGCGGGGGCGGCGGGGCGCGGCGGCGGGGCGCACGGGAGGCCGCGCACGTCCCAGAGGCGCAGCGCGCCGTCGTGCGAGGCCGTGTAGAGCACCTGCTCGTGCACCTGCGGGGCGGGGCCGGGCGGCGCGTGGGCGGCGCTGCGGGGGGGGCCGGGGCCGCCCTCCCGGGGCACCGAGCTCGGGGTGCTGGGGGCGCCTACCTGGATGCAGTTGATGACGAAGGCGTGGCCGCGGAACACCCTCTGCAGCGCTCCAGACTGGGCGTCGAAGGCGCGCGCGCGGGCGTCCCCGCTGCCCGTGAACACTGCGGACACAGGGCGCCGCTGGGCCTCCAGCCCGAGAGCCCCCGCCTTCCCCAGGAAGCCGGGGGTGGGGGGGTGGGGGGATGGGGGGCCCCAGGCCCGGAGGCGACCTGGAGGCGGGGAGGTCCTAAGGCCCAGCTAGGGACTAGCTGGAGCCTCTTGCAAGGAAGGAGGCGGCACCTGCATTCTCTTACCGCGAGCCCGGAACTGAGGGGGGTCCACACCCTCCCCGTGCTCTGCAAACAGCTCTGCAGGACTGCCTGGCTTCCCTGCTCTAAATCCCCTGCCTTGGGGGGAAGGTCACGCACCCCCCATCATCTGAGCAGCCCACTGGGGCAAGGACCACCCAGAAAGT
The DNA here is from genome assembly GCF_053574225.1 of Canis aureus. Taxonomy (NCBI): domain Eukaryota; kingdom Metazoa; phylum Chordata; class Mammalia; order Carnivora; family Canidae; genus Canis; species Canis aureus. The sequence continues at coordinate 51,370,863 of NC_135625.1, read as the reverse complement.
CGTTCCTCTCCCTCCTCAGTAATGAACTTGGCCCTCCAAACAGAGCCTAGACACTGTGTTGGCTAGCTCACAGGGGAGGGCCCTGGAATTCGGCTGTCCTCGCGCCTTTTCCTACTTGAGAACTCAGTCCAAGAGTTCTGACTCCAGGGAGCACCCGAATCACCTGGAGGGCTGGTGAAGGCAGATTGCTGGGCCCACCTGAGCTTCTGTCTCAGGAGGCCTGGGGTGGGGCCTGAGAACCTGCATGCCTAACCAGTTCCAGGTGATGAGGATGCTGCTGGTCAGGAACCACAATGAGAACACTGACCAGAAGAACTCCCTTGTTTCCATATTGTCTTAGCCCGGGTTCTCCCAGAAGCTGACCCTGACACTGGGACTTGGGTGCAAACACTTCCTTTGGCAGGGCATTCCATTAAGTGGGGAGAGAAACAGAAAGGATGCCCATTCAGGTGTATTAGTGAGCAGGTGGCTGCAGGCGGCCCCTGGGAGAGGGTGCAGACCAGGTCTCAGAGCTGTGCCCCTGGGGTGCATGTCATTGGTTGAGGGCCTCTCTTGTGGGTGTCAGCTCCTAGCCATCCTCTGACCTGCTCCTCACAGGAAAACACTCTAGGGCAGAGGACCTTAGGTTCAGCAGAAAGAAGTGCCCCACGTGTAGTACCCACAGCATCTGCTATGCCCACTCAGCAGCCCAAGCAAGCCATGGGGGATTCTTAGGCTTGGGGATCTATCCCTTCCTTACCCCCACTAACTGTTTCACCTGCCTATTTCAGCCTTGCTGCTAAGAGGGGAAGTTTCATTCCTGGGTCTCTTCTGTTCCTTTCCTGCTTCCCCTGCCCCCCACCCAGCGTGGCTGCTGGGTGTCCTGTGGGTGGGAAGAGGGTCGGGAATTAAGTCTGAGTCACCTACAGCCTGTTGGCAAAGACCCTGAACCAATTTCCTTTAATACCAGGTAAGGTCCATCCCAGCTGCTGCCAAGGGGAGGCGCTCTGGGTGGCTTTAATCTTTTTAATTTAGAGGCCCTGACTTGGGAGCAGAGCTGTGATCACACTTACAGGCTTGGACACAGGAAGAAGGAAAAAATAATTTTCCCGTGTCAGACACCTAAATCTCAAGGGTATCTCGGGCTCTATTTTCAGAGATCCACATTCTATCTTCATCTAACACCTGTGCTGTGAAGTCAACTTCAAGTTTCTGCTGTGACTCCCCCTACCCATCTGCTCCCTCAGTGTGTGTGTGTGTGTGTGTGTGTGTGTGTGTGTGTGTGTGTGAAAACGGGGAAGAGGGGGGGTCTGATGACAGAACATAATGCTGGGGATTGTTCTGGGAAAGAGATTTCAGGAACCTGGGAGCCTTGCTCCCATGTAGGTGTGAAGGTAGCGGGGGTGCTTTCTGGATCACTGGGTGTGTCTGGGGTGTGAACATGTGCCAAGTCTGCAGGACAGAGCCAGCAAAGCTCAGATGTGTCAGTTTGACACCTGTGGGACCGACAGCTCATTGCCTACCCAATAAGCCATTCCGCCCTTCTTTCTTCCCAAGTAACCCCATTAATTCTGGCAGCAATAGCTCCAGATAAGAGATTTTATTATTCGGTCCCTCTTGCAGAGAGTGGTCAAAGAGATATATGCCAGGTCTGTGGGTAGGGCTTCCAAGAAAGATCTTTAAAGGGACCCACTCAGCTAAGAGATGCATCTTTTGCCCTTCTGTCATCTTCCTATCTGCCTAAAACTTGATATGATGGTTGGAGCTCCAGCAGCTATCTTAAACTATGAGGCCCCCTAACAGATATAAGATATGTGCTAAGAGTGATAAAGCAAAATGATCAAAGGAAACTGGGTGCGTGATAACTTTGTGGAGCTATCCATTCCCACCTACACTGCCAGCCTCTGAAATTCTACGTGAGAAAAATAAACCACTATTTCATTTAAAGCACAGTTAATCTGGGCTTTCTCTTATTTATAGTCAAACCTAATGCCAGGTGAAGCCAAACCTACCTGGCCCTCAAGTCTGGCTGGAGTAAGTGGTGTCATAGTCTCATTTCGAGAATTAGAGACCTTCACCTTAGGGTTTCTGAACATTCAGGCTGCTGCTTGTTCTTGGGTGAAGCTGGAGAGGAATCCCCCCACCCTTATTTGGGCCTTCCTTCCAGGTGCCCGGGGGAGGCAAGGCTGCTGACCACCCAGAATGGCCGCTGAGGCTCAGGAGGGAGCAGCTGAGTAAGTAGAGCAGAGAGGCCCTGAGTGCGGGGGATTTGGGGGTGTGGTCAAGGCATGGAGGGCACAAGTTGGGGCAACGGGGACAGGAGTCACTTACAAGTGCCTGCGTGGTATTTGAGGGCGCTCACGCTGTGTCTGTGGGCCGCAAACGTGCGCACGCGCTCGCCCGTGTCTGCCAGCCAGCACTTGACCGTCCTGTCGGCGCTGCCCGAGTACACGTGCCGGTTGACGAGCTGGGGGAGGAGGAAGGAGGGTGGGAGCCAGACCCCTCCGAACTGGGGCAGCAGCAGGGGACGCGGAGCCCCCTTGGGGAGGGGCATGTGTGGGTCTCACTGGAAAGTGTGGATGAGCAGGAAATGACCCTGCCTGTGGGGACCCACCCACTGCCACTCCAGCACCCAGGGATCTTGTCACTTTGCCCTTGGCTGAGTCACTGACTCTGCTCCTCCACTGCTTCCCTGGTAGAGGAGCATCCTGCCAGTGCCTTCTCGTGGGGGGTACAGAGAAGGCCTGTAGGGCGCTCAACACGCTAAGGGCAAGGACCACAGAATGTTCGCCGGGGCCGTTACTGTTGTCAGGTGTCTCTCTTTAGCAGTCCCTACTGAAGAAAAGTCTGTGCCTGGAAAGGTTAACGTGAATCCACCTGTAGCTATGGCCAAGCCGCACCTGGTGTTCTCTCCTATTGACCCAGCTGACGAAAGGGCTCCCAGGGCAAGGCTTTCACTCTGAACGTTTTCCCACAGAAGAGAAGATAAGGAAAAAGAAAGGTCTAGAAGTAACCTGAGTGGCTGCAGTGTGTCTGAGGTAGATCTTTGCTAGGATCAGAGCTGGACACCCAGTGGCTGTCGTTGGGTCCTGAAGCTCCTGCTCCCAGGGCTGCCCTGGAGACAGGCTCCCCCACTTCCCACCTGCCCCAGCTGACCAGAGTGGCATTCACACACCCCTGCTCGGTGTCTGTCGCAGGAGGTAAAGAAGGGGCCTGAGAGAGAATGGATGGGGTTTGCGAGGCCCCTCACACGAGCACCCCTTGCCAAGATAGACAGTGTCCCAGCCCAAGGGAAGTGCAGAGACCATTAAAATAATTCTGCAGATTCCTCTAGACAAAACCACATGCAGCCAAGAGTGCCCCCACCCAGCAGCTCTGGTTAGCAGTGATGCAGAGGAGAACCAAAAGTTGGGTGAGGAGGGCGGCTGTAAGCCCCAGAGAGAGCCGTCCATGCCAGACCTTGGAGGCTCAGGAAAGAGGAGGCCCTTCTCCTGGGGCAGCGGGCAGCAGGCCTGGAGCAAGTACAGGCTGGCCACCGGCATCCCTCATGTGTCCGATGCCCTCTTAGCTTGAGCACACACCTGCCCAGCTACAGCCACACTCTGGGCTCCTTGCCACTCCAGTCCCCACAGCTGATCCAGTTTCCCCAGATAATTTCCCAGTTTAAATCCCAGAGGACAGGACTCTGACTGGTCCAGATTGTATTTGCACCCCAGCCACAGCACAGGTCAGACTTGGCTTTGGGCCATTCACTATGGCAGAGGCGATGGGATCTCGAGGAACACGTCCGGCCTCCTGGAGGCAGAGGTTGCGGGTGGTTCCCCACAGACAGAAGAGGCGTAGAGACATGGCCAGCGGTCTCCCAGGCCAGCTGGCTCCAGCCAACACAGCCTGACTTCTGGCCCCTCTTATTGGTGGCCCCTGCCCTAGAACAGAGCAGGTGTGGACGTGTACCTGCATGCCCAAGGGGCTCCGGCAGGGTCCAGGCCATCACTCGGTCTTCTTGCTATCTGCATCACACTCCCAGAGCTTGGTTCCTGGGCCATCAACGAGGGTAGGGGCAGGAAAGCCAGAGGATCTCCCCAAGCCCACTTGGCCCTGCCAGCCTGAGGCCAGAGCCAGTATGTTGCCCTGGCCCTGCTTCTCACTGTCCCCCAAAGCCCTGGGGACATGCCATCCTCCTCGGGCTTCTCACAAGTCCTCTCTGCCCAAAGAAGCACCCCCATGCTAATCCCACCACTCCTTTGTGGGCAAGCCACCCCGGGATCTCTCCTCCTGCTGCCCCTAGCACGTGTCTGCCCCAGGCCCCAGTGTGTTCTGACCATCCCCATTGACTGTCACTCCAGACACAGCCCCAGGCCTCCAGGAGCCACAAGACTTACGGACCTCAAATAAAGGGAGCTGGCGTGTGTAGCCTGCGGGATGGAAGCCCCTGTGGGACCCTGGGCTACGCAGCCTCTGCAACCCTGCACCCCTCAGCACACGCAACAGAAGCGCTGAGCTTCCATGGCTGCTGTGGCAGAGGGATGATGCCTCCTGCTCCCCATGCAGCGTGTCCCAACAATGTGGTGCCTGTCACACTGTGTTTAAAAGTGACCAAGCAAAAAAAAAAAAGTGACCAAGCCGCACAGCTTCAAAGTACAAATCATGAGCCCAGAGGCCAAGGAAATGCTCCAAGCGTGTTGTCCTTGGCTGCCTAAGACCTCACTGTTCGCTTTGGCTGCTTTCCTGAGAGGACATCCACGGGGAACAGCTGGGCAGCTTGGGGAGGCCAGAGGAGGCCCGAGGCACAAGGGGAAGCAGACAGACCCTGACGGGGGCATGTCACAAAGGACAGGCCCTGCAGTTCTGAGGGATGGGGCTCGAGGGCCATCTCCCTGTATGTGACCCCCTCCAAGTAGATGGCAGGATGAGGCAGACAGGCCTGGGGCTCTGCTGTGGAGGCCCCTGGGGCGCAGGCCTCTCCCCGCTCCACTCACAGCAGCAGATGCACTTGGGCAGGGAAGGAGAGAAGCTGCAGGGTCAGGCTGCAGAGCACAGCTGGGCCCTGGACATCCCACCTCTGGAGTAAAACAGCCAGAAGAGAGGCTCCCCCACTCCAGCAAAGTACGGGCCCCGTCACACCTTTATAAGCTGCCGGCTACATGTTCAGTCCTGGGTTCCTATCTGTGTCTGCCCCTTACCAGCTGTGAGACCTTGGACAAGTTGCTTACCCTCTCTGATCCTATCTTCTCATGTGTAAAATGAGAAAATATAAGCAGGGGCAGCACATCCGCTAGATGCCCAACAACAAGAGCACAAGCTCACAGGCTCCGAGAGCAAGCCATGCCCCCGGCTCTGGGCCACGTCCACTGCTAGCTCATCAAGCCCTCACAACCACCAGGGATGGGCACGATGTCACGCTAATGATCCCTGATCCAAAATCTTGGGGCCAGACGTATTCCAGGAGTTTTTGGATTTTAGCAACATGCTCATGTTTCTACAGCAAAGGAATGCGTATTCCCAGGAAGTGGGGTAAAGTGAACTCCAACTAGCCTCCTATCTGTCCAGGCCAGGCTTTGCTGCCAAGCAAGTTTTGGTGCCAAATCTAAAAAATACACTTTATGTTTTGGAGCTTTTGGATTTAGGAATTATGGACCAGGGTTTCTAAATAAATATAATCCTCAAAAAAAAAATATATATAATCCTTACCTAACACGTTTAGAAACCAAGATTCCTATGTTGACAACAGCTTTAACCCTTGTATCTGTGAATGGGACTGTACATGGAGACAGGGTCTTTAAGGAGGTAGTTAAGTTACAGTGAGGTCATTAGGGTGGAACCTAATCCAATATGACTATGGTCCTTATAAGAAGAAGACATTTGAGGGGCACCTGGGTGGTTCAGTGGTTGAGCGGCTGCCTTCAGCTCAGGGCATGATCCCAAGGTCCTGGGATCGAGTCCTGCATTGGGATGATTCCCACAGGGAGCCTGTTTCTCTCTCTGCCTATGTCTCTGCCTCTCTCTGTGTGTCTCTCATGGATAAATAAAATGTTTAAAAAAAAAAAGGAGAAGAAAACATTTGAGAGGCGCCTGGATAGCAGAGTCGGTGAAACGTCTCCCTTCTGCTCAGATCAGGATCCTGGGGTCCTGGGATTGAGTCCCATACCAGGCTCCCTGCTGAGCAGAGTCTTCTCCCTCTGCCCAACACTCGTGCTCTCTCTTGCTGTCTCTTTCTCTCTCTCAAATAAATAAAATCTTAGAAGAAAGAAGAAAGGAAGAAGAAGGAGGGAGTAAGGAGGAGGGAGGAAGAAGGAAGGAAGGAGAAGAAAAGAAGGAGAAGGAGAAGAAGAAAAGAGAAAGAGGAAGAGGAAGAAGAGGAAGAGGACATTTGGATGCAGAGGGAAGACCATGTGAGGACCCTGGGAGAAGACGTCCAGCTACAAGCCACCACCTTGGTCTTAGACTTCCAGCCTCCAGCATGGTGAGACAATCCATCTCCATCGTGTAGGCCATCCCGTCTGTGGTACTTGTTACACAGCTCTAGCTAACTAGCACACCGGGTGGCCCAGTGGCCTTGCCAGCAGACAGGCAGGGGCTGGGCGGAGCTCACCTCCAGACAGATGACGGAGCCCTGGTGCTCCCTGAACACCCGCAGCTGCTCCCCACTCAGGATGTCCCAGGCACGGATGGTGGCGTCGGTGCTGCCAGTGAAGGCCGTGTGACTGGGCGTGTCCAGCACGAGGCAGAGCACGGCACCCGTGTGGCCCCGCAGCGTCTGGTGGCAGCAGCCACTGGCCACCTGCCATACCTTGGCCGTGCCATCCGTGCTGCCCGTCACCAGAAGCCCCCCAACCTCCTCGGCACAGGGAGCCCCAGGCAGGTCCCAGGGAGCAGAGTAGGCAAGGGTCAGCACGCAGTTGCGGTGGCCCCTGAACTCCTGGGACACCTGGCCCTTGTCCACACTCCAGGCTCGAGCTGTGCGGTCATAGGAGCTGCTGAAGAGCTGGTTGTTGGCGACCAGGATCCTGGTGGGAGGAGGGATAGGCAGGGGTCAGACCACGCAGGGATGCCCAGCAGGCCATCTCAGGGTCCCTCTGCCCAGGGGCCTGTGTGTTCAGTGAGCCCAGAGAACTTCATGTGGGAGGAGCAGACTTCGGTTCACACCCTGCCCCCCAGGACCCCAGAAGGCCTCGGGAGCAGCAAACATTTATGATTCTCAGATTCAGTTTAAGGAATGCTAAGAACCTCTCCTCAGAAATACACGTTTGTCTTCAGCCTAGAACTTTGCATAAGGTCAAAGGCTCGGCTCACACACCCTTGTTAAGAAGCCCTGAGCACCCCCAGAGCTCCCTGCCGAAAGGAGCCCGCAAAGGGGAGCGGCAGAGGGAGGCAGCTGGATCAGGCGTGTGTCACAAGTGTGGGGACTGAGCAGTCAGCACCCCGCACCTCAGCGTCGGAGGCATCGTGTGTTCCCTCTGCCTTGGAGCCTGGCACAGATGCGGGGAGACGCGGCCTCCCGCCCACACTGCCCACGCCGCCCCCCTGGCCGGTGCTCACTTCCCACAGGTAATTAAGGAGGCCCACCCCCCGGCACATGCAGTTCCTGACTCACTTCTTCCTCAACACCCAGGATGGATGGTTTTCATGATGTGTGTATGTCTAAGAGAAAGTGACACTATGACACCACGTGGCACCGCAGGTGATGTACTGGGGGCCTGAATCCCGCCCGCTCTGGCCTGGCATGAGAAGGCATGGTCGGTGCCTCCCATCCAGAACTTACCCACTTGGCTGGACTCTGAAAACACAGGAGGAAGTGAATCCCCCCTTACCTCGGGGATGTGGCACATTCGTGGGCACAGTTACTTAGTGATGCAGTAAAGTTACTAAGTAATACAGAGCATCTCCCCGGAACTATCTGTTTAGGGCAGCAGCCCTTCAAGAGTGGTGGGTGTGAATGTGTGTGTGTATGTTCGTGTCTGAGTGCACATGGACCTGTGCTTATGTGTGTGAACGTGTGTGTTTATGGTGTGGGTGTGCCCAGGAGAGTATAACCCCAGCAGAGCACCATTCCCAGCATTAACGTCCAGCTTTGAGGGGCGCCTGGGTGGCTCAGTGGGTTAAGCATCTGCCTTCGGCTCAGGCCATGATGTTAGGGTCCTGGGATCAAGCCCCACATCGGGCTCCCTGCTCAGCAGGAGCCTGCTTCCCCGTCTCCCTCTGCCTGCCACTCCCCCTGCTTGTGCTTTCTCTCTACCAAATAAATAAAAAATAAATTAAAAAAAAAAGGGTCCAGCTTTGCTTTTGAGGAGCAGCTGATGGATACAAGGTACAAGCTGAGGGCAGGCCGGTCACCTGAGATGTGGCCTCTCCCACCTGCCCCAGCCTTGTAACAGGAGACTCCCATGCACCTACACTCTTCGACCTCAAGGAAGGATGTCGGGATACGACCGGCAGGACATGTGTCCTCCCTGACCCCCTCGTCCTGCTCTGGCTCAGGAAGCAGGGGCCTCGCTCAGCGGCTGGGAGGTGACCTTGCCCACTCATGGCCATCCTGAGCCAGCACAACAATTCATCTCAGGGACACCTCTCTGCCGAGAGACGTGACCCAGCTCCGGCCCTGCCGGTACGCGACTCTTCCGGCAGGCAGCTGGACTGCCAGCCAGTCAGTGGTGGGTCTGGCACCTCCACTGCCACCCACCGAGCACTGAACCACCCCGCCAGCCGCTTCCCACTCGACCCAGGCCTGCGCAGAGCTCATGCTGGCAGTGTCCCTCGTGGCTGCGAACAGTTTCCCTTCCCCACCCACCCGGCCCCGACCCCTCCAAACGCCCGCCTGCACCTGGCCTTCTTCTGACTGCCTCGGCGCACCCTCAGGCACCCCCCAAACCCCATCAGTGAGGCCTGGACGGCCCGCGGGCAGGTGCCCAGACCCCTGCTTATCCCGGACACTCCCTCGGGAGTTTAAGACGGCCACCACAAGTTACATAAATAGTGTCAAATTGATCTGATCAGCAGAGGAATGTTCATGGCTCAGCTTAGACCCAAATTCAATAAAGAAAGGAAAAATTCAAACCTCCTCGAGAAGGAGGAGGTGGGGATTTCAACAACAACACGGGAAGGAGAGATTTAAAAATACTCTTGATTCCATCTTCAGCACAATTCCCATTTTGCTCCAAAACAAGCCCCTGGTCTACCATCAGGTACCAATTAAACCACTTCCTCTGGAATGCAGGAGCTGTGGCCTCCAGCACCTCTCCCTGTGCCCAGCAGTGGGCAGTGCACACCCGGGGACCCCGGGGGGCCGTCCAGGCACAAGCCTCCCTTCCCCCACTGAGGCCTCCCAAACCCCCACATGCAGCCCTGGGCAGTCAGCCCCCTGTCGTGCCTGGAGACGCTGGCATCCTGGGCCTTCCAGGGCTACATGCTATGCTCCCCCAGGGAAGCTAAGTTCCCCCAGGGCAGGGGCCACATGGCCTACATCTCTGTCCCCTGCCCCCTACCCCAGCCACCCTGACCTGTTCACAATGGATGTGTGTCCTCGGAACACCTGTAGGCACTGCCCGGTCCGCACATCCCACTTCCTGATGGTGCAGTCAGCGCTGCACGTGAAGGCAGCTTCGTCCTCCAGCTGGCAGAAGGTCACGTAGCTCTCATGCCCTGTGGACAAGGGGAGGCGTGAGTGTGCCAGGGCACAGCAGGGAAGAAAGCCGGGGCGGGAAGTGTTTGAGACGAGTCCAGGCCCACTAGCCCTTTGAGGGGACAATTTCAATCTGGGAGTCTCAGGAGCTATGGGAGGAAATGCTGGATGGTGGCTATTCTTACATTTGGGGAGGGACACTCGTCTTAAAGGAATCAGGTCCTAGTTCTTGGAAACTAGAAATGTTACTTCACTAGGGAAAAAAGATATATTTGCAGATGTAATTAAGGATTTTGAGATGGGGAGAGTGTCCTGGGTGATGGCCAGGAATGGCAGCACAAGAGTCTCTGAAGGAAGGGGCAGAGGGAGATGTGAGGATATAGAGAAAAGATGCTGTGGAGACAGGGCAATGACCTGAAGGTGTCCCTGAGATGAATGATGTGCCCACCACCAAGGAGCACCAGCCACTGCCAGAACCTGAGGAGGCAGCTGGTTCTCCCCCACAGGTTTCAGAGGGAGTACAGGCCCGCCAACACTTTGATTTGGGCCCACTGACACTGACTTTGGATTTCTGGCCTCCAGAACTGTGCCAGAATAAACTTCTGCTTTAAGGCATCCAGTGAGATTGCTGGTCACAGTGGCCACAGGAAACTAATATAGAAACAGGGATGATTAAGACACTTTCCCGGGACACCTGGGTGCCTGAGTGGTTGAGCATCTGCTTTGGGCTCAGGGCGTGACCCTGTGGTCCTGGGATTGAGTCCCGCATCGGACTCCCTGTGGGGAGTCTGCTTCTCCCTCTGCCTGTGTCTCTGCCTCTCTCTCTGTGTCTCTCATGCATAAATAAATAAAATCTTAAAACAACAACAACAACAACTTTCCCTGCCTTCAGAGAGCATGAGCCTGGAAGGAGAGAGTCAGCCAACATGACACATCGGGGGTCAGCAGAGGAGAAGCCCTGATGCTATAGAGCAGGAAGGGTGGGGAGGAGAGAAGAGCATTCTGGGAAAGAAAATAGCACCCACCGAAACAGGAGGGGGCCCTTGGGGCAGAATTTGGGTGCTTGGGAGAAATGGTGGGTAAGGCACAGAGCTGAGGGTGGATGTCCAGGACAGGGGGAGGCCACACACTCCATCAGCCCAGAGTCTCAGACATGTGCACCTGCTCATCCACCACCTTGTTGGTGCAAAGGTCAATGTTTTGACTATCGGCTTGGCTGTGGGATCAAGGGTTATGAAGCAGCCCCAGAAGCACTCAGGTCCCCAGTCATAGTAGGGCCTGTCCTTCATGTAAAGATGGCTCCACCTCAGGGGCACCTGCCTGGCTCAGTCAGTGCAGCATGTGACTCTTGATCTTGGGGTCGTGAGTTGGAGCCCCACCTTGGGTATACAGTTTACTTAAAAAACAACAACAAAATCCTTTAACATCCCTCGTGATAAAATCTAAATCTATTTAGAATCTAAAATCAGAATTTATGGGCAGCCCCGGTGGTTTAGTGCCGCCTGCAGCCCAGGGCGTGATCCTGGAGACCCTGGATCGAGTCCCATGTCAGGCTCTCTGTATGATGCCTGCTTCTCCCTCTGCCTGTGTCTCTGCCTCCCTCTTTCTCTCTGTCTCTGTGAATAAATAAAATCTTAAAAAAAATAAAATCAGAATTTATGGGTTAAACATATACCCCTATATGCAAAGATTATCTATGCTTATATCTATTTCTATACCTATATATACTCATATATATATATATATATTTTAATTTATTTATCCATGAGAGACACAGAGGGAGAAGCAGAGACATAGGCAGAGGGAGAAGCAGGCTCCATGCAGGGAGCCCGATGTGGGATTCGATCCCAGGACCCCGAGGTCATGACCTGAGCCAAAGGCAGATAGATGCTCATCCACTGAGCCACCCAGATGCCCCTATACTCATATATTTTTAAAAAATGTTTACACCTTGGATATCAACTTTTTTTTTCTCTCTCTCTCTCTCCAAAGATTTTATTTATCTATTTGAGAGAGAAAGCATGAGCAAGGAGAGGGGCAGAGGGAGGACCAGACTCCCTCCTGAGCAGGGCACAATGCAGGGCTCAATCCCGGGACTCTGGGATCACGATCTGAGCCGAAAGCAGATGCTTCACTGACTGAGCCACCCAGGCAACCCCGGGTAACAACTCTTGATAGCAAACTGAAGCTGAGTATATTTGAAGAGAATCCAGGGGTCGGAAAATCAATTGAATCAAAGGAATGTTACACCTAAGATCCATTTCATGGATGAGGAAATTGATACATTTAAATATTTACATGTGTGGGAAATAATTATGTTAAAGACTGCGACTGATTTTCTAAATTCCGTCTAGATGTCTGGTATCAGACAGACAAGGATTTAAAATCTTCTGGGCAGTTTCAAGCTGATGTACTCTGTTCGGCCCCAGCGATTTAGCTCAGTTACTCTTGGAAGAACCCAACTCCCTGGGTTCTAAGAAACAGATTTAAAAAAAAAAAAAAAAGAAGAAGAAGTAAGGAAGGAAGGCATGTTTTCAGTCTTCTTGGATAGCATGTACCAGGCCTCTAAGAAAACAACGTTTGTGTGAAGGAAGTAAACAGTTGAAGACGAAGCAGATTACATTTCCTTAAAATGCACGTCAGTCTAAAAGTCGAGGGCAAAATGTGTCTGGCAAAACACAGCCCAGCTTTTTGCCAACCTCAAAATGTTTATAAAATATTTGAAGATTGTCAACAAACTTTCCCTGAAACCAGAGCTGCTGCAGGGAGGGCTCAGCGCCGTCTAAGGAGCCACCTGGCTTCCCGGGCTGGCTGGAAGGCAGCCTGGCGCCCTGAGGGCCGCTGGGTGTGGGCGAGCCGGCCCTGCACACGCACCCCGCAGTCCTCCTCGGACCCCGTGCGGTCCGACGCCAACCACGCCAGGAGAGGCTTCCGCAGGGCCATCAGCCCCATTCTGGCCGGTTTCGACAGCATCTGACAGCAGGAAGGCAGAGTGCCAAGTGTTTATAGGCCAAGACAAGCACTGGAAAACGGTGGCGAGTAAGCCATGGCACCCCTACTCAGTGAAGCCACGGCCACTAAACCAGGATGTGGAAGATCATGAGTTGGGTGACCAATTATATGACCCATGGAAGCAGGAAAAAAAAAAAGAGATATACAGTAAAAATATAAATACCTATGGGGGGCCCTGGAGGGCGCAGCTGGTTAAGGGGCTGGCTTGGTATCTGCTCAGGTCGTGATCTCGGGATCACTGGGCTCTGATTAGCGCACAGTCTGCTTGAGATTCTCTCTCCCTGTCCCTCTGCCCCTCCCCCCCCAAACAAATAAATCAATCTTTAAAAAATATATAAATACCTATAAACAAAGACTTTAAGAAAAGAGTCAATAATGAAAATAATTTTTTCAACGTTAAAAATAAAAAGCTCGGGATCCCTGGGTGGCTCAATGGCTTAGTGCCTGCCTTTGACCCAGGGTGTGATCCTGGAGTCCTGGGGTCAAGTCCCACATCAGGCTCCCTGCATGGAGCCTACTTCTCCCTCTGCCTGTGTCTCCGCCTCTCTCTCTCTCTCTGTGTCTCTCATGAATAAATGAATAAAGTCTTTTAAAAAATTATTAAAAAAAAAAAGCTCATCTCTGGAGCTGGGCCAGGCTGACCCTCTGCCCTCCTGGGGGCCTGGCCGTGGGCCGCTGAGGCTCCCTGCAGCAGTCAAGGCCCTCCCAGGGACAAGCCCCTTCCTCGGCATGCCAGGCTCCTACTCCACATCTGAAAACCCACACAGAAGGAGTCCCAGCTCAGAGCCCTGCCAGCAGAGGCTGCAGAGCGTGTCCCCGACTGCAACCCACAGACCATTTGACAAGGTCCACTGCCCCCAGCCTACAGGGTCACCCGGGGAGGGATGAGGAAGGCAGGAGGGGGGGGGGGTCATTGCATCTCCAGCCACTGGCGTGAGCTGCTGCAATTGTGTAGAATAAGCAAAAAAGCCAAACTAAAAATAAACATTTTTGAAGGGATAAAGAATGCAGATAAGATACAGTTATTATGTTCAAAAGGACAGGCTGAGGCTCAGGGTTCTCTGCCAAGGTAGTCGGCTCTCCCTGCCTCCCCAGCCGCACACTCTCGGACTCGCTGGGGGTTCCGAGTCGAAGGGCCCCGTGTACACGCAGGAGGGGCTGCCCGGGGTCTGCAGTGGCAGAGGTGGGCCGGTGTGGGCACTCAGCCAAGCTGGAACATTCATGCCTCCTACTTGGCCTGGAAAGAGCGGCCTCCCTTGCCTCTGCTGGCCCTGGCAGGTCTTCTGTCTGCCCCTCGGGGTCTCTCTCCTCTTCTGCAGCCTGCTCCCTGCAGCTCCTGGATCCCCCCTCACTGCCTGCAGGGTTCAGACAGCTGGGAGCCCAGCAGGAGACTTTAGGTCAGGATCTGCTGGCCCAGTTCCCCGGAGGAAGGCCTCTCCACACCCTCTCAGGGGCTGCAGGCCCCCACCCTGGCTTCTTCAGCTCCAGGAGTGTGGACAGCCCTGCAGGGACCAGCCCCATAGTACAGCGCTTCCCCTGTACTATGCCCACATTTTGCAAGCGTCTCTTTACTAAACTCTCCTTGAGCTGTTATTTGGGGGTGTCGTTCTGTTTCCTGCTAGGGCCTGCCTGATGGAGCCGCCCCTCCGTGTATCCTGTCGGCAAGCCAGAGCAGTGACAGCCACGAGTCCAGAGTGCAGAAGGTGTGGTCAAAATAGACGGTGTCTGACGAAGCCACCGAAGTCTCGGCCTCGGGCCACCTGCCTCGAGCCCCCGGCCTGGGCAGGCTCATGCTCTGTCATGGTGCCACCGCAGGGCCTGGCCTTCCAGCCCAGCTCCTCTCGGCCCACACCCTCAACCCGCCTGCTCTCCTGCCTCCATCTGTGACTCCTCATTCCACACCCACAGGGAGTTCACCACCCTCGGACGGTGCTGTCCGAAGAGCCAGAAGGATGAATTACCCTCCAGGGCTTCCTTCACATCTATGCTTAAGACAAACTGCTTTTCGATGGAATTTCTCCTGGGTTGGGACAAAGTTAACAATGAAGTGTTTATGTCTGAGAGCCTTCCCTGTGCCCCCACATGCTCCTTCAGGAACATGCAGGAGATGATTCAGCAAGCCCACCTCTGGGCATCTATCTACACGAAGGATCTGCAAGCAGGGCCTGGAAGAGATGTTTGCACGCCCCAGCTCGGAGTCGCATTTCTCACCACAGTCAAGTGGAAGCAACCCCAGTGTCCAGTGGCAGATGAGTGGGCATAAAAAATGCACACAACCAAACAGTGCTCAGCCTTCCAAAGGAAAGAAATCCTGACACAAGCTACAACCTGGGATGAACGTGGAGGACATCGTGCTAAGTGAAATGAGCCAGTGACAAAAAGACAAACACTGCATGATTCCACTTGTACCAGGTCCCTGGAGCAGTCAGGTTCACAGAGACAGGAAGCAGGATGGTAGGCGCCAGGGGCTGGTGGAGGGAGAAATGGGGTTCAGTTTGTTTTACAGGATGGAAAATTCTAGAGATGGATAGTGGTAATGGTGGTACATCATAAATGTTTAATATCTTGAAACTGTACACTTAGTATATGTGCTGCCGAAGCGAGCACGAAACTGTACACTTAAAAAACAATGGTTAAGAGGGCAAATTTGATGCTACATGTTTTCTATTAAGAGTTAAAAATTGTCCCCAGTCCCTTCCAGCCCCACCTAGCCCAAGAGGTGAACCCTGACTACCTGGGCTCACAGAGTTCCTGCTCATCTGAAGTTCAAGTGCACATGGTCCCTCAGTTTAGCCATCACTCTCTCCATCCAACCTGCAAATTCTCTGGGGCAGTATCTTTGCATCTAACACAGGCACCCAGGACAGTCAAGCCAGTAGCCAAGAGGGGCAAGGGCTCTGGAGCAGGAGGGAGGGGGCAGCTCCCCCCAGTGCCGCTCTGCCTGTGTGAATGGCTCTACCTGTGTAAACTTGGGAGGACTGGCTAGCCCTTTGGAGCCTCCAAAGGGGATAACCACGGCTGTGAGAAGCAAAAGGGGGAAGAGCTTTGGAGCCGGCCCGGTGCAGTGCCAAGGAGATGCTCTTACTCAGTCCAGGCTGGTGGATTGTGGGCCTGGAGGACTATGGTGGCCACTAATATGTGCCAGGAGCTATTTATTGACTGGCTTGCTCCTGCTCCCTCACAACCTCATCAGGCTAGATGACTATTTTATTGTCCCCCAATTCACAGATAGAGAAACTAAGGCATGAGAAGTTAAATAATGATGAGATTGGAGCCCAAGCAGCCCAGCTCCAGAGCCCAGGCTCTTGATGGCCCCTCCTGCTACCCGGAGGCAAAGTTACGGGTCATCCGGAAGGGCAGGCATCATCAGGCTTCCAGTAAATATGAGTGTGCAGTTTGTTCACACAGAATTAAAAACAAACAGCACCCCCGTCATGCTAGAAGATGCTGTTGGAAGACGAGGATGCTTGTGGAACAGCCACAGTGGGTTGGAACCTTTGGGCTGGGCCCCTTACTACACGGGGACAGACCAGGACAGGGACTGCCATTTTGGGGCATGCTGCCTATCTCATTGACCCAGTGAAGTGCCCCCAAATGAATAGGCACCCAACAGATAAAAGGAAAAGAGGGGAAGGGGATAATTATATTCAATTCAATTCTTCCTTTTACAGAATAATTAGCAGTTAAGCCTACTTTCTCCTTTGGAGCTCACCAACTGCATCTGAAAGCCAATTCCAAGTACTGAAAAAGCAGAGCTGCTGCAGGAGGGAAGCTCGGGGCTATTAGAAGCCTACGGTCCAGAGACACCTGAGTGGCTCAGCAGTTGAGCACCTGCCCCTGGCTCAGGCGTGATCCGCAGTCTCAGGATCGACTCCCACATCAAGCTCCTTGCATGGAGCCTGCTTCTCCCTCTGCCTGTGTCTCTGCCTCTCTGTGTGTGTGTGTCTCTCATGAATAAATTTTAAAAATTTTTATTTTTTTAAAAGATTTTATTTATTTATTCATGAGAGGGGGAGGGGGAGAGAGAGAGAGAGGCAGAGACACAGGCAGAGGGAGAAGCAGGCTCCAGGCAGGGAGCCTGATGTGGGACTCGATCCTGGGTCTCCAGGATCATGCCCTGGGCCGAAGGCAGCGCCAAACCACTGAACCACCCAGGCTGCCCTACAGCTGAATTTTAAATTCTGGATGGATCTTAGATCTTCCGGTCTCAGTTCAGGGCCTGCCAATCTGTGTGACTTTGGGGGTGGCAGGAGGAACGTGTGTTAGTTTGTAACCGACTCTGCTTTATCTACCCTCACCCCCAAATAACAGGCAAGCCAAAATTCATCTCTTCTGGGCTTTGAAATATCTACCATAGCTGCTTTTAGGATCCCTGGGTGGCGCAGCGGTTTGGCGCCTGCCTTTGGCCCAGGGCGCGATCCTGGAGACCCGGGATCGAATCCCACGTCGGGCTCCCGGTACATGGAGCCTGCTTCTCCCTCTGCCTGTGTCTCTGCCTCTCTCTCTCTCTGTGACTATCATAAATAAATTAAAAAATTTAAAAAAAAATTAAAAAAAAACCAATAGGGCCGGGATCCCTGGGTGGTGCAGTGGTTTAGCGCCTGCCTTTGGCCCAGGGCGCGATCCTGGAGACCTGGGATCGAATCCCATGTCGGGCTCCCGGTGCATGGAGCCTGCTTCTCCCTCTGCCTGTGTCTCTGCCTCTCTTTCATGAATAAATACATTAAAAATCTTTTAAAAATTAATAAAATAAAGCCAATAGTATCAGCCCACAGTGAAGCTGATTTGTACAACAGTGAAGCTAATTTGTACTCTCTGTGCCTACAGGAACTTGGAAGGCCCTGGGGAGGCCACCCAGGACTTGCTGATTATGGTGGAAAAAGAACAGGCAATGATAAATAACCACAGCGAAGAGAGTGTTGGGATTCAAGGGGCTGTATCTGCTGTTCAGGCGACAACAGGGGCAGAGCTGGAGAGGGGCCTCACAGTCCTGCAGCGTAGACATGTGACAGGGATGCAGGGTAAGAAGTACATCTGCCTCCAGCAACTAGGTACGTAAATATAGACCGATATGTGTGCATTTGTGCAACCTTTATAAAACAATATGTGCGCCTGTATGTGTGCCTCCTGCCATTGCATCATGTTTCCAACTGCGTTAATTTGGTTTAACAACCCCCTTTTGAGAAACTTTGATCCATCCTTCTCCAGCACCCCTTCCAGTAGAAGAAAGGAGGCTGCAGAGACAGCAGAGTGGTCAGATGGGGAAGGGGGCGTTCAGATTTCAACTTTCCCCTCCCCACCGTCTGTGTGATCCCAGGCCACTTCCTGCCTCAGTTTCCCTGTCTCCACGAGTGGGGAGAACAGCAGTGTGAAGACTGCCCAAGGCAGTCTTAAGTGCTCAGTCCCGCGGGCACTTAACAAGCCCTGGCGGTCACCACAGTGGCTCCTAGAGGAAATGTGCGGCCACAGGCCAGCGGGGAGTGAGAGACGGGGGAGGGCGCAGAGGTGCGATCCCGGTGGTCTGCTAAGGCCTTGGGGATGGAGAGGATTTTCCGCCCTAGGCTGACGGCTGAGGATAGACCCCGCGGCGGGTGCGCCCCGGCCCGGCGGCCCCGGTCCCAGGGGGCTCGGCGGGTCGTCGGCGGGGCCGGGGCGAGCACCCCCCGACGGGGGCCCCGGCACAGCGGGGGCTGGGCTCTGGGCTCTGGGCTCCGGGCTCTGGGCGGCGGGGACGGAGCGGGAGGGTGTACCTTGCAGGAGGGCGCAGCACTGGCCGTCCGCGGTGCTCCAGAGCCGGGCCGTGCCGTCCTCGCTGCCCGTCAGCAGGCGCTGCCCGTCCGGGCTCAGGCTGAGCCAGTTGATGCCGCCGCGGTGGTCGGCGCAGACCCGCAGGGCCGACCCTCCGCCCCCCATGCGGCCGGCCGGGCGGGAGACCGCGAGATGCGCCCCGCTAGGGAGGGGCGCCCCGGCATCCGCGCCGCGGCTCCCGGCGGCTGCGTCCCGCGGCCATGGCCCTGGGGAGGGGCACGGGGCGCGGCGGCGGTGAGGCGGGGGCCCCGCTCCCTCCCGCAGCCGGAGTCCCGGCCCCAGCGCGCCCGCCGCCGCCCTTCCCCGCGCCCCACCTGAGCGGGCCCCCCTCGGAGCCCGGACGGCCGGGCGGGGGCGTCTCCGCGCGCTGGAAGGCTCGGGCCTCCGCGGGGTCCGGCGGCGGGAGCGGGGGACCCGGGAAGGCGAGCGCCCCGCGCGCCCTCCCCGGCCGGCGCCGTGCGCTCGGGGCGGCGAGGGTGGAACAATACAGTCCGGCCAGGCTCCTCCTCAGAGACCACCCCCCAACCTGTCCCCTCCCACTTCTCCGGCCGGCGCCCCAGCCCCCACCCAGCTGCCCCCTTCCCCCCGCCCCGCACCCCGGCCCGCCCGACCCACCTCCGCCGCGGCCCCAGCGCCCGCCCCGGGGACGCCGGGGACCGGGCCACGTGCGACTCCCCCGGCTGCCCCGTGCGGGGACCGCAGGCCGGGACGAGGAGGAGGAGGACGTGGAGGTGGCCGCGGGGGCCCGTGGGGTGAGACGCGCACGCCCGGGAGCTCCCTCGGGCCAGCGGCTGCGCGCCACGACCGGGCGAGCCGGGCCCCCCAGGCTCCCCAGCCCCAAGGACCCGCCGGACAGGCGCCCTTGGAGAGCGCCCCGCGTCCGCTCTCGCGGGGAACCACACGCACACCCCGAATTCTAAAGAAGCTCCGCGAGGGCGGGTGGCGGGCGGGCCAGGGGAGAGCGGCGCGGTGGGACTTCCCGGAAAGGTCAGGTTCACCCCAGGGAGCGGCCGCGGGGTCCCGCCTTCTCGTGCTGGGGGCGTGGGGCCCGCACCCACTGACCCCACAGCTTTCGGCAGCCACTCCCACCCCATCCCACCCCATCCCACCCCATCCCACCCCAGCGCCTGTGACGGCCCACTGAGGTCTCCGCAGGAATCCCACACCGCGGGGTGCGAGCCCTCCCGGAATGCCTGCTGGTTCCCATTAGAGCGGTTCCGGTGCCTGCTTCGCGGGGGGCGGGGAGGGGTGACACCCCCCAACTCGGATCCTCCAGGTCCTAGAGGTAGCAGGGTTTCCCGAGGGGCGGGAGTGAGGGAGGGAAGGAGCTTTGGAAAGCTAAGCTCTCGTGGCGACCAGACCTTCTCCCAACGGCCCACCACTACGTCCAGGCCCACGACGTCCAGACTCCGAAAGAAAGCCCCCTAATGGGGTCCCCAAGGTCACTGGACAATTTATTCTCCAAGCATCTTAACCAGAGAAACCCACCCTTTCCCCAACCTTGTGAGTCGGCTTGCACTTCAGCTCCAGGGGCCGGCACCAGGGAAGGGGTTCCGGGTTGGGGGGGGCCGTGTTACAGTGGGATTTGGAGCTGTACAGGTGGGCGGGAAGGAGGCCGGAAGCCGGCCTGATCTGGCAGGAGAGAGTGAGGCAGCAATCGGTGAAGTATTCTAGAGTCTTCAGGAATTGGGTGCTCCAAGGGAGGAAGGGAGGACTCTGGGAGTCTCCACTATGCTGGGACTCTGGAGTGGGTGGCTGGTGACATGTGTTCAGAGATGCTCCTCCAGGCTGACCCTGAGTTCATTTTAGGACTTGTGAACTTCAAGGCACCATGGCAACATCCAGGTATAAAGACAGTTGGCCATACAGGTGCTCTGAAGAAAACCCAAAGGAGACAGAAGACTCTCTGGCCGTTGCTCGAGGGGTACCCAGTTGCTCCTTCTCTCAGGGTCCTGGTCTGATCCCTTTCACTCTCGCTGCCCCCAGTACAGGGTCCCTCCATACCTAATACGGGGATGCCATACAACTTGTGAAGTAGGATTGCTGAGCTACCATTTGCCATTGAGAAAAAGAAAAGGAAAGGCAAGGAAGCATGTTTTTCCCCCTTCGTTCCAGATTTCAGCCTTTCCAAGGCAGACGGAGGACTGTTTGGGACAGAGAAACCTCCCCAAGCCTCCTGACCTTTCACTGCACAGGCAACAACCATGTCTGGTTTACGGTTTCAGGCCAACTCTGCTAAGCCTCTCGCAAATAACTCCCTGAAACTAACCCAGCCACTCACGCTTCTCACCCGCATCTTGCCTGCGCCCTACGGTGAGGAGGTAAAACCAGGTCTCTGTATTCGCCACCAGCGTCAGAAGGGAAAGCAACGATTTACAAGGCTGGCAGAAATCTTTCCTGCATATTTTATCCTCCCCAAGCACGAAACAAAAAATCCTACTCTATCAGAATTTTTCTATTATTCCACTATAATCAAGTGACAGTGATAAGGCAGGCACGATTACACATTGTGTAATAACTTCTAAATTCCATAACAACTTCTCAAGATAAATATTATCTTTTTGATTTTGCTGAGCAGGACAATGAGGCCTAGAGAGGGTAAAGAGACCAAGTCTTGCAGTGAGTGGGAGGTTCAGGGACTGCTAGGCACCCCGTCTGCATGGTGTGGCTACCAAATGCAAGCAAATCAGTGGCTTGAAAGGAGCAGGCCCATCCCTCTGTGCTGGAGACACAGAAGGCCTGTAATTCCTTTCCCTCCAATCCCACTGCATTTTCCTGGAGAGAAATCTCCAGGCAAGAGTAGCCTTTCCCTAAACATCTTGATGAGGATCTGTGGGTGCCCCGCTAAGTACATTTCTCTGTGGATGGAGACAAGCAAGCCCACAGCCAGTCTCTCGGTGCCTGATACACTTCTGCTCCCTGCAGAGATCTCAGACGTGCTGCTTGTGGGCATCTCTCCTCTTGCTGGTGGCTTTCTCATCTGCCCCAGCAAGGCTTCCTGGTTAGAGTGTGTGTGCATGCGTGCCTGTTCGTGTGTATGCGTGTGTGTGTGTGTGTGTGTGTGTGTGTGTGTGACTAGGAGGGACAACGAGGGAGTCTGGTTTAGCAGCATCTGCTTTCACTCATTCCAGAAGATTTCTAGCTGCCCACAAAATGATGCATTTGCTTGTTCTCTGTGTGGATTCTGAAGCCAAGTTTAATTCGTACTGGAGCTGTTAATCCTACTATGGGTATTTTACATGAATTTCGTGTGTTTCCGAATGGAAGCCAGGACCAGCTGAGCCACGAACTCTACACCTGCCTTTGTTTTGCTGGGAGCAGATGGGGGAGCAAACTGGTGTCAGCCAGGATTCTTTGATTGTGGTGAGAAAAACTGAGGTTAGTGAATCTGGGCAAGAGAAAGGGATTTATCAGAAGAATATCAAGTGAAGGAAGAGATGAACATCCAAATTGAAGGAAAGAACTAGGGAAATGCTGGGATCTTTGGTTTAATTTCGTTGGGACCAGCAGGACCCTGTGACCTCCGCCCCATCAGCATTGGCTATACTAGTGGGGTTCCTCAAGTTACTGCAGTCTCCCCTGTGGCTGCCCAGCGCTCACACACAAACACCCTCCTTCCATGGTCACGGTCCCCAAATGCCCTGTTTTACAGGGACTGCCCTGTGTGGACCTGACGTATGCTGTCCCATTCCCAACAGGTGACAATTCACAGAGCGTGGCTTACAACACGCAGAATTGATGCGATAGGGTAGCTGGTCTCTGAGTCCAAGAGCTCTGAGTATGTTCACGTCTCAGCTACGTACTGTTTTAATATCCTACAACCTACAGACTAAATAAATGAAATCAGACACCAAAACCCTATATTACCTACAAAGAGAGGAACATTTTAAAGATATATGTGACACAGCAAACAAGAAATGCAGGGCAGAGGCTGCCATTTTCATTTCTAGAACTGACATGTGTCATCTGTCCCTATGACATGTTGCTGGTCCCCTAGCTTCTGGGGTCCATGTCTGCCAAGTGAGATTATAGAGACCCAAACCTTTATTCCTGAGAGGCCTAAGTCCTTGGTGGCCCTGCCTGTATAGAGTTATCTTTGTGTTCTGTTAATCTTTATTGCTGAGTATGATGATGATGATCAGAATGATAACAGTAATATTTATTGAGCACTTAGAATATGCTAGAATGTGTTACAAGTGCTTTACATGTCTTATTTCATTATCCTGAGAATAACTTTTTTTTTCTTTTTTTAGTAATCTCTGTGCCCAATGTGGGGCTTGAACTCACAACTCTGAAGTCAAATAAATAAATAAAATCTTTAAAAAAAAAGTTTAAGGGGGCACCTGGGTGGTTCAGTCGGTTGAGGTCATGAGGTCACCTTCAGCTCAGGTCAGGATCCCAGGGTCCTGGGTTGGAGCCCCATGTTGGGTCCCCTGCTCACTGGGAAGCCTGCTTCTCCCTCTGCTGCTCCCCCTGCTTGTGCTCTTTCTCTCTCAAGTAAATAAATAAAAACTCTTTAAAAAAATAAAATTAGGGCACCTGGGTGGCTCAGTGGTTGAGCATCTGCCTTTGGCTCAGGTCATGATCCTGGGATCCTGGGATCGAGTCCCTCATGGGGCTCCCTGCTCAGTGGGGAGCCTGCTTCTCCTTCTGCCTGTGTCTCTGCCTCTCTCTGTGTGTCTCTCATGGATAAATAAATAAAATCTTTTTTAAAAAATTAAAATTAAAAAAAAGTTTAAGTATTTATTTACCTTTCCCCTGCATCTTTACCTCAGGAAATGACCCAAGGTCCAACTTTTAAAAACTAGAAAGAGGGATCCCTGGGTGGCACAGTGGTTTGGCGCCTGCCTTTGGCCCAGGGCGCGATCCTGGAGACCCGGGATCAAATCCCACGTCGGGCTCCCGGAGCATGGAGCCTGCTTCTCCCTCTGCCTGTGTCTCTGCCTCTCTCTCTCTCTCCCTCTCTGTGTGTGACTATCATAAGTAAAAAAATAAATAAATAAAAAAAATAAATATGGGATCCCTGGGTGGCGCAGTGGTTTGGCGCCTGCCTCTGGCCCAGGACGCGATCCTGGAGACCGGGGATCGAATCCCACGTCGGGCTCCCGGTGCATGGAGCCTGCTTCTCCCTCTGCCTATGTCTCTGCCTCTCTCTCTCTCTCTCTCTCTGTGTGACTATCATAAATAAATAAATAAATAAATAAATAAATAAATAAATAAATAAATAAAATAAAATAAAAATAAAAACTAGGAAGAAGGGGCACCTGGGTAGCTCAGTCTGTTAAGCATCTACCTTTGGGTCAAGTCATGATCGAGGGTTCTGGGATCAAGCCCCACATTGGGCTCCTGGCTCATTGGGGAATCTGCTTCTCCCTCTCTCTCTGCTGCTCCCTCTGCTTGTGCTCTCTTACTCTCTGTCAAATAAATAAATAATATCTTTTTAAAAAGTCACAAGCTCTACTGATCGAGCCACCCAGGCGCCCCACAAGTACTTAATAGTTCACCAGATAGCGAAGCGCAGAACTAGGTCCATATTAGGAACTGTTTGCTTGTTTGTTTGTCATCAGTTAGGAATGCTTTCAGATCTAAGTAATAGAAAACCTAAGACATGGACGCCTGGGTGGCTCAGTTGGTCAAGGATCTGACTCTTGGTTTCGGCTCAAGTCATCATCTTAGGATTGTGGGATAGAGCCTTGTGTCAGGGTCCCTGCTCAGCTCAGAGTCTGCTGGAGATTCTCGGTCTCTCTCTCTCCCTTTGCTCCTCCCCACTACACATGCTCTCTCTAAATAAATAAATACTTAAAAAAATAAATCTTAAAAAAAACACTAAGACTGGCAAAATAAATAGGGATTAATTTCTCTGACATAACAAGAACGGTGGCTATTGACCTTGGGTTAGCAGCTTAATGAGGTTGGAGCCAGATTCTCTATGCTTTGCTTTCATGGTTACAAGAAGGCTGCCTGAGCTCCTGGCATTGCGTCTCCATTCCAGGCAGGAAGCCAAGGGAAAGAGACTTTATCAAGACAGCAACAGCTTCTTAGAAGTCTTTTTAACAATCTTTGGCTTTCATCTCATTGTCCAGAACTTTTTCTCAAGGCTGTGTCCCAAAGCTGTGTCCATGGAAGACAGGTAGGGAAAAGAATAGCTGGCTTTCCCAGATGTGTTGGTGAAAACAGGCAAGGGGAGCGGACTGTGATGGGATTAGCCAGTCTACAATGTCACATCTGCTTAGGTCTTTGTTGATGAGTGTTTTTCAAAGCAGAGAAATAGGACCCATTGGGGGTTGTGACAATAATTTGGTGGCTCTCTGACCAGCATTGCAGTTGGATATCAATATTTAATATTTTCTTTGATATCCAACTGCATACTGCTCTGGGACTCAGCCGTTTCAGTTGTATATCATGACCCACATACAGGTTTAGTCAGAAATGGGAAAGCTGGGCAGCCTGGGTGGCTCAGCGGTTTAGTGCCACCTTCAGCCCAGGGCGTGATCCTGGAGACCCAGGATCGAGTCCCATGTTGGGCTCCCCGCATGGAGCCTGCTTCTCCCTTTGCCTGTGTTTCTGCCTCTCTCTCTCTGTCTCTCATGAATAAATAAATAAAAATCTTAAAAAAAAAAAAAAAAAGAAATGGGAAAGCTACTGCTGTGGAGCCACCGGCGGGGGTCAGGTACAGGTTCTGGGGTCAGGCGATTGGGGGCACGTTGCGTCTTTTGTAACAGTGTGCAACTTCAGCAAGTTATAATAATCGTTTAAACCTATTTTTTCAACTATAAAAGAGAGAACATACCCAGCTCATTACATGTAAATGTGGTTTAGCACAGTGGTTTGGGCACAATAGTTGCTCAATAAATATCAGTTGCATTGCTGTTATTAGTATATCGTGATAACTAAGGACGGCCAGGTCCTGCTTCAACAGCTCAGCTAGATGCAGTGAGAATCAGCTAAATGTCTCTGTGCAAATGAGTGATGCGAAAATATTCGCCCCACAGGAAGTTTACTTTGGCACAGTGCCATCAGCCGAGCCCTGTGGGGTATTATTAGCAGAAGTCCTCAGGAACTTGTTATTGTCTTTGCAAGAGGGATATGTCGAGGATGCTGCTCATGGCTTGCAGCCTGGGGCTTGGGGACCCATGAAGAAATCTCTTTGGCCTGAGTCCCAGGAGTGGCCGGGCTCCTCCCGGGAAACTGGTTTCTTTTTATCTTTTGGAGTCTGCATCATGGCACTGATGCTGTTTCCCTGCTTGCTTCGGGCCCAGGCAGGAGGCCTGCTCTAGCAGAGAAGTGGGACTTTGTGCCCCATGGAAGATCACGGACACTAACCTTGTCCTGGCCTCACCTTTGTTTCTTCTACCTTTTTCAAAATTCCAGAGATGTCTTCACATTTTTTTCTGTCTTATTTTTTGAGTAATATAGACACCCTTGGCTTTGATATGAAGCCCCCACAATGTGTAAGGGCCCCCTTTGTGTGTGGGGGGAGGGGCTGCTGATGTCTCTGGAGGCTCCCCTCACTGTGACCAATCCCAGAAAGGATTTCTGGCCAGCAGCCCCATTTCCTGGGGGGAGCCTGTTCCTGCTGCCCTCTCTCCCCACGTGGTTCAGGAATCCCGGGGCCCAAGGTAGAGGTGGTCACCCTGCCCTGCTCTCCATGCCTGGCACCCAGGGCAGCCGCCCAAAGTCTCTAGGGGGAAGGGACCCAGGAGACAACTTTCTCAGCCCCAAGTGGTGGGTTCCCTGCCCTGGATGTTGGGGGCCCAGCAAGATGCGTGGAGAGAGGGTGTGGTTTGGTCTTCCTGCCCACTGCCCTAACTTTGATCCCAAGTGAGAGCAGTCCGACACAAAGGCCAAACCCACTCAGGTTGAACAGGGGGACCCTCCTTCAGGGTCAGTGGCTCCTGGTCGGACCTCCACCCAGAGCGTGCAGTCCTGGGGGATACTGGGCACACGGGGGCTAGGAGCAGAGTGCTCACCTCCGACTGCTCGGCCTGCACCCCGACCCACCCTGAGCAAGAGGCTGGACTCAGTTTACCCCCGGTCCCTTCTCATGCGGAGCCCAAGCCAAGAAGCAGCGTCAGCTGGACTTTTCCCAGATGTTTGCAATCACTGATTCCAAAGAGGGCCTTAGCCGCAGGCAGTAGGGAAGCCAAGAGCCTGTTTACAAAAATGCTCATTTTACATGTCAGGGGGCACAGCCTGGGGTGCAGGTCACCCTCTCCTGTGTTGTCAGGCTGGCCCCAGAACCCTGTATAGCTGAGCAGGCCCTGGGGCTCGGGAAGTTGGGGTTCATCCCAGTGTCACCCTGGCGCCCTGAGCCACCCTCGGGAAGGAGCATTCGGTCCCTTGTGCACTTGCCATTCCCTCAGCGTTCGCTGGGGAACCTAAAAGGAGAGGTGACAAGGGGACAGATTCTTTGGGTCAGGGGCAGTGCGGGCAGATGGCACCCACAGGGTCCCCTCAGATCTGGGGAGCGCCTTTCATATCCAATGACCTCCTGACAGCCCTTAGCACCCCAGCAAACAAGGAGCTAGACTTGTGTTTTTATCGCAGGAAAACAAACAGACCCTAAAGTTTCCCGTTGGAATCGCTTCTCAGCGGAGGGTTCCGAGGCCCGGAGGACATTTCCACGGCTGTGCAGCCAGCACCCCCACCATCATCCCCAGAACGTCTCTGTTTTTCCCAAACCCAAACTCTGGAGCTAAGTTTTGAAAAGCCTCTCATCCTGCAGGTTTTAATTGGAAACCCAGCTGATAAGGCACCTGGGTGGCTCAGTGGCTGAGCGTCTGCCTTTGGCTCAGGGTGTGATCCCAGGGTCCTGGGATCAAGACCTGCATCGGGCTCCCTGCATGGAGCCTGCTTCTCCCTCTGCCTGTGTCTCTGCCTCTCTCTGTGTCTCGCACGAATAAATACATAAAATCTTTAAAAAAATAGAGAAACCTCAGATGGTTTCTTGAGGGGAACAAAGATACTTATGTAGGGGCCCAAGGGGAGTCCCGCCGGTGGAGCAAAGGCAGAGAGACACAGGAGGCCTTCCGCAGAGAACAGGGCAAGCCTGCAGGGTCGCAGGCCTCCAGCTGGGTCACCTGCGGTGGGGGGCTGTCGGCGGGATGTCCCTCCAGACACCCCGGGGCCAGCGTCCCCAGCCCCTCCGCAGGCAGGCCGGAACATCTGCGTCTTCAAAGGGAAAGGTTTTTCCTGTGGTCTGACTGGGCCTGTGGGGCAGCAGATTCCTGGGGGGCAGGGGCCGAGGCTGCGGCCTGGAGGGATGGCTCTGAGAGAGTCCCGGCTTCCCAGACCCAAACCGCAGGAGTGGGGACACAAGTATGTGAAGCATGTGTGACTCTCAGAAGGCACCGGCCCTGGGCCTACCAACCCCCTGGACCAACTTCAGACAAATTACAAGCCTGCCCACAAGCACGTCGGTGGGAATCTTGTTTTTCTTCGTTCACACAGAAAGCAGATTTGCTGACAGATTAGGGAGCAGGGGGCTGGGGTGAGGGGAGGTCACCCAGGGGCGCAGGCCTTTTGGTGAAGCATTAAATCACCAGTTAATGAGGTGCCACTTTGCTTTTCCTCAGCACTGGGGGAAGGGGAAAAGTTCAGGAGGAACCTAAAGTATGCTTGGAAGGGCTGTAAGGCCTGCCCCCTGCCCTGGGCCCCACCCCCACCGCAGGCTGCCGGACCCCAGGGAGGGCTTCCTCAATAACCAACCCCCAGGAGGGGGTGCTGCTGCTAACCCCATCGGCCAGCAGGGGAAATCGAGGCACAGGCCAGGGACCTGTCTGAGGTCACATCTTAGGGAGTCAAGGCGGAATCCCGTCAGGACCAGGCCCAGAGCTTGCTCTTAAGGCTCCCATTTACTTTTCCCTGCAACCCAACATACTGGGGGACATTGAGCGCCTCACCTACACCCAAGGACCCACATTTGTGAGGCACCTTCTCATGGGCCACTTGCTTGGCTTCTGCCACCGTATATAGTTGGAACAACAGACAGGTTTGCACCCATTTCACAGAGCAGGACACTGAGGCCTGAAGCTGTCTGATCTGTGACATGGGCTAAAATGTATACCGCCCCCCCCCAATTCATATATTGTCCCCCTTGGAACCTCAGAAGGTGACTGTATTTGGAGACAGGATCTTAGAAGGTGCAATTAAGTCAAAATGAGGTCGTTCACCTAGACCCTAGTCCAAAGTGACTAGTGTCCCTGTAAGTGGAGATTAGGATGCAGACCCACACAGACCTCTTGATCTTGGATTTTTAGCCTCCAGAACAGTGAAGAGGTCAATTTCTGTTGTCCAAGGCCCCAGTGGTGGTGTTTGATACGGCAGCCCAAACTGCCTAGGACGCTTGCCCCCAGTTCACACTGGGGGTACAGAAGGCCGGTCCTGCTTCTCTCCACAGGCTCCAGGGTAAGGACCCCCCACTCCCCTTCCTCTCTGGTCACAGGGGTTGCAGGGATGATGCTCTGAACGTGTGATGGCTCCTGGGTGGGGTGACACTTACTTTATTGTAAAATCTACCTCAATTGCAAATGTGAGCGAGTATAGTGGGCTGGTTGGGAGCCAAGGTCAGCCAGGGTTTGAATCCTGACCATGTGTGAACTTGGGCAAGTTGCCTGAACTGTCTCCTCGTTTGCAGGGGTGATGATCGGAGTATCACAATCTTGAGGTTACTGTACATAGTCGGTAAGGTTACTGAGGGCATCAGCACAGGGCATTTGGTCAGTGCTCCATAAATGCTCAATGGCTGTCATCACTGTCAGGAGGTACAGGGCTGTGGGACCCTGGAAGCCTAGGGCCAGCTGGAACTGTTGGCCCTCCTGTCCCAGACCTGGATGGAGGATCAGGGGGCCAGCAGAGCAGGGACAGGGTCCTAGCCATGGGCAGGGCCAAACCAGCAGAGGTCAGGCTGGCTGAGTCCACACCATAAAGTTCCACCTCCCCAAACAAACTGGCCGAGAAGTGAAAAACAAGAGCCTGATTTCATACAAATGCTCTTCCCAACTCAGACATGGGGTTGGTGTATATGAATGTTGATTCGTTCTGGGCTTAGAGATGTGAACTGGTTTGCTGTTGGTCTGTGGTGGTTTCTTCAAAGTCATGACTGAGCCTTCACGTGGAGGAAGGGTCCGGATGGAAAGGGTCTGCCCCTGGCAGCCCTCAATCCCACAGGGGTTTCCAGGGCCTCCTCTCTGGGCTGCAGGAGGTGGACTGGGGTGTTTGGGGTGCGAGGCACACATACAGATGGCAGGATGGCAGCCTCCTCTCTGTCCTGGGCAGGTGGATGGTCGCCCAGGGGTGTAACTCCTAGGCTAAGAGGGGTCCCCCAGCAGACTCGCGGGGCCCCAATGCCTTTGCTACCCAGATTGTGGGAAGCATTCCCCAGGGTGAACTGTGGGAGAATGTGGTGAGAACGTAATGACTCACCCTTCCTACTTCTGTCTCAGTGGGGGATGTGGGGTGCAGGGGTGGGACCTAGAAGTGGGGCAACTGTGCCCTCACAGTTCACCAGGACAGCCTCCCACACTCTTCCTCACTCAGAACCCTCAGCAGTTTTGGTTTTCTTTCAGGGACCCTGCTTCCCGCCCTAAACCCTGGCTTCCATGCCTACCACCACCCAGCCTGTCCACAGCTCAATTCCAGGGTTCTAGTCCTTTCCATAGAAAAGGAATGGCCAGCCTGAAGGGGTCCTTCCCAGTTGGGACCCCTGTCACCTACTTGGAAAAGAACAAGCAAGGTATATGGTGAGGAGGGGATGGGAGCCTGTGTGGCCAGTCAAGAGGCAAACTGTGGGGTGCCAAGGAACCTCAGGATCACAGAGTGTGGGGGTCTGGAACGCGGGACCATGAGCTTGAGCCAATGGTTAGAACTCTTGGGAGCAAGACATGCGGCCGCAGCCCCTGACCCCTCTTCCAGCCAGGGGCCTTGGCCTGAGTGCTGTGGGGAAGACATCTTTGGGGTCCCTGTCTCCACGGATGTGTCCAAGTGTCCAGTGCCCTTGTGTGCTTGGGAGCCCAGCCCCCAGGAGAGGACCTGTGTAGCAGGAACATCTCCACCTCCACCTGAACAGCCAGGGTCAGTCCAGGCTGCTCTGTGGTTCAGGACTCTGGTGGTGTTGGTGGTGGTGGCGGGGGAGCTTCAGGCAGGGGGATGCAGTTAGCTGGGCCACTTCTGGTGTCCAGCAGCTCCAGGAGGGGGAGCAGAGGCCAGGGAAGGGCTCCTCTCCATCGAGCCCACCCCCAACAGGGTGGACCCAGCATCCTGGAGGGGTCCCAGGCCACAGAGGAGTTCCACAGATTCTCCCAGGGGGACGAAAGGAGCCAGACCCCTGGGTCTGCCCGGCCCCGTGAGCAGGCTGGGGGCCCAAGTGATGCTCCACACTCCCTTCACCCTGAAGCTCCTTCCAAGTCTCCTCCTCCATTCCCTCTCAGGCCATGTGTTTGTGCATCTTCCAAGCCCCCAGGCCAGGATATAAGGGGCAATGTATCCCTAAGGTCCAGCCCATCCTTCCAGAGGGGCCTTCGCTGTAAACCCCAAGGCCACGATCAGCCGGGGAGGCAGATTCATGAACCCTGGGTCAGGCTCTTGGCTGCGGAGCAGACCACATGGCCTGGCAGCCCCGAGCTGCTGAGTCAGGGAGAGGCACAGCCAGGAGGGAGCTAGGCCCCAGCGGCAGACCCCCTGGGGCTTGCCCCCACCCCCATCACTTCTCTTCCATCCTCTCTGACTGATCCAGGGCTCGGGGCCAGGGAGAGGAAGTGCCTGGACCCTTGCCTGGCTCCTCCAGAAGCTTGCTCCCATTCAGGGCATGAGCTTTTCATGTGTCAAAGGAAAGGGTTCCATTCTGTGACCCTGAGATCCCTTCCAGCTCTCGTGTTCCCCACTGGCTGCCTCACAGCACCCTCTGTCACCCTCCTGGCCAGGGCCTGGGGAGCCCCACTGGTGTCCCCCGTCAGGGAGGCGCAGGGAAATCACTCAGGCCAGCTCAGCTCTCCACTTTCATGATGTTTTATTCCCTAGGTATGAGCCCTAGGAGGGGCTGGAGTGACTGGCCCTCTTCCCCTGCATGCCCTGGTCCTGACCAGCTAGAAGAAGTTGACCACCCTGCGGAGTGACTGGATGCGGGCGCTGTGGGCCTCCCAGTCCGAGAAGCTGCGGAAGTCACCCCGCTCCACCAGGTACATGCGGCCGCGGTAGTTGGGCTCCTCGTACAGCACCCACCTGAGGTCAGAGGGAGGCCAGGTGACCATGGACTCCTTCCCTCCCTCCCTCCCTGGCAGGGAGAGAAGGCCTCCCACCCGGCCTGCCACACTTCCTGGCCCAGGTGGGATCTGGAGCCTGAGCTGAGGGGCAGAAGTTGCAGGGGGCACCCTGGATGAGCCCCCTTGTCATACCTGCCTGTTCTCAGACTGGCCTCTCCCCTCACTCTGATGCTCCCCTTCGTCTCACCAGGGATAGAAAACAGCTTTTCCACTGTAGGAAGCAAAGGGGGACTACACACCCAGATCTGGTTGCTGGGATCCCTTCAGGCCCAGGCTGTGGGGTGCTCTGAGTCTGACTTTGCAGTGGCCGTAACCATTCTGGCTCTCCCGCCCCAAAGCACTCTGCTGCTGTTGGAACTTTCTTCCCCTGAGACACAGAATTTATGAGCCCATCCAGCCCGAGGTCACAGGGCGCACTGAGCTGCCTGCTTAGGGCAGCTTCCCCAGCTCTCCTTCACCTGTGTCGGTGGGCCTCCATCCCCATCCTGATGCCACATCTGGTGCCGGGTACAGTCTGCACAAGTGTCAGGCGTCAGGAATGAGGAGGGAGGCCCAGCATGTGAGCTGCAGGGGAGCTCAGGGCCGACCTGGTTTATTGGGCCTTCCCCCAGCCCCAGCCTCCCCGCGCCCCGGCCCCACTGTGCCCAAACTGCTGCCCTCCCCTGCCTCGCCTGTCCCCAACACCCATGGGAGGCTCAGGCCTGAGGCCACGGGGAGCATATGCAGGAGTCCTCAAAAGGAAGAAGAGAGGACTGGCTGGGCCTCCTCAGTAAACCTCCCTCCAAGTCTTCCCTCCCTCTGTGACCCTGTGACTTTGGGGACCTGCCACAAAGAGGAAGAATTGTGCCCTTGGCAGGAAGTAGGGAGAGTGATGTGGCACAAAAGCCTCCAGGGCGATTCCATCAGACCCCAGGAAAGGCCTCGAAGGAGGTCACACCAGGTGCTCCAGGCCATTGCCATCTGGGCAGCTTCTCCTTGACAAGGGCTTTTTAATTTATTTTTTCTTTTTAATGTTAAAGTCACAGGAGACAAAGGGTGAGCACTCTGGAGGGAGAGTGGGGCCCTGGGTCCAAGTATGGGGTTGGCCACACGCAGTCTCTGAATCTCCTTCTCTTCCTGGGGAAATCAAGAACTACAGGAGATCCCCTGCCCTGTGGTCCAAACTCTTGGCTCCTACCTTCCCATCTTTCTTCTCAAGATGCCCCGGGAGCCCCCCAGGGTGGGTAGATGGGGTGGCAGCTCAGGTCTCAGGATACCTTCCATGCAAAGGTGTGACTGCTGCCTCTTGAGACACAATTTGGCCTGCAGCTTTCCAGGCAAACTATTGTTCTGGAATTCAACCCTCCAAATCGGTCCCCGCATGCCATCAACTTAGGGCAGAGGGGGTTCCGGAGAGGCAGAGAAAGGCAGCAGGACACAATGAGTCCTGGATGGAACCTGAGTGACAGAGATAGCAGGGAGGGAACAGAGTTCCCCTGGGGTTCTGGGTCAGAGGCCCCGGGATGCAGCAGCCATCAGGCTGCCCTGGGGACAGGTAGAAGGTTCAGGTCTTCCCTGGCTCAGTCACTATCTTCATTCAGCCTCTCCCAGGACCACTCTCTCTTGAACCTCTTGGGGTGTTTCCTCATCCCAAACCTCAGACACAAAGGCAGCAACTGGACCCCTTAGCTGCCATGACACGAGCCATGTTCCTGGAAACTGAGTGGGGCTCTTCTGCCGATGGGATGGGGCTGAGGTCTTGGGAGGCTCTGCTCTTGACAACGGACACCGATGTGAAGCCAACACCTGGCTGCAGTCCCAGCTGTGCCACTCACAAGCGGGGCAAGGTAACTGAACCTCAGCGTGCTCCTCTGTAAGAGGGGGTAACACTACCCACTGGCTAGATGAATGGGACACCATGAAGACATGGCCAACCGGAGCATGCCCAGGGGTCATCAAGCTTCTAACAGCCGCTGGGCATGATGGGAGTAGAGGCAGCCCCTGGCTGATGTCAGGAACCGAGTATGCAGGGGCCAACAGAAGCCAGGCTAGCACGGAGTTCTAATGACTCTCTTGCAGCAGGGCAGACAAGCCGCTGTGCCTGGGCAAAACCCCCCTGGCCACAATCTGTCCACCAGAAGTGAGCTACCATGATGTCCATCTCCTGGAAGGACTGCGTGCTGAGGGTTTGCCCACTTGGCAGGAGAGGTCCAATCAGGGATCCACCTTGCTGAGTAAGTAGGGGATGTGCAGGGGGGCAGGGCTACCCTTCTCAGAGCAGGCTTCTCCTGGCTCAAGCAGACCACAGAGATCAGACCCATGAGATCAGGTGAATCGCAGAGAACCAGTCGTTTGCAAAGTGCCCTCCTACCTCTGTGCCTACTGTGGAGGGCATCTCCCTCCGGGGAGCCTCCAGGGCCCCACAGCTCCTCACTCACGCCTTCTCGAGCCATGAAGAAGCCACCCCCTTGCTTGGCTGGGGTATAGGAGGCAGCTGAGGCAGAGGATGGGCCTCCAAGGCAGGGGACAGGCTGTACCCCTGCTGGGGTCTGACCCACCCTGTAGCCTCCCCATACCTGGCTGGGCTGTGGTCAGCGGCCTTGCGGCCTCTACTTACGCTCCATCCCCGTACACCTTGATGGCATTGACGCAGTTCTTGGACCAGCCCTGACTTGGCAGGCAGGGGCAGTCATCCTGAAACTCCAGGCACTGGCCAGTAAAGTTGCAGCCCTCGAAGATTTCCAGGCGGTAGTTCTCTCCATGCTGCATGCCCCGTGGGAGTGGAGAAAGGAAGGAAGGAAGGCAAAGAGCACGGGTGGCCCAGGTGGCCAGGAGCTCAGAGTTGCCCAGGGCTCTGGGAACCAAGGAGTTCCAGTGCTGGGGGGGCCAGTGAGTGCCCACCACCCCAACACAAGTGTCAACACAGCACTCTGCTTGTTCTGGCACATGTGATCTGGTTGGATGAAAGGGGTCTCTCACTTTAAAAAGCTTCAGAGCCCCTGGACCAGTCCCTCATCCCCACCCTGGGGCCACAGGCCATGGGCAAGCCTTTAAATGATAATATTTTACAAACTGTAATAGGACCTTTTATTAAAACATGAAGCCAAAAATCTAAAACAAATAACAGGGATCTCATTTGCTGAAATCCCTGCTGGCTCACTGGGATGACAACGTGTAGCTCCCTATAAGATTCCCTGCATTTCCAAAAGACAGAGGAGGGCCAGCTCCCAACTGGCTCTGGTGCCGACAGGGGCTGGGTCTGCATCCCAGCTGGCCCTAAGGATAGCTTTTATAAGAACAGCATTCGATAAATACCTAGGATATTTTTCATATAAATAGTATTACGCAATATCCAGAGCCAGCCATGTCAATTCCTTTTTCCAAATGTCTATGGCCCGGTGGAAATACTAAGAAAGCATTCTTACAATTTGAGATGCCAAAGCCCAGCTGGTTTTGTAACTCATGTAGAAAAGAGAAAGGGCCCATATACACGAGGCTCCTTCCCTGGGGCTCCTCAGATGTTCACAAGTACCGCCTGGCCCCCACATCCAGGGAAATGTTCTTCTACGGACATGGGGCTGAGTCTCTGATGAGACACTGGTTCAGGAGTCAGCCATTTCCCACATGACCACCTGGACCTCCCAGCAACTCAGTTAGCACTTGTAATGGGAAAATTCTAAGGAATGGGAATGCTCGGGCCTCAACCTGCATATGGGTAGTGACGCCCCTCATATGCTCTCCCTGCACACATCCGGCCACACTGTGAGATGACAACCACTTGTGTGGTTCCAAGAGACCTGCCCCCAAACTCTGAGGATGGGCTGGTGACCTAGGCTTCCTCCTTCAGTCATTCTACGGTCAGAGCATCAAGGTCTCTTGAAAAGCACAACAAGATGACCTGCCCGGGTGGATACACCAGGCCCATATCAGCTAAATTCTCCCCTGTCTGGTTGCAAATCCAAACTTCAAATATTTCCAACAGCCTTTTAAGTGGAAAATTCAGCAAGATGTTGGGATCGGAAATGGAAGGCGATTCCCTGATACCTGCCTATCAGTATGTAGGTATGAAAACTTCCAGGAGCTCTGCGGCTCAGCCCCATGCCATCCCACACACGAGGCTGTGGTGGGTGGGTCTGCATGGGGGCATCTCTCCATCTCAAACATCACACAGGCTTGTCAGATCTTCAAGTTGGGAGGGCCATGTTCCCAGATGATCTGTCCCACGACTGAGCAGCACGGACCCTTGGTCCCTCTGGCAGGAAGCCCCCAGCCCGAGCCCCACTCACCATTCCTATGGGCCGGCAGGAGGCCATGTGGTCGTTGTGGCCATTCCAGCGGAGGAAGTCAGGGTAGTCTCCATGCTCCAGGATAAACTGCTGGCCCCGGAAGTCAGGGTGATCAAAACAGACCCAGGCGCCGCTCTCCACGCGGATGGAGTTCACCCGATTCATGAAGCCTCGGTCCTGGAAGTTGTCACAGTCCCCATAGACCTCCAGCTTCCGCCCGGTGAAGTGCTTGCCCTCATAGAGGATGATCTAGAAAGGCCAGGTCAGAGGGCTTGAGGTCAGGGGTTTCTCTCTCTTCAGTCTGGGGAGCAGACCCCCGGCATCCAACACCTGGATTGAGCCCCAATTCCCAGGCCTGCTGTGCAAAGTAGGTGCACAACACTGTTAACGGGGGGAAAGAACACTTGGATGTTGGGTCGAGGTCAGACCAGGGCCTGGGCCTCCCCTCCCCAGGGGCTCACAGTTGAGCAAATTTCCGAAGATATCTGGGAATAAGAATTCCCCCCTTTGTCCCTGGGCCCATTTGAAAACCAGCTGTTTTCAAATTCCCATTGCATTTTTTTTAGACTCACTTTGTGTTGTTAAAACATAACATCCAAGGAAATGTTTTCAGGAGACAGCATGTCACTCACAACCCCACCATTGTAACCAAACACTGAACTTTCAGAAAGTCAGGTTCCTGGGACTGGGCCCTGCAGCAGGAGAGACTGGATGTGTAAGGGAGCACAGTCAGGGCCTGGTGCGGGGATTAATGGCTAAAAGGTTTTTTTTTTTTTTTTTCAACGTAACACATCCCTTTGTTTCCTGGGCCACTCCTTTGGGTGACAGCATGTGTCAGAGCTGGAGTGTTACCAACTCAGCGGTCAGTTCAGACACAGCATCCTATGGCAAAGTAGCTTCTCCTTGTCCCTAAACTAAACAACATGAACTCTATGGGCCCTGACGTTCATTTTCTGCCACAGAGCCTGAAATTCCAGCCACACAATAACTCTTTGGGTTTCAAGAACCGTGCTCCCAGATGGGCCCTGGCAAAGTACAAATTGTGTGGCCTGGGGGCTGGTAAGTGATGTCATCTCCTGCCCTGTCCCGGATGATTACCCTTCCTGCCCCCTAGGCAGAAGCTTTGAGAGCCAGGGGGTCACTCCCCGGCTCTCCCTGTCCCTCTGGGGCGCCCCGGCCAGGGTGGGGGCGCGGGGAGCACGATTGGCTCTTGGGGTTGTTTGTTACTGAAGCATAACCAAGCCCGTGCGGACTGAGCAATGTTCTCACCCGCTAAACTTGACCCTAGGCCCTGGAGACCTAAGGCTGCATCAGACCCGCGAGGGGAGGGGGCAGAGACTGTGGATCCGATTTGCCGCCTTTGTGGACAAGGCAGGTCTGGGCGACGGCAGGGAGCACTGGTCACCCCCCGGGCTCCAAGATCCCTCAAACCTCCGCAGAGCCCGGGCTGGAGGCTGGGGGGAGATGGGAGACGGACGCCCAGCCCCCTCCCACAGCAGAGAGGCCGCCGGTCTGGGGGGCAGTTACGCCAGTTTGGCCCAGGCTTGTCAGACGCGAAGGGCGCCTCGATCACAGTTCGGCCGGGCGGCGGGGTGCGCGGAGCGGCGGGGCGGGGGGGGCGGCGTCTGCTCCGGTCCCGCGGGGCCGGGAGGGGCCCCACTCACCTTCCCCGAGCGCTGCGCCATGGTGCGCCCTGCCCGCCGCGGCCCGCCCCTATATAGCGGCCGGCAGCCCTGCTGGCTCAGCGCCGCCCCGGACAAAAGATTTGCTGGCCGGGGCGTTAGTGCTGTCGACTGCGCTAAGCCCGCGAGGGGCCGCCCCGCCCCGTCCGAGGACCGAACCCCCCCACCCCCGCCCGCCGGCGCCGCCGCGAGCCCCGCGGTGCGCCCCGCCCCTGCCCGGGTCGGTCGGCTGCCTGCGGGGTCACGGCGGCCCCGCGAGCCCCAGCCAGGCCGCCCCCCGCCCGCCGTCCCTGCTGAGTCAGGGGCACACACACACGCACACGTGCACACACGTGCGCACACACCGGTCCGTTGCGTCTCTAGCGCCCCGCTTCTGCAAAGTGCTGCCCCCCTCCTCCTCGGGCACCAAGCATTCCCTGACCTCCCGTCCCCTCCCTTTCTCATCCGGTTCCCCGCGCTCAAGTTTTACTGAGGTTTTTCTTTGGTCCAAGGATGGAACCCAGCTGGGGGGGGGGGCAGTGTGCCCCCCAGCCCACCTTCCACTCCAGGCACCCAATCACAGGTGCCAGGTTGTCCTCACCTTCCTCTTCCCTCCTAGGTTCTTGCTCCCCGGATGCTGCCCCCACCCCCAGTCAGTGCTCATCCTTTTTTTTTTTTTTTTTTTTTTTTTAAGATTTTATTTATTTATTCATGAGAAATAGAGAGAGGCAGAGACACAGGCAGAGGGAGAAGCAGGCTCCATGCAGGGAGCCTGATGCGGGACTTGATCCCAGGACTCCAGGACCATGCCCTGGGTTGAAGGCAGGCACTAAACCGCTGAGCCATCCAGGGATCCCCTCAGTGCTCATCCTTGATCCCCTTCTGTATTACCTGCTCTGTCTCAAGGCCCACGCTAGTGGTCCACAGTGCTCTGCACCCAGACCACCCTGGACGACAAGGTGGGTTTACAAAAGCAGGCAGCCCCCTTCCAGGGTGAGACTTTCTCAGGGCATAGAAGGTCTTGGCACTTGACAAAGGCTCAAAGATGGTGAAGTGAACAGAGTCAACACAGTTCACGAGATGCAGCCCCCAGATTACTGGGGGGGTGGGACATGAGATGTGTGTACATAAAACAATGACTCTGGTTAGCTGGGGCTAGGGGCCAGCTCTGAGATCAAAGCAGAGAGAGCTCTTCTGCATAGGGGTGACCCTGGGGTGCTTCACGGAGGGCAGAAGCAGCAGGTCCTCCCAATTTACAGATGAGACACTTCAGACTCAGAAGAGGAGGTCACGCAATTCTTGGGGCACAGGGGTGACCTTGCCCCTGTTCTGAGAGGCTCTCCAAGGATAGGCCTCTCAGCCGGCTGTTGCCCCTGTGGGCATCCACACTGGCCATACCACCTATTCTAGCGTTTGCTTCCCAACACGAGCTCTGTTGGGGAAATATAATTAAAAACATAATCTCCCACCCCAGAAAGCCTGCCCATTAAGGTAGAAATGGAAGAAAACCATTGGATTATTGAATAAGCATTAAACCTGAATGTGATGTGCATCACAGGCCATCTGCTAAAGAGATTGCAAAGACAGGGAATTCTCAGCCTTTTATATATAGTCAGGCAGATGCAACTCACTACATGTGTTCTCGAGAGAAATTGCTGATTTTCTTGTATCTTTGTGCTTCGAGATTGGTTTTGCAATTCAAAGTGAGGTGACAGCTGGAGCTAAGCCCTCTCCTCCCAGGAGACCATGGGGTGGCATCTTCTTTGATGATTACTTTGCAAAGAGGTGACTCCCAGCTCCTGGGGGAAAGACTCCTGAGTTTTCAGACTGGCAAGCAGCTACTTAGCTATTAAAAGATGTGCATACATATGACAAGAACGAAGAAAGAAATTCTAGAAGAAAAAGGAGGGATGGGAAGTCTCTTCCCCTACAACTGGGAAAATGAAGTCTCTTTTTTTTTTCTAGAGCAATTTTAAGTTGATAGCAAGATTGAGCTCAAAGTACAGAAAGTTCCCACATACCCCCTGCCTGCCACTGCCCGCTGCAGCCTCCCTACCATCAGCATCCCCCACCAGGGTGGTTTATTTGTTACAACTGTGAATAAACACTGACACATCATTATCACCTTAAGTCCATAGTTTAATTGGTATTTGCCCTTACAGCACCAGGGCCAGAGACAATGCACCCAGACAACATACCCAGGTGATGCGGGTAGCTTCAAAGCACAGGCACCAATTTCAGGTGTTTTCTGCAGAGCATATGTGAAAAATGACAAGCCAAGAGCCTCATGAAAAGAACTGGTAAAAACAAACAGGTGGATCAGACTTCTCCACCCTTAACCTGCATTCCCCTACGCCAGTGCCAGGTCTCAGCTCTCACCCGGGATTTTCATTATAAGAACGTCAGGTCTGCCATGGTTCATATGACATATTTGTGCCTGAGAAGAATCTCTGCCCCAAATAGCTCTCTCCACATGCAAACTGGCAAAATCTCAGCACTGGAGAGTCTGGTCTTTGAGTGAGTCATCTTCAATAGTGCACTGTTAAAAGGCACCTTGAAATAGGTGAGATCTTAAGCCACATATAACTGTGAGCTGGTGACAAAAGGCTAGGAGAAGGGCTCAGAATAGAATGACAGTGGAAGGAGCAGGACTGAGGATGCCGTCTTGATTTTAAGAAAATCTCAACAATGTGCAACTTAAAAGCTGCGAGTAGCTGCTCAATGTGGGAAAGCTACAGAGCATGTGCTGATCCAATGTCCACTTGCCTGCTTCCATCCTCCTGCCTTGGATTTTTGTCGATTCTCTTCCCTTTTTGGGTAAGTTAGAGCATGGAAAAGTCTAGAGAGTAACAGAAGGAATAATAATAACACACCGATTATCCAGCTTTGTCAAATCTTAACATTTTGCCCCCCCTTTTTTGTCAGGTCGGCTTTTTTTCTTTAAAGAAAGAAGTGGGATCCCTGGGTGGCGCAGCAGTTTGGCGCCTGCCTTTGGCCCAGGGCGCGATCCTGAAGACCCAGGATCGAATCCCACGTCAGGCTCCTGGTGCATGGAGCCGGCTTCTCCCTCTGCCTGTGTCTCTGCCTCTCTCTCTCTCTCTCTCTCTCTCTCTGTGTGACTATCATAAATAAATAAAAATTTATAAAAAAAAAAAAGAAAGAAAGAAGTTATCAGGGGTCCCTGGGTGGCTTAGTCACCTAAGCATCAGAGTTTTGGTTTTGGTTCAGGTCATGATCTCAGGGTCATGGGGTAGAGCCGGGCTCCAAGCTCAGCGAGGAGTCTGCTAAAGTTTTTCTCTCCCTCTCCCTCTACCCCTCCCCCACTCTCTCTCTGAAATTAAAAAAAAATTTTTTTAAGGAAAGAAGTCATCAAAAGCCTTCCTTCTTCAGAAGTATCCACTATCCTGATTTTTATTATTTATTTGACCGTTTTCATACCTTTACTATTTGTATACCTGGAAATAATATACATTTTACAGTGTGCTAACATTGTATAGGGATCTCTCCTTCTGCAATTTGTTATCTTTTTTTTGTGACCCCAGTTTCTGAAATAATTAATGAATAACTCTTGGTAAATTCCTCAGAAAAGTAAGTAAAGGGCACCTGGGTGGCTCAGTTGGTGAAGCATTGACCTTAGGCTCAGGTCATGTTCCTGGGATCCTGGGATTGAGCCCTCTGTCGGTTGGTCGGTCAGGTTGGGTTGGGTCAGGCTCCCTGCTCATCAGGGAGTCAACTTTTCCCTCTGCCCTTCCCCTATGCTCATCATGCTCTCTCTCTCAAATAAATAAAATCTTAAGAAAAAACTAAAATCTTCCATCTATTTATCTGGTACATTGCATACTAGGAAAATTCAGTGTATATTAAAAAGCAAAGAATATAATGTGTTAGAGTGAAATTGCCTATTCCTTAGTGCTCTCTGCAAGATATCAAGTATCCCTGGGCCCTGCTCATTAAAGGCCTGTCCTCTTCTATCATTCTGACAAATGGAAACACCCTCAAATGTCCAAATGGCCCCAGGGACCAATCCCACCACATCTGCGGGCCATACCTCTGCATGAAATAGCTGGGTGAAGCATGAGCTTACCTCAACTCCAGTGGACACAGTCAAGGCCGCATGAATATATAAGTGAATGACGCCAAGCACACCAATGGTGGAGTGTTAGCCATCAGGATGTTTGCCTGGGGCTGGGTTAGCAGGTGCCCAGAAAGTGCACTGGGCAGCCTGGGGACAGCCTCAGCCCTCTGGACACTGTGGTCTCTGGTGGACAGGGAGGGAGGGAGGGAGCTCCTTTGGCGGGAATCTGTACAGGGCCCTGCAGGTCCCACCCAGTCTGTGGACCAGCAGGGCTCTGAACCTCCTGGGGGAAGGGGTGGAAGCTTCCCCTGGTTTGCCCAGTGCCAAGCCCCACCGTCTGGGGGTCCCAGGTCTGCTTCTAGGAGACAGGACACATCTGCCTCCCAGGAGAGGGGCCTAGTATGCGATTGGGGTGGGGAAGGAAAGGGTGGGAGTGCCAAAGCTGGGCGTTTGGGTTCTAGGAGACATCTCCTGGGCCCAACTTCCCCCACCCCCCAGGACTGCACGATGGGTGAGAGGCGCGGACGCCTGACCCCTAGTGGTGGTTACAATAACGACACCGCCAAACGCTGGGGCGGGGCTAGGAATCTGGACGTTCAACAGCAGGGACAGTCATCGCCCAGCGTTTCCGCAGCCCGGGACCGCTAGCACAGGTCTGATGCCACCGAATTCCCCAGGCGATCGGGTGTTATGATCACCCCCGCTGTGTAGATAGGCCACGTGAGGCTCGGGTAAGTAAGTGGCCTGAGGCCACAGAGCCAGACCGCGGTGGTGCTCCGCTTCGGATGCCAAGCCCGGGGCCTCGTCCCCAAAGAGATTACAGTTCGCACCGTCTCCTGGCAGTTGGCCGTTTTACAGTCTGTCCAGCCTGTCTGTTCCTGCCCGCCTTTCAGTCCTGGCTCCTTCAGCATCTCCTCATCCAATGACTCAAAGGCTGCAAATATGCCCACTTCCAGAAATCCATCCAAGCGATAGGAAATCAGGAATTAAGAAAACACATTTAAGTGACATGAATGGAAGGCTGATCGCTCCAACATATACTAAAGGACATTCCAGAAAAGCGCCATCGAGATCAACAGAGAAGGCGCCTGGGTGGCTCAGTGGGTGAAGCTGCTGCCTTCCACCCAGGTCATGATCTCAGGGTCCTGGGATCAAGTCCCACATCTGGCATCCTGCTCAGCGGGAGTCGGCTTCTCCCTCTCCATTTGCCCCTCCCCGTGCTCGTTCTCTCACTCTCAAATAAAATCTTTAAATTAGTTTCAGCTCAGGTCAAGATAGGGTCATGTGATCTGCTCCGGGCTCAGCTCATCGTGGAGTGGGCTTGCCATTCTCTCTCTCTCTGCCCCTCCCCCCACTCTCTCTCAAACAAACAAATAAGGGACACCTCGGTGGCTCAGCGGTTGAGCAGTTGCCTTCAGCTCAGGTCTTGATCCCGGGGTCCTGGAATCGAGTCCCACACTGGGTTCCCTGCAGGGAGCCTGCTTCTCCCTCTGCCTATGTCTCTGTCTCTCTCTCTGTCTCTCATGAGTAAATAAAACCTTTAAAAACAAATCTGTAGGAAGAAAAAAGAGCAGCAGAGAAGCCCTATTTGAGGAGGTGGTGGCTCTGAACTCACAAGCGTTGAAGGCGATCCTGAACTCTGAGAGAGCACTCTGAATACTGAATCCTGAACAAGATAAATAAAAATAACTAGCACATCTAGATGCATTGTGGGGGAGCTCCAGGACATCACAGCTAAAGGGCAGATCTTTAAAGTCACCTGAGAGAAGAGCTGCGTTATCCTCTCCTGTCCCCCAGAGCAGGACTCTCAGGTGTCCTGAGGTTGCTCAAGCCCCAGCCTGCAGTGACACAGGAAGGTTTGTTCCCGGAGCCATGCTGCCCTTGGATTGGCTCCTGGCCCTGAGCCTCGGTCCCCTAATCTGGGAATCCTGCCCCAACAGAGCACAGCAAGTGAGAGTGAGCAGTGGGGGGCCATGGCAGCAATTGTTTCTTTTCTCTTTCTTTTGATAATAAATTTTCATTGTTTATTTTTTAAAAGATTTTATTTATTTATTAGACACACACACACACACACAGAGACAGGGAGAAGCAGGCTCCATGCAGGGAGCCCGATGGGGGACTTGATCCCGGGTCTCCAGGATCAGGCCCTGGGCTGAAGGTGGCACTAAACCGCTGAGCCACCCGGGCTGCCCAATTTTCATTGTTTATTAATGACCACTCATGACAAACATACATCCCGCTACAATTGTGTAGTTACTCCATGTTACAGATGAGCAAGTTCAGTCCTGGACCAAACCAAG
This sequence comes from Canis aureus, assembly GCF_053574225.1. Taxonomy (NCBI): domain Eukaryota; kingdom Metazoa; phylum Chordata; class Mammalia; order Carnivora; family Canidae; genus Canis; species Canis aureus. The sequence continues at coordinate 51,326,885 of NC_135625.1, read as the reverse complement.
GCAAATATATTTTTAGGGCCCCTGTCTGTATGTAATCTGAGTCACTTGAAATGAGTAGCATGGCACCAATCTTGGGCAACCCAGACACTGATCAGTGGTGGTGGTCTGAAATAGCAGGAGACATGGCACAAACCACAAACACAGCTATGGGCTGGGGAGGGTACTAGGTGGGGGGCAGGGGCCTGCGTCCTGGCTTCGGGCCTGTGCTCCTTTCACATGGTCTTAGTCTTGATGGCGGTTGAGAACTGGGGAGGGCCAGCCCGGTCAGCTGGGGGCTGAGGCAGAACAGGAGGGAGGAGGGCAGGTTACGTGGGCACAGCCGGCTAATACCCGCGGGGTCCTGATTTCCATAGCAGCATCACTAGTAGGATGAGAAGTTTGTGGAGTTCACATCGGGAAAGGGGTTTGCCTTTGGATCAAAACTCTGCAGCAGGAGTTCCACCCTAGTGTGGGTAAAAGATGACCACTGGCCCTAGCTCTTCCTATTCAAATCCAGGGGGGTCTAGCAGAGGGCAGAGGGTAAATTTGGGCAGGATATCTCTCTCTTTTTAAAAATTTTATTATTTATTCATGACAGAGAGAGAGAGAGAGGCAGAGACACAGGCAGAGGGAGAAGCAGACTCCATGCAGGGAGCCTCATGTGGGACTCGATCCCAGGACCCCGGGATCACGACCTGAACCAAATGCAGATGCTCAACCACTGAGCCACCCAGGTGCCCCTGGGCTGGACACCTCTCTGAAACCCCACATGAGCCCACCAGCCGGGTGAGTGGGGTGACTAGGGGCACACTCAGCCATCTCTGTCCCCTCCCTCCTTCCTTGAGATGGTTGACATGGAGAATCCAGGGCAGAGCGGCACCCAAGGGTGTTCCCGCCCTTTCCGAGGCAGCCCTGCTTTCAGATCTCCCTCCACCCCGAAGCCAGAAAAACCCAGAAGGCACCGCGAGTGGCCGTGGGGCACTATCCTGCACTGTGGCGGGCGGCCCAGGCACAGGGCGGACCTTGGACCCCATCCCCTGGCAGGTGCGTGGAGGGTCAGGAGATGGGGAAGAATCAGCGCCGAGACTTATGCCTCTCTCAGACTCTAGGGGGCAACAGCGAGAGCCCTGCCGGCGACTCCCGGCTCCCTCCCGCCGCAGCTCAGCAGCCACCAGGTGGGGGCGGGGCACCTGACGCACGGACATAGCACTTAAAATCCATCTATAACTTGTTCAGTCTTATTGGTGAGTGGCTGCACTCGCTACCTCTTAAAGGAAAATTGTGGGGTAAAACCGCCTTCACATAAAAAAAATTTTTTGGCTAAAAATTGGGAAATTTACTTTACTTTTCTTAGATTTTATATATTTCTTTGAGATAGAGAGAGAGTGGGATCCCTGGGTAGCTCAGCGGTTTAGCACCTGCTTTCGGCCCAGGGCATAATCCTGGAGTCCCAGGATGGGGTCCCACATTGGGTTCCCTGCATGGAGCCTGCTTCTCCCTCTGCCTGTGTCTCTGCCTCTCTCTCTCTCTCTCTCTCTCCTCTCTCTCTCTCTCTGTGTGTGTCTCATGAAAAAATAAATAAAATCTTAAAAAAAAAGAGAGAAAGGAGAAAAAAGAGAGTGAGAGCACAGGCCAGGGGGCAGAGGGAGAAGGAGAAGCAGGCTCCCCACTGAGCAGGAGCTCAATCCCAGGACCCAGGGATCATGACCTGAGCCAAGGGAGATGCTTAACCCACTGAGATGCTTAACCCACTGAATTTCTGGGGAAATTTACATTCTTTAATCCAACTCGAGAAACATGAGTAATTGGGAACAACCAATTCAGTTCAAATGCTTCTTCATTTTGCAGATGGGAAAACAAAGGTGGATCCAGAAATGTGGATGATTCCCCCTGGAAGCAGAGCAAGGGTGAGAATGCGGGTTCTCGGGCATCAGGGAACAATCCTGATTTACTCCAGAGGCTCCCTCTTGAGGGGTGGTATAACCCAGCCAGCGTGGCCTCCAGCCCAAGGTCATCAGCAGCACCTTGCACTTGTCAGAAATGCAAATTCTAGAGCTCTACCCCAGACTGACAGAATCCGAATCCCCACTAAGACACACCCCCCCCCCCCCCCCCCCGCCCCCCAGACCCTTATGGCCTGGTTGCACGGCCATTCACACGTTCATGCGTTCATGTGCATGTGAATCACCTGGGCAGCACAGTCTACTCTTAGAAAATGGGTCTCAGGGGTTTGCTAGATGATTCCTGTCAGGTGCGATCCACTGATGTTTGTGTCCCCCTACAAGCACATGTTGAAAGCTGACCTACAAGGTGACGGTACTGGGAGGTGCCTGGCTCATGAGGGTGGAGCTGTGATGAATGGGACCAGAGTGCCCTTAGGAGAGAGCTCCCTGGCTCTTCCACTAGGTCACAGCAAGAAGACGGCCATCTACGAAGTGGGAAGCGCCTCTCACCAGACACCAAATCTGCATGCTCCTTGGTCTGCAACGTCCAGCCTTCGGATGGTGAGAAATAATATGTTGCTCCAATCCTGCTGGTCATCGTGGCCCACACGGACTAGGCGGCAGGTTCCAACTCCGACCTTCAGTTTCCTCTTTTGCAAACTCTTTTTTTAATTTTTTAATTTATCTACGATAGTCTCACACACACACACACACACACACACACAGAGGCAGAGAGAGGCAGAGGGAGAAGCAGGCTTCATGCACCGGGAGCCCGACGTGGGATTCGATCCCGGTCTCCAGGATCGCTCCCTGGGCCAAAGGCAGGCACCAAACCGCTGCGCCACCCAGGGATCCCCTCTTTTGCAAACTCTTTGCAAACAACAGACAGTTAGCCTCTCACAGTCCCAGAGGCCAGAAGGCCAAAATCCAGATGTGGACAGCCTCGGTTCCTCCTTGGAGGCTCCGGTGTGCCTCGGCTTGTGGCCGCTCCTGTCCCTTCTCTGCCTCTACCACCATGTGGCCTTTCTGCGTGGCCTGGTTCTCTGCATCCAAATTTCCTCTTATAGGGACACCAACCACTGGATTAGGAGCCACCTTACTCCAGTACGACCTCCCTTAACTTGATGACGTCAAGTTGGGACGTTATTTTAAAGAAAAGAATGGGGACGACTGTATTTCCGTTCCCAGGTACCCAGGATTGGGACTTGCATATGGCTTTTTGGAGGACACAGTTCCACCTAGAGCAGCCCCTGAGTCCCCGGGAGACTGGGCGTTTGGTCACCTACCCCTACACTCTGAGATCCTGCCAGCAGGGGTCTCCTGTCTGTGCAACCCCTCCTACTCCTAGGTATCATGGCCTAAGTCAGTGGTTCTCAAAATGTGGTCCTTGAACCACCAGCAGCCACCCCGGATACTCGTTAGAAGTGGGGGTGTCCCGGGCTCCAGTTGGGTCCTCACAATCAGAAACTCTGGGGTGAGGCCCCCCGGTGTTTTAGTCAGCCCCTCACGTGCCTCTGAGGCAGGCCTGAGTTTGAGAACCACAGGCCGGAGGGGGAGCCGCCTCCCCAAGTCTTCGCAGGGGAGCCGGTGGCGGACTTCAGACTGCTCCGAACATTTTGCAACTTCACGTCATGCTCCGGTTACAGGCACAGAAAAGGTTGTGCCTCAGAAGGATTTCTGTTATGGGATCATAAAAATCCACACGTCAGAGCTGCGGAATGTAACCTTTCCAGCTGTTCCAGCTGTCAGCGCCAGGCCGGCCCTCGGCGGTGGCGGCCTTTTAGGGTAAAGTTCAGACATGACAACTTCACAGCTGTGCCACATACGAAAGCCAGAGATTGCGGGGTTGGTTTACTTGGATTCTCTGCTAATCTGGGCTGATGGGGGCTGGGAGAGGGAATAAAATGATCAAGCCAAACACTAGGAGGCCAGTAAGTCGCGCAGGACGCTCTCCCTGGGGGAGCAGGCAGCCGGGCCGGTCGTTTTGTTTTCGTGCTGTATCTGGTGGCACAACTCTGCCCGGGCCATTCTCGGGCAGCAGGAAGAACTGGGTGAAAGGTCCTGATTGCTGAGGCCCTGATGTTTCCAGAATCCTCTGCTATTTCCTGAGAAACCTCATGCCTTAGAGATGTATGCCAAGGCCTCTTCCTGGGCCGTAAGAGTGTGGAAGCTGGAGGGGCCTTTGGAGCCTGTCTAGGGCATGTGATCTGCTCCTTGGAGGCTCCACGGAGGTGTCCACTCAGAATCTCAGGGAGCAAGGTGTCTCCGCAGACTGGGGCACTGTCCCCGGCACCACGACAGGGTCTGACAGAGACTGAGCTCTGTGGGTCCAGACAGTAACCTTCAGTGGCACACCTCCATTTCCTTTATGCACATGGATGTGGATGGATGTGTTCTTTTTCTTTAAAAAAAAAAGATAAAAAAAAAGATTTTATTTATTTATTCATGAGAGACACACACAGAGAGAGAGAGGAAGAAGCACAGGCAGAGGGAGAAGCAGGCTCCATACAGGGAGCCCGACGCGGGACTCGATCCCGGGTCTCTAGGATCACACCCTGGGCCGAAGGTGGCGCTAAACCGCTGAGCCACTCAGGCTGCCCCCCAAAAAAGATTTTTTAAATTTATTTATTTGACAGAGAGAGAGAGAGAGCTTGAGCACAAGCAGGAGGAGCTGCAGGCAGGGGGAGAGGGAGAAGCAGGCTCCCGCTGAGCAGGGGGCCTGACATGGGGCTCGATCCCAGGACCCCAGGATCATGACCTGAGCCGAAGGTAGATGCTTCACTACTGAGCCACCGATGGATTTATTCTTGGCACCTGGGATCAGCTGGAATGGAATCGTTTTTTTGAACTTGGTTCGGCTTACCTGTCAAGCTAACTGGTGATTCTCCATCTTGCCTTCCTAGGTGTGCGACCCTGCAGGAATTCCCGGTGCTGCTGGCGACACGTGGTGAAAACTTCCAGAGCTTTGGACACGGCGGGATGCTGGCAGCAGGTAAAGGCCCGGAGCTGGCACGGAGGGCAGCTCACGATCCTCAGGATGGTGACTCTGCATCTGTCAGGGCTTTGGGGACAGCCAGGGTTTTCATAGTTGTGGCATGACAACTGTCCCTGGCAAAGGGAAACATTATGGATAAAGGAATCAAGACCAGAGTGTAAGGGAGTTGCCCAAAGACACACAGTAGCTGCTAAGTTGGGACCAGAATGCTCGGTTCTGAGTCTTAGTGTGCTGCTCCATTTACCTGGGGTTCCCGGTGGGTATTGGGGTGCAAACTGATGGGCTAATTGTTGGGGCCATCTCAGGGCCTCAGGGCCTCCCTCTGGATACAGGGATGCTAAGTCCACTCTCCACTTGTCAGCTGTTACCTAGAGCAGACCTCCCACCCCCACCCCCCCACCCCCCAGCAAATCAAAGGGACAGAAAAGATAATAAGGTCAGTAACATGGAAGTTCTGCTTAATGTAAACTTTTCTGCTAAATGTAACACTGCCTGTGGGGGGCGGGGAGCAGATAGGGAATGGTTCTGGAATCTCCTGAGGAATGCTTTGGAAGGCCTCCTGGTTTCCCGCTGGTACAGCCTTCAGGCAGCCCCTATTACTATGCACAACAGTGTCGGTCCACTGGAGTCACCAGGGCAGCCGGAGGCCCGGGGCAGGCACGCAGGCCTGGGGCGCTGCCCGCAGTACCCGTGGGGCTCGGGCTGGGGAGCACCGCACACTTCCCAGCAGCCCGGGGTGCTTTCCCGGAGTCCAGGCCTCTCCGAGAATTGTTAAAGCTTGCTTCCATCTACACCATAACCTAAGAGGCAGCGGCACATTCTGGGTCATCTCAATGACTTCCCGATGGCCAGGTTCTGCTGCCTTCTGAGTCCGAGGCTGTTTGCACTGACCGTGGCTGAGGCACCATCCTTCTTTGTGATGAGCCCATGACGGGTGGGCTCGGGAAGCGAGTAAAGGCTGTCCCGTGCCCTGTGTGGACGGTGGGCATCTCAACCACACCGCAGCAGACGGCTGTCTGGAAGGGGGCCCCACAGAAGGGCTCATCTACTCATCCGTTCCACTGGTGAGGATCCTTGTGGGGCCGTCACTGGGAACCCTGCTCCAAGGACCTCTCAGAACCCAGTGAGAGCACTGGTAAAAACTGTCCCCCCAAAAATAGACTTCTCCAGAACTCTGGAAATGAACTAAAGGCTTGTAACAACCCGGTAGTGTTCATTTAAGAAAAGCGACTGATTCTCGGCACAAGTGAGCCTTGTGACATTGTCACTTGCCCCCTTGCCAGGCCTCCCCCCCGGCCCCCCCCCCGGCAAACTCCATGGTGCCTTGAAAACCAGCGGCTGCAATTGAGAGAAACCAGCACTGGAGCAGCCCCCGCAGGGTCAAGATGGGGTTGGAGCTCTTTCAAAGCCCTACTTTCAGAAAACTAATCTGTCATATCCAGCAGTTTTCTGGAAGACCCCACCTGCAAGGCTTGTCTTTGACCTGACGGCTTTTTCTCAGGTGTCTGTCAAAAACAATCGGCAGCCATTTATTTGACATTGGAGCGAACAGCAGGCTAACAAAAAAGCCTTAAAAAAAAAGAAAGAAAGAAAGAAAGAAAGAAAGAAAGAAAGAAAGAAAGAAAGAAAGAAAGAAAGAAAGAAAGAAAGAAAGAAAGAAAGAAAAGAGAAAATGTTGGAAAGGGAGGTGTCCAAGAGGGCTCTGAAAAGGCAGCAGCATGCTCCTGGGAGCCCAGAGGAGCACACACACTGGCCTGTGCCTGCTCATGAAAACCCTCAACCTGAAAAGGGCGGAAGGAGAAAGACTCTCCACCTAGAACTCTACACTCAGCAAGGCCTTCCTGGAAAGATGATCCACAGAACCCCCAGAGGATTCATGGCTGGCAGGCCTGCTCACAAGAAACACTGCAGGGAGTCTCAGGCTGGAACAAAGGTCACTGGATAACCACAGAGCATAAGGAAATGTTGCTACACGGGTGAGTACACAAGACAGGACAGATAAATATATTTTTTGGTAGTTTTTTCTATTTTATTATTATCATTTTTTAAGATTTTATTTATTCATGAGAGACACAGAGGGGGCAGAGACACAGGCAGAGGGAGAAGCAGGCTCTACGCAGGGAGCCCGACGTGGGACTCGATCCCAGGATCCAGGGATCACGCCCTGAGCCGAAGGCAGACGCTCAGCCACTGAGCCAGCCAGGCGCCCCTCTCCTATTTGATTTAAACTATGCCTTCATAAAGGAATAACAAATCCGTTCATTTTATACAACAGAGAGATAGAACGAGCAGGGGAAGGGCAGAGGGAGAAGACGTAGACTCCCCACTAAGCAGGGAGCCCAATGCAGGGCTGGATCCCAGGACTCTGAGATCATGACCTGTGCTGAAGGCAGATGCTTCACTGACTGAGCCACCCAGGAACCCCAGGACCCAAGTTTCTATACACTATGGGAATTGGCATTAATCTAAACTAGATTGTTAGGAATTAAGATGTTAATTCTAATTCCTGAGGCAATCAGTAAGAAAATAATATATATATATATAACAGAAACGACAAAGTTACCTGGTGCCCTGGGAAATCTCTTTCAGCAGGCCCTATGCTTGGGCAGGGCTGGGGCTTCAAGGCGCTGGGACAGATCTAGGGGCAGATCCACCACTGCCTCCGTGCAGGCAGATTTAGTCTGCGAACATGTAGTGTGCACAAAGACCCGCAGTGATGGATCATGACATGTGCTGTACTGTGTGATAAAGACTCACGTGCAGGCCTGGGGGGTGGGAAGTCTGGGGAAGGGCATTCTGGGCCGAGGAAGACAAACACAGAGGTCTTGAGGGAGAATTTTCTGTCCGGGAATCACCAAGGGCAGAGTGACCAGAGCACAGCCTTGTTGAGTTAAGCACCAGCTCAACAGTGCTAGGCTTCAAGTGTTGGAAGTTTGGATTTTGGCACGATTATTAAAGCCCACAGAGGTCAGGGAGGGAGCTGTGAGCTCTGAAGCCTTCAGGAACGTGGTAGTAAAAGCTGTGACTGGAGAAACCAAGGAAGTGGGTGCAGGCAGCATAAGGGCCCACTGAGGTGGGGCAGAGAAGGAAACAGCAAAGGAGATTCATGCCCATGGTGCGCTGGAGAGGACCCAGGAGTTCACGGAAGCAGGGAGAGGGCTTGCGGAGAAGTCGCAATGCTGTGTGCAATGCTGCTGAAAAGTCAATAAAGAAACCAGAAGCACTCACCGGGTGTGGTGACAGGAAGATGATGAATAGTTTGGGCAAGAGCGCTGTGCCATCAGTGGGAGACATGGGGGTTTAGAGAGGGTAAGTGGCTGGACGATCTACTTTGAGCAAAATTCCTTCACTTTAATTTGAATTTGTAACATCATTTTGTCATTTGTATTTATTGTGAACTGCAGAATACTCTCAAAAAAATTTTATTTAGAGAGAGAGAGCATGTTCAAGAGCAAGTGGACGGGGGCAAAGCTGGAGGGAGAGAATCTCAAGCCAACTCCCTGCTGAGTGTGGATTCCAACTCAGGGCTTGATCTCCTGATCCTGAGATCATGACCTGAGCCAAAACCAAGAGTTGGACACTTAACTCACTGAGCCACCCAAGAGCCCCTACAAAATAGTTTTGAATACGTACCTAGTTTTATATGTGCACGTACTGTACTTCAATGAATCTAAGACCACAGTATGTACCACTAAGAAAAACATCCTTTTACAACATGATGCTTTTTCAGGGATCATTAACACTCACTCTTGATTTCAGAAATGTTAAAACATTAAAAAAAAAAAAAAAAGGGGGCCTTCGGGCGCCTGGGTGGCTCAGCCAGTTGAGGGTCTACCTTCAGCTCAGGTCATGATCCCAGGTTTCTGGGATTGGGCCCATCAGGCTCCCTGCTCAGCGGGGGGTCTGCTTCACCCTCTCTCTCTGCCACTCCCCAACACTTGTGTGTCTCTGTCAAATAAATAAATAAACAAAATCTTTAAAAAAAAAAAAGGCCCAGAAGTGAGTGATTGTACATAGTATTAAAGTAACAAAAAATGTAGTCAAATCTAGAAGTTGCCAGAATTTCTTCACAAGCTCAGGTATCACATTAGCAGGGGTGTGGCCACTGATATTAACCAGATGCTAACACCTTTGAGATGGTTTCCTCATCTATAGATAGTACAGCACCTCCTTCACAGGGGATGAGAACCAAACGAGAACATCAACACACAGTAGGTACTACCACCACCTCCTACCCTCACCTCAAGGGAAGGAGCTCCGGATCACTGGTCTCGAGCTGCCGTACCACACTGTGAACTCCCAGCATGACCCGTCCGTCCAGTAAGTCAATCAACTGTCCGTGGACGGGATCAATGTGCTGGGGAGCAGGCCCTGGCCTGGCCCTGCCTCAACTCCAAGGCTCAAGGTTGGACGCAAGCTCTACAAGGGTGCAGATTTCCCTGCTGTGTTCACGACACAGAACAGTCCCACTGTCACTTAAAGAAATACATAAAATCTTTAAAAGGTGGGGGCACCTGGGTGGTTCAGTGGGTTAAGTGTCTGCCTTCAAGCTCAGGTCATGATCTCAGGATCCTGGGATCGTCGGGCTCCCTGCTCTGCTCTGTGCTCTCTTTCTCAAATAAGTAAAATCTTAAAAAAAAAACAAAAACAATCCAGTCTCACTATATGTTAACTGACACTTAAATAAAAACTTGGGGAAAAAAAAAAACAGGAAACAACTGAGTGCCGAGGTGCACCACGGAAGGGAGCCAGACAGGGCCCAGTCCTCAAAGGCTCGCTTGGTGAGTGCTGAACTCGCTTCCCACACAAACATGCTGCTCAGAGTTCCCACTTACACAGAAAGTCCTTTTCAGATGACAAAGGCTGACTGGATGAAGTGGATCCAGAGTTAACACAGTCCCGCACACTGAGTGTCCGCATAGAACACAAGGCCTAAGAATAAACCTTGTTAATAAGTAACAATACTGTGTCGCCAAAACACTTTTGAGTACTTGAGAGAATGTATTTGATTAATAAAGTCGATGATAACGTTTGCTTCTCTGTTGGAACTGGCTCTGCATCGTAGCTGGGAGGACACCTTTCAACCTCAAGTGGGGCTTAAGAGAGGACATGGAGGCCACTGTGCAAATAAACCCCCCTTCCTCCTTCTGGCTGGTCCTGGGGGGGCAGGAGGGTGCGGTCAGAGTCTGAGGGAAGATCTTGGAGCCCCCCACCCCCCAGCTTACTAGCAACATTCCTCACCCCCGAAGTGAGTCGGTGTTGTGGGATCTGAATCAGATCCTGTCTGCGGTAGACGTGAAGCGAGACACAGGAGAAAATAGGAAGTGACTCTTAACCTCTCCTTGTCCCCATGTAGCCTATGGGTCAGCAGGAGGGTAAGGCGACAGCTCTGCTCAGTGCCGTCAAGCACGGCACGAAGCCCTCCGCCCAGAGTGGAGGGGAGAACAGTCACCACTGGGACTATAACGCTCCTCCCAGGTCCTCCCAGGCCCCCCAGCTGGGGCCCATCGAGAAGCACCCTGGTCCGGTGTTCTTCCCAACCTTCCACGGCCCTGCCGTCCAGGGGCCCCCCAGGTGCCCGAATCCGCCTCCAGAATGAGCCCTCCCCCAGGCAAAGGGATTCCCTCAGGAGGACAAGGTTCTCTTCTTTGAAAGGCACGCTAAGCACAAGGGGTTAAGGTTTGCAGCTATTTTATTTACAAGTATACATTTAACACAATGAAATAAACACTGATATATCGAAGCCTAGTTAATAGTAGTGTAACAATTATGTATGTATCATTTTGATGATTACATGATTTTAAACAACTACACTGAAAAATTAATGCCGATAAAATTCTTGGTCATAATATTATTAAGAAATACAATATATAAATTGAAAATATGATTGCTTAAAATTTGAAAATGGAAGTGAACTCATTTGGACAGAGTCAGAGTTTAACATAATCTGAAGGGGGGTGGGGCAGGAAAAAGCTCTGACCCAAATGAAATCTTTCAGGTTAACAGAAGGAAAAAGAAGCTGAGTTTATCTTAAAGGATAACGGGCAGTCTGCTTCTTCAGGCTGGACCGACTCCCGTGTCCTCAGGTTCTGCAGGAGGATTACATCACCGAGCAGGAAGACTTTCCTTGTGAAGCGGCCCCATCGATTTTTTCTGCCTCCAAAATTATCCTTCTAAAAACATCAACAGCCGTCTGAAAATCAAAGAGAAAACTAGACACATGGGTTGTACAGCGGAACCCCGGGGGATACTTTTCCTGCTGGCAGGGCTGGGGAAGGCCCGCTGCCCACCGTCCCCCTACAGGTGGAGGTGCAGGGGTGAGGCTCCAGAATGGCAGGAGCCCTGGACTCCCTCCTGGCCCCACCTCACACCCCAACCCGACTCGAGAACTAATAACCTCACATCACACATTTCCGACCTGTTTTCACCACCGGGCACGGTGGCAGCCCCGCCACGGTGCCCCTGGAGTTTCAGAGCCCAGTCCGAGCACCCCTCACTCCCATGGTGACACAACTTTCCCTGAAGCCCCTTCCCGAGGCAGGGGCCGTGGGGGGCGGTCTGCTTCCCCCCTGCACACCCTGGAACCATGGGATCTGTAGCAGGTCAGGGCTCTTTCTGCTCCTCACTAGCCCCTCCACACCTCTGCCTCCCACTCCCTTAAAACTCTCCTGCAGTCGTGCAATGAGAGAAGCCACCTTTAAGCCACACATGAGGCCCAAGTCGTGTCCCCTATTCCTCCTGGATCAGTGTCACAGTCTCCAGCATCACACTTAGCCCCGACCTCCTCTTCAATGACCGGTCTTTCTCAACCACAGGCCCTCAGCCTGTGGGCAAGCCCATGAGCCCCTCACGGAGTCAGGTAGTATTTGGGGCAGGGAATCCTCTCTTAGGCTGAACACCCTGATTGAGAGTCAAAAAAATGTCCCTGCTCCCAAAAGCTTTGAGGGGCAGCACCTGGATCTTGTCAGTTCCCACAGCCACTTCTCCATCACCCAATGTCAAGGATCCACCATATCCATCTTCCTCCTCTCCCTTCTCATTCCCCCCACCCACCACTTTGATACCCCAAACTCCACAATTCTCAGCTCCACAGCGAACAGCTTCCTTGGTCTGAGGACACTTCTCCTCACTGTCCTCCCTGACAGGCCTGACCCCACGGCCCACGACCGCTGTCACTATACTTTAGCTCCCTTCTCTATTGGCCATCTGCCTGCTTGGCACCTGCAGCCACAGAGCCAGTGTGGCTCAGCTCACTTGACCTCTGAGCCCTTGGCTCCAGAGGGGACCCTCGGCACCACCCACCTGCACTTCCCTGGTCTAGTCACTCCCCAGATGGAGGTTTCATGCCTTGCCTTTCTCCCAGAATTTCTAAAGCCTCTGCCCCATTCTCACATTCAGCTGGTAACTGTTTTCCAGTTCGCTGGGGAAACACACAGCATTCATAAAAGGACTCTACATACACCATCCTCCACGCTAACCCCCTTCAGTCTGGGCTCACTGGCTCTGGCTCCTTCTCTAATGCCATGGACAAGGCACCCCTAATTTAACTACATCCAGCCCCAGGTCCCACCCCTCTTGTCTAATCAAAGCCACTGGCTTCAGCAAGTTTTCCCCCTTTCCCATGATTATACAAGTAAGTTGTTTAGTTCACTGTACAAAAATGCACAGAAAAATGTTTGGAAAAACACATACCAAACTCTTGCCAAGAAAATACAGTGTGCCTGGAATCTGGCTTTCTAGATAAATCTCAGAATTCTCCTTAATTAATCCATGTGATATGACTCTGTCCGAGTATATTCTCTTTCATCACACTGTGAAAATACAGCTGCAGGCCTCCACAAGAAAGAAGCCACCAGAACTGCAAATACATCCCATAGTTCAATAATTGAGTGTAGGATTCTCACGGACTTGATCATTTTTTACTACTGAGCACTCTGTTAACAAAATCCCTTGAACTCTGCTTAGGTAAGTAATACAAATGATAAGTTATACTTGAAAAATCATCAATAAAAATTTGAGTTCACACAGACTGGTGAACGCATGACTCAGATCACATGACTACTGGTGTGAGGTGTGTATGTGTGTCTTTACTACAAAAATTCTCTCCCTACTCTACGAACGGTAGCAAGCATTCTGGCACCTCTAAGGTAAGGGATTTGAATTACTTAGTTTCTCCCCTTTGGGTTGGGGGAGACTCACCAGGCTTAGGGTTTCCTGATTCCCTTCAGTACATTCCAAGGCCATGTGGGCAGGAGTAGAAGACATGCGGCAGAGTAAGGACGATCTAGACACACCTCTGAGATAACTGAGCAGGCTGTCAGTGTCCCAAGGACTGCGTGTCGCTGCTCTATTTATCTGATTTGGGTACAAGGATCTTCTCGTTGTAAAGGATTCACTTCCTGTCTAAAGAAGTACCTACTGATCTGAGAGCCAAACAGATGAGTAGATCACCTCATCTATGAGATTCTCTGGCTTGAGATGTGGGAGGTGGCCATACAGGACCCTTGCCTTCTTTGACATGTTTGGCTAATATCAGATCAATATGCTAAATATATCAAAACCAAAAAGAATCACAGTAGCTGGAATCCTTTAACTCTGAGCCCTCAGCATGATTCATGTTTTATTTGGGTTTTCAGAAAAAACCATGCCACCTTCTAGAGGAAGCACCAAGATGAAAGACTAAACCTACCCAGAACCACATCACAAACCAGAAGCTACAGTGGAGTACGGCATAAGCCAGGCAGTGGAGGCCTGTATCTTGAAACGACACGGTAGTGTAATCATACACCTTTGGCAAACCATCATAGGTCGTTGCCAAAAAGTTACATTAACCTGAGAAGGTGGCCTTCCTAGGCAATGCCTCCTAATCCCACCGGAGGAGGGCCTACAAGCTGTCAGTGCATTTGGGGCTGCTGACAGGAAGATGCGGAGCTGCCAAACACAGAACAGTGGCGCGCGCTCTGTGAAAGGGTCACACGAACAGTGACACAACTCTGCTGTCGCTGACTATTTAAGGACTGCATCCGATAAAATTACTGCATCAGGACCCCCAGACTTTCACCAGAGAGATAGTGAAGTCAGCAAAATAATCAAGATGGCTGGGGCCATTTAACTATACTCCTCTACCTCGAAAAATATTTTTAGGGATCCCTGGGTGGCTCAGCAGTTTAGAGCCTGCCTTTGGCCCAGGGTGTGATCCTGGAGTCCTGGGATCGAGTCCCACATCAGGCTCCCTGCACGGAGCCTGCTTCTCCCTCTGCCTGTAAAGACAGCCTCTCTTTCTCTGTTTCTCTCATGAATAAATAAATAAAATCTTAAAAGAAAAAAAGAAAAAAAAAAAAAAAAAGGAAGAAAAATATTTTTAAAAATGAAGTGTAACTGCCATGTAACATTGTATTAGCTTCAGTGTACAATGTAACGATTGGTATTTGTGTATACTGAGAAATGAGCACCAAGGTAAGTCCAGTTCATATCCACTGCCACAAGGTTACAATTCTTTTTTTCTCCTGGTGAGAACTTCCATGATCTACTCTCTCAACAACTTTCAAATACAAACAAAACCTACACGGTATTGTGTATTACATCCCAGGACTTGCTGATCTTCTAAGTGGAAGTTGTATCTTCTGACCACCTTCAGATCTTTATTATGCAAAATTCCAAGCACATACAAAAATGGAAGGAACTGTACAATAATCATGTAGTGCCACTATCTACAGTCAACAAATGTGAACCTCTCTGCTGTATCTGCTTGCCTTCTCCCGGTCCATTCACCCATCTACCCCCATTTGAAAGTAAGTCACAGATATTATGAAACTTGACCCCTAAATACTTTGGTCTGCATTTCCTAAGAATACAGATATTTTCCTCATGATTCCAATATTATCACTTCCTCAAAGGAAATTAACATTTTACTAATATATGCAGAACATAATAAAATCTCTCCAATAGACCAAAAATGTCTTTTATACTAGGGTTTTCAGAACCAGATTCCAATCAAAGTTAACACACAGACTGTAATCCAGTCTGTACCCTTCCCCAGAATGCTTTATTATGCTTCAGTCATGCACGAGGCCTTCCCTTCCCACCCACTGGAAAACATGGTGTAGAGAACAGCGCACCAAATAGAGGTTAGATATAAACTTCAGTCCTAGTTCTTATGCCACATAAACCGAGTGATCTTATATAAAACTCCTTTACTTCTCTCTTTGGATCTCAAACGCACTTTCAAAATGAGACAGTGCAACTGAATGATCTTAAGGACAGATTAGACACCCAATAAATGTTTGATTTAATTCCATTAGGAAATGAAGATATTTCTTACTCTCTCAACTCTTGGTATCTGAATTCTTACTACCTGAACTCAGAAGCTGAGCAGAGTCACACGAATCTCTTGTGACCTGGCACACGGGAACCAATCACACAGATTTAATATTCCTCATTATTATTATGTTTAAAAGATTTTATTTTATTTTATTTACTCATGAGAGATACAGAGTGAGAGAGAGAGAGAGAGGCAGAGGGAGAAGCAGGCTCCATGCAGGGAGCCCAAAGTGGGACTCAATCCCGGGTCTCCAGGATCAGGCCCTGGGCTGTAGGTGGTGCTAAACCGCTGTGCCACCGGGGCTGCCCAATATTCCTCATTATTATCTGAACCCAGGGACAAAGGGATGTGACTGCCAAGGGGTACCTGGGTTGACTGAGAACCTGGCAGACAGGCATGCCCATAGCATCTGCCATGCAGGACATTATGGAGAATAGAGGTAAATGACATATCTTGGATTTTGGGATGAATTGAGGGGGATGAGAGGATGAGAGAAAAGGACCTTGAGAGCCAGGGGAAAAGTGGCTGAGGTGAGGAGAGTGGGCCTCAATCCTTACCCAGAAGGTACCAGTCACCCTGACTGAACAGTTTCCTCACACACTTGAACACCAGCTACTCTGATTTGAGGATCAAACAAGAGAATATGTGGAAAATACTTTAAAGACTGTAAAGCACTGCACGGATATAAGTGGTGAGTCAGAGAGAGGATAGCTGAGGCTGGAGGTGGCCTGAGGGGAGGGCACACTCGGCCAGTGCCCCCAGTGGGGAAGGCGGCGGGATGAGCACCAGTGTCGCCCGACCTCCATGTTGCTAAGGGCTTTGAGCCTGTTCTCTAGACAACAGGCAACCCACCGACAGTCCTAGCAGAGGGTAATGCCATCTGATGCGCAGCTTTAACGAGTTTAGTGGCAGTGCAGAAACAGGAGAGAGAAGACAGAGGCAGGAGGGGAGGCTGGCCATGTGAGGCCTCCACAGATAAAGCCAACAGCCTTCCCGGGCGGTGCTCTTGCAGGAACATCTGCAGGGCTGACGTGGGCACAGATGCCTGCAACATGGTTCTTAATAGTTTCAATGGTACAAACAATATATATATGGCATCCGTTTCATCCTACAGAGAAAAGGGGCTTTGGTGCCGGCACAGAACTATTGCCAAAGTGATGGAAGATCATTCTCCTTTCTTTTCTATGCCTGGACTTATTTCTGTGCCAGCCTTTAATACAAACAAAAATAATAATATACGTTCACAAAGCAGCATTTCCTTTACTCCCAACCTGTTTATCCTACAAATATTCCAGATCCCATTGTAAGCAGGATCTTGATGGCAACTCAAAGGCCAACTCTGAGATGGTGGAAGGAAGGACATAGGTGAGGTGGGACAGAAGGACACAGATGAGGTGGAGCAGGTGGGGCACGGCTGCCTAAGGGTACACAGGCCCAGAGCTGACGGAGGCAGCACAAGAGGAGTTCTACACAATACGTACCTGATTTTCTTTAGCAGAAGATTCCAAAAAAGCGGCGTTCCAAGACTCTGCTAACGCTTTCCCTTCTTCATAACTGATCACCCTAGAGGAAAAAGAAAATTCTAATTAAAGGACTGTACTCTCTTTTTAGGAAAACATCTGTAAATATTAGTGAACCAGGCTCCACTTTTATCATTTTTTTTCCTTGCAAAGCAGAGAAATGCTCTCTGCTCAATATTATCATCCAGCGTGGACCACAGAGGGGCACTTTAACAAGGGCTGGGTTGGGGAACGGGACAGATGTGTCCTTATGGCGTTACCCATGCTGCGGCAGGCCCTCAGCTCGGAGAACACAACTGTGCTTCCAGCACACTGTGACACAGACTGTTTCATAGTGTGGGGTGGGGGTTGTCAGCACCTGAGGACCAGACAGTTGTGAAGGGGCCCTCGGCCCAATGTTGCTGTGCATCCTCCTCTCCAGCCAGGACTCCACAGCAGCAAGGGCTTTGCTCCCGCTCAAGTATCTAATCCTCACCACGGGACTCAGAAACTGTTTGTTGAATATATGAGTGCCTCTGTGATCTCTTTAGGCCACTTTACACAAAATGTCAGAAGATAATTTCCTACCACATTTGCTCCCTCTTTTCTAGAGGAAACACTTGTCAGGGTGGGTGAGGTTTTATATTGCAGTTTTGCTTCTGCTTGGGTACAACAATCACCACCACATTTCTGAACATAGACATGTTACATCTAAGAATAGTCTCACCATGAGAATAATTACAAAAGATACTGCAGTGCCTAGACCATTTCAGACTTGATTTTATAAATCAGTAATTATTCAGAAGTTACATACCTTTCCATATGTAGGTCTTTCTTATTCCCAACCAACATAATAGGTATTCTAGTAATGTAAGACAAAAAAGCCAAAGGTAACTAGTCAGTGCCAGATCTCATTGTTCAGAAGACACAAGTATAATGAGCATATCTAACAAAAGAGAAACTATTACTACTTACTGCACTTTCCCCACCATGTCCAACAATTTGCCATGAATAACTTTAATCACTTCAAAACTGTAAAAGAGAAGCATGAAATCAGACATCCATCTTAGTGTTGGTGTTTTTAAATGTTTGTTACATAATGTTTCTCGTGGGAAAACTACATAATGTCACTGGCTTACCATTTTAATATAAAATAAACTGAAAAAAAAAAACTGAACACAAAGAATTCCTTAATTTTTTCCTACAAATCATTTTTCACATGTGTATGTATCTGACACTGAGTAAACCTTACCAAGACTATTCAAAATGAAATAGGTGCAATATTAAATGGGAAAGTCTAACACTTGGCTGACAAACCATATAAACACAAATTTTAATCTCTGAATAGACATTTATAGAATGTTCTTTACCTAGAGGGCCCTAGCAGTCAGCCCGTGTTCCATATTAATATGATGAAAAACACACAAAAAGCAAATCAATTTATGTAATTCCCATTTCCATTAGCAGAAAAGCTCAGATCATGTCAAATCACTATTTATCTAGGCAGCTGGAGGTAAGAAATAGAGTTTTTACTCAATCAGTGTAAGAGAGCATCTACTGGGATATCTTTTTTCCCTTAACAACCTGTTTGCTCCATAAGACAACATAATGAAAAACATTTAGCTTGGTAAGTCAGATTGTTACTATAACCAATTCCATCACGGTCCTTTAAAAAGAATGAGTGTCTTTCATGCGGAGCAAATAAACTCAAGCAAGCAGGAGGAGGGAGTCCTACCTTTTGATTGATGTAACAGAATACACAAGAATATAACCATTAATATCTATGGAGTATGTCTGAGGAAAGATGGAGTATTCATCCTGTGGGAGAAAAAATAATTCTATGTGAGTAAAATTCTTCATGTAGCATAACAAGCAATCTGTACCCCAAAGTTCTTCACACATGACCTGGTCAAAGAGATCAAAGTAAACAAAAAGTGGATTACATTTTCTTCCAGAAACACAGCCTATACACTTAAGACTTAAGTGTATAGGCTGGTTTGGAGCTGATAATTGTTTTCAGCCAACATGTGAAAATGACTGGCTATTCTAAGACCTTTGGGGAGAAGGCTGATAATTTCTGCAATTCCTGGTGAAAGAGGATGGAAGGAATGACAGGACAACAGGTCCTGTGATCTTATAGGAGGAGAAGAGCTATAGCAGTTCTTTTAAGGTTCTAAGTCTAGAACCTTAGATCCCATGGAAAATTCACCAGTGCTTCTGTTTTTTTCCATAAATCTGTATTCTCCTATCTGAAATTGTTATATCCTTACCAAACCCATTCTCTGCAAGTGAGTCACAATGGCCCAAGGGCCAGTCTATTGGTCACTAGTGGGTTACCCCCAGCACTTGAGAGCGCAAGAAGAGAGGACAGAATCAAAAAGGTAAAGTCAGTGTACCCAGACTTCTGGGGATCAAATCAGTTATTTATTGAGCAACGTTAGGTATTAAAAACAAAGGTACACATTACATAACACATCAGTACCCAGTTTCATAAAGCAGCTTTAGGAAACTCAAAACTCGGCTTCAGATACAGAATTATTGAAGTATACAAAAGGAATACTATCAGTGCGGTTCCTTATAACATGCCACAGCCTGGTATGAAACATTTTATTCTCCCTTGAAATATAATTGTTGGACTCCTGGGTGGCTCAGTGGTTTAGGGTCTGCCTTCGGCTCAGGGCGTGATCCTGGGGGCGGGGGGGGGGATCTCCTTGGGGAGCTTGTTTCTCCCTCTGCCTATGTCTCTGCTTCTCTCTGTGTCTCATAAATAAATAAAATCTTAAAAAAATAAAAATAAAAAAGAAATATAATTGTCAACATACCATGTAGCCCAAGCACTATTCTAAACAATCAGGTCACATCATCATTATATTAAGTAACTGTCTCTATTAACTTTGCAATTCCACAGTATGGTTACAACTAATGCTTATGAGTGCCCTGAATTACTGCCCCAAATTATTACTATCTACCATAGCAAAGTGTCTTTAAAAAATAAAAATCAAAGAGAAATTAAGTATTACTATCAGCTCTTTGATATCAATAATAATCATTCATCAGAAGGTAGCATTTCTACATCTTAGAGCTCACTACTACACATGCAAAATAAAACCTTTGTTTTCATTATCAGTTTCCTTATTAGTTTCATTAAGTTGAGTTCTTTTGAGAACACATTTTTGTTAATGGAATGAGAGGTCTTTCTACCCAGATTAAGAACAAAATTCCAAATGATTTTAGTCACACCAGCTGAGCTACAGTAGATCTCGAGTTCAAATCACCTTTTCCATGAAGAGAAAACATGGAAGTAAAGAAATGAGTCATCATATTTCAGAGGCATGATGCAAACCACTGCTAGTTAGAAAGTATCATGCGGGGAAAGCTTCCCCAGCTCTAAGAGCAACCAAAAAGGAAAAAATTCCTAGGAATAAACTCAAGAAAAGTGTACGATCCATCTGAGGAAAATCTTAAAATACTCCCAAGAGATCAAATGGAGTGAATAGAACAGTGAGTCATGGTCCTCAGCAAGACCGTGCAGCTCATCAAAGTCTCCCCTGATCCATCCTAAATTAACATATAAATGTAAAGAATCCTGATAAAAAGTATATTTTCTGAGAAAGAGCAATTGTAGACGCAGCTGGGTGAAACCATAAAGCTACTTATTTAAATTAAAAGAAGTATCTACTAGTTCATGAGCGAAGTGGACTGAAAAACCTACCAAGACCCACAGAGCCGGGAATTAGGTAAATGCTAGTATTGGCGTTTCAGCTCAGTAAGGGTAAAAGTAACCCTCCAACAAAGCTGGCCAGGGAGCAAAAGCAGAAGCATATAGGGGGTGAATGAATGGCTAAGCTGGATCTCTAGTTCCCACTTGAGCAAAAATGTATTCCAGAAGAATTAAAAATTTAAAGATTAAAAACGGAAACCATATGCAGAGCAGATGGGAGTATTTTTTAAGAATAGTATCAGGTGAAAAGAGATTAATCAATTCAATGATGTGAAAATGAGAATGTTCTTCATGCTAAAAACCTTTCAAACAAAACCACAGACTGAATACAAGCCCAAACCTTGCAGCTCACATCACATAAAATGCAGATTTTCTTCACATCAATAAGGGGGTTTCTCAAACCAAGAAGCTAAGACCATCCATCCGAGAAAGAAAGGGCAAAGCACATAGACAGGATAATTCTCAGGAAAGGAAATACAAATGTCCTCCAACAGGAAAATACACTCAAACTCCTTCATGCGGAGAAAAATACTTATCACAATTCTTCCGGGATACTCTTTTCACCTAGTAGATTGGCAAGTAAGAAGAGATTTAATAAAATGTGATGCTGATGAGCTTGCAGAGCATCGGGCACTTGCTCCCTCCCAATGAGAATGTAAACCATGGGCCTAAGATGCAGCAATCCTGCCGCCAGAATGTGTTCTTGCGCACGCGCACACTCACGGTCTATATTGACACGAGACCCTGGTCACAATGCTACTGCAAACCACCTGCATGCTATATCCCAACAACAATATATTATGCAGCCGTGGGGAGGAGACAGCAGCCATATGCATGGCTATGGAATCACCTCCAAGATGGAGATCTGGAGATAGGTTTCTTCTTGTTGTAAAAAAGAAAAAAAAAAAAAAAAAAAAACCCTACACCTATATGTTCATGTTGAGAACATCTGGGAAGCACATGCTAGAAACCAGTGATGGGGCTGCTCTCAGAGGGGTGAAGTAATGCAGCCAGAGTGGCATAGACCAAAGTTTTTATCTTTTTGTGCTGTTTTATGTCTGTCCCATGTACATATATTACTGTTTTGAAACAACAGAACTTGAGTAATACTTTTTTTTTTTTTTTAAGGATTTGACGTTATAAAGATGACTGCAACTGAATCACCTTGTCACTGAGTCCACTTAAATTACGCCCAAACAAAATCTCCCATGCAAACTAAAAATCATCAATTTGTATTTCACCATGTTCATCATCATCCCTTGATGGGCAATGAAACCAACTATGATATAAACTATAAGTAAATAGTACCTGCCATTACACTGTTGCTAGTTTTACTCCTAAAATGTGGACACCAGTGAACAAATGTGCTCCGGATGGCAGTGCCAAATCTGTCCTTCCTTCATCATCTCCCCCTACTGCTGATGGGACCCAGCCCACTGGGTCTTTCTTTCTTCATTTTTTTTTTAAAGACTTTATTTATTCATGAAAGACACACAGAGAGAGGCAGAGACACAGGCAGAGGGAGAAGCAGACTTCATGCAGGGAGCCCGACATGGGACTCGATCCCGGGTCTCCAGGATCATGCCCTGGGCCGAAGACGGTGCTAAACCACTGAGCCACCAGGGCTGCCCGGAACCCAATTTTCAAAACAGCTCTTGGAGCAGCTGTAAATGTGCCATCTCACCCAGGTGCTACCAAGCGAGGTGTATGGGAGACTACAGAACCACGGCAAAAGGAAATGTGCATGTCCTCAAATCACGAATATGCACATAACCATGGTTTCCCAACTGAATGCAGCCTCAAAAAACTACTAGCTGCAATGGGAACAAATTATTCAAGGGAGCTGAATTCAGATATATTCTGTGCAAAAAAAATCTCTAAATATTCTTTTTTTTTTTTTTTTTTTAAGATTTTATTTATTTATTCATGATAGTCACAGAGAGAGAGAGGCAGAGACACAGGCAGAGGGAGAAGCGGGCTCCATGCAGGGAGCCCGATGTGGGATTTGATCCCAGGTCTCCAGGATCGCGCCCTGGGCCAAAGGCAGGCGCCAAACCGCTGCGCCACCCAGGGATCCCTCTAAATATTCTTATTTGGCAGTAACAGAATCCAAAGGAGCAAGATGAGCAGAGCTAGTGATGGACCTTGCTCTTGCCTGCCCTCACATCATACACTCACTCCTCAAGTTCTCTGATCTTTCTGGAGTCATTCTTTGTACATTTGGGCTTTGGAGCAAAACAGAACCCTAAAGCAATGTATCTTCTATTTTTTTTTAAGACTTTATTTATTTATTCATGACAGACAGAGAGAGAGGCAGAGACATAGGCAGAGGGAGAAGCAGACTCCCCTCCCCATCCAGCCTAATGTGGACCTCAATCCCAGGACCCTGTGATCATGCCCTGGGCCAAAGGCAGACGCTCAACCACTGAACCATCCAGGTGCCCCTGTATCTTCTATTTTGATAAGGAGTACACATAAAGAAATTTCCTCTCAGACAAATGTTTCAAGAACAGTTCTACTCCAAGTATAAGAGACACTGGCACTACTCTCATTCAGGGTCTTGTCAAAAGCAACTGAGCCGCCATGCTAGGCACTGCTCTGGTCTTAGGAGTATTAAAGATCTGCAAATAAGGACCAAATCTTCTTTTTTTTTCAAATCCTCTTGAAGCTCACACATCTCCTCAAAATCATGGAATAACCCTGTGAAGGCAGGCACTACTTCACCACCAGTTCACAGATGAAGAATCTGAGGCACAGAAAGGTTCAGAACTTTCTCAAGGTCACCAGGTTTAAAACAACAACAACAAAAAAACCCCACACCAGGATTCAAGCCCTGGCAGCTTGACTGCAGAGCCCACGTTCCAAATGACTATGAAATACTGGTTCTCCTTCTGGCCTACTACAAAATGTATTTCTACAGTCATATTATATGAAAGTGGTTTGCCAGTTTATATCCTCATCCCCACTTTTCAGAAGCTTAATGAAAATTCAAAAGGAAGATATAAAAAGCAAACCAAAATCTTGGTAATGTCAGAGACCCACTATGGACCATGTAGCCATATTTCTTCACCCAGGACATTATCACTTAACACCTTCTGTCCCAGCGTAATTATTACTAGAGCTCCCTTCACTCTTAAAAGTATCTTATTTTAGGCAATAAATTACAGTCACCTTAACCAAAAAAGATACAAACTCTGAGAATCCAATACAGTGTCTTACCCCAGACACTCTTCTATAGTAACTTCTAAGCTGTGTTCTCTACATCCTTACTCCCCTATGGAGACTTCTATTGCTCCCCTTGTTCCTTTAAGCTCCAAAAGGAACAGCTCCTTCTGTCACCAGATGACAGGCATCCTGCAGAGTAAAAGCCTAGGATGGCTCTACTCTAAGACAGCCACCATGAGGTCTGATGATGAAAGCCTATTATACCCACCACCAGGGGGGCATGTGTAGGGTGAATGAGGGAGTTATGTGGTGTATCTGTGATATACACATCTTTTTTTTTCTTTGAAGCTTCCAGAATTAAAACTCCAAGGTTTCTTCAGTGTTCAGATCACTCAATACAGCTATTTTCTTGCTTCACTAAGGGGCTACACTTTGCTTCTACATTCACTTCAAGACATAAAGCAGAGGGAGGGGCAGCCCGGGTGGCTCAGCGGTTTAGTGCCGCCTTCAGCCCAGGGCGTGATCCTGGGAACCTGGGATGGAGTCCCACGTCAGGCTCCCTGCATGGAGCCTGCTTCTCCCTCTGCCTATCTCTCTTTCTCTCTCTGTGTCTCTCATGAATAGATAAATACAATCTTAAAAAAAAACAAACAAAAAAAACCAGAGGGAGTTCATCCCAAACCCATAAGACAGGCCACACTATTCTAGTTCTATTTCAATCCCCTTAGGTTCCAGAAGAAAAGCCTCCATTTTACATGGCAGACCAGATTACACTATACTCACCCTCCTGCTAGCCTGATCCTTTGTCAATTGTAAGATTCAAGGCAGGACTTCCCAGCCTCTTTACACTCCCCACATTCCAGCAACTGTTTAACAGATTCAGCCCAACAGGATGGTTCTTAGTAAAAGCTGGACTGGGTGCCATGGGAATGGGGAAGTTCAGCCATCAGGGTTAAGGTGTTTCTTTGTACTCAAGTTTTCTGAAAGACCACTGCTTCCAGTCAATTCCCCTGGTCACCCATTCCTCAAATACCCACTACACTAACACTAACCTGTGTGTGTGTGTGTGTGTGTTATTTAATCTTTGGCAATTACCTACTGTCTATAAATCAAATCAACACTCCTTAATCTAGTAATCAAGTGGCCCATCTGTAAACCAGCTCATTTCTTTCCTATACCTTTGTCATGCCTTTCCCCTGGAAAAGACTTTCTTTTGTCTTGATGTAGAATAGATATTAGAAAGGGAGAAATAGCACTAATATAATTCTGATGTAGAATACAAGTTTAGAAAACAGAAGGATGCTATCCTACGATAAATATGAGTATATTTCACACAATTCTAAAGTAGAAGAAGTTAATGATTTGGCAAAATCGCCATAAATGTCTTAGTAGACAGCCTGTTACTATACAGTCACACAAAAACCACGAGGGTTTTCCTTGGCATGGCTGTTGTGCTGGAGTATTGATGGCAGAGCCAGGCCTGCCAGGAGATTGCGAGACATGACAGAGACTTACTTGCCCAGCTGTGTCGACAAGTTGAAGATGATATTCTTGTCCATTGACTGTGATCAATTTTGTGAAAGCTACAGGGAAAAAGGGAATTAAATATTAGTTTAAAAAGTGGACTTTAGATCATTTAAAGCTTGAAGACTGAAGACCACTTAGCATAGTTCCTAATAATTTCATACAACGATCCCATTAAACAAAATGGAACAGATCACCCTGAGTTTACAGATTCTTCCTCACTTCCATTATTTAACTAAGAAATATTGGCTGACTGATAAAAATCAAGGTTCAGTACGCCTTGACCCTTTTTCAAAGGAACTGAAATTAGGCAAAAACTCATCTTCTATAAAAGTCATTGGAGTGTTGTATCTGTGGTGACGCCTTCCTCTAAATATATGACATCAAGTTTCAACTCTAGAATGAACCCAAAGCACAAGCCTTCTCATTAATTTATAGGAAATCTGGTGTCAAGAGCACAAAGAGCTAATATTAACTAAAAAGTGTTAAGAACTTTCAGTACATAAAAAAATTTAACAATTTTATTGATGGATAAAACAGCAACGGAACAGGTGTTCTGTGTGAAACCATCATTCCCACTTAGCTTAAAGATCCAAGCAATTATGTGACAATTTCTTTTCCCTACTTGGGCGGGGGGAGGGAACCAGACTCAAATAACTTCCGGAAAAGTCAATTCAGAATTCTAAGGAGACAGACTTCAAACAAATGTACACAAAAAGAGGAAAGAACTATTAATAGTAACAGAATATTAAAGTGTAACCATCTGGAACCCTGACAGCAAAACGGAACCGATGTCTTTTGCATTTCTTGTCCCAGCCGCTTGTCTCAGACATGTGAGTCCTCCAATCTCCTGGCTGGCCACTCGATTGGTCTAAAACAAAGAGAGGGAGAATCTCTCTCTCACACGTTTGGCAGAGGACCTACTGGTGCCCACGGTCTCCCATGGCCAGAAGGAAAAGCAGAAACAGATACAGGAATATTATGAGAGAAAACTTCAAGTGACGAGGGGGATGGAGAGGAGATCTTAATCTGAGTGCTGAGTTCCATTGGGAGAGCAAGAGAAGCTCGTGCTAGCATGTACCCTCCTACTGCAAGCAGGGGTGAGGAAGGGTGGGCACAACTACAGACCAGACCACCGAAGGGCTGCCACACTTTTTCTCATTCTTGTGCCCTTGACGGTGACAACCACTTTAAAGGATAATTAAATCAGATGAAAATTGAATCCAAGTATTTCAAGATAGTGGGTACCCAATGTAATCTGTTTGAATTCTAAGAAAAAGTTCTATTGTATTTTTTTTACACACTGCAACCTCTCTCAACTTGGGATGCACCTAGCATTGATTGTGCTTTTGATCACTGTCAGCCAGGGGGCAGTCATGGTATTCCTGTGTGAAATCCTGACACTGACACCTTCTCAGGTAAGATCAAAATGTGCCTTTTAGACTTCGTGAGAATTATGTAAGAAACAGGTAACCTTCAATTAGAACGAAGTAATTGTGGTTATGAAATATAAAGAAATACTATGAAAACATCACTGAAAGACAACATCATTCATTCATGCAAGAGCTACTTCTTAAGTACCTATCATCACCAGGAGCACTGTTCTGGGTGCTCTTCAAACACTGCAGCTGACCTCAGTAAGCTTGCAGCCCCGGGGAAGGAAGGCAGATACAGACACCGTCAGGCATCTTTTCTGGGAGAAGAGCATCCAGGTGGAGGTCAAACAGTGAGTGGCAAATCCCAGGGCAGAAAAGCAAGGCAGTTAGTGCAGCAGAGGCTGAGAGAGTGGTGGGAAGTAATCAGGTTGGAGAGGAGGCAGACCTTGTAGGAGATAGTAAGGACTTCAGACTTTTATTCTAAATGTGATGGGTTTTGAGTAGGGGAAAAAACCTGATCTGATTTATATTTGAAAGAGATCTCTGTGGCTATGCTGTGAATAATAGAAATGGACAAGAGCGGACAAAGACACTGGTGGGAGCCCATAATGTACTGCCTATATAGGCTCGGGATCTGAACAAGACCTTAGAGGTCTGCATCAGCGGGGCAGAGAGGAGGGGGGAGCCACAGTGGAATTCTGGGTGTAGTTCAGAGGTAGAGCCAAGATGATCTCTGACTGGACCAACTGGAAGCAGGGTGTGAGAAAATGGAGAGGCAGGATGACTCCAAGGTCTTTGGCCTGAGCAAGGAAGGAGATGCATGAATTGCCATTTACCAATTCAGGAAAGTCTGGAGGAGGAGCACTGGGGATGGGGGAAGATGGGAATGAAGAAGACCACACCCAAGAGGACAAGCAAGGGCAACTAAATAAAACAGCCCAGAGCCTGGGTGGAGGGTGGTGCAGCGGGTGTGTGCTTGCGTGCGTGTGTGTACTGTGATACCAGCAGGTTCCTGGAGAGAGGGGGAAGATCACTGGTAAGCAAGCACGGGGAAAGCCTAAACCTGACTTTGGAGCCCAGGGGCACCCTACATTGCCAGGTCCAGAAGATGAAGGTTCAGCCAAGGAGACCGGAGAAATACTGGCCATGAGCTCAGAGTAAAAAGGGAGGATGTGTAATTGTACATAAGATAGAAGAAAGAGAAAATCATTAATCAATGTTTTAGTATATTCTTGCACATAAAAAGGATGTAAATCCTCCTACGCACAGCATAAAATGAAATCGAGGCCCTTCCATCTGTCACAGAAAACTGCCTCCTCTTGTTATTACTATAGAAAAAAAGTGTAATAAGAGATCTGTCAGTTCTATAAACTAGGAACCAATTCTTCTGCATGTTCTGTGTCGAACCTCCCGTAGCAGCGGAGAGCTGGCTTTCTCCTCGTCTCACTTTTCCCTGAACCCTCTCTCCCGCCCCCTCCCTTTTTTAATCACTAGAGAAATTAATCCAATTTCCCACTGAAAATCCTGAAATTGCTCTAAGCAGACTAATAGCTACTTACTGGTAAAGCTTACTAAAATAAGCAAGGTAATAGATTTCTAAAATTTGGAATTCATAAAATACGATGTGTGTTCCTCAAGCGTATTGAGGACTCCTGATTCATATCCTACTGAGAAGCCCACCCACCATGCAATGCTTGATAATGCTGCAAAACTCCTAATTAGAATTTTCCAATTTTCTGAGGTTTATTAGAGCAACGACAGTACCACCTTGAGAAGGCACAAGTTGTAAATTGCTATTCCTTAATTTATAAACTACTGCTACTAGTTAAATTTCACCATAGCCAATTTTGTTTGTATTGAGTTGTTAGATTAACAATACGGTAAGGAAAAAAACCAAAACCACAAACAAAAAAACAATACAAGAGATAACAAAGCACATTTGTGTAGGCAGTATTTTTGGTATAAAAATTTCCCCAAACTAGAAAATATATGGTTTTATTGATGTTATTCTCCTGTATCCCATTTTAAAAGAAGATGACACAGTCCCAGAATCTTTGCCTTTGTGGTGATGCTTCACAGAGATGTGTCCCTACTGAACGTTTACTATGAACCACCTGTACTATGTTATAAAGTTTAGTTAAAAGTTAAAAATTATAATTACCAGATTATTTCCAGATTTACAGAGTGTAGTGCTTTTTAAAATCTTAAGACCATCCATTCATTTGTTAGCAACAGGCGAATGATAACCATTCCATTTCCTGTTATCGCTGAACAGTGTTTTTGACCAAACAGTGGACGATGGAGTGGAGAAAGGGTTTCTGCCTGGGTTAGCTGGTCAGAAGCATGGTAAACAGAAAATGATGTCTGCATACAGCTCATGAACTTTTAAGCGATTCATATACTCTGATACTCACTTGCGCTCCTGCCTAAAGACTTTAATAAATATTTTTAATCCACTTTTGAGAGGAAAAAAATAAGTATTATTGAACACTAAGTATTAGAAAGGAAATAGAAAAAAAATTAAAGATGATGTTGACAGCCTTCAAACTAGGGGTACCTCATTCAATTTCTGAGATAATATCAAGGTAAGAAAGCTGGATGTTCACTGGATCTGTTACTTACACATAAAGAAAATCTATTTACATACAACACCAAGGCTTTCCTTCCACCTCAATTTTAAGTGGCACAAGGACACACAATTATAGGAGCATAGCTTACCAAGAAAACGAAATTCTACTATTCTATGAGTAAAATGCCCAAATGAGTCGTATCTCAACGACACACAATTCTAAATAGTTCCATACAGCAAATATTAAAGGCCATGACCACAATTTTGTGTTTTATTCCAATGGATAACCAAACTTGTTCACCAAGTTCACTAAAAGCATACATACTATTCTTTCAGTGACAGCTAAACAGATCAATACAAGATGTGTATGTAGTCAGGACTCCTCCTTCCCGGATACCAGCAGAGGTTACTTTTAAAGCCAGGTCTTCCCAGAGTTGGGTAAGCAACGAACAGGCTTTTTGCATGCCACCAGCACACTGGGACATGAAGGAGAGTTGCATGTTTTAAGTCAGAGGTGGACAAACTCTTCCTGTAAAGGGACAAACAGTCCCTGTTGCAAGGATTCAAGTCCGCTACTGGAGAACAAAAGCAGCCACAGAAACGACATGAATGAATGAATGCACATGTCTGGGTTCTAATAAAACTTACTGGACACTGACATGTGAACTTCAAGAAACTTTCACATGTCACAAATATTTTTCTTTTGACTTTATTAAAAAAAACCATAAACACCATTCTTTGCTTGTGCGCTGTACAAAAAAGTGGGTCTTTCTGGCCTATGGTCCATAGTTTGTCAACTCCATGTTGTAAACCTCTTTTGAAGTCTCTCTTGCAAGCTCTGGGCAAGTGAGGTCTACAAATCTTGTTGAACTTTATGAACCTGTTAAGTCAGCTTCAGGTTTAATATGCCCATCAGGTTTTGAAGAATCCCATGTTTAAATGTGTATGTTCCTGGTGACAAATCCTGGGTTAAGTCCCAGGTGTCAAGAATCTGAGAAGACTGGTTCTAGGATCTACTTAGGGTTTTAAGATCGTTTGAAACAAGATCAGCTTCCAACAAACCAGCTTCCCTGGGCAAAGGCTTCAGGTGTTCTTCTGTGATCCTAGAATCAAGACTCTCATGGTCCTAAAATCCTTCAGGAAGATTCTGAAACCATAGATTGAAACTGGACAAGGTAAAGGTTGTGGCTGGTTCTGTTCTTTGGTGCTTTTTTCTGCACATGACCTGAAATGCCAACAGACTTGAGACATCTTTGTTTTCATATTGCAACTGCTCTCTCCATCCCAGAACACTTCTCCACAGCATTCTTTCAAGTCTTCAGGACTGGAAAGGTTGGGGGTGGAGTGGGGGAAGGACTAGCAATTCCGTAAGAGTAAGGTACAAAGGATCTGGAGTGTTTTCGTCCTTTCTTTTCAGCTTGGAATCCTTAAAAAGGGCTACTGTTGAGAAAAGGGGGAAAAAATAAGACTGTGCTCTCTACTCTTGTTTTCCTGAAGCAGAGTCTGGAATAGGAGGTTCACTGTAGGACTGGATTTCTAACTGGATCCCACATCTGGAAACTGAGTAACAATTTCCAGATGGCAGGATCTGGACACTGAATAAAAATCCAATTAGTGTGAAGTGGATCAAACTTTTGGAAGATTTTTGGACCCCAGTTGGAGATCTACAGGTTTACCCCAATAACCCCTGCAATCAAAGCCTCCAGGAACACACAATGGCTGTTTGTGTGAAGAATGCAGGCTTCTCACAGTTTATAAACCCTTGAAAACAATACTTACTGTTTTCTATGGTTGGGTCGTAGGAGTCAACAAATTGGCCTTCAACAAACTGAATCGTCAATGAGGATTTCCCTATAAAAGAGAGCAAAGGCTCAGTATGTATTGGCATATTAAGGTAACAAAAAATTTAATTCCACTATTTTACAAAAAGAAACCCCACTCTAACAAGATGGAGAGATAGAAAATAATAGGATCAGAACTTTTTAAAAAGATATTAATTAATTAATTAATTTATTTATTTACTTACTTATTTATTTGAGATAGAGAGTGAGTGAGAAAGAGAGCACGAGCAGGGGGAGGAGAAGACTCCCTGCTGAGCAGGGAGCTCAATCCCAGGACCCCTGGGATCACGATCTGTGCTGAAGGTAGACGCCCAAATAACTGAGGCACCCAGGTGCCCCAGAACACATTCCTTTAACTTTTGGACAATTTCAAAAGGAAATAAATTTCATGAATTTGCTTTATATGAGAGGAATTTAGGCAATTAAGCTATTATAAATTAAACACTTTTGTGACATTAACAAATATTACTGACCAATAAGCATATCACATATTCTGTCAAAGGCAAACTCTGAAATAAGGTTTAAGCTAAGCTAATATCCTCTGGTGTCCCTGAAATGTGGATATTAATTTTAATATGGATATTAGTAAGACAAAGTTTATTTCTTTGGACTCTTTTCATATGTGGCTGTTAGAAACATTACCAGGTATGGCTTTTAAAGAAGGAATTCCGAGAATATGTATCAGAAGTCTTTATTTAAAAAACTCAAAAGTAGAAATCCTGTCTCAACCATTCAGTGTCAAAGGCCTAGTGATGTCTGGCACACAGAAGACAATCAGGAAACGTTCTGGATTTCACATTCTGAGCCTGTGTGCTAAGAAATCAAGAGCTAGAGCTCTAAGTTCTCACATGTCTATCTGTTACCTAAAATTTCTACCAAAGGACTTTAGAATGTGGCACTCTGTACAGACAGTCCCAGAACAGCCCAGGGAATGATGAAAGTGGTCCTTCACAAACTTCACCCTAAATGCTTTCTTCTTTTGTACATTCTCAGAGCACATTTTTCTTTAAGCAGACTCCCCACTGAGTGTGGAGCCTGATGTGGGGCCCTGAGATCATGACCTGAGCTGAAACTATGAGTTGGATGCTGACTGTACCACCAAGTTGGATGCACCTCAAGATTTTATTTTTTAAGTGATCTCTGCACCCAACGTGGGGCTTGAATCTACTACCATGATGAGATGAAGATTCACATACTTTTCTGACTGAGCCAGCCAGGTGCCCCCTCACAGCACTGTTCATTTTAAACACATGCTCCACAGGCTTGCTGCGTCTCACTGAACTTCCATCTCTAAAGATCTTCAGGGAGACAGGTTTGTACCAGGAACCTTCTGCTCCTGGGGTTTATAGGCTGTGCTTGCCTTCCTCCAACCCATGCAGAGGGTAGCTGAAAGGTGGTCACGTTTTCACAACAAAAGCAGACCCCATACTCTTAGAATTTAATGAATTAATAAAGTGGTTTAAGAGTGGGAGCTGTGGAGACACACCTAGAAAACCCCAAGTTGGCAGGCCTATTTTAATCCTCATGAGCAGTTAAACATATAGTTCACTGTTTTTGGAATTATTAAAACCTGAAATCATTCTCTACAAAGCAGCCTACAAGAGCTTTTGATAATTAAATGTTACCTCCCTGCTTCAAGTCCTCACTGCAATCAGAATAAACTCCCATCTCCTCACCAAGGTCCACAACACCAGGTCCTCCCTCTGCCTATTGCCCTAACCTCTCTGCTGCCACCGCTTTCCTCCCCAAGACCTCCCAGGCTTCACTCACATCCCTTCTGTCCCTTTGTGCTAGCCATGTCTACAGACCTCTGCACACATGACTCATTTCTGTCCTTATTTTGGCGGGGGATCAAATGTCCCTTCTTCAGAGAAGCCTCCACTAAGACCACCCTACCTAGGGTGGCACTCACTCCCTAATGGTCACTCTCACAGTCATCCTGTTTTGGTTCTTTTTAGTGCTCGACATTATTGACATTATCTTCAACCCATTAGCCTAGTGAGACCAGTAATGGTGGCTGAGGCACTGCAGACACTCTTGTTTCTGAACAAATGGATGAAATGAAAACTTACATGCCCTACAGGCACTCTCATTGCAGATATTACACAAGATCTCGATTTTATATACGTGGAAAGGAAACACAGTTCAATAGGAACAAAGAAATAGTTCGCCATATTTATTTTGGTAGCCAACCTCACGCCTGCCTGTGCTATACAGGATGCAGGGGTAATCCAGAAGCCCACACATTTCAAAGGGATTCTGTTCCTAAGAAACCACGTTACCTAAGCTAGCTCAGAAGGGCAGTTAGCTTAAAATACAGCAAAACTATTTTATGTAATGAAATAGCAAAGAAAAAACTTCTATTAAATTATTAGCAAAACTGAAACATTTAAAGGAGTAAGAAAATTCTCATTTACGCTGACTGCTATCGCTTGAAGCAAAAGAAGTTGAATTAGAAAGAAAAAAGAGAGAAGAAACTTCTTTTGGGCTTCAGAAGAGAACTTCTAGGCCCTCTGGTGGGCTTTTGATATACTTCTGTAGGCCATTGGGGTCTTCTGCCTTATAAGTGCAAAGAAGGAAGGAAGAAGGCAGAAGGTAATTTTTTCTAAAGATTAATGGGCAAGAGTTGCAAGGGATTAAAAGGATTTTTACACCTTTTCCAAAGTAGAACTGGACTAAAAATAGTGAAAGAAAGGGGTTAAGTGTGGTATACATAAGTCCCTCAACCTCCCCCCAAAAGAGGAGGGCAGGGCACACAGGACAGGACAGCTGCCCGCAGCGGTGCCAGGTGGGTCTAAGGGAGTGAAAGGATGGGGACAAGACGTCAGGAATCATCACAGGAAATGTAGGAAAGTTATATTCAATAAGAGCATGACAGGGATCCCTGGGTGGCACAGCGGTTTGGCGCCTGCCTTTGGCCCAGGGCGCGATCCTGGAGACCCGGGATCGAATCCCACATCAGGCTCCCGGTGCATGGAGCCTGCTTCTCCCTCTGCCTATGTCTCTGCCTCTCTCTCTCTCTCTCTGTGACTATCATAAATAAATAAAAATTAAAAAAAAAATAAGAGCATGACATTATGTACAACAGTGGAGTTTCAGATAAACAAGTGGACTATGTTTTTAAAAAATAGTAATTACTGGTACAGATCGAAGAGTTCGTTGTTTGCATCATGGAGGGCAGAAATTATTTGACAGGTTAAATTAACATTTGACTTTTTGAAAACACAATCATTCTGGCAAAGCGGACAGTGTATCCAACCCAAACCACAATGCAGCTTGACAGCAAACTCTCATCTTCACGAGTAAATGGGACACCTGAATTTAAAACCCTAGTCTTTAGGGAGCAAACTGGCTTTCTCAATCTAGCTTGGTCCCAGGAGAAGGAGACTATCCATTAGCAAAGGCAGGACTGCAGAGAAGCTGAGTCTCCCCTGGGTCCCTCCTCCCTGGTTCTCTCCCCCAAGGGGAGATCATTAATTATTTAAATTAAGAAAGGACAGGAAGACTACATTCACTGACATGACACAGCGGGAGGTTTTTTTTTTCCTGTTTCCATTAAAAACTAGAATTATTAAACAACTAGTGTTGAAATTTTCATATTCATCCTAGCAAACAAATCCCACTGCTCATGATGTTTTCAGCACTGGTTCCAGCAATTTCTGGCTTTCAGGGACATCATCGTGGTCCTCTGAAGCAGCAGCTTGGCTCTTAGCTAGAGCTTTTGTGCAGCTACAAGAGGCACTGGTGAAGTACAAATGATGTTCTTTACTTGATCATTTTCCTCTCGTTATAACGTCCCACATTTAGTTTGCCCTTTGCATGATCGAATTCAGATTCGGAAACACTAGTTATTTCCTGAAGGTGCTTCAGCAACAACCGTGCTCTTTCTCAATAGGCTCATAAATTTGTACAAC
Source organism: Canis aureus (assembly GCF_053574225.1). NCBI lineage: Eukaryota > Metazoa > Chordata > Mammalia > Carnivora > Canidae > Canis > Canis aureus. Next base: position 51,292,038 of record NC_135625.1, on the reverse strand, counting down.
TCGAGGAGGACCTCAAATTCCAGATCAACTCTCTGGAGAAAGGTTGAATGAAAACAATACAGGAGTGACTTGAAATGAACTGAAAGGCAGACGGCATACCCAGATGTGTGTTATCAACACAAAGAGAGGCATGGATCACTCCTTTTATGGCAGTAACATGGTACTAAGAAGGTGAAAACTACATCCCAATGTCCCACAGTTAACTTCCAAATACTCTTCAGCTAGGCTGAAAACCATCCTAACTTTAAAAATCCTACAGATCATTTTTAATTTTTAATAAGTTTTTAATAAGTTTAATAAGTAATAAGTTTTTAATAAGTTTCTTCTAAACTTTTACCAGGTATAAACACAGCATTATGTATTTCTTGCCAAGGGTAACATGGCCCAGTAAGCTCCTTCACCCAGTATTTTCACTACAGAAGATATACCTGCAAGGTTGTTGATTAATCTCTCATACTTGTGATTACTGCAAAACAGGCAATTTTAGAGCTTTCAGATTAATTTTGAAGTAGTTTTCATGATTATTCTAAGAAAGCCCTGGACTTTTATATATTACCTCCACCCACCCCCCCATCCCCCCCCCCCCAACCAGCATTCTTGGAACAGCTGACACAGTACTTGTTCATTGGGACCATAATGGGAAGGAGTAGTTTTCAATCTATCAACTCGTTTGTCAAGTCATTTGGCACAAGGGTCCATTGGGAACAATGTAATGTATCTGGGACACAATCCGTTCTGACGTCTGCCTTCCTTTTCACCTCAAATCCTCAACATCACCTTATGGGACCCTCATGTCCACATATATAAGCTAACAGTCTAGCTTCAAAGCTTCACTGGTATTGCCACTGATGATCATCTCCCTGCCACCTTATGCGCATACCTGAAAACACTGGCTGGTGACCCCTCCCAGATGACTCTGCCTCCAACACCTGCAACCTCCCACGTACCAATCATAAGCAGGACGGTATACTCTCCCAGTGCCCCCTCCTTTTTAAAAAGATTTATTTGAGAGAGAGATAGAGCACAAGGGGTGGGGAGGAGCAGGAAGAGAGGGAGGAGCAGGAGGAGAGGGAGAAGCAATCTCCCCTCTGAGCAGGGAGCCCAACATGGGGCTCAATCCCAGGACCCTGGGATCATGACCTGAGCTGAAGGCACTCAACCGACTGAGCTACCCAGATGCACCTCTCCCAGGGCTCTTACTTTCTGACTTCTATCCAGGACATCTCTGGAAGCAGTACCTTCACACCAGGGGCTGTAACCCACTAGGTCGTGAAATTACTGAGCTATGACCAGCACTGTTTTGAAAGAAAGAACACAGTAGTGGATTGCAAATAATAAAGTTAGGAAACTTTTCTTTCAGTTACACAAACATTTATGACTGGGTCACAATGCAAAAAGGGTTTCTCAGTCACAAAGGTCAGAAAAATACTACTCTAAATGACCAAATCCTGAATCTCCAATCTCCACCATGTTTCACTTCCTTGCCTATCACTTTAAGTGCCAAGATAAATCACTGCCCTCTACTCTCTTGTCTACCTTCAATTTCCTTTCTCTGGGATCCTTGAAAAACCCTCTGATCTTAATCAAATCATTTGCCTTTGGAGTGCCTGTTGAGCTCAGCTGCAGAAAAATTCTGCAACCACGTTGGTGAACAACTATTTTCCATCTACTGTCTTTTGGCCTCCCCCTGCCCCCCACCATCCTTTCCTATGGCCTCAGGAATCCTCTCTGGAGCCCTCTTTCCTCCTGCAGTAGTGAAAATATGTTCCCAGCAGCAACCCAGGGTAACCTACTACAAATGCACATTCTTGAGCCCCAAGCAAACCTACTGGGAATATTAACCAGCTCCACCCCATTTTGCCACACACTAATGCTTAAGAAGAACAGTCCTCAGGAAACAAATTCAAATTTAACTCATCACCCTAAGTCACCCTTCTCTTCCAGCCTCTAGGATATCCCCAAATCTTCTAGCTCCTTCCAACAGCTCAGATCCTAAATATTTAAAGAATATTTAAGATGAGCCAGAGCTAGAGGACATAGCTATGTGTATGAGGTGGTGCCTAACCTCAGAGGTCACCTGCCGTGACCACATCTTCTTCCTACACATGCTATTCTGGCCCCTTGTGTCCTGGATCCCATTCCCTCCCAGTCTCCTCCAAATCCTCCTCCTGAAATAGCTGTGAACACATTCTTAGTTTCTCTACTCCTTTACTCCATTCCTTATAGTTGGGTTAATGGTGCCTCTGAAATATTTCAATACGTACAGGCCAAGGAGAGAGGCCTGGAACAGACCCTCCTGAGTTCACCTTCAGAGGAAGCAGGACCCTGTGCACACCTGGATTTCAGAATTCTGACCCCACAGCTGTGAGATGGTAAAGGTCTGTCTTTCTAACCCCCCACCTGCCATTTGTGGTCCTTTGTTACAGCCGCCCCAGGAAATTCCTTTCGTTTTTAAACAACTTTATTAAGACAGAATTCATATACTATATAATTTAACCACTTAAAGAGCTCAATGAAGTCTTTAGTATATTGACAGAGCTGTGCCATCACCATTGCAACCAATTTTAGAACATTTTTATCACTCCAAAAAGAAACCCCAACCCTTTTGTCCATCACTTCCACTTCCCTGTGTGCTCCCTAGTCCCACTGAGCTACCTTCTGTGTCTGTTATTCAAAATAACTCAAAAGGAACCCAACAAAAGAGCCAAGAGATTTAGAACAGACACTTTACAAAAGATCTGTGAATTACCAACAGGTTAAGGAAAGGATGCTCAATATCATTAGTCACTGGGACAACTCAAATAACACCATGACCTACCCACATTAGCCATGGCTGAAGTTAAAAAGTTCGAGGATACCGAGCACTGAAGTGTCAAATGGTACGAACGTTATCAGAAACAGTTTGGTAGTTTCCAACAAAATTACATACTTAACATCTATGTGGCCTGTGCAGTGCCATGCCTAGGTATCTACTCAAGAAAAATGATCTCATGTCCACAGAGACATAACAAATGCTTCTCACAGTTTTATTCTTAGCAGTTAAGTACTGGAACAATGATAGGTGATAGGAGAACCAGATCATGCCACATCCATACGATGGAATACTACTCAGCAATAAAAAAAAAAAAACAAAAAAAAAAACCAAAACAAACTATTTACACATGTGACAACCGGACGACTCTCAAAAACATTATGCTTTTTGAAAGAAGCCAGGCAAAAAAGAGTATTTACTGTATGATTCTATTTATATGAAATTTTAGAACAAGAAAGCTAACCCAGGGCAGCCTGGGTGGCTCAGCGGTTTAGTGCTGCCTTCAGCCCAGGGTGTGATCCTGGAGACCTGGGATCTAGTCCCACATCAGGCTCCCTGCATGAACCCTGCTTCTTCCTCTGCTTGTGTCTCTGCCTCTGTCTGTCTGTCTCTCTGTGTCTATCATGAATAAATAAATAAAATCTTAAAAAAAAAAAAAAGAAAGAAAGAAAGCTAATCTATGGCGATGGGAAGCAGCCCGATGCTTGCCTGGGAGTGGGGATGGGGTATGAGGGAATATTTTGGGCTGGCAGAAATGTTTTATATTTTGGACTAATGGTTGCACAGTAAATAAATCTAACCAAAACTCATATAACTTTCTACTAAAATGCCTCATACACTACTATATGTAAATTATACAGCAATAAAAGTTGATTTTTTAAAAAAGTATAAAAGAGAGGAAGACATACTACTTTTCACTAAGTGGAACAGGATGGTGATTAGCTATGTTACTGCAGGCAGTTTTCCTGAGTCTGTTTTCCTTGACTGTAAACTAGAGATAATTACAGTACCTACCTTATAGATGACTGTGAGGTTTAAATGAAAGTATGTGTGGAAGACTGGTATGTAGTAAGTCCTCATTAAATGTCCCTATTAGTAGTAGTATTATCAACTGCTCTTAAGACTAAAATAATCAGCTTGGGATAAAAGTGCATTCAATAATTACATCTAATAAATTAATCTCTAATCTAAGAAAATGACATCTACTAATCACTATTCCAGCTAATGCCTCAAAATAACAGGACAGGGGCCCCTAGCTAGCTCAGTTGATGGAGCATGTGACTCTTGAGCCCAACGTTGGGTGTGGAGATTACTTAAAAAAAAAAAATTAAAAAAAAAATAACATGATAAAGAAATCAGTAAGTATAAAAATACACCCCTTTAAAGCAGTAAATTACCAACTACTTGGGTATCCACTGTTGCACAATAGACCACCCCAAAACTTAGTGGCTAATACCAATAGCCATGTAATCTGTTCTCGAATTCCACAAGCAAGGCTGGGTTCAGCTGGGCCCTCTGCTTGCCTGGTAACCGGTCACTGCCTGGTAGCTGGGGGCTAGCCTCCACTGGGACCATGGGGTCTTCCACCTTCCACATGTCCTCCTCTCCTGGCACGCCCTTGTGTGTTACATGTAGCTCCAGAGAACACAAAAGCAGAAGCCACTGACTTCTTAAGGAGTAAAGCCTGGTACCAGCATGTCATCATCTCTGCAGCATTCTGCCAATTTGAGAGTGTCCCAGGGACAGGGCATGGGTACCAAGAAGGGGTTTCTCTGGTTATCACCAATAGAAGGGACAGCAATGAAGCCACCTGGTTTGCAAACAGCAAGTCTGCAGAATCACCTGGGGCTGTAAATGGACCGCAACCTGAACATATAATCCTCGTTATTACAAGTGCTAGAATAACAATGAACCGTGTGAAGGTTCAACAGTGTGCTTCTTACGTGATACGCAATGCCAGTTATATGCTTACTAACTACTGCACCCACTTCAGGGTCACCACGGTAGCCTTTTAAAAAAATACACTTACCTCACCATTCTAACCTTATTTTATTATTCTTAAAGATTTCATTTATTTATTTGAGAGAGAGAGACCACATGCAAGAGTGCAGGAGTAGGAGGGAGGGGCAGACGGGGGGGGGGGGGGGGAGAGAAAAGGATAAGCAGATTCCCCACTGAGTGGGAAGCCCAACGAGGGGATCAATCCCAGGACCCAGGGATCACGACCTGAGCCAAAGGCATCAGATGCCTGACCCATTAAGCCACCCAGGCATCCCCACCATTTTAATTTTAAAGGGGGTAAGGAGTTCTTGTGTGTTCTGTTCGCCATGATTCTAAGAAGCATACCCCATTCCCTCAACATCTCCATCAGAGCTAGATGAAGGCATGTGATGCAGACAATCCACAATTTAATTGTTCACTAGAACCTACAAGCCAGACACTCTTAAGAGTCTGTAAAACATTTCCATATGAATTACTTCATTTGTTCCTGTGAGTTAACCAGGGCTGATATCATCTCATTCTTTCTCACACCCCCTTCCCAATTTTTAAAAATAGATGCTAGGTGAGAAAAAAATGAAGGTACAATTATTATTACAACAAAGACAAGATAGAATGACCAAGCAAGATTGGTTCATAAAATTATTACTCATTCAAATACTTCCTGGGTGCCTACTATTGCCAAGCATGATGCTACCAGATGTATGCCACTGAGAATATAAGAGGTAAGTTTATATTAAAACATAAAGATCTGAGCTACAGAAATGAAGAATTTTATTAACTGTCAGGGTTATTAAACTAAAAGAAAAACAAAATTCTGCCAAAAAAGCCTATGGAACTATCTCCCTTCAGAGTTTTATTTTTTTTATTTTTATTTTTTTTTAAATTTTTTTATTTATTTATGATAGTCATACAGAGAGAGAGAGAAAGAGGCAGACACAGGCAGAGGGAGAAGCAGGCTCCATGCACCGGGAGCCCGACGTGGGATTCGATCCCGGGTCTCCAGGATCGTGCCCTGGGCCAAAGGCAGGCGCCAAACTGCTGCGCCACCCAGGGATCCCCCCTTCAGAGTTTTAAAACAGGAGATCCGTTTCCATGGGATGATCAGAGACACAGATGAGCTGGAAGGCAGGGGGCAGACCTGATAACTGCAGGAAATTCAATGTTTGGCAACAATGAAGAATGAATTTTGCTATATATGTGGCCAAAACTGGGGAGAAGGCAGGGGTTCAGGGTGGAAAAGAGAGAAAACAACAGATAAATTCTCAAATTATAACACAACCTTTAACGTATTAAAGAACATGAAGTTCAAGACTCATCAAAACTTAGTAATAACAAAAAATTAAGGAAATGAAATGAGACCTACCATGAATAATTATTAAAAATTATTTCTTCAAAAGGTCAAGAATCTACAACAATCCATTTATGATCACTAATTTCTTCCTTGCTCTTCCTGTGCTCTTCCTCCCAGCAGCTGGACATGTACAGTGAACGCCCGAAACATGGTTGGCCCTGACATATGTCCTACACAGTGTAAAACTTACACAAGATTTTGAAAGCTTGGCATAAAAGAAATAATAATATCAAAAATATTCAATATATATTGAAATAATATTTTGGACATATGGGGCTAAATTAAACATTTACTTCAATTATTTCAACTTTCTTTTTATTTGCTTAATGTGGTTAGTGGAAAAATTTTAAATTCCCTATGTAGCTTACATTCTATTCCTGTTGGATAATGCTGCTCTACACTATGGTTTAAGGGTATAGGAACATCCTACTGTATAAACTTAGCTGCCTACCAAAAAGACTTCCACAGAAGTTTGAGAAATGGAAGGTATGTCCATCTTGGGTACAGTCCAGTTTTTTAGGATAATAGTCATCCAGAAACATGGTCAGATTTTTATTTTATAGAAACACATTCACACATTTTGGTAGCAGTTATATAGAATGAAAAAGTCTAGGGGCACCTGAGTGCCTCAGTCAGTTAAGAGCCCACCTCTTGATCTCAGCTCAGGTCTTGTTCTCAAGTATATGAGTTCAAGCCCTCATTGGGCTCCACAGTGGGCATGGAGCCTACTTAAAAGGGGGGGGGGGCAGCCCACATGGCTCAGTGGTTTAGCGCCACCTTCAGCCCAGGGCCTGATCCTGGAGACCTGGGATCGAGTCCCACATCAGGCTTCCTGCATGGAGCCTGCTTCTCCCTCTGCCTGTGCCTCTGCCTTTCTCTGTCTCTGTCTCTCTCATGAATAAATAAATAAAATCTTAAAAAAAAAAAAAAAAAAAGTCTTGAGATGAAGCCCAGCTCCCTATCCCCCCAAAGCAAGGAACACCCTTGTAGATGTACACGAATCCTTACCACCCCTGCCTGGTGGAGAGAGCACGAATGTGTGGGGTCAGGTTCATCTAATAACCTCCTGTTTCCAAGGCAGTAGGGAAACAGCCCCACAGCATGAAGGTGTGTTGGGTGACCTGAGGACCCAGGAGCAGCATACCTTCAGAGTCCCAAATGCAGGCACAGCCACCTATCTCTAGGACCATGGGAACCATGCGGGTTCTGAGGTTCCCTAACAGGGCCTCAGCAGCCAGAAAGCAAGGTGAGTATTGCAAATCTGGCAGGTACATAAATGAATCTGGCCCATCCTCTGGTCCTGGTCTCCCTTTCTCCCTTTAGCCAATGGCACCATTACCCAATGAAGGGCCTCGTGCAAACCGCCCAAAAGTTATTCTTAACCTCTCCCACACCACAGTCTTGGCAATTCCCCCCTCATCACTTCCCAACTGTGTCATGTCATCCTGCCTGGACCTGACCACTCCCTGGCACATGTGGCTGGGCTCGGCACTTCCACTCCCTGACTGCCCCATCCACCTCAGAGAACCATGGGAGGGATCTCCTGGAGGGGACAGAACAGGAGGATCAGCAAACTACAAACCAGGGGCCCGATGCAGCCAGTCTGTTTTTGTACAGCCTATGAACTACACATGGTTTTTCCATTTTCAACTGGTTGAAAAAAAATCAGTAATACTGAAGTAATACTTCACAATGTGAAAAATTAGATGAAATTCAAATGTGTCTGTAAATAAGGTTTTACTAGCACACGGCTACATTCATTTACGCACTGTCTCCAGCTGCTTGTGTGCTACAAAAGGCAGGAGAACAGCTGACTCTTGAACGTGGGTTTGAACTGTGCAAGTCCACTTACATGCAGATTTTTTTTTTCTGATAAATACACCACACTATTATAAATGTATTTGTGCTTCCTTATGATTTTCTCAGTAACATTTGCTTTTCACTGGCTCATTTTACTGTAACAAGAGTATACGGTATGTATATTTACAGAAAACGTTTGTCAATCCTGGTGTAGAAGATCACCTTACCTATTGCTTAAAACTCATCAGTGACCTTCTTCTGTTTCTAGGGAAAAGTCTGAAACTTTGACCAAGGCCTATGAGGCTGTTCTTGATAGACAGCACACAGATAAATCCCATGTGACCTCTTTGCTTACTCCCATCTTACTCTTCTCTGCCTTGGTCACCATTCCCAGATACAGCCACTGCACCAAGCTACCACCTATCTTTTGAGGAGCTTTGCCCATGTCACTCCTTTTGACTAAAACTCTGCCCTTCTTCCTCTGCCCCACTCAACCCCCACCCTCTGCCTGGTTAACTCCAGCTTTTTATTTTTTTTTTTTAGATTTTATTTATTCATTTGACAGAGAGAGAGAGATAGAGATAGAGATAGACAGATATCACAAATAGGAGGAGAGGGAGGAGGAGAAGCAGACTCCCAGCTGAGCAGAGAACATGCTGTGGGGCTGGATCCCAGGATCATGACCTGAGCTGAAGGCAGACACCTAACAGACTGAGCCACCCAGGCAGCCCTGGCTAACTGCAGCTTAATTTTTTTTAATTAATTAATTTTTTAACATTTTATTTATTTATTCATGAGAGACACAAAGGCAGAGAGAGAGGCAGAGGGAGAAGTAGGCTCCTCAAAGAGAACCATTGAGGCACCTAGGTGTCCCTAACTCCAGCTTTAATGACAGTTCTTTAGGGAAGAACTTTACTCTCTTTACTCTCTATGCCCACCCACAGTTACAGAAGCTCTCCCCTCCATTACTTCTCTCAAAGCATTTATCCCAACTGTTTTAAATAATAATCCATATAGTGGCCCAATTAAGAGTACTGGCTCAGGAAAATTCAGATCCTCGTTCAGCTACTTACTAAATGTTTGATCTTGGGCAAATCACTTAAATTTTGTGGCTCAGTTTCCTCACCTATTAAACAGGCATCATCACCATCACCACCATCATCATCACTACATGACAGAGTTTAAGGTTAAGGGCACCCCATAGCACTAATGCTTTAAAAACCACCACCATTATTATTAGTAGCAGTACTGTCTCCTGCGGCTCCATCACTAGATGAAGCTCCCTGAGGGCAAGGATCAGGAATGCCTCTGCCTCTGTGACCATGTACACAGTATCTGGCATATAGTAAGAACTGACTGGAACAATATGACACTTAATCCACACAGTGTCCTCTTCAACCAGGCATTTTAAGCAACTCAATCTTTAGGGGGACTGAAGTCCTCTGGAGAGCTAACGGAAGCCAACTCTTTCCCCAGAAAACATGCCCATGATTTCAGGGAAAGCTCATGAACTCCAAGAACCACTACTCTAAGTTGGCAATGCTCCTTAACATGTGACACCCAGCACTGCAGAGACTGCTCTACTTGTGGCTCAGAATGAGCGTTGGTTAACATTTTAGCCCAGAAAATCAACCCAGGTCCTCAATCTGTAACACTCAGGAAACCATTTCTGAAATAGAAGCATAAGACTTCACATTTCTTTCTTTTTTTAAAAAAGATATATTTGGGGAGGGGGGAGGAGTGTGTGTGCAAGCATGCACGTGGGGAAAGAGAATCCTGAGGTGGACTCTATGCTGAGCAAAGCCAGATGTGGGTCTCGATCCCAGGACCCTGAGATCATGACCTGAGCTGAAACCAAGAATTGGGCGCTCAGACTGAGCCATTCAGGTATCCCAAGACTTGACATTTCTGATCATCCTTCCCTCCAGTAGACATCTCAGTAATGTTCTGGTCCATGCATTCCAGCCCCTGGCACACTCAAGGCCATACTAGCCTGGGGCGAGATTCACCCTATGATATACAGTTCTTGCCAGGCAGGCAGACCAGAGATTCCAGTGTTTTCCCACTTACCCTCCTGCCACAGAGCCTCACACCTTACCTTATGTGTCCAGTTTGCCAAGGTCATCTTGAATCCTCCTCCCATTGATGTTAACCACTGTGGTTGAATTTTGCCACTTATGTTTTTGACCCAGCCACCTATACAAGTTATGAACAAGAATAAAAAGAACCTATACTTTAAAATACCTTTGAAAACAAGCAGGTATGCCTGGGTGGCTCAGTTGGTTAAGCATCTGCCTTTGGCTCAGGTCATGATCTTAGGGTCCTGGGATTGAGCCCCTGCATTGGGCTCCCTGCTTAGTAGGGAGCCTGCTTCTCCCTCTCCTCCTGCTCCTGCTCTATTTCTAATAAATAACATCTTTAAAAAAAAAAAAAAGATTTGAAAACGAGCAAACTATTGGCTTGATGCATTAAAATCTAATACAAGCCTTAGAAAAGCATTTTCGTTTCATAAAATTACATTAACTGTGAGAGCCAGTATTTTCATCTCCATGTGCACAAATTATTTACCGGGACACCGTAGAGCTAACATTCAACTTTTGATCTTGCAAGAAACAGGATCACATATCTTGTTAAACTACCACTTTCTGTTTCAAAAGTCCCTAAGGAGTCTTTCTGCAGCCAAGTAAGTCCAACAGAAAAGGAAATAGAGGAGGGGGAACCAGGAAGTAAGGGGGACTCCAACCAACCAAGGACATAAGGGAGTTAACTTTATTAGGGTCCTCAAACGGCCCTGCTTTCACCTGCCCACAGAGTGCCAGATTTCTGCTTCTAGTTCTTCTGTTCTAAATCTCAATTCAGACTTCAAATTCCAAAATAATAGTGAAAGGGAATATAAGGGAAGGGAGAAGAAATGTGTGGGAAATATCAGAAAGGGAGACAGAACGTAAAGACTGCTAACTCTGGGAAACGAAATAGGGGTGGTAGAAGGGGAGAAGGGCGGGGGGTGGGAGTGAATGGGTGACGGGCACTGGGGGTTATTCTGTATGTTAGTAAATTGAACACCAATAAAAAATAAATTAAAAAAAAAAAAGACTTCAAATTCCAATGTCCTATATGGAACTCTATTTTACCAGATGCCCAATATACATTTATGAATATTAAAATACTAAAATAGTATTCCATGACCTCTGTGTTTGAGATGTTAAATTGCATTTCCAATTCAAGCCAGCAGTTCATGATAGAGGTCCCCACCAGTTTGCACTGTGACTATGAGGTTAAGAGACAGACTGTGAAGACTCTATTACTTAAGGCTTACTTCGGTACTTTATGATAAAGTTCTATAACTAAGAATAAAGGTTCTCTCAAGGGTGACCGCTAAAGATTTCAGATTGGTTTAACTTGCACAATATCATGTCCAAATTCAGTTCTAACTAATCAAATCCACTCAGGGCAGTTTTAAAGCTGTTCATGTCTTATTCTAGATCTTTTTTTTTTTTAGATTTTATTTATTTATTCATGATAGTCACACACACAGAGAGAGAGAGAGAGAGAGAGGCAGAGACACAGGCAGAGGGAGAAGCAGGCTCCATGCAGGGAGCCTGATGCAGGATTCGATCCCAGGTCTCCAGGATCGCGCCCTGGGCCAAAGGCAAGCGCCAAACTGCTGCGCCACCCAGGGATCCCTTATTCTAGATCTTCAAGAAAAGTGGTATGGATTTCTGACTTCATGATCACAAGCAGAGATGCTGTTTCTCATTTTGTGATCAACACGGCTGTCGGGACTTAAGTACCCCAATGCTCCCAATCCTGATGCTTGTGTTGGAAAACCGTGTTATTAGCAAATAGGTCCTGATACACTGCCATCCTTGGCAATTCTTACTAATCTCTGGGAGCCTTGCCATTACCAGGTCAAAAGACAACATGCGCCCCACACTGTGCCACAATCAGAGGCCAAAGCAACTGGCTTTACCCTTAGTGCTTACTACTCTGGAAGGCATGTCTTGAAGCTCCTGCAAGGTGCTGCTTCATCTGGCCCCTGACCACCTCCAACTTCATTTCCAACCCCCACCACGTTCTCTGCTAGTCACCCTGCCTCCTCACCATACCTCTCCTACCAGGGGACAGAGCCTCTTCTGGAAGGCTCCTCTAAGACTGTTTGAACCACGTCCCTTGAGCAGCATCCAGGATGCAGCCACTCTTGATTCAATTCTGCACAAGGGCAAGTAGAGTCTCTCCAGGTTCCACATACCATTGTTCAAGGATTCTCAGGGTGTAGACAGAGAAACTCTGGGGGAGGTCCCTTGAGACCTTTTCAGAGGGCTCATGAGGTCAAAACTATTTCCATCACAATACCAAGATATTATCTGCCTTTTCCAAGCCCTGTCCCTATTTGCACTAATGGTGCAAAAGCAATGTAGCACTCCTGGCCTGGTACCCTAAGCACACATCAAGACAGTGGTTACAAACTGTAGTGGAAAGCACTGTAGTCTTCAGGACCACACACCCACAGTAAAAAAAAAATCTATTTTCACTGAACAGTGTCCTTGAGGAAGCAGTTAACAATGATTAATTTTATCTTGACTCTTAAGTATGTCTTCTTAATATTGTGTGACAAAATGGGATGTGTATACAAACTGCTGCAGCATGCTGAAGTGTGATGGTTGTCTTGAAGAAAAGCACATAAGCAACTGTTTGTGAAGTGATCTGAAAATAGTCCTCTCTATCAGAGAACATCATTTTTACCTACAAGAATGATGGACAAACTATCATTATTTTAAACAGAGAGTACTTGGCAGGCATCTTCTTGAAGTGAAAGAAATGAGACTGTCACTTCAAGTAAAAATAGTAGCACTGTGCCAACGATCAAATTCAAACTCTCAGGAGGAAATTAGAATTTTGGGGAATTTGCATCACATATATATTTTTTTAATTTTTATTTATTTATGATAGTCACAGAGAGAGAGAGAGAGAGAGAGAGAGAGAGGCAGAGACACAGGCAGAGGGAGAAGCAGGCTCCATGCACCGGGAGCCCGTAGTGGGACTCGATAGTCATTCAGCGCCAAACTGCTGCGCCACCCAGGGATCCCGCATCACTCATATTTACTTTTTTTTTTCTAAGGACACTAATGGTGATGTCAAAAAAAAATACGATTGAGAAGTTTTTATGTTGGAAAGCCTGGGTGGTTCAGTTGGGTAAGCATCAGACTCTTGGTTTTGGCTCAGGCCATCTTGGGGTTGTGGGATAGAGCTCTGGATCTACAGGGAGACTGCTTGAGATTCTCTTTCCTGGTACCTCTCTCCTGGCTTGCTCGTGTGCACTCTCTCTCAAATAAATCTTAAAAAAAAAAAAAAAAAAGTTTTGGGACACCTAGGTGGTTCTGTGGTTGACCATCTGCCTTCGGCTCAGGTCGGTGATCCTGAGGTCCTGGGATCCAGTCCCATGTTGGGCTCCCTATGAGGAGCCTGCTTCTCCCCCTCTGCCTATCTCTGCCTCTCTCTGTGTGTCTCTCATGAGTAAATAAAATCTTAAAAAAAAAAGCCTGTATGTCAAAATGTATCAAAATGTGGAAGGATCTGAATAGCAAATCATTCTTTTAGAAATAACCAAGACACAACATTACAAAAATCAGTCATAGGTAGAAGATCTACTCAAAGTGCAAAATAAAGCAATGGAATTCAATGTAGCAGAGTAGAAAAAATTCTTCCATATGATTTCAGGTTGCATACTACAACTAACCACCTATGGAGTTGAAACTACCACCAACACCTATGGAGTTCCGGTGATTATCAAAGATTGTAAGAAATTATCTGAGGGACACCTGGTGGCTCAATGGTTGAATGTCTGCCTTTGGCTCAGGGCATGATCCCAGAGTCCAGGGATTGAGTCCCACATCAGGCTTCCTGCATGGAGCCTGCTTCTCTCTCTGCTTCACTCTCTCTTTGTCTCTCATGAATAAATAAAATCTTTTAAAAAAATTATCTGAAAAAGCTATTAAAAGATTCCTGGGCTGCCTGGGTAGCTCAGACGGTTAAGCGTCTAACTTCCCGTGGGTAGTGATCTCAGGATCCTGGGATCAAGCCCCATGTCAGGCTCTGTGCTCAGCAGGAAGTCTGCTTTTCCCTCTCCCTCTGCTTCTCCTCCTGCTCATGCACCCTTTCTCTAATAAATTAATATAATCTTAAAAAAATACTCCTTCCTTTTCCAACTAGTTATCTGTGCAAGGCTGGATTTCCTTCATATACTGCATTAAAATAACATATTGCAATGCAATGAATTTAGAAGCAGTATGAGAATTCAGCTGGTTTTAAAATCAGATATGTAAAGGTAATTGCAAAACTATAAAGCATCCTATCAAAATCCTAGCATTTTCCCCCTCAGAAATTAACAAGCTAGACCTAAAATTCATATGGAAATGCAAGGGACTCATAATAGCCAAAACCACCTTGAAAGACTGAAGTATGAAGACTGACACTTCCTTATTTTGAAGCTTACTACAAAATTACAGCAATCAAGACTCTAGTGTGATATTGGTGTAAGGACAGGCATATAGGTGAAAGGAATAGAATCCAGAAATAAACTCATATTTATGGCCATTTGATTTTTCACAAGGATGTCAAGATAATTCAGTAAGAATAGTCTTTAATAAAATGTGCTAAGACAACTTGACATCCACATGCAAAAGACTAAAGTTGTACCCCTATCCCCTACCATATACAAGAATTAACTCTGATATCAAATGTGTAAAAGTTAAAATTATAAAACACTTAGAAGAAAACATAGTAGTAAATCTACATGGCCTCGGATCAAGCAATGGTTTTTTACACATGACACCAAAAGCACAAGTCACCGAAGAAAAAATAAACTGGACTTTATCAAAATTGAAATATTTTGCTTCAAAGGACATCATCAAGTACATGAAAAGACAACCCCACAGGATGGAAGAAATTAGGTGCAAATCTCATGTGATACCACTTCACACCTATAAGCACCGCTAAAATCAAAAAGACAATTATAAGTGTTGATGAAAATGTAAAGAAACTGAAACCAATGTTCAATTGTTGGTGGGAATGTAAAATGGCACAGCTGCTGTGGAACAGTTTTAGCAGTTCCTCAAAATGTTGCATATAAGGGCGCCTGGGGGGATCCCTGGGTGGCGCAGTGGTTTGGTGCCTGCCTTTGGCCCAGGGCGTGATCCTGGAGACCCGGGATCGAATCCCACATCGGGCTCCCAGTGCATGGAGCCTGCTTCTCCCTCTGCCTGTGTCTCTGCCTCTCTCTCTCTCTCTGTGACTATCATAAATAAATTAAAAAAAAAAAAAAAAAAAAAAAAAAAAAAGGGCGCCTGGGTGGCTCAGTTGGTTAAGTGTTTTGTCTGACTTCTGCTCAGGTCAAGATCTCAGGGCCCCACCACTCAGCAGGGAGTCGGCTTGTCCCTTTCGCTCTTCCTCTGCCCCTCCCCCTGCTTGTGCTCTGTCTCTCAAATGAATAAAATCTTAAAAAAAATAAATGGTACACAGAGTCACCATATGATGCAGTAATTCCACTCCTAAGAATATACCCAAGAGAAATGAAAAGTTATTTCTACGCAAAAATTTGTATAGGAATTGTCATAATAGCATTACTCATAATAGCCAAAACGCAGAAACAACCACATGTCCATCAATTGACAAATGTATAAATAAAATGTGGTATATTCAAATAACGGTATGTTATTTGGCCATGAAAGGGAATTACTAGTATATGCTACGACATGGATGAACCTTGAAAATATTCACATTAAATGAAAGATGCCCATCACAAAAGACCACGTACATATGATTTCATTTCTATGAAATGTCCAGAATAGGCAATTCATAGTAATAGAAAGCAGGTTAGTAGATGCCAGGAGAAGGGGTGAGTGGGAGAGTATGTCAATAGGTAGACGGTTTATCTAGGGGTGACGAAGGTTATGATGAATAGACATAACCCACCTGGACATCAAAATAACATCCGTCACTGAAGTATCATAATCACAAATGTTTTTTTTTTTTTAAAGATTTTATTTATTTATGAGAGATAGAGACACAAGCAGGCTCCATGCAGGGAGCCCGACGTGGGACTCAATCCCTGGTCTCCAGGATCGTGCCCTGGGCTGCAGGCGGCACTAAACCACTGTGCCACCAGGGCTGCCCTCAAAATCACAAATGTAAGCTCTGACTATCCTCTTGTATAAAACAAATGGCCACCACCACCCAAAAAAAAGTTAATTTCAAGCTTCAACAGAAGGTGGCCACTACAGGACTTCCCTACCCAAAGGTACACTGAGTGCCTGAACACACAACTTCACATGCTAATAGATTTTCATAAATGGCAAAGAATGTTTTACCTTTAACATTTTCAATGATGTGTCAGGAAAGGATAGAGTAATTTAAAAAGACACTAAATCAGAATATAATTGGATTGTATTTTATTGGGAACAAATCTAATGACATTTTCCCCTATGAAGTATCCAACTAAAAGGTGCATCTTCTTTACTACCTAAAACATTTTGACAAGGTAATAATTTGAGTTACTTTTGAACTTTTACCAAACCACACAGTTGTTTCATTTTCTCTTTTATAATTTTACATTCCTCTCCCTTTTGTTAACTTCAGAGACTTTTATAGGACAAAAAAATCTTTTGATTATGGTCTGAGGGTAAACCAGATTATCAAAACTCTCTGCAGAAGATTCTGGCAAAGGATGTACCAGATTTTATTTAAAGATCGCTACCTGACACTACATTTTTTTTAACTTGATTAAGTGAGTTACCTCCTATCATGGGACTACTTGTTTGTATTAGAAACAATGGACGTAGGGGAGTGTGATCATTTGCCACTATGAAAACAATTAATACAAAGCATTTCCAGAAAGCCAGACTGCGTTATAGGTGACGTGTCCTTAAAAGCTTAACACTGTAAATAACCGGAAAAGTACTTCAGGAAAAAGGGTTGTACAAATTACCTGAGAATTTTATACTCCTCGGTGGTAGTTTTATCAATGTTTTAAAAATACACAACATTTGAAAGCCAAGTAAAACCATCATAGCACTTAGTAGCTTTATCTGAAGGAAAACTATTAAAGTTTGTGACATGACAAAGGCACAATGACAAGTATCTTACTAGCCAAACCACCATAAGATATTTAATCAAGAGAACATTCTAAGAAAGGTGTGGTTTCTAGCAGAGCCTTTTCCTACCGCTTAAAAAAAAAAAAAATATATATATATATATATATATTTCTTTTTAAAGTAATCTCTACACCCAACATGGGGCTAGAACTCACAATCCTGAGATCAAGAGTCGCACACTCTTCACCTTTAGTCAATATGACAGAATAGCCCAGCATCACAAAACAACACAACCTAGAAACACACATACTCAAACTTTTCTAGGATAAGCACCACATGCAAGCAAACGTGTCCATAAATTCTTATAAGTCTGAATACTGGATAATGCTCTAAAGAGTGGCTAGGACATAGCATCTGGGAAATACTTCCTTTTTTGATGCTGGCAAAACAAAAGACCCACAAACCACAAAGTATCTTGGTTCCTTACAAAGGACAAAGGTAAACAACTTTAAAATCAAAGGCAAAGGTTGGGAGTAATTTAACCTCTCCAAAATACCTTTCACTTTAATCATCACGACACCTGAAGCAGGCTACATACAGTACTATGACATACCGAAGCCACAAAAAACAGGGACCAGAACTTAATGTGTATCCCACTGGAGGCCAGGTGAGCACAATATTTCAAAAAGCAGTTTAAAATAAATGTTTGTAAAGAGAAGGCTAAGGGGTGGCCTGTCCCACCTGGGTCTTCAGGAGGATGAGGATTAGATGGAAGACAGAACAGATCTCAATGGGACATAAGGAAAACCCCAATAAAACACTAGACTTGCTTATTATGGAAGACTAGAATCACCATCTGGAGAATTTCAAGGAGTATCTTTAGGACATTCTCTCAAGTTGAAAACAGGTAGCCCAGGTAGAGGTCATCTTAAACTTAATCATTGGGAGAACGCTATCCTCAACTAGTGTGGTCACCATGTATCTATGTATGTGATCGGAACTCACTCAAGAGTCAGTATATGTCCTGGATCCACTCTTCAAAATGCCAAGGAAATAAAGAGAAAAGAGAAGCAAGAGCTGGGTGATTCAGGCCGCCAGTCAAGGTTCGATTCCACAGGGGCACTGGGAGAGTGGACTGCTGGTGATTTCTTAAAGCCTGGATGTGATGCATGGTTACTCCAGGGCTGCAACTGCCCAGGCCCTCACCCATTCTTCCCCCATATATATACCGAGGATTTGGGACTGCCTCACACGAGTTGTCCCTCTGACTGGGCACCCCCTACCTCTACACGGGCATCTCCCCACCTTTGATTCCCCCCCATTCTTAGGATCCCTCCACACCCCGCAGCACTTTGACGGGAGAGATGATAAAGGGATGAGTAAGCATGCCGTAGCTGATCTTGGTCAAAGAGCACAGACCCTGGCACCGGCGGTGGAAAATGGGGGTGAGGAAGCAGAGCAGAAAGCGGAGTGGGCAGTTCATCCAGTGGGTAGCAGGCAGTGACAAGCTTTCCCACGGCAGTTACTGCTGCCTCCTCCTGCAACCGCCGTGGACTCCAAACCTTCGCCTTCCCCCCCCTCCCCCGGCCCCCCACGACCAAGCGCCCCTTTTTCTTAGACAGTTACTTAAAAACAACACGAACACATCAACGTAATTTCTCCGGGCTTCCGGTTGTCAAAGACAATAAAGCCTCGCCCTGAAGCACGGCTAAGTTCAACGATTCTGTGTCCTCACTCGTCTTCTGCACCCGGGCCAGCCCCGGCCCCACCGCCGACCACCCCGTCCGGCAAGAAGGCGACCGCCAGGAACAGCTGCAGATACACGTCGGCCTTCAAGGGGGGGAACACCCCGGCAAACTTCTGAACCACTTCAGCAGCCCGCTTACAAGTGCCTGACCTTATTTTTTCCTGAAGAAAAATAGGACACCGAGAGAAAGCAATCTCGTTTTCTCTGCCTTCCTACTTGGGTCGCTGGCCGCATCGAGGGGCTCCTGGGGGTTTCCTCGCTAGCAAACTTGCCCTCCGCAGCCAAACGTCCCCTGGGTCCCCGGCTTTCTTTAAAACGCTCCACTTCGCCACGGACAGGAAAGCACCAAGGTGCCGTTTCCTTTGTTAAAATTCCCCGGACTTTATTCAACTGGGGGAGGAAAGGCCGCCGGCAAGATCGCGCCAGCCCTCCGCGAGGAGGTGGAGGGGGGACAGGTGCGATGGCTCCCGCCCGCCGCTGTGGCCGGGAGCGGAGCCCTCCGCCGCCCCGCACCGGCCCGCGCCTCTCCGCCCGCCCGCGGCCTCCCCGGCACGTCCTCCCGAGCCCGGGCCGCCCCCCGTCGCCGCCGCCGCCGCCGCCCCGCGGGCCCAGCCTCGCCGCCTCCGCTCAAAATGGAGGTGGCGGCGGCGGGCGGCTGGTTACGAAACGCGCGGCCGCCACATGGCCACGCCGACCCCAAACTTGGCCGGGCCGCCGCGTCCCGGCGCCCAGGCGAGGCTGGGTCGTGGCGGCGGAGGCCGCGCGGCGCCCGCCACTCACCCACAGACCGGTAGCCCAGGATCGCGATCTTCCGGGACTTGGACTGCGGCATCTTGGCGGCCTCCTCAGCCCCAGGCCAACCACATCAACCGCGGCGGCGGCGGCGGCGGCGGCGGCTCCTGTGCTGCGATCGGCGGCGGCCGCGCCGGGGCAGAGCGGCATCCAGGGGCGGGGCGGGCGGGCGCGGGCAGGCGCGGCTGCCTGGGCTCCTCGCTCGCGCGCCCGACCGCCCGGAACCGCCGCGCGGCCCCGCCCCCAAACACGGCCACGTGACCGCCGCCGCCGGCCCCGCCGCGGCTCGCGTCAGCGCCGCCCCCCCCGCCCCCCCGGCGTGGCGGCCGCCCCCGCCCCCGGAACGCACGAGGGTGCGTCGGACGACGTTTTACTTTAAGGGGAAATAGAGGGGACGCCAAGATGCCCCCGGAAAAGTCACGACTGAAACTCGCTGCGTCATGACCCTCCCACCCTCTTCCGCCGCCGTTTAATTACGCCAGTTCTCCCCGGGCGCTGATTGGGCAGCTCCCGCCCGCCCGCGCGATGACGCGACGGAAACTCCGTCTCCGATTGGGGGCGGCTGGGAGGCGGAGCCGAGGGCGGGGCTGCTCACCCGGAGCTAAAAATAAATTCCGGCTGCGACCTCGCGGTTGAGCGCGAGCAAAGTTTGAAGTATTCCAACGTCTCAGGGGTTGGGGGCGGGCGGGAGGGAGGGGCGGGGAGACGCTAACTCCCCAGTGATTGGTTAGGGCAGGGCGGGGGCGGGGCAGGTTGTGGGGAGCGCAGTGATTGGCGGGAGGTTGAGCGGTTGGCGGACTCGCGCCTACAGAGCCCTTAAAAGGCGCGAGGCACGTAGCTATTGCGGGCTGGGCGGTGAGCTGGCTGCTCCGTTTTTGGTGGCATTTTAAAAGTTATTATTTATATTTTAATCCCTTCACTCTGTTTAGAGTTAGAAAATCTGGGATTGAGGTTGTAGGTGGTTGCTAGGCATCATCCCTGAATGAAGGACCCTGGGAAGGATGGAATAATGCGTTCAATTCCAAATGTCATACATTTCGCTAAAAATGTGCCTCCCCAGTACTGGGGTCAGTCCTGCCACAGGTGAACCTGGCACAGCCCACAGAGAATAAATAGCACGAGTCAACACCTCTTTACCTGTCAACACCTGCGCAGCTGATTCAGTAGCAAACAGCAGCAGTCACAAGCTGAGAACGCTCCAGCAGCATCCTAGCGGGCGTCGGTGCATGTAGGGGGTACACTCAAGTCTGCTGGGCTCGCCCTTCTGTTTGGGCTCCCCTCTCCCGGAAGGGGACGCTGCTGTGTTTCCCACAGTAAGTACCCCAGAATCCCCTTTCCCCCCCGTGGCGCTGGTGAAGAGCACGAATGCTGGAGGAGAGGAAGGGATGCTTGCGCTGGAGGCCTCGGTCACGGAAAATGAAGGCCGGAGCCAGGTCTGAGAAATGAGGATGCGCTTGGGACCTCTGCAGCCAGGCAGACAAACTTCCATCATACTTCATCTTCTTGCCCCTGGTGGTTGCTAAAGAAGCAGAGACTTCCGCTGCTCCCGTGAAAGGCCTCTCCTGTCCTCCGGCTGTTTGACAGTGTTGGGGCAACCACCTGCTGGTTACAGCCCTTTGCCTTTCCCGGGGAGCTCAGAGGAGTGGCAGGATTGGATTCCCGGGGATGAAGATTTCGAGGTGTGACTGTCCCCTAAATATGCCTTGTTGAGGTGGAACACTGGCCCAGGGCAGAATCCTTCCAGCATCCTGCTGAGGCGCTCCTAAGAGGCAGAGTGTGTGTTCACATCCTAGGGGCTCTACAGATTGAAGCCCGAGACAACCAGCTGGAATGGAGAAATATCTGTGGAATTCTGTGTTTTATCTTAATGGTTTTTGCACTCTACTCTGTATTTAGTTGAAATATTGAAAAACTTCAGGTCTTAAAATGAGAGTCTCTCGGAAAACATATCATTTTTATCCTGTGAACTTGGGTGCTGCTTACCACAGTATTTTGAACTGAAGCTCCTAGACTCCCTGGATGGTTGTGAAATCAGATTCGTGGGTGTTACCTTCTATCTTCTTAAATAGAAGAACAATAGAAAATGGATTGCGGGATCCCTGGGTGGCGCAGCGGTTTGGCGCCTGCCTTTGGCCCAGGGAGCGATCCTGGAGACCCGGAATCGAATCCCACGTCGGGCTCCCGGTGCATGGAGCCTGCTTCTCCCTCTGCCTATGTCTCTGCCTCTCTCTCTCTCTGTGACTATCATAAAATAAATAAAAAATTAAAAAAAAAAAAAAGAAAATGGATTGCTCCTATTGGTATTATATTGTATTGTTCTGTTGTGAGTGTACATATATTTGTAGATGTGTTACGTATGTATGTTTTGCATACCAAGTTCCATTGCAAAATGTATTTCTTATTGTGCGTTGCCTCACAGAGTTTGTTGTCCTAGCCTGGGAATAGTAGGAGTCCACACTGAGAAGCTCTGTTGTAAAGGACAGAGTCCTTAAAGAAATGTTCCCATTGTCTTAAAGCCATTAAAGTCAGATCCAGGAATTTTGAAGATTCCATTATTCCAGAATGGGGAGAATTTGTTTGGCTTAAGAAATGACTTAGGCGGGATGCCTGGGTGGCTCAGTGGTTGAGCGTCTGCCTTTGGCCCAGGGCGTGATCCTGGAGTCCCAGGATCGAGTCCCACATCAGGCTCCCTGCATGCAGCCTGCTTCTCCCTCTGCCTGTGTCTCTGCCTCTCTCTGTCTCTCATGAAAAATAAAATATTTTAAAAAAGAAAGAAATAAATGACTTAGACTCCCTAAAATTATTTGAGACTGACAGTGTGAATTCACACAGAAGTCACTGACCACAGCCAGATCTTACTGGAACATGATGGGGAGAAATGTGTTTGCTTCTGAATTCAAAGTGATTCTACTGATTGAGATCACTTGTTAACTGTTGAAGGCGCTGGAACTTCTGCCACCAGTCAGTATCTCCTTTGCAAGGTTCTGCTTATTCAGGAATGCTCTGTCTTGTGGTCTCTGCATGCTGCCTTCCCTCTGTGTGTCTTTCCACTATATCCCATTTCCCTGGGATCTCAGAATTCTGTCTCTTCCACTTAAATTCCGGAGAGAGGACAGGATGTGTTCAGCTAATTATCACCATCCCTTGAGTGAGGAGGTCATGCTAAACCTGGCCTAAACCTCAGGGGTTGCTGGGTAGGGCAATTAATGGCAGTTGTTTGAGTGTGAACTGTTCATTATTGTGGGAAATTTATTAATGTTCTGTGAGCGTTTCCAAGTTCAATGACATCTTATTTCTAGCCTCCACATTAAAAAAAATTCTCTGAGGTAATATACGAAACTTATTTTTATCTACCATTAGGTTAGACAAAGAGCAAAACCGCTGTGCTTGTTTTTGCTAAAAGGACGTTTGTGAAATTATTTTACCTTGTTACACATGAAAGAGTGACTCTAAGTGCAAGTGAACGTGAAGGCATTTTGTTGTTGTTGTTTTGCTTTTAAATATTTGACCAAGGAAGACTAGAAAAGAACTAATCTTTTTTTTTTTTTAATTTTTATTTATTTATGATAGTCACACAGAGAGAGAGAGAGAGGCAGAGACACAGGCAGAGGGAGAAGCAGGCTCCATGCACTGGGAGCCCGACGTGGGATTCGATCCCGGGTCTCCAGGATCGCGCCCTGGGCCAAAGGCAGGCGCTAAACCGCTGCGCCACCCAGGGATCCCAGAACTAATCTTAATTATGGCATAAGCCAAATCAGACTGATCTGTTATGTCTCATATAGGGTATTGTTCAAATCAAACAGGGCAGATTTGGAGAAACTTGCCAAGGTCATTGCATTGTGTGGTCCTGTGGATGTGAGCGTGGTTTTCTCAGAATCTTGAGAGGCCGGTCCTCAGTATCCTAGCAGGAGGCCGTCCTAGGGAAAGCAAGTCCCCTGCCTGCACTGGGATGAAAAAGATCCTCTTCTCTCTGCTGCCGGGGATCGGTGATCTGTTGGTCTGGCTCAGACCCTGAGGTGCGGAGTTGCGTGGAATGCCCCCTGAGGAGGAAGTGGAGTAAGCCTCTTAGGTCCTTGGAGGTAGGCCACATGTAAGGGAGGATGTTGGCTCAGTAAGGAACTCTAAGGACAGGTTTGGGACTACGCAGTAGTTGTAAATTGTTCTCGACTGTTAAAGATTGAACATGTCCTTCAAAAAGGTGTGCTCAAATCCTAGCACTCTCAGAATGTGATCTTATTTGGAAATAGGGCTGTTGGAGGTGTAATTAGTTTAAGATGAGGTCCTCTTGGAGTGGAGTAGATGCTACTCCAATATGACTGGTGTCCTCCCAAGAAGAGACCCTCACACAGACACAGGGCACATGGCTACATGAGGAAAGAGACTGGTGTGATGCTGCCACAAGCCAAGGAATACCCTAGGCTCCCAGAATCTGGAAGAGCCAGGGAAGGATCCTCCCTGGAGACTTCAGAGAGTCCAGCCCTGCTGACACCTTGATTTTGGACGTCTGGCCTTCAGAACTGTGAGAGAATAAATTTCTGTTATTTTAAGCTGCCCAGTTTGTGGCACTTGGTCACGGTGGCCTTAGAAAACATATTTTTAAAAATCTACCCCCCCCCAAAAAAAAGAAAAGGAAAATAAATCCATCAATTATCCTCAAATCATCAATAAAGTTTCATTAAAAGTTTGGATCTAGTTTCTGCTGGGCCATGAATGAAATTGGCCTATCTCCCTAACCTCTGAAGACAGTGCACCTAGTAGGAGCTTTTGCCAGCCAAGGGCTGCCAC
The DNA here is from genome assembly GCF_053574225.1 of Canis aureus. NCBI lineage: Eukaryota > Metazoa > Chordata > Mammalia > Carnivora > Canidae > Canis > Canis aureus. Next base: position 51,267,661 of record NC_135625.1, on the reverse strand, counting down.
GCTCAGCAGAGCACATTTCCTGAGGATCTCTGGTACAGGCCAGACAAATGGCTGGAGCAGAGCACCTATTCCTAGGAGCCTGTGTGACAGCACCTGGGGGATGCTTGAGGCAAGCCAGGAGGCTAATTCTGTGCAATAAAACAGGTGATGGCTTGTGCCAGTAAAGCTTGGATTACATAAGCTCTACAACTGTATTTTAGATGTGGAATTTACTCACGGTGTTCACAAGCCACCCAAAGTTATAATTATTGTGTGAGGAACGTGTTCACTGTTGGTTCTTCCTCCCATAGGAAGACATCCCAGTGTGGGATTTTATCTAGCATGTTGAGATCCAAGGAGTTTCTTTCATTGGTGTGGAGGAAAAAACCCAGAATTTCTATTTTTTTAAAACATTTCTATTTTAAGAATGATAATTGAGCTTTGCTGATATGTAATACATGGATTGACCAGGCCACCCTCATGGCCTGTATGACAGACGGTGGCATGTTGTGACAGGTATGTGAGGTAACCTGGTGGGACATCCACAACAGGGAGTGGTTGGCAGTGTTTCCCTTGCTGGGGTGTCCCAAATATTGTAAAGTATTGCTTTTTAGGCATCTGGTTTCGAGGAATTATGGAATATATTACCTAAATTCTGCTAGACTAAATCTCACAGAATGGTCACAGATCTGAAGAGATTTCCTTCAAAGAAACCATGAATTAGCGATGAGAATAAAAATGTAACATAAGTGTATACTCTGAAAAATGGCAGAGCTGACACCCTCATGTGAGCTCTCTGCCAGCTACACTAAAGGTGAAACTGGTAACCGAATCGTATCTTTCAAGAAAATGACCAAAAACTTTTTTTTTTATTATTATTTATTTATGATAGTCACACAGAGAGAGAGAGAGAGAGAGAGAGGCAGAGACACAGGCAGAGGGAGAAGCAGGCTCCATGCACCGGGAGCCCGACGTGGGATTCGATCCCGGATCTCCAGGATCGTGCCCTGGGCCAAAGGCAGGCGCCAAACCCCTGCGCCACCCAGGGATTCCCCCAAAACTTTTTTTTTTTTTCCAAAACTTTTTTTTTAATAAAAAAATCAAAATTGATTCCAAATAAGATCACATTCTGAGAGGAGCATATAAAATATAGATTCACATCCACATTATTAATGATGACTAAGTATAATTACACCTTGTTAGCTAATGATATGAGTATCCCTTAACAAACAGCAAGGTATTTAAAAACTAAGCATCCAAAACACTGTGAAGACTTTATATAAAGTTTTTCTGCAATTTTTTTTCTTAGTTTCAAGCATACATATAAAACTAGAGAGGGATCCCTGGATGGCGCAGCGGTTTGGCGCCTGCCTTTGGCCCAGGGGCGATCCTGGAGATCCGGGATCGAATCCCACGTCGGGCTCCCGGTGCGTGGAGCCTGCTTCTCCCTCTGCCTGTGTCTCTGCCTCTCTCTCTCACTGTGTGCCTATCATAAATAAATAAAAATTAAAAAAAAAAAAAACTAGAGAGATTGGTATAATGCACTCTAGCCTATTACCTATTCAGTATTTACTGAATCATGGACAATCCTGTTTCATCTATATGCTTCTTGCTTCTCCCACCCACCCGTGGATCATTTTGAAGCAAATCCTCAACATCATACTATTCATTCATAAATATGTCACTATTTTCCCTGAAAGATGATTCTCTTTAGAAAATAAAACATGCCATTTTTACACCTAAAACAAAATCAGTTAAGGACTTGTTAACATCACCAGATATCCAGACTATTTGGTGTCATTTATTTATTTATTTATTTATTTATTTATTTATTTATTTTTTTATTTATGATAGTCACAGAGAGAGAGAGAGAGAGGCAGAGACACAGGCAGAGGGAGAAGCAGGCTCCATGCACCGGGAGCCTGATGTGGGACTCGATCCCGGGTCTCCAGGATCGCGCCCTGGGCCAAAGGCAGGCGCCAAACCGCTGCGCCACCCAGGGATCCCTATTTGGTGTCTTTTAATGATTCATAATTTTAATAATTCAAATTCAAATCCAAAAAAAGTCCATATAATGCAATTTGTTGCAAAAAACAAAAACAAAAACAAAAAAACCCAACTTTATTTGGGGCACCTAGGTGGCTCAGTGGGTTAAGTGTCTGGCTTTGGCTCAAATCAAGATCCCAGGATCCTGGGATGGAGTCTTGTATCAGGCTCCCTGCTCAGCAGAGAGCCTGCTTCTCCCTCTCCCTCTGCCTGCAGCTCCCCCTGCTTGTATGCTCTCTCTCCTTCTCTGTCAAACAAAATCTTTAAAAAAAATTATTTTTTCAGAACAGTTATAGACGTGCAGGAAAATTGCAATGATAGTATAGAGAGTTCTCCTATGCCGTGTGCTGAGTACCTTCATTATTAACCTCTTACATCAGGGTGGTATATTAGTTAAAATTAATCAATATTGCTACTTTATTAGTAACTAAAGTCCATACTTTATTCAGATTTCTTTAGTTTTCCCCTAATGTCCTTTTTCTGTTGCAGGATCCCACCTAACATTTACTCATCATGTCTCCTTAGGCTCCTTTTGGATGTAATAGTTCCTCAGACTTTTCTTGTTTTTGATGACCTGTACTGTTTTGAGGAGTGCTGGTCAAGTGTTTTGTAGATTATATCTACTGGGATTTGTCTGATATTTTTGTTAGGTTTAGACTGGGAATTTGGGTTTGGGAGGAAGACCACAGAGGTCAAGTGCCATTTTCATCACATGACATCAAGTGTGCATACTATCAACATGGCTTATCTCTGTTGATGTTGACCTTGATCACCTGGCCAAGGTATTGTTTGTCAGATTTTTATACTTTTTTTTCTTCCCTTTGCACTACTTGCTTTAAAAGGAAATTACTGTGTGCAGCGCTCACAAACGAGGGAGTTATGCTTTGTCCCAGTTTCGTTCTACCTGAAGAATTTCCTTTATTATTTCCTGGAGTTTCCAGGCAACACACTCAGCATCTATTTATCTGAAACTTGTTTTATTTCTTTAACTTTTTATTTGAAATAATGATAGATTAACTGGTAGTTTTAAAGATAGTACAGGACAATCCAGTGTACCAAGATTTCAAAGGTAACATCTTACATAAATATACTACAATATTAAAAACAAGAAATGGATACAATCCACAGAACTCATTCGGATTTTACCAGTTTTACAAGTACTTGTGTGTGTGTGTAGTTCTATTCAATTTTATTATATGTGTAGATTTGTGTAAACAGAACCACAGTCAAAATACAGAGCTGAAAACAAAAACAAAAACAAAACAAAAAACAAAATACAGAGTTGTCCCATCACCATAGAGATCTTCCTTATACTGTCCTTTTATTTCTTTTCATTTTGAAGCACTTTTTTTTTTTTTTTTTGCTGAATTTAGAATTTTAGGTCAACAGTATGTGTATATGTGTGTGTGTTTTAGTACTTTAAAGTTCCATTTTCTTCTAGTTTCCATTTTTTTCTAATGAGAAACCAGTGATTATCCTGTTATTTCCTTTATGTAACACCTGCTTTTAAGACTGTTAAATTTTAAAGAATTTTCTCTTTATTTTTGGTGTTCAGAGTTTATGATATGTTTGTGTGTCACTTTCTTTGCTTTTGTGCTGTGGAAAGTTTACTGAACCTCTTAGAATTGTGAGTTACTATTTTTGATCTGATTAGGAAAACTTCCCAGTCAATATTTCTTCAAGTATTTTTTCTGTTCCATACTCTGTTCTTTTATTCTGAGACTCCAGTTTCACATATATTAGACACTTTGATATCTTTCTGCCAGTCGTTGAGCCTCTGTTTTTCTGTACTTTTCCCCTTCCGAATTTAGTGATTTTTTTTTAATTGGGTAACATTTTTCATTTCTAGGATTTCCCTTTGGTTCTCTTTTATAGTTTCCCTTTTCTCCTGAAATTCTTCTCTCTCTACCCAACAATACCCTTGTTTTCTCTAGATTGTTTAATGTACTTACTGTTATCTTAAAATCTTAGCTAATTGTAGCATCTGGAGCATTCATAGGTCTGCTTTTATTGAGTGACTTTTCTCTTGATTAGAGGTCATTCTGTTTTCACATCTAGTAACTTTTGTAATGGACATTACAGATGATGTATTATAAAAATTCTGGATTCCGAAAAGTGTTGAGTCTTAATATTTGCATATGGCAAAATGTATGGAGCAAAGTTTTTTTTTTTTTTTTTTTTTTTTGCACATGAATAGCCAATTATTTAGCACCATTTGTTGAAAAGACTTCCCTTTCTCCATTGAATTGCCTTTGTTTGTATCTTTGTCAAAATTCAGTTGCCCATATGTGTGAGGCTACTTCTGGACACTCTTTTGTTCCATTGATATATTTTCCTGTCTTCACATCAACACTACACTGTCTTGATTACTGTAGCTTTATAATACATCTTGAAATCTGGTCATTTTATCCCTCTAGCCTTGTTCTCCTTTTCAAAGTTGTGTTTTTTTTTTCTAAAGATTTTTATTTCTTTATTTGACACAGAGAGAGAGCACAAGCAGGGGGAGCAGCAGGCAGAGGGAGAGGGAGAAGCAGAAACCATGCTGAACAGGGAGCCTGACATGGGGTTCAATCCCAGCACCCTGGGATCATGACCTGAGTGGAACGCAGATACTTAACCAACTGAGCCACCCAATCTCCCTCAAAGTTATTGTGTTAATCTAGTCCTTTGCATTTTCATATGAATGTTAGAATCTACTTGTCACTTTCCACAAAAATCCTGCTGAGATTTTGATTGGCACTGTTTTGAATCTATAAATCATCTTGGGGAAGAATTACATTTTAGCAATATTGAGTCTTCTAACCCATGAGCAAGTGTGAAATAATAGAAAAAAAATGCATGCCCCTGGTTCCTGACACAGAACTTCTATAACCCTTGTAACTTACTAAGTGATAAGAACATTAGTAGCATCTCTTGTTCTAATATTTGTCTTGGACTCCATCCATGGCGCAGGCCTCCTAAAACCCTTGTAAATTTCTTTTTTTTTTAATTAAAAATTTTTTTAAAAAAGATTTTATTTATTCACACAGAGAGAGGCAGAGACATAGGCGGAGGGAGAAGCAGGCTCCTCAGGGGGAGCCCAACGTGGGATTCGATTCTGGGACTCCGGGATCATGCCCTGAGCCAAAGGCAGATGCTCCCCTGCTGAGCCATCCAGGCGTCCCACCCTTGTAAATTTCTAAATGTTAAGAGCACCTTTTGTTCTAATGAGGTGACTCTGAGTGGGCTCCTGGACGCAGAATGGTTGCTAGAAAGACCAATCCAAAAAAAAAAAAAAAAGAAAGACCAATCCATGATTAGAAGTTTGGTATTTTCAGCCCTCCCCACCCACCCCTCTTCTCCAGAAGGGGAAAGGCACTGGAAATGGAGTTAATAATTGATCATGCCAACGGGGGGAAGCCTTCATAAAATCCTGGTAGTACTGGGTCAGAGAGCTTCTGGATTGGTGAATGTGTGGAGGTGCTAGGAGAGTGGTACCGCTCCCTCATACCTTGCCCTGTGCACCTTTTCTATTGGGTTAGGGTTATATCCTTTAAGTATCCTTTAATAAACTGGTAAATCTAAGTGTTTGCCTGAGTTCTGTGAGCTGCTCAAGCAAATTAATTGAACGCAAAGAGATGGTTGTGGGAATATCTGATTTATAGCTGGTGAGTCAGAAGCACAGGTCACAACATGGATTTGCAATTGGTATCTAAAGTGAGGGTAGGGGCAGTCCTGTGGGACTGAGGCCTTAGCCTGAGGCTCTCTCCAGGTAGATAGTGTCAGAATTGAGTTGACTTCTTAAGACACTCCATTAAGAATTGCTTGTTGGTTTGGAGGGAGAAATTTCATGCATTTTGGTGACCAGAAGTGTCAGAAGTGAAGTGTTCTGTGTGAACAGGAAAGGAGACTCACACGGGAGAAACACAGTGGAGAAAAACTGAGTTTTCCCCTACTCAGAAAGGGAAAATCTAAGTTTTTCCATTATAGCAAGGGACATCACTCTGCTTATTCAGGTCTTTGTTAATTTCTCAGCAATATTTAGTACTTTTTCAATGTACAGGCTATAAATATGTTTTATAAAATTTACTCTGAGGGGCAGCACGGGTGGCTCAGCAGTTTAGCGCCGCCTTTGGCTCAGGGCGTGATCCCAGAGTCCCGGGATCGAGTCCCACATTGGGCTCCCTGCATGGCGCCTGCTTCTCCCTCTGCCTGTGTTAGGCAGAGGGAGAAGCCTCTGCCTCTCTCTGTCTCTGCCTCTCTCTCTCTCTCTCTCCCCCTCCCTCCCTCTCTCATGAAAAAAATAAATAATAATAAAATCTTAAAAAAAAAGAAAAAAATTTACTCTGAGTATTTCATGTTTTGATACTATTATAAATGAGGTTAAAGCATTTTCAATTTTTGATTGCTTGTTGCTAGTATACAATGATTTTTGATTATTGATCTCTTATCCTAAAACTTTGCTAAACTTACTAGTTTCAGTAGATTTTTCATAGAGTCCATAGGCTTTTCTTCATAGGTAATCATGTGGTTTTTATTTGTAACATTTCACTTTGGGTGTTTTCAATATAATTTTCTTGCCTCGTTACACTATGATGTTGAAGAGAAGTGGTGAGAGCAGACGTCCTTGTCTTCTCCTTTTTTTTTTTTTTTTTTTAAGATTTTATTTATTCATGATAGTCACAGAAAGAGAGAGAGAGAGAGGCACAGACACAGGCAGAGGGAGAAGCAGGCTCCATGCACCGGGAGCCCGATGTGGGACTCGATCCCGGGTCTCCAGGATCGCGCCCTGGGCCAAAGGCAGGCGCCAAACCGCTGCGCCACCCAGGGATCCCCTGTCTTCTCCTTGATTTAGGGTGTAAGCAGCCCAAATTTCACCATTAAGATGGTATTTATTTGACAAGGTACAATTGGATCAGACGCTCAGATTTCAACAAGAGATATTTGTGTCTTAAATCATTACAAAAAGAAACATTGACTGGTACATCATTTCTGGAGAAATGGTTATCACCAAGGGAAGGACTTCCAATTTCGAATGAGTACCCTGGGTTTGAATTCTGCTCTGCCTCCTGAAGTCTACACAGCCTTAGATAAGCTATCCTACCTTCGTGTGCCTCCTGGACCTGCTGTGATCTAACTCTGGGGGAAGGCTCGGCTTGTCATCTTGTCCCTTCTCCTCACCTTCTCTCTCTTCTGGGGTTGGATTAAATAAATGCTTCATTCTGTCCTCCATGTGACATACAGCATACGATAGGACACTGAATACGAAGTTTCCTCTTAGTCTTATTTTCAAATTATGCTGTGATATTGACTTTTCCCTGAATTCTTTCATAATAGTAGTTCATTTCTTGTTTCTTGTTCTTACTATATGGTTTTGGTTAAAGATCTCATTTCCAAGGAGAGGCCAGCTTTCCTTTTATTTTTCTTTTTTAAAAGATTTTATTTATTTGTTCATGAGACACACACACACACACACACACACACACACACACACAGAGGCAGAGACACAGACAGAGGGAGAAGCAAGCCCCATGTGGGACTCCATCCTGGGTCTCCAGGATCAGGCCCTGGGGTGAAGGTGGCGCTACCGCTGAGCCACCTGGGCTGCCCTTTCCTTTGATTTTGATGGAGGAGAGATTAACCAGATAAATCTTTTGAAATTAAAGCAACTCAACCAAAACACAAACATGAAAGGAGTATCAAATGCTTTCCTAAACTAAAAGGGTTCCCTGTCTCAGAACCAATAAAGTTGGGAGGGCTCTTACTGCTCGACCTTGAAGGAAGTAGCCCAGCAGAAAAGAAAATCAACTGCTTTAGTTAAGAGGAGAGAGGAACAGCCAGCTGGAGAGGAACCAATGAAAACCCTCGTAGGCAGTTCTTTGCTGGGGGAAGAAAGAGGTTTGATCGCAGTGTGCAGCACACGGATCTTTCCTGAACTGGGCAAAGTCAGGCTTGGTTCATAGGTCTCCTTTGTTAGTCGGATGTCAGCATGACCAAGGTCAGGGTCAAACAGGAAACGCAAAATGGCTTAGATGTTTAAAAAAAAAAAATAGTGATGTGCCCGGATAAACTGCAAGAAAGAAGCCAGCTTGGACTTACTGTGCATAAGAAAATTTGGCTGTTAATTCCTTTCCACAAGGATTAAAATTTTTAAGATTAATGCAAGCATGAAATTAGTCAACTGTTAATGGTTCAAGAAAATTTGTCATTCAGTATGTCATATACTAAATGGTAAAAATATTTAAACTGCATAGTTTGGGGAATAAACTGTGTGTCCTCATTGAACAGTGGGTTACCTTCTGGAAGTTAGCTTACCAATACATAAATTCTAAACTGAAATATCCTGTTCTGATTTGGAGTATAACTTTATCTCCATGTTTTGTGAGATGTAGAAGCTTATCATAACTTGCCAGCTACTATTAAATGTCGCTACACTAGTACCTTGTGTCTGTATGGATAGTTTTATTTTCAACTCAACTGAGCAGATCAGGGCAGGTGTTCCCTGGTTCATTATACAACTATTCTCTGGGGAGATCTTGGATGGCTATTCATGCTCATAGGACTCTTCTGGGGGTTTCTTCCTACATGGGTTGGCATGTTGTTCTGTGCAACGGGACTTTGTAATTCTGGCCCACCTGACCCAAGGGGAGCCAATTTATAAGTTGATCTATGGCCTGCTCAAAATTTTGCCCTAAAGGGTCATCTGTATTGCATGGTGATTGGCTCAGGCAGTCTGATCCCCTTGGAGTTTGAATGTAAACCATGAAAAGTTGGTCGTTAAAAGCAGTAGAAGTGGAAAGACACACAGGGAGACAGGAACCATGAGTAGCGAAGACACAAAGCAGAGAAGGGCGTGATAAGATAGAAACAGTGGGTGCTGCTGCTGTCTGTGGGGTGACAGCTGAATCGGAGTAGGAGAGTTAGCACTGTGCCATAGGCTCCAAGATGCCAGCTGTGCAGGGCTGAGGTTTCTATCTGCCTCACCTTTCAACATAATGTCACCAGGGCACCAACCTATAGCTTCTTCACAGGACCCAGGATGCCAAACAAGGGCGTAGCTTATGTAACTGACCTGTTGTCAGTACAGGTGCATCTCAGGGATGTTGTGGGTTGGGTTCCAGACCACTGCAGTAAAGCTAACACTGCAATAAAGCGGGTCAAAGGAGTGTTTTGGTTTCCCAGTGCATGTACAATGCCCCAGTCTATGAGGTTTGCATCAGCATTATGTTCAAAATGACAATGTACACGCCTTCATTAAAAGATGCTTTATTGCTAAAACATGCTGACTGCCATCTGAGCTTTGAGTAGTCTTTTTTTTTTTTTTGCTGGTGGAAGGTCTTGGTGCTTTTGGGTGCTAACCTATCAGGGTGGTGGGCGCTGGAGGCCAGAGGAGAGGGAGAAATGGGGGAATGGCCAGTCAGTGGAACAGTGAGAACACACACAATGTTTGTTAAGTTCGCCATCATATGGGGGTGTGATGTGTGGCACCCCCATACGATTACAGTAGTAATCAAAGTGATCAAAGATCACTGATCACCATAGCAAATGTAATAATAATGAAATATTTGAAGTTTTGTGAGAATTATCGAAAGGTGACACAGAGACACAGAGTAGGCAAAGGCTGTTGAAAAATGGTGCCTACAGAATTGCTTGATGCAGGGTTGCCACAAACCTTTGATTTGTGAAAAAATGCAATATGGGGAAGCACCACCAAAGGAAATAGTTTTATTGCCTATAATGGTTCTTGGCATCATTGAATGAGCTTGGTACAGTGTTGGCCATGAGTGTCAGTATTTAGCCCGAATTACATCCATGGGGAGAGATGCGAGGACCAGTGAGTACTACAGGCAAGAAAAATATTAGGGGGTGGGATAACTAAAATCTGTAAAACTGGAGGGTATATCTTAGAATTTATGATAGTTAATATTCAAATTTTGGATTGTGTAAGCAGATGTCCATTAAACAAGAATTGTTGACTATGACAATAGTCAACATTTCATAATTTTAGTTTTGCAGGTTTTTTTATTCATGAGCCTCTTTCTCCACTTAAGTAATTTCACTGCAGGTAGGGTAAAGAGCAGAGGCAGTCAAGCTTACTCACCATTAGAATGTACACTGATACAGCCACTGCAGAAAATAATATGGAATTTCCTCAAAAACTTAAATATAGAAATGTCATATGGTCAAATCATTCCATTATTGGGTATTTACCCGAGGAAAAGTAAAACACTAACTCAGAAAGATAAATGTATCCCTCTGTTTATTGCAACATTACATACAATAGCAAAGGATGAGATCATGCCATTTGAAATGACATGGATGGACTTAAAGGGTGTAATACAAAGTGAACTGAGTCAGACTGGGAAAGACACATGCTGTATGACTCCACTCATAAATTGAGCCTAAAAACAAAAAACAAACTAAAACAGAATCAGAATGATATTTGCAGAGAACAAATTAATGGGGGGTGGAGAAAGGGGGATAGGAGGTTCGGCAAAATGGATTCAGGGGAGAGGGAGACACAGCCTCCAGTTATGGGACGAATAAATCATCAAAATAAAAGGCACAGCATAAGGAATATGCTGTGATATTGTAATAGTGATGTAACCAGACAGATGGTAACCACACTCCCGGTGAACATAGCATGATGATGTCAAATCACTAAGTAGTACAACAGAAGTGAAGGTAACGTTGTGTGTCAACTATCCTCAAAAAAAAAAAAAAAAATTACAAAACAGATTTTGTGGAACACCTAGGTGGCTCAGCGGTTTAGTGCCTGCCTCCGGCCCAGGGTGTGGCGTGGTCCTAGGGTCCCGGGATTGAATCCCACGTCGGGCTCCCTGCATGGAGCCTGCTTCTCCCTCTGCCTGTGTCTCTGCCTCTCTCTCTGTGTGTGTCTCTCATAAATGGATAGAATCTAAAACTAAAAACAAACAAACAAAAAAACAGATTTTGTGGTTTACAAAAACAGATTTATATCTTGCATTTCTGGAGGCTGGAAGTCTGAGATTAGGGTACCAGCATGGTTGCATGAGGACCCTCTTCTGGGTTGCAGATTTCTTATTGTTTATTAACGTGGTAGAAGAAATAGTAATAAAACTCTTGGGGGTGCCTGGGTGGCTCAGTTGTTTAAGCATCTGGGCATAATGTCAGCTCAGGTCATGATCTCAGGGTTGTGAGGTCAAGCCTCATGTTGGGTTCTGCGTTGGACATGGAGCCTGCTTAGTATTCTCTCTCTTCTTCTGCCCCACCACACATGTGCATGCACTCTCTCTAAAAATTAAAAAAAAAAAAGAAAATAAATGAAACTCTTGAAAATCCATTATCCAGAGGTGATTACTATCAGCGCTTAGGCATAATGCGTTTCTAGAATTTCTTCTAATCACATGTCCATATACTTATAGGCTAAAAAAATGAAATACTGTCCATACCATTTATGTATCTTTGGCAAATATGCACCCATCTCCAGCATAACTCTATGTAGTATTCCATGGCATGACTGAATGTATCATGATCTATGATAATAACTTATGGAGCTTTTACTTGGTTCCAACCGCTTTATATGCATTAATCTCAACTAATCCTTATACCAGCTCTATGAGGATAGGCATGATTTAGTATCTTCAGTTAACAAACAGAAAACAGGTTTAGGACTGTCAGCCTGATAGATTGCATCAAGTGCAGGCTGAGATGCCAGGAGTCTGACGTTAGCACCTGTATTGCTAACCACTGTGATTTTGTGCTTTCTATCTTTGGGCACTTTGGTGGCTTCCAGAAAGGCACATGCCAATCACTATTTTGGTATAAATATAATTTATTAAATCTGATGAACATTTAACTGTCAGAGAGCAAGTTTCTAAACTAAAAGCAATAAAATTTTATGCCTTTCCCACTCATTATTAAGAAACTCAAATTACAACTTATGCTATTTCCATTCTTTTTTTTTTTTTAAGATTTTATTTATTTATTCATGAGAGACCCACAGAGAGAGAGAAAGAGAGGCAGAGACACAGACCGAGGGAGAAGCAGGCTCCATGTAGGGAGCCCGACGTGGGACTTGATCCCGAGTCTCCAGGATCACGCCCCGGGCTGAAGGCGACGCCAAACTGCTGAACCACCTGGGCTGCCCTGCTAATTCTATTCTTGGTGCAATTGCTGTGTTCATGCTCTTCACTCTCCTCCTGTAGTCAAACCTTCCCAGATTTGGGACACCACGTGGTTCTAAGGCTGCTCTGCTTCATAGAGCCTCTGGCTAAGTTGTACTACTGCTGGCAGTGTCTCCTTCTCTCCAGGCTTTAGCCTTAAGGTGAAGTGCTACCTAAGAGATGGGGACACAGTGCCTTTCCTCTCCAAACCCTGTTCTAGGACCTCTATGCCACCCAACCCCCCACACTTCCCCCATGGCCAGAAGTCATTAAGTTGAGGACCATCAGTATGGGTTCTGTATAAGACCCACTCTGCTCCTCTTTCCCTAGTAGGAAAGCTGTCACTCCCACTTACAGAAGAGCTCAGCACCTCCTCTTGCAAAGGTTATTTCTAGCAACTGCTAGCTAGATGTAACTTGAACCCAATACAATACTTCTTCTGGAAGCAGAGTGAGTTCATAAACTGGTAAAGCAGACCTCCCACATTGTTAGATTGTGATGCTAAATGAGATCGGCAGATAGTTTCCAATTTAATTCAGATTATCTCTGAGAAATGGCCAATTTAATCCAGATTTCCTCAGATGATGCTCTACTGGCACTCTCATTTAGGCTTCTAAATGTGTTATGTCAGCTAATAGAAATCTAGGAAATGTACTTAGAAAGGGACAAATTGATTCTAGTCCCAGGGGGGATCAGTACACACTTAAAAAATGCAGGTGTTCAAACAAGAGCACAGGTTACCCTGGGAGGGTACAAAAGCATTCCAAGAGACACACAAGAACAGATCATTTAAAGAGGGTCAAATTCCAGATTTTCTTTCTTTTTTTTTAATAAATTTTTATTTATTTATGATAGTCACAGAGAGAGAGAGAGAGAGAGAGAGGCAGAGACACAGGCAGAGGGAGAAGCAGGCTCCATGCACCAGGAGCCCGACGTGGGATTCGATCCCGGGTCTCCAGGATCGTGCCCTGGGCCAAAGGCAGGCGCCAAACCGCTGTGCCACCCAGGGGTCCCAAATTCCAGATTTTCAACTTAAATGTATACTGTTTCCTAGATGGGTCTGCCTGGGAATATGCCTGAGTTCATTGTAGATCTTTTCCCACTTTACAAAGTAGGGTAGATCCTTCACCAGTTCTAAATCTGACCAGGTGGACAAAATATCGGAGCACCAGGTAAAGGGAGAAACTCCTTTAGTGATTAATGGAAACATCATGGACCCTTAGAACTTAGTATATTCTTTTTTTAATACGTGTTCATGTTAAGATTGAAGCTTGGTGTTGAAGTGAGTATTTTGGCTTGAGTTGAGATGTTCAAAAATAATATGGGATGGGGTGATAAGAACAATTTTTCATTTATTTCTCTCTTCCAATCCCCAGACTGTTGTTAATATATATCCATTCTGAGGGAGAGGTTTATGAGAGCAAAGCAACAAGAGCGCCCATAAGAAATAATATCCCCAAAACCAGCTTTGAAAAAAAAATTTCAGAACATAATTCTTTTCGATTTCTCTCAATATTCATTTCTCAGCTGTTTCATTAACTAGAAAGACAAGAACTTGAAATAGAGCAGTATGAGAGTTAAGCTGATTCTATGAAATATAGCTGAAAACATTTTCTAAACCACTCCAAAGTTCAACATATATTGGATAAAAATGAAGGATAAAGCTTTTATATTTCTTTCACAGTTGGTATGCATTGTTCAAAAATGTTAAATCAAATCATTATGAGATATGTATATGTACTTTAATTAATCATTTTAATTTCATCTTTTAAAATGTTTAAAATTTGGGACCCCTGGGTGGCTCAGCGGTTTGGTGCCTGCCTTTGGCCCAGGGCGTGATCCTGGAGTCCCGGGATTGAGTCCCATGTCGGGCTCCTGGCATGGAGCCTGCTTCTCCCTCCTCCTGTGTCTCTGCCTCTCTATGTCTATCACAAATAAATAAATTAAAAATTAAAAAAATAAATGTTTAAAATTTCCTACTTCCAAAGAGCAAAGAATAGAATTACAAGCTAGCTGCTGGACCAATTAGTGCTAGTGTTATGTAGTCATACTTTTCTCTTTCACCAAATACATGAGACAATTTAAAGTTTTTTTATTATTTTATTTTATTTTATTTTTAAAAAGATTTTATTTATTTATTCATGATAGACACAGAGAGAGAGGCAGAGACACAGGCCTAGGGAGAAGCAGGCTCCCTGCAATGAGCCCTATGTGGGGGAATTGATCCTGCATCCTGGAATCAACGCCCTGAGCCAAAGGCAGATGCTCAAGTGCTGAGCCACCCAAGTGTCCCTAACAAAGCTTTTTTAAATGTATTGATTCTTTTAATTAAAAAAGTTAATTCCAGTATAGTTAATATACACTGTTAAATTAGTTTCAGATGTACAATATAGTGATTCAACAATTCTATGTATTAGTGCTCATCAAGATAAGTTTTTTTTTTCTTAAGAGAGCACACACACGTAGGGGGTGGCAGAGGCAGAGGGGAAGGAAGAGAGAGAGAATCTTAAAGCATGGAGTCCAGCATGGAGTCTGACACGGAGTTCAATCTCACAGCTCTGAGATCATGACCTGAGTCAAAATCAAGAATCTGAAGCTCAGCCAACTAAGCCACTCAGGTACCCCAGAATAAGTGTCCTCCCAATCCCCTTCACCTATTTCACTTATCCTCCCTCCTCTCTCCCTTCTGGTAAACATCCGCTTATTCTCTATAGTTAAGTTTTTTTGGTTAGTCTCTCTCTCTCTCTCTTTTTTTTTCATTTTGTCTCTTTTTGTTCATTTGTTTTGTTTCTTACATTCCACATGTGAGTGAAATCATATGGCATTTATATTTTTTTGACTTATTTCAGTTAGTGTTATACTCTCTAGCTCCACTCACATTGTTGTAAGTGGCAATATTTCACTCTTTTTTATAGCTGAATATTCCATTGTAGATACCACATCTTTCTTATCTTTTCATCCATCAGTGGACACTTGGGCTGTTTCCATAATTTTGCTATTGTAAGTAATGCTGCAATAAACATAGGGGTATGTATATCCTTTTGATTTAGTGTTTTTGTATTCTTTGGGTAAATACCCAGTAGTGAGATTACTGGATCATATGATAGTTATATTTTTAACTTTTTGAGAAAACTCCATACTGTTTTCCACAGTGGCTGCACCAGTTTGTGTTCCCACCAACAGTGCATGAGTGTTCCTCTTTCTTCACATCCTTGCTGACACTTATTTCTTGTGTTTTGTATTTTAGTCATTCTGACAGGTGTGAGGTGATAGCTCATTGAAGTTTTGATTTGCATTTCCCTGATGATTGATGTTAAGCATCTATTCATGTGTCTCTTGGTCATCTGTATGTCTTCTTTGGAGAAATGTCTGATCATGTCTTCTGCCCATTTTTAATGGTATTATTATTATTATTATTATTATTATTGGTGTTAAGTTGTATAAGTTCTTTAAATATTTCAGATACGGGCAGCCCCTGTGGCCCAGCAGTTTAGTGCCACCTTCAGCCTGGGGAGTGATCCTGGAGACCGGGGATAGAGTCCCACATTGGGCTGCCTGCATGGAGCCTGCTTCTCCCTCCTCCTGTGTCTCTGCCTCTCTCTCTCTCACTGTGTCTCTCATTAATAAATAAATAAAATCTTAAAAAAATAGTAAATATTTCAGATACTAACCCTTTATTAGATACATCATTTGCATATATCTTCTCCGATTCAGTTGGTTGTCTTTTAGTTTTGTTGCTTGTTTTCTATGCTGTGAAGAAGCTTTTTTTTTTTTTTTAAGATTTTATTTATTTATTCATGAGAGAATGAGAGAGAGAGAGAGAGAGAGAGAGAGAGGCAGACAGAGAAGCAGGCTCCATGCAGGGAGCCTGATGTGGGACTCGATCCCGGGACTCCAGGATCATGCCCTGGGCCAAAGGCAGGTGCTAAACTGCTGAGCCACCCAGGGATCCCAGTGCAGAAACTTTTTATTTTGATATAGTTCCAATAGTTTGTTTTTGTTTCTCTTGCTTTAGAGACACATCTAGAAAGATGTTGCTATGGCCAATATCAGAGAAAGTACTGCCTGTGCCATCTTCTAGGATTTTTATGGTTTCAGATCTCACATTTAGGTCCTTAGTCCATTTTGAGTTTATTTTTGTGTATAGTGTATGAAAGTGGTCTCATTTCATTCTCTTGCATATAAATGTCCAATACTCCCAAGACTGTTTGTTGAAGAGACATTTTCCTGTTGCAAATTCTTTCCCCTTCTATCGAAGATTAATTAAAAATATAATTGTGAGTTTATTTCTGGGTTTTCTATTCTATTGATCTATGTCTTTTTTTGTGCCAGAACCATACTGCTTTCATCACTACAGCTTTGTAATATAACTTGAAATCTAGAATTTTGATACCTACAGCTTTGGTTTTCCTTTTTAAGATTGCTTTGGCTATTTGGAATCTTTTGTGGCTCCAGAGAAATTTTAGGGTTGTTCTAGTTCTGTGAAAACAACGCTGTTGGTATTTTGATAAGGATTGCATTAAATTGGTAGATTGCTTTGAGTAGAATGAACATTTTTTTTTAAGATTTTATTTATTCATGAGAGACACAGAGAGAGAGAGGCAGAGACACAGGCAGAGGGAGAAGCAGGCTCCATGCAGGGAGCCCGACGTGGGACTCGATCCTGGAACTCCAAGATCGTGCCCTGGGCCAAAGGCAGATGCTCAACTGCTGAGCCATCCAGGTATCCCTAGAATGGACTTTTTTTTTTAGAATGGACATTTTAACAATATTTGTTCTTCCAATTCATGAGCATGGAATGTCTATTTGTTTGTGTTGTCTTTAGTTTCTTTCATCAGTGTTTTATAGTTTTCAGAGTACAGGCCTTTCACCTCCTTGGTTAAGTTTATTCCTAGGTATTTTATTTTTTGGGGGGTGCAATTATAAGTGGGATTATTTTCTTCATTTCTCTTTCTTCATTTTTTGCTTCATTATTAACATATAGAAATTCAACAGATTTCTGTATGCTGTGTTCTTACTGAAGCATTAATCAATTCTAGTAGTTTTTTTTTGTGGAGTCTTTAAAGTTTTCTATAGAATATCATGCCATCTGCAAATCATGAAATTTTTACTTCTTCCTTACCAATTTGGGTGTCTTTTATTCTTTTTTTCTTGACTGATAGCTGTGGACAATAAGACTTTAGGTCTATATTGAATAAAAGTGGTGAGAGTGAACATCGTTGTCTTGTTCCTGACCTTAGAGGAAAAACTCTCAGCTTTTCACCATTGAGTATGATGTGGGCTGTGTGTTTTTCAGATGTGGCCTTTGCTATATGGAGGTATATTCCCTCTAAACCTACTTTGTTTTTATCATGAATGGATGTTATACTTTGTCAAGCTCTTTTCCTGTATCTCTTGAAACTATTGTATGGTTTTTATCTTTTCTCTTATTGATATAATGTATCACTTTGATTAATTTGCAAATATTGAACCACCCTTGCATCCTGGGAATAAATACCACTTGATTGTACTGAATGATTTTTTAAAATGTATTGTTGGATTCAATTTGGTATTATTTTGTTGAAGATTTTTGCATGTATGTTCACCAGAGATATTGGCCTATAGTTCTCTTTTTTTATAGTCTTTCTCTGATTTTGGTATCAGGGTAATGCTGGCCTACAGAAGGAATTTGGAAGTTTTCTTCATCTTTATTTTTGGAATAGTTTGAGAAGAATAGGTATTAGCTCTTTTTTAAATGTTTGGTAGTATTCACCTGTGAAGCTGCTTGGTTCCGGATACTTGTTTTTGGGGAATTTTTTGATTACTAATTCAAGTTCATTGCTGGTAATTGGTCTGTTCAAATTTTCTGTGTCTTCTTGATTCAGTTTTTGGAGGTCACATGTTTCTAGGAATTTATCCATTTGTTCTAGGTTGTCCAATTTGTTAGCATATAATTTTTCATAATATTCTC
This sequence comes from Canis aureus, assembly GCF_053574225.1. Taxonomy (NCBI): domain Eukaryota; kingdom Metazoa; phylum Chordata; class Mammalia; order Carnivora; family Canidae; genus Canis; species Canis aureus. The sequence continues at coordinate 51,249,562 of NC_135625.1, read as the reverse complement.
TTACAATCTTTTGTGTTTCTGAGGTGTTGGTTGTTATTTCTCCTCTTTCATTTCTGATTTTGAGTTCTTTCTCTTTCTCTCTTTTTTAAGAGTCTGGCTAAAGGTTTATCAGTATTGTTTTGGTTTTTTTTTTAGTATTGTTGATTTTTTTCAGAAATCAGTTCCTGGGCCGCCCGGGTGGCTCAGTGGTTTAGCGCCACCTTCAGCCCAGGGCATGATCCTGGAGACTCGGAATCGAGTCCCACGTCAGGCTCCCTGCATGAACCACTGCTCCCTCTGTGTCTCTGCCTCTCCCGTTCTCTCTGTCTCTCATGAATAAATAAATAAAATCTTAAAAAAAAAAAGAACAAAGAAATCAGTTCCTGGTTTCTTAATCATTCTGTTGTTTTTTTTTTTTTTTTTAGTTTCTATTTTATTTCTGATCTAATTTTTGTTTCCTTCCTTCTATTGGTTTTGGGTTTTATTTGTACTTTTTCTAGCTCCTTTGGGTATAAGCTTAGGTTGTTTATTTGAAATTTTTCTTCTTGAGGTAGGCCTGTTGCTGTAAACTTTCCTCTTAAAATAGCTTTTGCTGTATCCCAAAGATTTTGGATTTTTATGTTTTATGTCTATTTTTTTAAAGATTTTCATTCATTCATTTGACAGAGAGAGACAGAGAGAATGAACTAGCATAAGCAGGGGGAGCTGCAACAGCAGGAGAGGGAGAAGCAGAAGCCTGACATGGGGCTCTATCCCAGGACCGTGGGATCATGACTTGAGCTGAAGTCAGACACTTAACTGACTAAGCCACACAGACACCCCTATTTTCATGTCTTCATGTATTTTTTAATTTCCTATTTGATTTCTTGGTTGACCCATTCATTGTTTGGTAACATATTAATTAACCTTCATGTATTTGTGCTCTTTCCAGTTTTTTTCTTGTGGTTAATTTCTAGTTTCATAGCACTGTGGTCAGAGAGGATGCATGATATGACTTCAGTCTTTGAATTTGTTGGGATTTGTTCTGTGGCCTAATATTGGTCTGTTCCAGAGAATGTTGCATGTGCACTTGGAAAGAATGTCTGTTCTGCTGTTTTAGGATGGAATGTTCTGAATATGTCTGTTAAATCCATCTGGTCCAATGTGTCACTCAAAGCAACTGTTTCCTTGTTGATTTTCCATTTTGATGATTTGTCCATTGATGTAAGTGAGGAGTTAAAGTGTCATACTATTATTGTATTACTATTGATTACTTTCTTATGTTTGTTAGTAACTGCTTTATATATTTGGTGCTCCCATGTTGAGTGCATAAATATTTACAGTTGTTCTTTTTGTTGATTATCCTCCTTATGATTCTATAGTGTCCTTGTCTCTTCTTATGGTCTTTGTTTTAAAATTTATTTTGATCAATATAAGTATTGCTACCCTGGCTTTCTTTTCACATCTCTTTGTATGATAAATGCTTTTCTGTCCCCTCACTTTTTTTTTTAAGATTTCATTTATATATTCATGAGAGACACACACAGAGAGATAGAGAGAGAGAGAGAGAGAGGCAGAGACACAGGCAGAGGGAGAAGCAGGCTCCATGCAGGGAGCCCGACATGGGACTCAATCCTGGGACTCCAGGATCACACCCTGGGCCAGAGGCAGGCACTAAACCGCTGAGCCACCCAGGGATCCCCTTGTTTGTTTGTTTGTTTGTTTGTTTTATCCATTTTGTCACCTTATGCCTTTTGTTATTTATTTATTTATTTATTTATTTATTTATTTATTTATTTATGATAGTCACAGAGAGAGAGAGGCAGAGACACAGGCAGAGGGAGAAGCAGGCTCCATGCACCGGGAGCCTGATGTGGGATTCGATCCCGGGTCTCCAGGATCGCGCCCTGGGCCAAAGGCAGGCGCCAAACCGCTGCGCCACCCAGGGATCCCTCCTTATGCCTTTTGGTTGGAGTTTTAGTTCATGTTCATTCAAAGTAATTACTGATAGATAATTATTTATTGCCAGTTTGTTACTTATGGTGGTGGTGGTGGTGGTTGTTTTTGGTCTAATAGTTGTTTTAATAGTTTTTCCCTTCCTTTCTTTCCTTGCATTTCCCCCTTATGATTGGTTGGCATACTTGAATGATATACTTGGATTTCTTTCTTTTTATTTTTTTGCATGCTTTTGATTTTGTTTGTATATGACATCTGCATATAGTAGCCTATATTAAGTTGATAGTTGCTTAAGCATGAACCCCATATATTAGGTATATGGTGGCATAGTTTATATCCTTTTATTTAGTGAGTCCCTTGACTGATTTTTATAGATATACATAATTTTACTGCTTTTGTGCTTCCTATTTTCTTTACTCATACTTATGGTCTTTCTTTTCCACTCAGAGAGTCCCCTTTAACATTTCTTATAGTGCTCGTTCAGTAGCCTTAATTTCTTTAACTTTTGTTTGTTGGGGAAATTCCTTATCTCTCCTATTCCTTCTTTATCCTTCTTACATCCTTGCTGGAATAGAGTATTCTTGGCTGCAGATTTTTTCTTTCATTACGTTGAATATAGCATGCCGCTTTCTTCTGGCCTGAAAACTTTCTGCTGAGAAATCAGCTGACAGCCTTATGGGATTTTCCTTGCATGTAACTGCTTTCTTTTCTCTTGATGATTTAAAAAAAAAAAAAAGACTTTAAAAATTTATTTATTCATGAGAGAGAGAGAGAGAGAGCGAGGGGCAGAGACACAGACAGAAGGAGAAGCAGGCTCCATGTAGGAAGCCTGGTGCGGGACTTGATCCTGGGACTCCAGGATCATGCTCTGGGCTGAAGGCAGGTGCTAAACCGCTGAGCCACCCAGGGATTCCCCTGCCTTGATTTGCTTTTAAACATTTCTCTTTATCACTACTTTTTGCCACTTTAATTTCTATGTGTCTTGGTGTGGACCACCTTGGGTTGATTTTGCTGGGGGATCTCTTTGACCCTTGGATCTAGAATACTGCTTCCTTCCTTAGACTTGAGAAATTTTCAGCTATTATTTCCTCAAGTAATTTTGTTGTTCCCTTTCCTCTCTCTTTTCCTTCTGGGATTTCCATAATGTGAATGCTATTATGCTTGATGGTGTTGCTGAGTTCCCTAAGTCTATTCTCATTTTGCTTAACTTTTTTTTCTCTCACCTGATCAGCTTGATTACATTCCATTACTCTGTCCTCCAGGTCACTGATTTGTTCTTCTGCTTCCTCTCATCTACTATTTATTCCCATCTAGTTCATTTTAAATTTATTTCTTGTGTTCTTCATTTCTCATTTGTTCTTTTTGTTGAGCGTCACACTGAGGTGGAACATATTCTTTCTTTGGGACATATTCCTCTGTCTCTTCATTTTATCTAACTCTGTGTCTGTTTCTATGTGTTAGGAAAGTCAGCTATGTCTCTTGTTTTTATTTTTTTTCAAGATTTTACTTATTTATTCAGGAGAGAGACACACACACACAGAGAGAGGCAAAGACACAGGCAGAGGGAGAAGCAGGCTCCACACAGGGAGCCTGACATAGGACTCGATCCCAAGTCTCCAGGATCACATCTTGGGCCAAAGGCAGTGCTAAACTGCTGAGCCACCCAGGCTGCTCTGTCTCTTGCTTTTGAAAGTAATGGCCTTCTGGACAAGTCCTGTTGTGCCCTACAGTGCAGTGTTGCACATTCACCAGGACCTGGTGCTTTAGGAGTGTCTCCTATGTGTGTTGCATGCACCCTGCTGTGTGTCTGAGCTGTGTTTAGTCATTTGCAGTGGCTCACCTTGCCTGTTATGGGCAGTGTTTGGTTCCTGTGGTGTTATTGGGCTGCTCTGGGGCCACCTGAGGTTTGAGTTAAGTCAGACCAGGTGTTTGCAAGATGCAATACCACCAAAATGCCCCATGCTTTCCCTGTGTTGGCCCCTGAGAAGTTTTCCTTTGTGGGTATGGCCCCCACAGTTTGACTGGTGTGTGTGGTTATCTTTCCCTCTCCCCGGGACAGGAGTCCCTTTGGAGTAGTGCTGGTCTCTGTTGGAGCTGCTTACACACTGCCAGGCTTGTGCTACTGCTTTGGAGGGACCTTGGCCAAGAGCATATTGGAGGGAGTGGATCTGCAATATGTGTGGGGGTGAGATGCACAGTGTTTTCAAGGTTTGTGTGTAGGTCTTCTGCAAGAGGGTACCTGTCACTAGTGGAACTGAGGCCAGCCTGGTTGAAGGGGGTGACTCAGCAAAGCAAGCTGGGATGGGAAAGGTGTGGTGTTAGCAAGATTTGCCAGTCACTGGTCTTCTGGGGGAGGGACCCATAGTGCCAGGGCTCATAGGGTCTGGCCTCCTAAGGCCAGGACTGAGGTAGTTCTGCCATAGCATGGCCTGGGGCAGGTCTGCCATAGCATGGCCTGGGGAGGTAGACCAGGACTGTGCTATTAGCAAGTAAGGTAGCAAGAGTTGGTGCTGTGCTTGTTCCTGCAGGTAGCCATGTGTTTATGTTAGGGGCATAGGGGATGGAAATGGTGCCCAGCCAGCTCCTCTGTTCCTGGAGGAGTTCCCCCAGTGATCTCTGAGAGGAGGGAAACTCTCCCTCTGGTATGCCCCAGGTGTTTTTCAAACTGCCTCTCTGCTGTATCTCCTGGGTTGTTTGTTGTGCTCTGTCTTTAAGGGAGGGGACTCCATTTCCTTTTGCCCTCCTGGCTCAGAGCAGAGCCTGCTGATTTTTAAAATTCCAGGTTTTAAGTCCTTCTGGTTGTAAGAACTCATGAAATTATACAGAAAAATTGAAAGTAAAATTGGGAAAAGGATAAACCAAATACCAGCCAATAGAAACCCTGTGAAGCTTCATTGACATAAAACAAAATAGTTTTAATTTTTTAATTTGTTTTCCTATCATGGTTATATTTTATATTTTGAAACATGGAAGCATATTTCATTTATTTATTGTTTTAAAGGTTTTTCTTTTTTTTTAAGATTTTATTTATTTATTCGTGAGAGACACAGAGAGAGAGAGAGAATGAGGTAGAGACACAGGCAGAGGGAGAAGCAGGCTCCATGCAGGGAGCCTGAAGTGGGACTCGATTGGGGGTCTCCAGGATCCTGCCCTGGGCTGAAGGTGGCGCTAAACCGCTGAGCCACCTGGGCTGCCCAGAAGCATATTTTAAATACCCTTAAGGCATTCGTTTATTAAAACATTCTCTGCCAAGATTTCACATTAGCTTAAAATTCAAATCAGTCTTTACATTTCTCTACTGAGGACTCCACCTCAGTGTATGACATAAAAGCACCTTCTCCAGCAGTGTTACCAGCGTCCACATGGTGAGCCCCATGGTCAGCCTCTCTGTTCCCCAGGTGACCCAGCTAGATGTTAATACTACTCTGCTCCAGGGAAAAAGCTCCTAACTCAAACTCATTGGAAAAGGGGTGGAACTCCTGCAAAGTGCACTTTTAGAAGAGGTACTGTTTGCTCATGAAAAGAAGCCCGTGAGTCCTCTAAGAATAATAAAAGGGGGTATTTTAGGGATCCCTGGGTGGCGCAGCGGTTTGGCGCCTGCCTTTGGCCCAGGGCGCGATCCCGGAGACCCGGGATCGAATCCCACGTCGGGCTCCCGGTGCGTGGAGCCTGCTTCTCCCTCTGCCTGTGTCTCTGCCTCTCTCTCAATCTCTCTGTGACTATCATAAATAAATAAAAAAAAAAATTAAAAAAAAAAAAAAGGGGGTATTTTACAGTTAAGCACATGATTTGGAGTGAAGAATTCAGATGTTGCTCTGCTGGTCCAGGCTGTTAATACTTTTCTTGTTCCTCCTGGGGCCCCCTTCATCAGGTATCACAAAGCCTTTATCTGTGGCATAGAGAATGTCCATGATCCTCTGCAATACAGGATTGTTTTCCCCTGCATTCTCCTGGCAAATCAATTCAATGTTTCTTAGCTTTCCAAAGTAGACCTCTCTCTCTTTCTCCAAGTCTTCAACGGCAAAGTTTCAATACATTGACCTGCTTCATCAATTCAGCTGCTTTGTCATCCTCGTTGCCCACACCAGGATTCTTTTGCACCATACCCAGGCTAGTCTTAGGGGTTGCAGTGGGCCTCTGTGGAGCTGCACTGCAGGAGCCAAGAGGTTTCTTTGGTTTGTTCAGAGCTGGAGCAACAAGGGAGGGAGCCACTGCGGTTTCTTTTTATTTTTATTTTATTTTATTTTTTAAATATTTTATTTATTTATTCATGAGAGGCAGAGAGAGAGAGAGAGAGAGAGAGGCAGAGACACAGGCAGAGGGAGAAGCAGGCTCCATGCTGGGAGCCCGACACGGGACTTGATCCCAGGTCTCCAGGATCAGGCCCTGGGCTGAAGGTGGCACTAAACTGCTGAGCCACCCGGGCTGCCCACTGCAGTTTCTTGACTTTGTCTGGCAGCTACAGTGTCATAGTCTTTTCCATTATAGCTTGCATCAAAAAAACTTCTTGAACCATTGAACAAATTCAAAATTGTCCTGAAACTTTCCCTTTACTAATTTGTCCACAGGAATTATTTTGTCAACACCCATTCTCTTAAATCCTGGTTGTAGTATTGTGAAGTTCTGGATGTGTTCATGCTCTAGTTTAGCCTGGAATTTTCACTTTCTTCAAGGCAATGGAGCCAGGGAAAAGCATATTCATAAACGACAATAGGCAGCCCCTGAGCACAACTGTTCGATTTTTGTCAGATTTAGCTGCAGAGACTCATTGATGCAGGCCAGCATGTCATGTTGACTTAGGTTATCACTGGTGATGGACTTCGGCTCTCAGCAGGACCGTGTCCACTGCCTGTGCCCGGCTTCGGTCCCATCTTCATCTCGTTCAAATCGCCCGACCCAAAATAGTTTTATTTTTTAAATTTTTAATTTTTTTCCGGAGGATCCCTGGGTAGCTCAGTGGTTTAGCGTCTGCGTTTAGCCCAGGGCATGATCCTCTCTGTGTGTCTGTCATGAATAAATATATAAAATCTTTAAAAAAATTTTTTTTTTAATTTTTTTCCAAAATAGGTTTTTAAGTGGATTCTCTGTGGACAGAGAATCTCTAAATGATGATGAAAGGTTTTGTGCACCGGGAACATATTACAGTTCTAAACTTTTACATGACCAGTAACATTTGTTTATGCAAAAATATGTTGGGCAAAACTTGACAGAATTGCAAAGAGAAATTGAAATCATATAAGATATCTTAATACCTTTTAGTAGTGGATTGGTGAAATCATTTTTATTTTTATTTTATTTATTTATTTTTATTTACTTTTTTAAAGATTTTATTTATTTATTCATGAAAGAAACACAGAGAGAAAGAGAGAGACACAGGCAGAGGGAGAAGCAGGCTCCATGCAGGGAGCCCGACATGGGACTCTCTGGGATCACACCCTGGGCCGAAGGCAGGCACTAAACCGCTGAGTCACCCGGCTGCCCTTATTTTTATTTTTAAATATTTTATTTATTTATCCATGAGAGACATAGAGAGACAGGCAGAGGGAGAAGCAGGCTTCCTGCAGGGAGCCCAATGGGGGACTTGATCCCCGGACCCCAGGATCATTACCTGAGCCAAAGGCAGATGCTCAACCACTGAGCCACCCAGGTGACCCAGGTGAAATCATCTTTAACAATTAGTAAGGATGGATGGTCTCAACAAATGAAAAGGGATACACATTCTTTCAGATGGGGATAAGCCATTTATGGATATTGAGCATGTAGAGGGTCATAAAGCAAGCATCAACACATTTCCAAGAACTCCTATTGACCACATTCTCTGACCACAATGCAATCAAGTTAGAAATCAATAACAGAACATAGAGAACCCTATGCATTTGGAAGGTAGGAGATATACTTCTGCATAATTCATGGGTCAACAAGAAATCATAATTTAGAAACTGTTTAAGCTGACAGTAAAAATGCTACAAATGGAAGTATATGGGATGCCATAAAAGGGAAAAAGTTAACCTTAAATGCTTACATTAGAACAACAACAACAAAAAGGCTGAACATTGCTGAGCTTAATGACCCATTTAAGAAGTTAGGAGAAGAAAGTAATAAACTGAAGGAAAGCAGAAAGAAGGAAAAATAAAGAGCTGAAGTGAAAGGTACAGAAAACAAATATTAACAAAGTAAAATGCTGGTTTTTGAAAGAATGAAATCGACAAGCATGTGGCCGGGCAGCAGGTCTAGAAGTCATTAGTGCTGATGGACGCAGGAGGACAGCAAGGCTCGTGAGTGATACCTTTAAGAAAATGGGAACAGGGGATCCCTGGGTGGCTCAGCGGTTTGGCGCTTGCCTTTGGCTCAGGGCGTGATCCTGGAGTCCCGGGATGGAGTCCCACGTCGGGCTCCCTGCATGGAGCCTGCTTCTCCCTCCTCCTGTGTCTCTGCCTCTCTCTCTCTCTCTATGTCTATCATAAATAAACAAATCTTAAAAAAAAAAAAAAGAAAATGGGACAGATGGGTTACCTCATGATTTTGAACTCAGGGTGAGGAGACTAGCGTTTCTTGCAAAGAATTTGAGGATGAATTAATGGTAGATGATGGAAGACTAAACACATGAAGAAGTGACAGCTGGGGGCCCGCCAGGGCCCTATAGGGAGGGGTGGCAAGGCCCTGGGGGGTTGTCAGGGTAGGGATCAGTCAGGGCCATGCAGGATGGAGAGGTGCCCAGGGTGGGGGTTGGCCGGGGGGAGGGGTGCTTTCCTGGAGGACAAGGGTGGGGGTTGGTAGTGTCTGGCATGGACAGTGGAGTCAGGATGAGGAGGCCGGGCAGCTGGAGGAATGGATGGTGAGGGGCTCCTGCGGGGGGTTGGTGCCTCACAGAGACCTGAGCGAGAGGTTAGGGGGAGCAGGGCTGCCCCCCAGGTCAGTGTTCCTTGACTCAGTGACTGTCCCCTGAAAACCGAGTCTACAGGAGGGTTCAAAGATGCGGAGGATGGAGGACACTTCTATGGGGAGGCCGCCCTGTCACTTCCCTGCGCTGCAGGCTGTGCTCCCCACTGGCTCACACTATCAGCTTCACCAACCGAGGTGGGGACCACTCTTCCTCCAGGCAATTTGCAAATAATAGAAGAAAGTACACGCTGTTCTCTTTTAAAAACTGTTTACCGTTCTTAAAAAAGCTTATTTCAAAAAATAGCATTTGGGTCAACTAATTTATAGTATGATAAATAGAACCATCAGGTGCACAAGTATAATGAACAAATCTTAATTATTCATCACTAAGTGTGTTAAGATGTTTGCAGTCTATTATATGGTTACTTTTGAAGACAATTTTCCTTTCAATGTGCTAATAATAGTAGCGCGCCCTATTTCTAGCAAATGGTTTCAGGGTACCAGAAGATGAACCTCTGTCGCCATTTGAGAAACCTCATGTCTGCTTTTTATTTTCTGTTGTATCTTTCCTTTTGTATATTTCATTTTTCATTTATTTATTTATTTATTTGAGAGAGCACACACAAGCCGGGGGAGGGGCAGAGAGAGAAGCAGACTGTCTGCTGAGCGGGGAGTCTGATGTGGAACTCGATTCCAGGACCTTGAGATCATGACCTGAGCCGAAAGTCATGATGCTTAACCAACTGAGCCACCCAGGCGCCCTTCCTTTTGTGAACTTTGATTTTGTGTCTACGTTAAGATAAAGTTATTTTTAAAAAGAAAGCAAATGGCTTACTTCTGTAAAAAATGTTTTGTAAAGTTTTTAAAACCTCTTTTTATTATGGAACATTTCAAGCACCTCCTCGGTACCTAGCTTTGTCACACCAACCAGTCTGCTCTTGTAGTCACAGGGCCTTCTCCTGGTGTGTCCTCTCCTTATAGGGACACAGTTGTTGGAGAAGGGCCCTCCCTACTCCAGTGTGACCTCACTGAGCTTGATTACATCTGCAGCGACCCTGTTTCCAGTTAAGGGCACGTTCCCAGGCACTGGGGGTGAAGACTTCAGCAAATCTTTTTTGGGAACACAACTCAACCCACAGTAGCTGTTTAGAACTGGGGTTAAGAGCACAGGCTTTGGAAGGAGGCCTGTTATCAAGTCCCAAAGTCCTCAAATTCCAAGTGGTACCAGCTTGGCCAGGTTACCACTTTTTTTTTCCCCTAAAATATTTTATCTATTCATGAGAGAAACACAGAGATAGGCAGAGACATAGGCAGAGGGAGAAGCAGACTCCCCGGAGGGATGATCCCAGGAACCTGGGATCACAACCTGAGCCAAAGGCAGATGCTCAACCACTGAGCCACCCAGGCGTCCCCAGGTTTCCACTTCTGTGCCGACACCGACTACCTCAGATGCTGTGTGAGGATCCGAGACCACGTGTGCCGGCCCCGGAGAGTGCCTGGCAGGAAAAGCACTCAATAGTTTATAGCTTCTCCTCCCCCCTTCTTTTCCTGTGCATTGTTGTTATTTGTAGCGCTAGTAATTATTAATAGAATGTGGGCAAGATAGGCCTCATCCAGAAAGTGAGATCTCAGTGAGATTTGAAGGTGGTGAGGGAGGTGGCGGAGCTGAAGTCTGGGGTGGGGGCCAGGGGGCCGTCCCGGGAAGAGGAAATAGCTGGAACTTAAGATTCTGTGATGTTGCTCTACTTTTTTCTGCTTGCACACTAGAGTGTAAGCTCCTGAGGGGAGAGGTCTGTCATGTTGGCAGACGTGGCCCAGACCCCGTGGATAGTGCCCAGCAGGCCCATGGTAGGTTCTTGGTGCACAGCAAAGTAGTTGTTAAATAAATTAATATTGAATTCTAATTGATCCACATGAGACAAGTCTTCTCTTTGATGGGGTCCTGAGAAGTAGCAGGGATTTTGCCATTCCAGGCTGGTTTCCTGGCAATCTCCCGACCAGGGATCACCCACCTGCCCCCTCCTTCCTCCTGCCACTTCTTTTTTTTTTTTTTTTTAATAAATATTTATTTATTTACTTATGATAGACATAGAGAGAGAGAGAGGCAGAGACACAGGAGGAGGGAAAAGCAGGCTCCACGCCGGGAGCCTGATGCGGTACTCGATCCTGGGACTCCAGGATCGCGCCCTAGGCCAAAGGCAGGCGCTAAACCTCTGAGCCACCCAGGGATTCCCCCTCCTGCCACTTCTGATTGGGAGTTATCCCAAAGGCTGTTCCTCAAATGGCACTGTTTTTTTTTTTTTTTTTTTTGGAAGTTTCTGGAAATTGTTTCAGCTGTTATAAAGGAGACAAGACACAAAACAGACAGTACATGGGAATTCTCAAAATATCATGGAATGGCTGCTTCTGGATTTTAAGAAGTTCAGGGATGAGCTCATCTGATCCTCTGCGCCTTGGAGGGGCTGTCTTGGTGCATGTCTCTCTGCTCTTATCCACTCCCAGCTCCCTGGAGCCGGTGTTGCTTTTTCTCCATTCTCCTCCCCAGGGGAGGGAGCTTGTCCCTCGTGCTGTTCATGCTCTGCCTGGCAGCCCCTGGCACCCCAACCACCTGGGGCAGCCCCGCCGCACCCCCCCCCACCCCGAGACCTTGCGACCATGGGTGTGCACGGCCCCTCGTTAGAACAGGAGCAGGGCGCTCGCCCTCCGGAGCCTGCCTTCAGCATTGTCTTGTCTTCTGGAATCCCTGTGTCAGAACTCAAATATGAAGGCTTAAGGTGGAGACGGCCGCCCCTGAATTTCTGGAGGACGCTCCATGTTCTGTGGCGTCTCTTCACCTTTAGCAGGTCCCCTGGCCACTTAGGGGAACAGGTTCGGGTGATTGGGCACGTCACCAGCCTCACGATCTTCGATCTTCGTTGATGTCCTGGCCTTGTCCAACCACTCATCATCAAACATTGGACAGACGTTCACGACGCACCCCTCAGGCCCAGAGATGAGCCCGAGTAAGAGTGTGCGGATGAGTAGGAGCCAGTTGAGGGACACAGTGAGGACAACGCCGGCCACTAACACTTGGGGCCCTCCGGCGCTCAGGGAGAAGCCTTACAGGTAACAGGACGCGCGCACGCACGCATTTGTCCATCTCTTTAACAGTGCCCAGGGAAGGGCCAGGCCAGGAAGGGGATTTTCCAGCAGTTTCCTGGTGTGCACGGCGGTGCTGAGAATCGCATCTGACCCTGGGCGCCACCGTCCGCTGTCCAGGAAGGAGCAGGGTGGAACGGGCCGTCGGGAGGCCGTCGTCCGTGGGCCGTGGAGAGTCCTGGGAGTCCTGGGGGCCTCCGTGGTGCCGCGGCGTGTGACTCGGGCCTGGAGAGAGCAGCTGGACATCTGCAGGTGGGAAGGGAGGTGGGGACCAGTCAGGCCGGTGGGCACGCGGGCAAGGCCTGGCGGGGGGGCGTGCGGGTGGAGAAGGCGGCGGGGGCCTGGTCCCCACTGAGGGGCCCCTGCTGGTTTCGGAGCAGGGAGATGAGAGGAAGAGAGGTTCCGGTTCCTGAGGGCGGCCCTCTCCCCATCCCCCCCCCCCAGGCCTTGCGGAGGCCTTGCGGCCGGAAGGGAGGTGACAGCACAGCCCGGGTGGCCTCGTTGGCCAGGGAGCATATTCAGGGGGCTGCCACACTGGAGAGGGCCTCGGGTGCGCCTGTGCCACGGGCAGGGGGAGCTCTCCATCCTCAGATCCATGCCGACCTGGAGGTCGTCAGGCCGCCTGGTGGCAGTTGGAGGTCCCACTGAGTCTTTAGAGCTGAGCCTGTGGCCACAAGCAGCCCAAGGCTTGGCTTTGGGCCATTTCTTCAGTCTCCTGAGCCTCAAATACACAGTTTGGAGGAGGTATGAAGGAAGGGAGGAACCTGGGCCTTCGGGCACAGGCGTGTGCGCTGGGCTAGGAGGGAGAGCTTCTGTGCCTGGAGGAGGTCAGAGCACTTGTCCCTGGGGTGGGAGGAAGGGTGGCTGGCATACGGGAGGTGGCTCTCGGCCTGTGGCAAATGGGCACCAGTGACCTGTGGCGGGGTTTCCTGCGTGCTGGGACTGTCGTGGTGGGGACTCTCCCATTGGCCTGGAGCACTGGGAGGGGCCAGGAGCTCCTGTGATGCGTGGGACCAATCCTGCATCTCTAGCTACTGGAAGCAGGTGCCCCTTTAGGCTCTGGTCTCAAAAGAGAGCAGGTGATTGTGATGTGGGATTTCGGGAGAGGGAAGCCCATTCTTGGTCAGAGCAGTGTTTCTGTGAGCCTTCCGGTTCGCATCTTCGAGTCCCTTGGAGGTGGAGGTCCGCAGCGTTGCCAGCACGCAAGTGTCTAGAAGGAAGTAGGTACCTGGCTTTTCTCCGACCTCCCTGTAGGAAGGATCTTCAGGATCTTTGAGAGCCAAGTGATAATCGTACCATGTCCTCGCTCTGGTCGGCATCTAAGGTACATTCTGTGCAGTGTGTTAAGTCCAAGAAGTAAGATTGGGCTATATCCACAATGTGAGGGGATTTTAGGGGTTTCCTATGAATGTGTCTTAAGTATGCTCCTTACATAGACTTACAACTATGCCAGTTTTATCAGGAATTTTATGTGAAAAACATGTGGAACCTGTTCTAGATTTCCTTATGAAAATGACAGTGAAACTTACTTTTCAAGTATTTCCCCATGGGTTGCAATTTTCTCCCGAGAGTGCTATTATGCAAAGCAAAATTCTCTTTTTGGTCAAAGAGCTTTGGAAATAAATTCTGTGGAACCTACCTGTGGATTATTTTGTCTCCCTTCCCAGAAAGGCTGCCTGCTGAATGTTTTTTCCCCAAACACAGATGGATCCAGTAAGGAAGTAGCAAATGTAACCAAAATACCCAGAAGATTCTAATTGTTTAGGGCAAAGTGTCTAACCTCACTACTTACATATTGAGCTGGATACTGTATGTCATGGGGCGGGGGAGGGCATCCTCTGTAGCCTCCACCCACCAGAGGCCAGTGCACACCCATCTCCTCACCTCTAGTGGTGACAACCAAAAAGGTCTCCACTTTGCCAGATGTCCCCTAGGGTCCCAAATCTCTCCTGGTGAACCAGTGATTTAAGAGGAGTGTGTCTGCACATGCAGGCGTCGGAAACACTGCTCTGACTTGCAGTATGGGCTTCCCTCTCTGGAAGGATTTCTGTAGGAGAATCAAAAAAGGTTATCGGGTCAACAAGCCTGTTAAATTTTCTTAGAGATTTGGGACGTAAAACAACGGATGCCCTCCATGTGTGGAACGATCTGCTCTTGCTTTTGTCACTCGTTGGTTCAGGAGCCTTGGGGCGCGGTGAGCTCCCCCACAGTGTGAAGGCCCCAGTGGGGCGGGCAGAGCTGGTGCCACAGGGAGCCCCTTGGGCCAGGGTCGCCTGCTTGTGAGCCCTGGGAGAGAAGGGAGCTGCATGCTCAGCCAGTGAGGTGCTTTCTCCCAAGCTGAAGCTTTTCCTGTAGAATCCTTTCTGCATCTGGCTGAAGTGCCAGTTTTCACCGAGAGGACACTCACTAGAACCCAGTTTTTTATCGCTGGCTGGAAAAGCCTCCCAGAGAGCAGCCCTTTGTCTGAGAAGTGGCCATTCCACTCAAGCTGATGCACCGAAGGCTTGCAGGTGTGTGGGGAGGAGAAAGGGTTAACACATTGCTTTGTAAATGGCCCCAAGTTGTTTTCTGAACACATACATACAGAATACACCTGCTCATGGTGTAGTCCCCACGCGTGTGTGCTACACAGACCCGGGCTGGATGGCAAACAGATGTTTTGAGTTGCAACACTGTGTTTGGTAGCTTTGTGCCTTTTTTCCTTTTCTCTCAACTATTACCTAAGTCACAACCATAGTTGTTTCTCTGGGAAAACAGACTCATATGCTCTCTATTTGTCCTAGTAGGAAATAAAAGAAGTTGATGGCTGGGCACAAGAAAATGTGCACATCAATTTTTAATTAAATACGTTCTATTTAATAATGGAGAGTGATAAAGTTTATGAATCAAGTCATTAAGGGTTCTTTTCTGATGATGGAAACAGGAAAATGAGAATTCATATTCTTCATTTGGGGAGAAACATCTAAGTGGGAAACAGCATATAGGTTTTTAATTAATGTGTGTTGAAATACATGGTGTTTTATTTTATTTTATTTTTTTTAAATTTTTATTTATTTATGATAGTCACACAGAGAGAGAAAGAGAGAGAGAGAGAGGCAGAGACACAGGCAGAGGGAGAAGCAGGCTCCATACACCGGGAGCCCGACGTGGGATTCGATCCCGGGTCTCCAGGATCGCGCCTTGGGCCAAAGGCAGGCGCCAAACCGCTGCGCCACCCAGGGATCCCCGAAATACATGGTGTTTTAAAGAACTTTAACAAAATGGTCGATAGTAAGATTTATTTTAATTTTTCAATCTGCCAAAAAAAAAAAACCCCAAACAAAAAAAAAATCAAACTATACTCATATATATACAGTGTCGACATTTTCAGAGCACTTACATTAGGAAACGTTGTGTTTCTTTTCAATCATATGACAATACTGTATATGCCACAATAAAATTTACAAAAACAATCGCATCAGCAATCATACAAACATTATGATTTTACATTTCAATACACAAGAAAAAAATAGACATCTTCCCGGCACTTTTGTTTCCTCACACCCGCTGCCTGGTTTCAGTCTCACAGAACAGCTCTCCACACGTGCTTTTCAGAAACTTCACCCTTTAAAACCTAACAGTGGCTATTTGAGAAGTCCTGTCCTTTCCAGATCCAAACTTAAATGAGAAATTTGCCATTTAAAAATAACAACCAATGGTTTTTTGATGGGTGTGGTGAAGCTTACCCACCACAATGTGTAAAAAACTGCATGAAAGTAGAAATAAATAAAGCTGTTGTAAAGCAGTTTTGTTTATATTATAGTTCAGAACAGACACTTAAACATAAAACTGTCGTTAAAGTTTTATAAAGTAATTATTTATATCCAAATCACAACTGTTCGACAAATCTAATGGAAACAAACTGATTTGGTAAAGGTCCAAAGACGCTCACGCCCCAGCACCGTGTGGCTCCAGCTGCCACGGGCCGCAATGGTGACATATCGCGTGTTCTGACATAAGGCACTAGGTCTGAATAGGCCATGCACTCGCCTTATGTCATATTACCTGTTACAGACCAGTGAATTCTTTGAAATGAAAAGTAATAAGAATTTCAGGACACAGTGCACTTTAATAACATACAGCATTTGAAATCGTTCAGACAAACGTCTGAAAACAGTCTTTAACGCAAGCCTGAATCTTCAAACACATAAACTCTGTTTCTTATGCTCAGTTTCAATATCACTGGAAAAAATACCCATCACTAAACCCTGATATACATTCTTAGCCATTTTACTGTCTCTGTCACGGTCCGTGTTCATGAGGCAAAGCGTGACCCCGAATCTGTTCAAGTTCTCCTCCAAGGGCTGCTCCACTCACAGTGGTCATTCTGTTTCTGCCTCCTTCTGTTTGGCACCTGTTGGTAGATGGAGAAATGAAAGTGTCAAAGCAACGTAAAAATATGTTGCAGCTGGGCCTGTCCTACACCCAGCAGGAGTGGTGCTCCGCCTCCTCCTTGGTGGTCTTCCCTGGGTTCTGCAGTGCCTTAGGAGAGAGAATGTTCTAGATGTTGGAGGTGGGGATGGGAAACGAGCAGGTGGCTCCAAGCTCCTCACCCCCACCTGCAGTCACAGCAGCTCAACTTCTGAAGCATTTGTTCTGTGCCTCTGTCACATTCTGGGAATTCTCACAGTGTTTCAAGCTGTTTCATTATTATACCTGTTTTTCATTATTATACCTGTTATCAGTGACTTTTTTTTTTTGAATCTTGAGAGAGAGAAAGAGGCAAGGGGAAGAGAGGAGAGGGGCAGAGGGAAGCTTTCAAGTAGAATCCTTGCTGAGCATGGAACCTGACGCCGGACCTGATCCCACCATCCATGAGATCAAGACCTGAGCTTGACCAACTGAACCACCCAGGCTGCCTCTCAGTGAGTGATCTTTGATGTTACTATTGTGGTTGTTTGTTGTCACCACGTACCACACACATATAAGAGAGCAGCTTAATAAATGTGTGTGTTCTGAGTGCTCCACTGACTAGCTGCTATCCATCTCTCCCTTTCCCTGGGCCTCCCTCAGTTAACAACCCTATAGTGGCCCCTAAATGTTCAAGTGAAAAGAACAGTCAGTTGCACATCTTTTAGTTTATATCAAAAGCTAGAAGTGATTAAGTTTGGTGTGAGCCATGTGGAAAGCCAGGCCTCTTTTACCAAACAGTGAGCCAAGTTGTATGAAAGGAAACATTTTTTTTTTTTTTTTTGGAAAGGAAACATTCTTGAAGGAAATTAGAAGTGCTACTGCAGGGGCATCTGCTGGCTCAGTAGGAAGAGCGACCTTTGGTCCTGGGGTCATTAGTTTGAACCCCACACTGGGTGTAGAAGATTACTTAAATCAACTTTAAAAAAAAGTGCTACTCCAGTGAACTCATGAATAATAGGAAAGAGCAACAGCCTTACTGCTGGTGTGGAGAAAGTGGCAGTGGTTCCGACAGGAGATCACAGCAGGAGATCACACACGTCTCCTTAGGCCAAAGCCTAATCCAGAGCAAGGCCCTGACTCCCTTCAGTTCTAGGACGGCTGAGAGGGGAGGAAGCTGCAGAAGGAAAGTCTGAGGCTGGGAGGCTGGTTAGGGAGGTGTAAGGAAAGCAGCCACCTCCACGACACGGAAGTGCAATGTGAAGCAGCAGGTTTTCCAGAAGACCTAGCTAAGATAACCAATGAGGGTGCTGCACTGAACACATTTTCAGTGTAGATGAAACAGGTTCTACTGGAAGAAGCTGCCAGCTAGGACTTTCACAGCTGGAGAGGAGAGGTCAGTGCCGGCTCCGAGGCTTCCAAGGCCAGGCTGACCCTCCCGTGAGGGGCTAGTGCAGCTGGTGACGAGGCTGAAGCTGGTGCTCGGTGACCATTCTGAAAATCTCAGGGTCCTTAAGGATGATGCTAAGTCTACTGTGCCTGTGTTCTCGAAATAGAGCAACGAAGAAACAGCGAGAGAACCGGACGAGGAGTGGAGCCGAGGGACTGAATGGCTGTGAGCTCAGCACCAAACGTGAACGGACGAGCAGGTGCTTCTCAGGGACGAGCCAAGAAAGTGGTTTCCCGAGTTGGCCTCTTCCTGGTGGACACACCGTGAAGACGGTTGAAACGACAACCAAGGATTGGGAGCAGGACAGCAGCTTAGCTGGTGCAGCCCCCGGGCCCGAGGACGGACTGTTCTGAAGGCGGCTCTCCGGGGGGTGCAGTACCACCGAGCAGCACCGCCGGCTGCAGGGAAACCGTCCGTGCCGGGAGAGCCATCGATGCGGCAAACTGCACGGTTGGCTTGTTTTAAGGAATAAAACGAGACACAGCCGCCCGGCCTCCAGCGCCCACCACCCTGATGGGTCAGCCCCCGGCGGCGCCAAGACCCTCCACCAGCAGAAAGATCAGGACTCGCTGAAAGCTCAGATGGCGGTCAGCGGGTTTCAGCAATAAAGTGTCTTTCGATGAAGGCGTGTAGGTTCTAGTTTTAAAATTCCTTGGGCCCACTTTATTGCAATATTCGCTTTCATGCAAATGGAACCAAACCCACAGTATCTCTGAGGTGCACCTGTACATACTCATAAAAATGTTTTAAAAAGCATTAAACATATTTATGGATATTTGCACATTCACAACTACTCATATCTGGCTGGCGTATTTCCAAACGGGTTGGTAGGAATGCTACCACTTTTCTCACAGCAGCTTCTATTTTATCTTCAGGCACAAGAAAATTTTTGAAAGAGATTAGTGGTCTATAAAAATAAGGAGCTAAAAAAGCAGTAGCTCCTGCCATCAGACTATGTACTCATTAGTGACGTGTGTGCATATACTTAGGTTCGTTTGGACAGCCTAAGTTCTTCCAGCAGCTACTTCTAAAGAAACTCTTATTACAGCAACTCAGTATCCTTAACGGAAGACCGTGGCCATCAGCTGTGGAAAAGAATAACCTCTGGTGGTATCTTTTATTCGTGTAAAGATGGACACTTTCTAAAAGTGCTTCTTACCAATTAGTCTGTAAACACCCACCCAGCAGTGCAGCTCCCCAAGGGTGCGGTGCCTTGTCGTGCACAAACGGATCCATGCCTGGTTTTGGTTTCAACTCAGAGCACCTCAGGAGGGATGCAGGGCCTGTGGCAGCCTGCTTTCTCCATAGCTGCATGGGCAGGGGCTACACGAGGTGAGTAGCTTGCCCACACTCAGGTAGCTCTGAGGGCATGAGGGAGTCAGGTGAACCGGGCTGGACTCCTCGCCTGATGCTTACCCAGCACCGTCTCTCATGTGTGTGAACGTCTGAAGGAGCTGATCTGAGTTCCGGGAGAGTTCTGCTCCAAATGTTCACTCATAACGCAGTTATTAGGAACACAGAGCATATTCCCAAATAGTGTTCTACACACTATGTTGTAGAGAATTCTAATTCAACTATCTTTAGAACATTATTTCTATGGTAACGCACATTTCAAATTCCGGCTGTGGAACAGGGTTCCTCCCCACAGAGGAGTATTAGGGACTTGGAATTTTTAAAATATCAAATGTGGATGGAAATGTAAATGCATCCAGCCCAACATTCTCATTTTTTTTTAAATTAAAAAAACTTTTAAAAATTTAATTATCTGAGAGAGGAAGGGAGGTCATGAGCAGAGGAAAAGGGCAGAGGGAGAAGCAGACTCCTGCAAAGCAGGGAGCCCAATGCAGGACTCGATCCCACAACCCTGCAATCATGACTTGAGCCAAAGGCAGATGCCCATGGACTAAGCCAGCCACCACAGTGCCCTAATGAAAAAACTTAAAAAAAATTATTTTAAAGTAATCTCTATACCAGTGTGGGGCTTGAACTCACAAAGTTGAGATCAAGAGTCAGATGCTCCACTGATTGAGCCAGCCAAGGGTCCCAGCCAACATTCTCATTCTTATGGTCTGGGGCAGTAGGCATAAAGAGGATAAAGACCTTGACTTGTTTACTCTCGAGTTTGCAAAAAAGGAATCTTGGCCCCAAGACAAAGGAGGGCCGACATTCACCCTGATGCTGCTGGGCCAACATGTGCCTCGGCCGTGGCCTGCTGCCCAGGAAAGGGGTGTTTTCCTGAAGGTGCCAGGTTATGTGTGCCTGCAAGGAGTCTGCTCTTGAGGAGGCCTTTCCCCCTGTGCAGGAAGGAGCTGTGTAAGTTGTGAGCGTCATCACACTCCCTGGACTGGTCTTGCTCCTCTGCTCGCTATCATGTGTGTGAGGTCGAACAGAGCAATGGAGGCTCACGGTCAATGCTGTGGGGCACCCACAGAACAACTGTAAGGCTATCTGCTGCTTCTGTGAGGTGTTTGGGTTATTTCCAGTTTTAGGTTATTACAGATAAGGCTGTCAACAGCCTCACATTCATTTAGTCATTTTATCCCTATTTCATGATTATGAAGATTATTTTGAGTTTCGGTTTCCCTACCACCTGAGATTGAAAAGGACTGTACACGGCCCCATCTCCAGAGTTTCCAATTCCATGGACAACCTCCAGGTGCTGCTGGGCTACTGGACTTACGTCCTTGGTGCTCTCATGTGGCAGCTGTGATGTTTCTTGCTGGTGGCAGGGATTCAAGATGAGCATAGACTGAAACCTAGTCTTGGCCAGTTTGATTTCCAAACTCAAGAAGAATTCTCTGGTACATGCACACTTTAGTGTTTGATGTATACTCCGGACTCTTAGAAGTGACTTGGTCTGCGGTCTTGGCACATCTTGGCCCAGGTCAGTGTGGCCCAAGGCTGGACTGCTTGTACTTAATGGGGGTGGAAAGGGGAGCAGCAGGGAGGAGAAAGAGAGGGCTGGTGGTTTTAGGACCTTTCAGCCCACCTGTCACTGTTAAACACGGCACACAGGAGATGCCAGCCCCTCGTTCCTGGAGCCCCCTCCTCCCCTGTCCACTGTGGCCTGAGTGCGTGCTCCAGGGTTGGTTTGGCAGATGATGAGAGTAGCCACCAATGCTGTTTTGTAGTTAATGTAATTTCCAATACAGTATTAATGGAAAAAAGTTTGGGTTTAGGTCTTTTGTTGTATATACTCAAAACACTAGTTTTTTTTTTTTTTTTTTTTTAAAGGGTAGATGATGGTTTCAATAGTTAGCATCTGATGAATTTCCCTCCTAGGTTTTCCAGGTAGTAATCCTAAAAATCAAAACTAGAGATGTCTTAGCTTTTTCATGGAAAAGGTGACTCTGGCACAGAATCCGGAGGCTCCCAAGGGTACATTCTATAAACTTGTCTCTCTCACCCAACTAGAGCAGTGGAGCTACGAAGGACAACCATACGGCAAATGAACACAGTTTACAGAGGAATGCACATGAAGCCAAGATCTTATGTGGGCAGTGGGGAGCAGCTGCTAGTGGTCGCCTGCCCGTCCCCCTGCCCATCGGGCACCCTAAGGGGAGGGCCGGCAGTCGGCACACCTACCTGCAGGCGTGAGTATCAGGGCTTGCAGAATGTCTGACAGGGAGATAATACCCACAATGCTGTCTGCTTCATTCACTACCACCAGCCGATGGACCTGCAAACAAGAGAACAGGTCATATGTCAAAGTTTACAGAAGGTTCTAAGATGGATATTAGCAAAAATGTCTTTCACATACCATATCAGGGGATTACCATCCTGCAAATAAGAGACATTACCAGTGTACAGAACCGTGAAAAGTCTTAGGCTCTAAAGTCAAGATGCAATGCTGATTTTAACTACTTGTAGGAAAAATTAGCCAGCTGTGTCCTCCTGTTTTCAACTTTCAGAATATGAATATATGAATGATACAACTCAAAACACGAAGTACTAAGTAGCCATGATATTCTTAAACATAAGCTTTAAAATTTTTAAAGTATTTCAGTTTCTAATAACTATCAGATATGGATTTACATGGGAAAGATATCCAGAAGAGGTCATGGCTCTTCCTTTTTTTATAGTCTTTTCTCCATGAGGTTCATATTTTAAAATGTTCCTATAGGTCAGACGATAAAGGAACTATAACAAAGTGAAACAGACTGTATTCACATCTCATTTTTTTTAAAAAAAGTGTTTTCGTGTGATTCTTTTTCCTTTTTTTATACATCTTTTTTTAAAAGATTTTATTTATTTACTCATGAGAAACACAGAGAGAAGGAGGGGGAGGGGGAGAGGGAGGGGGAGAGGGAGGGGGAGGAAGGAGGAGGGAGGGAGGGATGGATGGGGAGAGAGGCAGGCAGAGAGAAGAGCAGGCTCCATACAGGGAGCGAGGTGGGACTCGATCCCTGGTCTCCAGGATCACGCCCTGGGCTGAAGGTGGTGCTAAACTGCTAAGCCACCAGGGTTGCCCCACATCTTATTTTCTACTGAGGTCTTTTATAAACGAATGGCCAACATTGTGAGGTATTTCTCTAATAAAAGCATCCTTAGCACACAGAAGGAGGGAGCAGGCGTGGAGCTTCTTTTCTGAGCTTTAGCAAGTAGGCAGCCCCGCCCCGCCCCCCAACACACACCATGGGGGGCACAGGAAGGAGATGGAAACGGAAGGAAATTCTGTTTTTAGATTTATCTCTGATACTGTGTTGGGGATGCTGTTTCATGTCCTAGCTTGCTTTGAGTTAAAAAAAAAATTACTTTGTTATCTTGCTCATGACAACATCATTTATAAAAGATTCCCTAGGGGCGCCTGGCTGGCTCAGAAGAGCATGCGATTCTTCATCTTGGTCCTGAGTTTGGGCCCCATGTTGAAAGTAGAGATTACTTAAATAAACTAAGTTTCTGGGGATCCCTGGGTGGCTCAGCGGTTTAGCGCCTGCCTTTGGCCTAGGGCGCGATCCTGGAGTCCCAGGATCGAGTCCCACGTCAGGCTCCCAGCATGGAGCCTGCTTCTCCCTCCTCCTGTGTCTCTGCCTCTCTCTCTCTCTCTCTCTGTCTATGATAAATAAATAAATAAATCTTTAAAAAAAAAAAACTTTAAGTTTCTCTCAAAAATTTAGGGTCTTCAATATTCCTGTGATACAACACAATTATTTAACTATTATTTTAATTTATATTATATAGTTTATAAATCATAAATTAAAATAACGGCTTATATCTAGGTCAGAGAATGCTTTATAGTCTATATGTGACACACTTTGTTGCTGTTAACATTCAATAATGCTAATTAAATAACTCTTTTGAAGGTCAAGGGGCGGCCAACTCACCTGGAGAATTAATTCTACCAGGCAGAAATGATGACCAGAAATATTTTCTTGGCATTTGTTGCTGAGTCTAAACTAGCAAATATTCTTGGGTATCAAAAAGCTGGTGTGATATGTCATATAAATAAACCAAATCATCATTGATACTGAAAACCCTTTCCCCAACAACTGTATTTAAGCTAAAACTGGCCTTGGTCCACCAGCAAGGAGTCATCAGGTGGAAGAATTTATTTTAATGGGGAAAGAAGTCAAGAGGCATAATGAGAAAAGTGTTGAATTACAGCTTTATTTTTCTCAATGACCCATTTCCTTAGAAGTTTCTGTTGCTTGCCAGATGAACTGAAAGGACAAGCCAATTACTTCTTTTACCTGAGAATAATACATGCTCAAACAAGACAGCTGAGACCTGAGGAGCACTGCATTCTCCATGTTCTCCCCCTGAGCCAGAACTCTGCCACCTAGAAACGGCTACTGTTATTACTGTGCTGTGGGTTCTTATAGACTCTTTTACTTATATAGATGCATGTAAATGAATAGAATTTTTTTTAAATTTTTATTTATTTATGATAGTCACACAGAGAGAGAGAGAGGCAGAGACACAGGCAGAGGGAGAAGCAGGCTCCATGCACCAGGAGCCCGATGTGGGATTTGATCCCGGGTCTCCAGGATCGCGCCCTGGGCCAAAGGCAGGCGCTAAACCGCTGCGCCACCCAGGGATCCCAAAAGAATTATATTATATGTAGTAATTGGCTTTTTCTCTTAATACATTGATGTTTTTTCTGTATCAACCAAAAACTCTTCTACATTGTTATGTAGGGATTCCATTATACGGATGTCTATTGTCCTTATGAATAATTAGGATCATTACCTATGATCTTCCAAAGGCACATAATTCTAAGGACCTTACTAAAAAGTTAAGATGTATTCCTAAGTCAATTAAAACTCTTTGGAAAACTAGAATGCTGGATATTAAATTCAAGTAGAAAAAGGAAAGAGTTCATATGGAGGTGCTAGTGAAATAGGTTTCAAAAGCCACGACAGTGGTAAGGGGGTGTAGGGGGCTCCCCTCAGGTGAGTACAGGGTAAGGTGGAAGTCTTCAACACTCAATGACAACAACATGGCTGTGTTTCTGTTTGATGGCTCCCACAATGGAGACTGTGTTCTGATGCCACCCCCTACATATGTCATGTTAAGATCGCCCGTTGTGAGCCTAAGAAATTATTAGGGACTTTTCTTCTTGGACTGCATTCTCATGTTTATAAGTAAAAAGTACCAGAGCAGACGTGCCATTATGAATAGATCCTGCCTACTAGGGGATTGTTCCAGAAAGAACATGATTGCATCCTCCAAGTCCTAGAGCGTGATAAACAGGAAAACATTCCTATCCCTGTCTAATAGGAAAGGAAAGAAATGATTTGGGGGGATGGTTATCCTGAGTTAGTTGTGTTACCCAAAGTACATCCCCAAATCCTACATGCAGTAAGGTACGAGGGCACCTTAGTGCTGAGGGTCAGGAGGTGGTTATTAGACCACCTACTATTATTTAAATCAGGAGACAGGGAAAACTAACTTAAAAAGATCATAAGACATTTTATCATTCACTTTGTTAAAACTATATAATCACACATTTTTAATTTTAAATTCATAAATACCCTAATGAAACTCAAAGCTCTTGGGACATTTGTTTTCCTACTTATGTATTTTTAAATCATGAAAGTCTCTTACTTATTAGTTCAATTCAATGACCATTTCCAGGCCTACAGTTCAAGTGACATGCTAGTTCTGGAGAGGGAAGGCACAATATCCGACTGACTCACCACTGCTTCACCTGCTTTCCTGCGATTCCCAGTCCCAGTCCCACAGCATCACTGCCAGTGAGTACCTGGTGTGGAGGCTGGGGCAGGGATGCGGGGGAGGGAGGAAGGGAGGAGTGTGGCCAGCTGCCTCACCTCAGCCCGCACTATTCTGTCCACGATGGTCTCCAGGATTTCCAGCTTACTGCACTTCACAACACCCTCGAAATACTGTGAACGGTGCTGGAGGGCCTGGGTCACTGTGATATCTAGGTTATTGTAGGTTTTTTCAGCAGCAAGGTTCTGTAATAAAGTAACAATGAATTATGTCCTTTTATTTCCATTTACATTAATAACCAAAATCAGTTAAGTTTAAAGGGACCTGATCTTTAAAAACATTAATGTTCATCTTATGTCAGTTTAGATACAGGTTAGAACATGCCGCTGGTGTTATTTCATCATTAATAACTACAGCTTACGACAGATGAGGTATACCTTTGTTGTGGAGCAACCTTGATACATAGTGTCTATGTATCAAGGTTGATACACTACCCCACCCAAGGCTCTATAGCCTGAGCGAATCAAGTCTTTGGAGAGGTGGACTAACATTTGCAAAGGATAAGAAGCGCCCTACGGTGCCGGCAACGAGGGGCTTTCCCTGTGAGCCCAGGGAGCAGGGTTTCCTCAGGATCAGACATCATGGAGGAAGGGCAGGCCAGACGGGCCCCAGATGCACATGGCTTTAACCTCAGAGGGTCCTACTCAACCAGATTCCACTTAGTCTATTTTTTGATGTCTGTTATTGTTAAGCAGAATAAATGAAACAAAAGGGTTTGAGACAGCTGGCTGAAAAGAAATATTTACCGCTGGGATCCAACATTAGGTCAAAAAATGATGAGCACAGTTGGGCCTATCAGAGTTTCAGTTCCCTTTCTTAGAAATACCATAAAACTCTAAGGAAGTGCATTTATTTTTTTTAAAAGATTTTACTTGACAGAACACAAACAGGGGAAACTGCCAGGCAGAGAGAGAAGCAGACTCCTTGCTGAGCAGGGAGCTTGATACAGGCCTGGATCCAGGACCCTGGGATCATGACCTGAGCCGAAGGCAAACGTTCCACCGACTGAGTCACCTAGGTGCCCCTAAGGAAGTGCATTTAAAATGAATGAGGAAAAGCAAGCATCCAGTGGAAAGATGTAGCACTACCTCTAGTAGATTTACATCAGGGATTAAAATGTAGGACTTTTGGGGCACCTGGGTGACTCAGGTGGTTAAGGATCTACCTTCAGCTCAGGTTATGATCCCAGGGTCCTGGGATTGAGCTCCCTGCGCAGTGGGGAGTCTGCTTCTCCCTCTCCCTCTGCCACTCTCTGCTCATTCATGTGCTCTAATAAATCAAATCTTTAAAAAAAAAAAATATATATATATATATATATAAAAAAAACAGGACTTTAAGTTTCAATACTTTTGCTTTCTTCTTTAGAATAGTGCTTCCCAATCAGCAAACAATGGGATCTATCTAGCAAGGGATTCCCGAAATCATGTGTGCACCAAGCACTTGCCTGTTGGCAGAATTAACATTTCATACACAGAAATAGGGCAATTTAAGATACTTACACATGCTGCAGTGATGGATAAACTACACATGAACTGAAAAGATGACTATATAATGCTAATATATTATTTACTGCTAAGCCTAGTGAACGCTAAGTACAATGAGTATGGGCAGTCTATGGAATCTGATCCGCACATCCAGAAAAGCTATGTTTTAAATACATTCTAGATGACAGGTGTGACAAAATTAAAAATACTTACAATTACATCAAATTTGGAATAAATATCTACAACTTTTCCTAAAAATGAAAACATATGTTAGAAAAATATCTTGGAAACAAAAAATAACATTTAAAATCCATCTCAACCAGACACTAGCAATTAACAACCTTGCTAAATAACAAATTTGTCTAAATAAACATGAAATCACATCCTAATGGAAAATGTGAAGATAAGCCAGTTTAGAGTTCTCATTAACCTGAATGTTCCTTGGTGCTGACTTGATCCGCCATATCCAAATTATCATCCCCAACCCCTGCCCACCACCCGCCCGATCTGATCAGTTGACCACTTAACAATAGGTCTGCCCCCAGAAGACAAAGCATGGTCTCTGTTGCCCTCGTGTGACCAAACCCCCTACCTGACTCATCCACCACAGGCAAGGCCGACACTCGTCTTTCTACAAAGACGTTCAAGGCTTTAATGATGGGAGTGTCTGGGTGGATAAAGGCGATGTTGTGGTAGGTCCCAATTCCAAGGGCATCCAGGTTCTGCTTCATGAAGGCAGGCTTTGGCATATCAGACATCTAAACAGGAAGATAAATACAAGTGCTCTAGAGCCCAGACAGACCTTTATAATGTTCACATGTCCACACTTGGACGAAAAACTATGTATAACACATTATAAGTTAGTGTTCTCTACCAATCTACCCAGATGGCTGAATTAACATGGAAATATTACATATAAAAATCGTAGTTCTTGTTCAAATCGGCTGATAGGTCTAAACTTATATTTAACTACTTAGTAAAATAGTGTAGAGCACGCACATTGTGATGTTCCCTTCTCTTTCACTCATTGAAAATGTGGAAAGAAGAGGGAAGAAGAGGTCTCTTTGGAAATTAAGACCCATAGCCACCAAGAATCCTTTACTCTTATGTCCTGCCGTCAGCACTAAATACATTTGTGAAGAACCCCTACAGTTCCAAACCCAGAGCGTTTGGTGGGAGCAGTCTGTGCTGCGGCTAAGTTAGTCCTCACCCCGTCCCACCCTACTCCTGCATTCTCCTCTGGAGGACTTCAGCTTGTGATTACTAGGAGCAAGGAACAAGCCAGCTGAACAGAATTGAAAGAACCTTTGAAAGTTCACTTTTCTTTTCATGGGCTGTTTTAGAGGAGGAGGGAGAAGTCAGAAGAGAGAAGTCTAGGGTCACGTTTGACTAAAACAAAATAAGGTCTACGGTTTCAAAAATCCACCTTGTATAAAGGGTATGGTTGGTTCCGTCCTCCTGGTGTACCTTATAATTATCAGGAAAAGATGAACAATTAGAAGAAACAAAATGTTCAAGTCAAAGAGTTCATCAATATTCAAATCATGAGAATCCTAGAAATTTAGAGAAAAAAAGAAAGACCTATTAGGTCATCTAGCCCATCGTGATGCAGGATAACCCCTGTTCCATTCCACGCTTAGGCTAACTGTCAAATGTCTCCAAGGGTAAGGTCACTTTTTCTCAGAAAATGATCTCAATTCAGAAAAAAAAAAAAAAAATCAGGGTCTGAAATTTATATAAAATTCTGTATTTTCATCTGAAAACCTCTAATGGAATATTCTAAGAGCAGGATTTAATTACCATATTGGCCCAAATATAAGGCAGTATTGCAGAGGCATCCTCCTCTACTCTCCCCAAGGCCTGCCTCCTGCGGGGACTTCTGGTCTGCGGCATTGTGGCCATGAATACGGGCTGGACTGGACCTCGTGGCATCTGGGAGACCTGGGGTGGGTTTAACCCCTGGGGCCTGAGCTACATCACAGCCCGCTGGCAAGGGCCTCCCTGCTGGCAAGGCTGCAGTGGGGAGGGAGGCCGCCGCTCAGAAACTGCTCTGCCACTTGCCAGCGGTGACCCAAAAAGTCACTTCACCACCTATTAAATGGGATTAATAAAAATACCTACCTGGGGAGGCAGAGGTGTGGATTAGCTGTGTCTGGTGAAGCGCTCAGGAGAGTAGCTGACACGTCATCAATGCTTGTATATAGCTCTCATGATTAACGTTATCTTAACGTGATTCCTCTGAGGAGTAGAGGGGCTGACAGCCTGACACATGTAGGCCTTGCCCTGGGTCCCACTCAGCCTTGATGCTGAGGCGGCTCCGCAAGCAGAGGTGATGTCTGAGCCACAATCTTCATACGCCCCTAATTGTCCCACCATCTCTATACTACGTGTTTTGGTAAATTTCCTACCTTCTTTCTTGGCATTTATTTAACCATGAAGAGAGTTAGTTTTACATGTAAACTACTAAAATGTAGAAGTGGCTTGATGGACAAGGGATTTCTCCTTATTACCGAACCCTCTGTGCTTCTGCCTGGCAAAATTGAGGCAGGGCTCCAGGAGAAGGAGCACTGACTCCTTTGTATCACACTAGAAATGCTCTTTTACTTCCTTAATGGAAGGATATGGGGAAGCTAATGTGATGTAGATTTTTAATATCTATTAAGTTCTTTGACTTCACAGGGCGCCTGGGTGGCTCAGTAGGTTAAGCATCTGACCCTGTGATTTCCACTCAGGTCATGATCTCAGGGTTGTGAGATCAAGCCCCCTGGTGGCCCTCTGCACTCAGCGTGGAGTCTGCTTAAAAGTCTCTCTCTGTCCTCTTTTCTCTCTAAAATAAATAAAATCTCCCATCCAAGTACTAACCAGGCCCAACCCTGCTTAGCTTCCAAGATCAGATGAGATTGGGCGTATTCAGGGTGGTATGGCCGTAGACAAAATAAATAAAATCTTAAAAAAAAAAAAAATGACTTCATGTCATCTCTTCTGAACCATGAATGATGCCTCCTACTGGTCCTAGCTAACCAACTACTTCTAGCCTCAAATTCACTGCATATAATCTAAATGAAAAAAAATTAAAGCCCTCTTGTAAATACTCTGGTCCTTCTGAGCCTCTTAAATATTGACCAAAGCGGTCAATATTATGATTAAGAAGACATCTCATTCCAAATGCAGTTGAGAAAAACCTATAGATAATAAAGCCTGAATTTGGACCAACATGGTACTCTCTTGCCAAAATTGTATTTGCTTTGTGTTTTTCTGTCACTGCAATTTACAGTAAGATAATCCCGGGGACAGTATTTTTCAAATGTTTCCAAAACCATGAAACCAATAAAGCATCATAAGGCAATTTGCTATAAATATTGGCTCAATTTATCTCACATAGCAGTTTCTTAATTAGAATGACTTGTATATTGCTTTACTGCCCTCATATTTTAGGCGATAAAATATTCTAACTTAAATAGAGAATTCCAAATGTTTTTATTATTTTGATACTTGCCCCGAAAAGCAATTGCTTTTTAATTGGAATCAACTTGGAGGATGTACAATTTAAATAGTAGTAAGTTGAGAAACTGCAGCTGAGAAATGGAGACCTCCTAACAATCCCAATTCCAAAATTAACAACGTCTCCTACTGAGGGTGACAGGAGCCAATTTACTTGAAGTAAATTAGTTAAAGTAGATGCAGCTACGTCTTTAGAAACACTAAAATCTACTTACAAAAAGCTGGAGGAACTTGAGGATTCTTTTGTGGGTAAGTATATAAAGTGCATTCCCACTGATAGGGTCAATAACTGGCAATCTGTGGATTTTATTTTTGATCAACGAGTATACAGCATCGAAGAGGCTGTGGGAAAAGCCATCAAAGTTGTTAGGAGGCTTTAAAGAAAGATGTAAAATTCTGGACCACCCCTGCTTTAGAAGCATTTTCAGTGTTTTCACATCAGAGCAACAAAAGGTTGACTGGACTTAAAGCAGTGTTCTGGAAAAGTTTTAAATTGGGTATCTCAGTAAATGTTTTGATTTTCCAGTCTGAGTTAATTCCAGATATGAGCACAAGCTACAGATCTCTAAGAGTGTGGTTTCCAACAGTACTGAACACTGCTGTCTAAGACACGGCAGGGCTGAACCCCTAGGGCCACTAAGGGAGGCCCAGGTGACAGGGAGCTTGGCCTAGGCCCCAAAGGAGCGGATGGGCTGCTCTGGCCTCTCCTGGGGCTGCCAACCAGCAGGCTGGTGGGTTTATCTGTTTTGTTTTGTTTTTTTAGGACTTGGAAATAAACTAATAAAATTCAGTATTCTACTTTTGCTTGCTAGTGCTTAGAGTTTGGAGAATATTTTCATACACTGTGGAAATGTATCAGAGCCTGGAAGGCCTGGGTCACCTGTCACATGCTGGGGCACACGTTCTCCCGACTACCTCTGGACCAACGTCTAGCTGAGGCAGACAGTCAACCCCTGGGAGAGCTGCTGTAATGTGCGTTCCTGGGCATGACCCTCCAGAGGCCATGTGGCAGGGGAAACCCAGCAATGGGCAGTATTATTAACAAGTTCCCCTGATGGTCTGTGTGGCAGTATGACCACTTTCCCAGCCTGTTATCGATCCCTGGGACAAACAATGGCTGATTGCTATTGTCTCTAAATTTGCTGAATTTAATATTTGGAATTATGGAGGCTGTCCCCTATGTAGATTTAAAAAAAAATCTATTGATCACAGAAACAAGAATCTGAAAGAATGTTTTCAAAGGAGAAAAACTTTACAAGTTTACCTTGCGTCTGGAGATATATTCACTAAAGGCTTAAATGTTTCTTGTAAATAAAGCTCTGTTTTTATAGAAAGAAAATATGCAATTAGTAACACATTTGCTGTCTGTAATTATTACACACATAAGGAATATTAAAATACTCTTCATTTTACAGAAAACTGTTAGAAGAATTAAAAACCAAAATCAAATCTAATTTACTGAATGCTACTGTATAAATCATACTTAGGATTATTTTAAACAACTTGTTAACTGTTTTCAGGATGCTGCCATCATGTAAAAGTTAAGTATTTCAAAACAGTATTACAATAGATGTAAAAATGACAAAGACAAGCAATTGGGTGTAAAAAGCAGTGCCAGGGGATCCCTGGGTGGCTCAGCAGTTTAGCGCCTGCCTTCGGACCAGGGCATGATCCTGGAGACCCGGGATCCAGCCCCACATCGGGCTCCCTGCATGGAGCCTGCTTCTCCCTCTGCCTGTGTCTCTGCCTCTCTGTGTCTCTCATGAATAAATAAATAAAATCTTAAAAAAAAAAAAAAAAAAAAAAAAAAGCAGTGCCAGCAGAGGTCACTAGAAGGCTACCAAAGGACTATCACCCTCCAGAGACTAAGCACTCACGAAAGCCTTTAAAACTAATTTTCATAGGTTAGAACACTCCTAAAACTTTTGTTCTAAGTTTTATTTTACCAAACTAATGCTCAAATCTGTATCCTGAGGACCTCAGTAGTCTTTACAAATTATCTTGCTAAAGATCCACTGTAATTAATTTGCCTTGTTGAGGTTTCTATACAGAAAGCACTCGAGAATATCTTGATATTAGCATTATTACTACCGAATACCATATAATATCAAACTATAAATATACTTCAATCTTGGTCTAACATTACTGATACAGTAGAGTTTGATAAGAAGTATCTCTCTTGGTATTAAGTTGTATATTCATAACAGGCCGTGCTAAGATATGGATCTTGTATTGTTGGACTTTGGTTTGACTTGATAAAGCCTTTATAAATCATATCTGTCACTCAATGGAACTTACAGGTTAAAGGGAATTAAAAGAGCCCCTTGCCCCTTAAGAGAGTTCTAATGGATGTTCAGATTTTGCAGGTGGCTAGTCATAAAGGTTGCTTATCATTGTAGGCAGATTTTCAATTTTTAATGAACATTTTTCTGTCTACAAGTCCTTCCGTTTCTATCCAGGCTTTTCTCTGAGCCGTCTACATAAGCCCTCCTCAAGGTCCGTATAGAGACGTGTGTGCAGGCCGGAAGTCCTCATTCAGAAGTGAGCGGTGGCTTGGCGGGGGCCCAAGGCAGGTTGACCCTATCCTTACATCCCAGTCTCATATATGAACTTGCTGCAGGTTCTCCAGAAATGTCCATTAAACAGAATGGATCGTTATTTACAATACTATGGTACACTATTGAGATTAAAATAGAAACGAATGTGTTAACTATATAGCTTATTAAGCAGAGAGAGAAGGATCTGTGATGTTAAAACATATTTTACATGCTAAGCAGAACATTTTTTCCCTGATATTAAAAGATTTTTAACACCTGATTGTGCTTACCCCTCCATGTTTCAATCTTATGTTCTTCTAATTCATAAATCTGTACCTGTAAATAAGAAAAATTCTTATTTACAAATGTTAACATATATAACAAAATAATTACTTCATAACTACTGCAGAGTTCCATAATTCAGCTGGTGGAAACAAAGATAATTCAGAAATACTGGAAATATAAAACGCTTTACATTTCGTTGAAGATAAATTATTTCTAAATTTAAAACATAATTAAGGGTGCCTGGCTGCCTCAGTCAATGGAGTGTACGACTCTTGATCTTAGGGTTGCAAGTTCGAGCTTCATGCTGAGTGTAGAGATTACGTAAAAAATAAAAAATCAGCGCACCTGGGTGGCTCAGTCAGTTAAAGCGTCTGCCTTCAGCTCAGGTCATGATCTCAGGGTCCTGGGATTGAGCCCTGCATCGGGCTTCCTGCTCAGAGGGGAACCTCCTCTCTATCCTGCTCCCTCTGCTTGTGCACTCTTTTTCTCTGTCACATAAATAAGACCTTAAAATTTTTAAAAAAATCTTTAAATTAAAAAAAAACCTAATACAAAAACTTCTGATACGCTATTTTTTATTTTATTTTTAAAAAGATGTTATTTATTCATGAGAGACAGAGAGAGAGAGAGAGAGAGAGAGGGAGAGAGGCAGACAAAGACACAGGCAGAGGGAGAAGCAGGCTCCATGCAAGGACCCCGACGTGGGACTCGATCCCAGGTCTCCAGGATTAGGCCCTGGACTAAAGGCGGCACTAAACCGCTGAGCCACCCGGGCTGCCCGAGTTTATTTATTTTTTTTAATGATTGTATTGATTTATTCATGAGAGACACACAGAGAGAGGCACAGACACAGGCAGAGGGAGAAGCAGGCTCCATGCGGGTAGCCTGATGCGGGACTTGATTTCAGGACCCTGGGATCACGCTCTGAGCTGAAGGAAGATGCTCAACCACTGAGTCACCCAGGTACCCCTACACTTGAGTTTAGTTTTTTATTTATTTATTTATTTATTTATTTATTTATTTATTTATTTCACACTTAAGTTTTAAAACACATATGGAGACATAGATTCATTCCTTCTTTTTTAAGGATACAGAAAATTTTCAGCATCTCTAGTTTAAAAAGGACAAATGGTTAAATCATGCTAAAATTAAGTTGTTAGATCAATTTATGCCTGACTGTATCAACCCATTTCCCCAAGACAGGGCATAAAATACCTAGAGGGTTAATTGGCACAGTATAAGAAAAAGTCACTTTGGGGCTGTTCAGCTTTGTTTCAAATCAACACTAGCCTTATTACTTCTTAGTTGCTATTTTTGGCCAAATTATTTAAGCTCTCCCTCTGTTTCCCTTCCTAAACAACTGGCTAAATAGGCCCTCTGAAGCCAGCTTCTGTGAGCATCTCACAAGAGAGCAGGAAACAGAGTACTCATCAGAAGAGCGGTCCCCACCACACTGTGGTTCTCCACCTCGCCCCTCTGGAGCTTTCCTCTCCCAGCTCAGCCTTTCAAAAAATTACGCCCATGTCAGCATTGTGTTGGGCCTAACAGGGATGCCTGTGATCAGAAAGCCTGGCCTCCTCTTAAAGCTTAAAATCCAGATGGCAGTAACATTAAGACAGTCCTATATAAAAAGGCCAGTGACAACTAAAGAAGAGTATGTACAGCTGACCCTTGAACAACATGTGGTTCAGGGTGCTGACCCTCGGGCAGTCAAAAATCCCCATGTAATGGGTAACTCCCCAAGAGTTAACTACTCTGAGCCTGCTGTTGACTGGAAGCTTTCCTGATAACATAAATGGTCGATTAACATATATTGTGTATGCTGTGTGTGTTATATACTATATTCTCACGATAAAGGTAAGCTAGAGAAAGGATTAAGAAAGCCATAAGGAAGAGAAAATACATTTACAGTCCTGTATATTTTTATTTCTTTTCTTAAAAAAAGTTTTATTTGAGAGAGAGAGAGAGAGAGAGAAAACGCACAAGCAGGGGGAGGGTGAGAGGGAGATGGAGAAGCAGACTCCTCCCCGAGCAGAGAGCCAGATGTGGGGCTCAATCCCAGGACCCTGAGATCATGACCTGAGCCAAAGGCAGACAACCGACTAAGCCCCCCAGGCACCCCAACAGTATTTATTGACAAACATCCTGCCACACTGTTCAACAGGCAACTGTGTGAAGCCATCCTCTAGAAGGCTCTGTGCACAGGGACGCACAGAGATGAACACAGGGCAGGCACGGAAAACAAAGAGGCAGCACATTTCAGCCAGCCCCTGCGTGATGGATGGGCTTTACATAAAGCAGAAAAACTCGACTAAAAGGCACGGAATGCAAAGACTTGCTCCTGTTCGAGCCACAGTGAAGACACAGAGGGCTAGAGAGCAGGACGGATGGGGACATAGCCGCATGCTGCCCCAACCATGCAATGGCCGATGGCCAGCCTGGATGGGTTCAAGCAGCAGAATGGTGACAGTGAAGCTCAAAGAAGGTGGCTTTCACAGCACCAGAGCCAGATGGAAACCCGGGTCCTAGGTGGTCAGTGAGGTCTATAATGCTGAGCGGTAGGGGCACAGGGGCCATAGGAAGGAAGGACAAAAGGTTCAGAGATGAATTAACAGATTAAACAGATGAATTAAACAGCTGCCAGACCACACTGGCTTTGATGATAGGTGACGGAAGGATAATATGAACAGTGGAGAAGAAAGCCTCACCGAGGATAAGGGAAGATGGTGTTTGTTTTATTTCAAGTTCCGGGTAGTTCACATACTATGTAGCACTGGTTTCAGGAATAGAATTCAGTGATTCATCACTTATATACAACACCCAGTGCTCATCCCAACAGGGGCCCTCCTTCATGCCCTCCCTCATCCAGCCCTCTCCCCAACCTCCCCTCTGGTAACCCTCAGTTTGTTCTCTAGAGTTAAGAGTCTCATGGTTTCTCTTGAGCGTGCGCTCTCACTCTTTTTTTTTCTACCTTATGTTCATCTATTTGCTACCTTATGTTCATCTATTTCTTAAATTCTATATGTAAGTGAAATCATATGGTATTTGAGTTATTTCACTTAGCATAATACTCTCTAGCTCTTTCCATGTCATTGCAAATGGCAAGGTTTTGTTCTTCAAGCATGTGGTTTTTGACACGGTTTACAGGTAGCACCTCTAGGTCTGGACCTCACTTAGGAAGTTCTGAGATGATGGCAGTACTCAGCTGAGCAGAGGCTTCCCGGCTCTTTGCCTGCACAGCCCCACAGGCCTTGAGCTGCAGGCACCAGGGTGGTGCCATTCCACTAACATGAGCGTCTGTGTTTGGCCCTGGGATGATGGGAAGGGGGTGTCTGTATGACACAAAGATGAGTAAGACCCAGTCCCCACCTCAAAGAACTCAAAATCTAGCAATCTATACACTAACAATGAAGCAGAAGAAAGAGAAATCAATGAATCAATCCCATTTACAATTGCACCAAAAACCATAAACCATTTAGGAGTAAACCTAAACAAAGAGGTAAAGGATCTGTGTACTCTGAAAACTACAGAACACTTGTGAAAGAAATTGAGGAAGACACACACACACACAAATGGAAAAATGTTCCATGCTCATGGAATGAAGAACAAATATTGTTAAAATGTCTATATTACCCAAAGCAATCTACATGTTCAATGCAGTCCCTATCAAAATACCATCAACACTTTTTACAGAGCTGGAACGAACAATCCTAAAATTTGTACGGAACCACAAAAGACCCTGAATAGCCAAAGGAATGTGGGGGGGGAAAAAAACAACCAAAACCTAAAGCTGGAGGCATCACAATTCTAGGCTTCAAGCTCTATTACAAAGCTGTAATCATCAAGACAGTATGGTACTGGCACAAAAACAGACACAGAGATCAATGGAACAGAATAGAGAACCAGAAATGGACCCTTAACTCTACGGTCAACTCATCTTTGACAAAGCAGGAAAGAATATCCAATGGAAAAAAAAGATAATCTCCTCAACAAGTGGTGTCAGGAAAATTGGGACAGCCACATGCAGAAGAATCAAATTAGACCACTTTCTTACATCATACACAAAAATAAATCAAAAGGGATGAAAGACCTATATGTGAGACAGGAATCCATCAAAATCCTAGAGAACACAGGCAACTTCTTACCAGACACATCTCCAGAGGCAAGGGAAACAAAAGCAAGAATGAATGACTGGGATTTCATCAAGATAAAAAGCTTCTGCACAGCAAAGGAAACAGTCAACAAAACCAAAAGGCAACCTACAGAATGGGAGGAGATATTTGCAAATGTCTTATCAGATACAGGGCTAGTTTCCAAAATCAATAAAGAACTTAACACCCAAAAAACAAAACCTCCAGTCAAGAAATGGGCAGAAGACATTTTTTCCAAAGACGACATACAAATGGCCAACAGACACTTGAAAAAAATGCTCCACATCACTTGATATTAGGGAAACACAAATCAAAACCACAATGAGGGCAGCCCGGTCCAGCGCCCCCTTCAGCTCAGGGCATGATCCTGGTGACCCAGGATCAAGTCCCACATCCGGCTCCCTGCATGGAGCCTGCTTCTCCCTCTGCCTGTGCCTCTGCTTCTCTCTCTTTCATGAATGAATAAATTAAAAAAATCTTTTTTTTTTTTTTAAAAAAGAAGAAAAACATAGCTTCTTAAAAAAAAAAAACAACAACAAAAAACCAAAACCACAATGAGACACCACCTCACACCTGTCAGAATGGCTAAAATTAACAAGTCAGGAAATGACAGATGTTGGCGAGGATGCAGAGAAAAGGGAGCACTTGTGCACTGTTGGTGGTGATGCAGACTGGTGCAGCCACTCTGGAAAACAGTATGGAGGTTCCTCAAAAAGTTAAAAATAGAACTGCCCTACAATCTAGCAATTGTACTTCTAGGTATTTACCCCAAAGAATATAAACATAGTGACTTAAAGAGGCACGTGTACCCCAATGTTTAGAGCAGCGATGTCCAAAATAGCCAAAATATGGAAAGAGCCCAGATGTCTGTCGACAGATGAATAGATAAAGAAGATGTGGTATAGATATACAATGGAATATTAGCCATCAAAAATAATGAAATCTTGCCATTTGCAACGATGTGGATAGAACTAGAGAGTATAACACTACGTGAAATAAGTAAAAAACAAGTATTATATGATTTTACTTGTATGTAGAATTTAAGAAACAAAACAGATGAATATAGGGGAATAGAGGGAAAAATTAAGATAAAGACAAAGTGAGGCAAACCATAACATATTCTTAACTCTAGGGAACAAACTGAGGGTCGCTGGAGGGGGGAGCAGGAGAGTGGGCATGAAGGAGGGCATGTGAGGTAATGAGCATTGGGTGTTATACGCAACTGATGTATCACTAAATTCCACCCCGAAACTAATAGTACAGTGTATGTTAACTAAATTGAATTTAAATAAAGAATTTTTAAAAGTTCATTTCCGTTTTGTGGAAAATCAGCCATAGAAAACTTTACAAAGGCCCTACAAAATCTTTCAAGTGTAAGTTCCCAATCTCACTGAAAATTCAATAGGAATAAGGTTGAAAATAAGCCTGGAGATCACCCAAAGGAGAATTAGCAAGTGCAGAATCAATAACACTAAAGCCTGAAGATGAACGTGCTATCAGAGACTGGTGGGATGGTGTCAAGTAGCCTGATGCACACGTGACTCAAGTCCCAGAAAAGAAAGAATGAGATAGAAAAAATTTTTGAAGAAAGAGTAGTCAGAAACTTCCCAAGTTAGGTGAAAGACCAACTCAGAACATCATGGAAATGCAGCATCCCTGAAGCAGGACACATAGAAGAGAAACCAGATGTGACCTCTGGTGATCAAACCCAGAGTGAAAGAGACAGCTCTTGAACCAGAAAGAAATGGTGTATGATCCAGAGGAGGGAAGGATAAAAATTTCTATTCGCTTCTCATCCAAAGCACTGGGAGGCCAAAAGACAGTATTACATCTTCAAAGTGTTAAAAACAACTGTTAAGTCAGTTTCCATAAAATGGCAAAAGTGTTCTGCAGGCATAAAGATGAAATCATGACACTGTCGGATGAACAAGAGCTGTGATGGTTCATCCCTGTGTGACTGTGTGACATGGACAGGGGTTCCTGGGACCTTGAGCGCCAGTGGCGGCGCACCAGACAGTGGGGAGAGAGGTACCAGGAGCCTTGGCATAAAAAGCTATGGATGCCTTTTAACTCGTTTTGTTTAAAATGAAAATAAGGGCAGATGAAATAGAACTATATTTTATGTAAAAAGTTCAGTATTCACTCCAAATAGATTGTGTTAAGTTAAAGTCGACATGGAAATTCCACATTCCAACCAGAAAAGTTCAGTGCAGAGAGGTATGGGTAGTATCAATGGAGCTCAATTGGCTATGATGGAAGGGACAGGACTACAGTAACCTCCAGCTGCAAACAACTAGAAAATGGGAAAAAATATGTGCAACTATCTTCAGACCCTGGACAACAGGCAGGGCAGGACTGCCACTCCTAGGGAGAAAGCAAGCAAACAAACCAACCCCCCAATCACCACATCTCTCCCCAGGCTGGGCAGCTGACCCAGCCAGGGCACAACACTCCTGCTGAGTTAGGAAGACAGAAACCAAAGTCTGGGTGAGATGGAGCCAAGTGGAATTTGTGGGCAGAAAACCAGACAGGAGGAGCTATCTAGAAAAGAGAGAGAAGGCGGTGCGGAGATCTCCTTGAATTTTTGACTGAATACTAAGCTGGGTGTGTCCGGTGAAGGACACGAGGCCAGGCTAATACTCACACTGAAAGATGTTGCATCTTGACCAGACAGAATGGAAAGTCCTTGCTAAACCACCAGAAAATTCCATGGAGATCCCAGGAACAAGTGTTGGTGAGAATGTAGAGAAAAGGGGACCCTCATGCATGGTTGTGGGAATGTAAATTGGTGCAGCCACTGCGGGAAACAACAGACTTTCCTCAAAAAATTAAAAATATAGCTATCGTATTAGCCAGCAATTTCACTCTGGGTATTTTTGAAAAACAAAACAAAATTGCAAATACTAATTTGAAAAGATATATGTACCCCCATGCTCGCTGCAGCATGATTTACAATAGCCAAGATATGGAAGCAACCCAAGTGTCCATTGATTAGATGAACAAAGATGTCACACAAACACTGGAATATTAGTCATAAAACAAGAATGAAATCTTGCCATTTAAATGCAACAATGTGGACATAGAGAGTATTATGCTAAGTGAAATAAGTCAAACAGAGAAAGACAAATATTATGTAATTTCACTTACATGTAGAATCTAAAGAACAAGTGAATAACAGAAATATAGATGCAAAGAACAACTGGTGGTCGCCAGAGGGGTGAAGGACAAGAGAAACAGGTGAAGAGGACGAAGAGGTATAGACTTCCAGTTATAACGTAAATAAATCATGGGAATATAGCCAATAAAATTGTAATAACTTTGTATGGTGACAGATGGTAACCAGACCTATCGTGCCAATCAGCTTGTGACATATAAAAATATTGACTCACTTTTGTACACCTGAAACTAATATAATATTGTATGTCAACTATAACTTAATGAAAAAAAGAAAAACTTGGGGCTGTATCTTTAGCCAACTACTTTTATAGAAATTTTGATTTAATTAACTACTGCTGAGATTTTTATTTTATTTTTTTAAGATTTGTTTTAGAGAGAGACCATGTGTGCAGAGGGAAAGAGTCTCAAGCAGACTCCCTACTGAGCTTGATCCCATGACCCTGAGATCAGGACCTGAGCCAGAACCAAGAGTCAAATGCTCAATGGACTGAGCCACCCAGGTGCCCCTTGCTGAGATTTTTAGTAAGGGTTTAGTTGCGTTTTATCAAAATATATCCAGTTAATAATCATACTTGTGTTGATTTTGCTAGTTCAAAAGCAGACATATGACTATCATAAGAAAACCAATACTCCCCTGCATTTGGTAGTGTTTAAGAAATCAGATATCTCGTATGAAATAAATATGGGATACTTACAAGATCTTTGGTAAAATTTAATTCTAAGAGTTCTGTTTTATTTTATTTTATGGAGAAATTTAATAATTGGGCAGTATTAACCATTACACGTAAAAAAGAATATTAAAAGGTAAATGTCTTTTACCTTTCAGATACCCAAAATATACAATTCTGTCCTTGCCCATCCTTGCCAAAAAGGCAGAAACATAACACCCTCCCACCTCTAAACAAAAGCAATCAACTCCCCAAACCAATCAAAACCAAAACTCAAACAAGCTGTAAAATCACAAAAATCACAGCATTAGATAAAAGGCCATATATGGTTCTCAAACTAAGCTCTTATGAAATAGCTGGACCAGAGTTCTCCCACTAAAGTCAGCCAGCAGCAATCTTTGTAACTGGCAGAAAAATATCAAAACTGAATTTCTCCAATTTTAACTTTTACTTCTTTAACCATACATAGAGTCCATATAGTTCTTGTTTAAAAAAAAAAATCTAGGGGGGGTCAGTGCATGAAGCTGCATGCAAATCGACAGGCCTGGGGTCATAAACTTGGTGGTACTTTCATCTCGAGAGAGGCCGTCAACAGCCACTGGGCCAGGGTGGTGTGAGGGGTTGCCTTCACCCATGGGTCCATGCAGTCACAATACTGCAACAAGCCCAGGCTGCTGCTAAAGATCATAAATTTAGTGACTGATTTACACCGAAGTGCCCTGCACATTATATATATTTGTAAAAATCAACTACCAGCACCACCACCCCTCTGCACATATACATAAATATATACAGTTCCAATGACTGTCATAGAGTTTCTGGCACTTACCATGGGTGATTTATAGTATCTATGTAGTATATTTATGAAATCTGTAATTGTTAGCATTCCTGGAACAAAGAATTATATGTTAAATATAAAACTGAAAAATTTCATATGATAAGCAAACCTGGAATAGTTTCCAGAAAACCTTCTAAAATATACTTTAAAAGTATATTACTTATATATTATTTAGGACTATTAGACTGTTAATTATCTACAACAAACTAAGATAAATTTCGCTGAAATTAAACCTGACACTAAGTACAAAGGAATCAACCATAGTATCTGGTAATTCAATGTTAGAAAGCTTACTAATAAGAAAAAAACAAAACAAAACAAAACAAAAAAAAACAAAAAGAAAGCTTACTAATATAAAACATCACAAAAGACTTGCAGCTACGTGTAAATAATTTAAAATGCTTTAAAATAAGGTAAGGGAATTCCAAAAGCTTTAGACACATGACACTTCTGGGGGCACTGGATTGTTTCCTGAAAAGCACTCTACAAACCTTGGTTCTTTATTTACTTAGCGCCTATTTATTAAGTGCCTACTACGTGCCAGACACCAGGACTACATAGATGAAGATAAGAAACTTGTCCTTGAGGAAACTGTCACCTAGAGTGGGAGGCAGACATAAACTGGTGATTTCAAAATAATGTGATGCACCCTGGGAGAGACAACATCACTGTCTGCTATGATCTGTGAGATGAGAAATGATGGAATTGAGGATATTTCTGATAGGAGAGCAATGATTTACCACAGGCATCCATCACATGTACATCACTTCATTTGCACCATCAGTAAGGTGTCTGCCAAAGAAGCGGGGATTGTCTTCAGGCACGGACACGTGAGCAAAAGAGGCCCAAAGTCAGGTGTCTGGGCACAGGGTCCCCTGCACACCCTGTTCCCTACGCTTGTGGGAACTGGCAAAGGCACGTAAGCTCCTTCAGGGAGCCAAGAGGGTACTGAATCAAAAGAAGCTGGAGAAATATGAAAAAGAAACTCAGTAGGAATATGTAAGTGTTTTGAATTTCCTGGTGACTCCCACCTTACCCAGGACGTAAAAGCCATAAAGTTCTTCAGCTTGGCAATATGTTTTCGAGGCTGGATTCCAAACCAGCACCAATTAGGATACCTTAGGCTTTCTTTCAGGTTCCCATTTCAGATTCCTCCCCAGGCCCACGATGCTTACCTACAAAACTTTGTTTCTTACTCTCCCACAGTGGCGCTGCTCGAACACCATTGGCTACTAAGGCAAAGAAGGCCTTTTTCACCTAAAGACAAACAGAAACAAAAACATAAAGTCCATTATGTCAGGGGGAAAATACCTTCAACTAAAATACCCAACCAGATCTTACCAATTATCTTCAATGTTTGGGCTTTTTAGTTTAAGAGGCTAAAGTAAACTGAATTTACTAACACTGGTAAAAATGCTTTTGTATTACATATATATATATATGATTTTATCTATTTCTTTGAGTGAGAGATCACGAACGGGGCGGGGTAGGGGCAGAGGGAGAAGCAGGCTCCTGTCTGGGCAGGGAGCCCAACGTGGGGCTGGACCCCAGGATCCTGGGATCATGACATGACCTGAGCCGAAGGCAGATACTTAACCAACTGAGACACCCAGGTGCCCGCTTTTGTATTATACATAAAGGCATA
This sequence comes from Canis aureus, assembly GCF_053574225.1. Taxonomy (NCBI): domain Eukaryota; kingdom Metazoa; phylum Chordata; class Mammalia; order Carnivora; family Canidae; genus Canis; species Canis aureus. Next base: position 51,206,270 of record NC_135625.1, on the reverse strand, counting down.
TAAGGACTGGAAATTTTTTGAAACTGAAACAACACAATTAACTTCAAAGATTTTTATCTCTAGATTTTGTAGACATAGACTGGATATAATTAAAACCATATAAAAGAATTACACTTCAGTTTAATTTCTCCTATGTGTGGTTATTAGTTCATGTGAAAACGCTGAAGTTACACCAAGATGAGCTGAAATGATAATCTGTCTCTCCTATGTTCAATAACAAAACAAACAAGTGTCCTTTCTCACGTCCTGGAGGCTGAGAAGAGGTTGAGAGATGTAACATACGTGCACTTTTGTATTATGTGGAGACAAACATGCAGCGTGTGCCTGTCGTGGGTCGGGCTCTGTTCAGGCTATGTGCATGTGTGGGGTCTCTGTGACCCACCGCGACAAACCCCCGCTCTGGGTGCCAGGTGTATGTGTGTGGGGGGTGTGGTTGTTAAAAACCAGCAGCTCAGTGCTCAAGATAACTCTTTAAATACCCAGAGCAAACAGACACAGGAAGAATGTTGACCTTTATTAATAACTGAAGAAATGAAGACTAAAGCAAGGTCAAAGTATCATTTAGAGCTACTAAATAGGCCAATATTGTTCAGTTACAGCATCTAATGCAGGTAAAGCCACTGGTGGCATTGGACATCATTAGGATATTTTCTGAGCCACAGCTTGTATCAAGAATCACAAATCATGTAGTCATCCTAAATTTTAGGAGTAGGAATCAAAGATGTTCAATGTGGCACTATCTCTAAGATTGAAATTAGAAATTGGAAAAATATATGCCAACAAAAAATATATTAAATACTGGATTACCAATGGGAAAAAAGTATCCAATTGTAAAACCATATTAAAGTAAAAGAAAGAGGGTTTATGGCAGTAAGAAACACAGACTATAAAACTATACATTATAATTATATAAAATGTCTTTAAATGAAAAAAGTCAAAGAGAAGCAAAAAATTAAACTATATTAAGGAGCTGGGACAGTGACAGTGTTTCTTTGACAAAATTTCAGTGTGGTATAGTTTTCTTTTTAACAAGAAAGAAAAAGGTTCTTCTCTCTCCCCCTGTATTCCAAACCCCTGCTAACTTAAGAACAAAGAAATGAGAGAATTACAGGAACCCAGAGCTTCTCATCAAACTAAGATTAATAATTCAGCAACTGTTTATGCCTTTATTATGACACATCTGGGCTTTGTGTGGCAGGAGTTACATAGATCCTTGGTTGACCCATGTGAATCCAGGGACAATGGGCAGGTGAGGAAATCTCTTTAATTATTGTCTATATTCGGCTCAGCCCAGGCCAGCACCGTGTCTTGATGAGGTACAAGACCATCGGGGATTCCATCTGTCAGCTGAATGAACAGCACAGGACTGGGAAAAGATGTAGGGCCAGTCGGGTGACACAGCAGAGAAACAGCAACTCAGTGGCATCCGTAAACTCAAGTATTTTTTGAACCACCTCTCAGATCAAGAATCACAAAAACATTTATGTTGCTTATGTAACTAAGTGGCACCCAGGGATGGTGGGCCCATTTGGAAGGTCTGCTATTTCGACCTGAATGACACTCCGGGAAGCCTTGATTGTAATCCTAGAAGATATCATAAAAAGAATATGGGGGAGAAGTCACAGATAAATATATTTTATTTTAATTAACTTATGATTTTATTTATTCATGAGAGAGGCAGAGACACAGATCCTCCATGGCACCCTAAGTGACCACAGCTGCCAAAAACCCATCCCAGAAGGTTGCAAGTCTGCCCAAGATGAAGTAACTAGAGAAGCTGGATAACACATACAGATCGCTGTTTGAGAGCCCAGCTTGCACCACAGGAGCAAGATTCGAGAAGCTACAATTCCCCAGAGAAGAGCGGCCTGTGACTCAAGCTCCACAGTCATTTTGGGATTTTTTTGAATCGTCTTCAAACGAGAATGTTAAGGCAAGGAGAATGTTAAGAATTTAAAGTGAAGGCCAATCTCATTTAACGTGAAAAGCTCCATCACCTCTGCAAGAGAAGGTAAAACCGACGAACAGGAAGGAAAACACTTGAAAGTAAAAAACCTCCCGCTTCTTTTCAATGGGTGAGGGCCAGACCAACTAGACGCTTCCGTGGGCTCAGGGCCTTGACCCTCTCTGAGCCTCCGCGATTTAAGTTACAAAACAGGACTAACAGATAATGTTTTCCTCACAAGTGACGACGCAGACCAACTGGGCTTGAACGTGAGGATATTCAGCACAGTGCCAACACCAAGAACCGAAAAGAACAAATGCTCTACTTTTGCACCCTAGAGCGATCCGGCCAGAAGCCGATGGAGAAAGACTCACGGTTTTCATTTCACCCCCGGACACCGTTGACCAGTCCATACGTGGTGGAGGGAGCCCCGGTGCTGTGCTCCAAAGACCCAAGACAACACTTCGAGGTGGGCGACACCCACCCAGGGTGCCCTGCGCAGAGCCGGCTGCCCTCAGCATCACCAAGCCTTCCGACACCTGGCTTTCTCACACCACGTGCGTGGAGCTGAAGTGCAATTTAAGACTCTCCTCAGAAAATTCTTCACAATTACAGAAGGCACAGGGTGTTACCAATTAACCAATAAACAGGATAAAAAGAAGGCTGGCACAATCGGGTTCCAATGTGCAGGACAGAGCTCTTCCCGTGGGGGCCGAGTACCTGTGAATACTTCAACTGGTATGCAATTTGCTCAAAGTGTTATCAGTTTTAAAATTTACTTTTTCATAGAATTTCCAAACAACTAAATGTGATAATTAGGAAAGTAAAAGACGGCAAATACAATTTTGATGTAGAAATGATTTTTTACAACAGTAAGCTCTAAGAGATTCTAACGCCTAACACCAAGTAGAACATTTGTGTTCCGAGAAAATGGGAATCGGGTTCCTCTCTGAGGCTTCACTGCTCTCTATATGGTTTTACCCCGATTTTCAGTAATTAAGTGGGGCTTTTAAAATTAATGCTGACGGACAGCTAAAGCTCTATAAAACTGTCCCAATTTGGCTTCTTATTGGATTTTTATGCCAGAGCTTGTCCAGTGGATTTCACACTACCCGAGGCATCTCTCTTGTCCCTGGGAGCTGCGTGAGGGTGTCCAGCTTCCAAGGTGAGGGGTCCAAGACCTCCACTCTGACATGGTAAACTGGTTGATTTTTTTTTTTTTTTTGTGCTTCGATGTCATGAAATTCCTTCTCCTTCAAGTGAACTTACCTTCAATTCTACCTGTTAAAACTCAGCTGACCTTTACCTTCTAACTCCATAAGCAAACCTCCCCATGTCACTGCGGTCAGAGTGGACCCTGCCTTCCCTCCTCTCACCACATCTCATTCGGCCTGTTACCTCAGCAGTTTCCCTTGTGTCTCCTTCGGCTTAAAAATGGCATAGTAAAAACATTTCTGACAACTCTTCCCCTTGAAAAGTCAGCCCCAAGCTACAGGGCATGGAAGCTGGAACTGGGATGAACGGGGAGGGCGGCAGGAGAGAAAGCAGATGCAGGGAGGTTAATGAGTGACAAAGCCTCATAGGGGTGGGGTGGTGGCAGGGGGCCCAGACCACTCCCTGGACCCTGAAGTCCCAGGGCCAGTAAAAAACAAGAGACTTGTTTCAGATCAGGAAAGAGCCACAGCCACCGTCTACCACCACCAAAGGACCATTTTCTGGAGAAACTGCTCTGTAACTGCAGCGTGACGGATACAGATGCCTGGGCGCCACCGATGAGAAAGATCAGTGAGGCCCACCAAGAAGCCCCCTGGTGCGTCCACATGCGGTCTTGGTGCGCACCCGTGATTACCAACAGGAAGCCAAGACTCAGCAGACCCCTGACAGGACCCTGAACGCGGGGGCTGCACAAGCTCTGGCTATAGTTCTATAACCCGGAGGGATAAGAAAACAAAACAAAACTTCCCCAAAGCAGAGCCAAAAGGCAGAGAGGGCAGCCCAGTGGCTCAGCGGTTTAGCGCCGCCTTCAGCCCAGGGCCTGATCCTGGAGACCTGGGATAGAGTCACACGTGCCTGTGTCTCTGCCTTTCTCTCCCCCACCCACCCTGTCTCATGAATAAATAAAATCTTTAAAAACAAACATACAAGCTCCTACCAAAAAAAAAAAAAAAAAAAAAAAAAAAGGGCAAAAAGAGAGACAGGATACAAATATTAAAGGGTCAATTCAGGGAGCCCAAGACCCACTCCTGGAAGTCCCAGAGAGAGGAAACAGTATGAGGATGATTACTGGAGATGGGACTCAAGGAACAGACCCAACAGGCATGGGCACTGGGTTCCAAAGGCATATGGTGTGACCAGCAGGAGGAGTACAAAGGGCACAATGAGGCACATTAGTATGAGATTCTGGATTACCAGGTTTAAGAGAAAATCTCCAAATTTTATACATTTTATAAGAGGGAAAACTCTTATAAAGCTGGAGAATAGGGCAGCCCAGGTGGCTCAGCGGTTTAGCGCTGCCTTCAGCCCAAGGTGTGATCCTGGACCCCACGTCGGGTCCCTACATGGAGCTTGCTTCAACCTCTGCCTGTGTCTCTGCCCCTCTCTGTCTTTCATGAATAAATAAAATCTTTAAAAAAAAGCTGGAGAATAATTTTAAAAAATCACAACTGATTTCTCTTTAATACCTGCATCTAGAAGCAATGGAATGCCTTCAAAATTCTAAATAAAAATTATTATTTTTTAAAAGATTTTATTTATTCATGAGAGACACAGAGAGAAGAGAGAGAGAGAGAGGCAGGCAGGGACACAGGCAGAGGGAGAAGCAGGCTCCAAGCAGGGAGCCCGACGTGGGACTCAATCTGGGGTCTCCAGGATCAGGCCCTGGGCTGAAGGCAGTGCTAAACTGCTGAACCACCTGGGCTGCCCTAAAAATTATTTCGTTATGGAATTCTATACACAGCACTCTACACAGTGAGTATGAGACATTGAGACACTTAAAATTGCACACAATTACCTGCCATGCATCTGTCCCTGGGACATATGAGGGCTTCATTCATATGCTGGAGCCCTCATTCCCAATAGTGATGGCATCTGGAGGTGGGGCCTTCTGGAAGCGATTCAGTTTAGGTGAGGTCATGACGGTGGGGACCCCACGATGGGATTAGTGGCAGAGCTCTGGGCTGTGAGGACAGTGAGAAGACAGCCATCTGCAAGCCAGGAAGGGAGTCCTCCCTGGGGACCCCAACCGACCACCGCTCCATGCAGGGCTCACAGCCTCCCCACTTGTGTGAAGTAAATCCCTGCTGCTTACACCCCCCAGGCTGTGCTGGTGTGTCACGGTAGCCCAAGGGAAAGTCTACGGGAAAATCTGTTCCCCCGCAAAAGAGGGAACAAATCAAGGAAGCAGAAAGTACGTGTTCAAAAGACAGGGGCTGCAATGAAGAAGTGGGATGTAGTATCCCCGGCCTCGGGAGACAGCGATGAGCAGGCTGGGGAGCAGAAAGACCACGGACCCAAAGGAGTGGCTCCAAATGGACCTGAAAACGTGTCCGACAGGTCTGACCTCCCAGAAAATTCCATCAAGAAGTTTAAAGGCGTGGAAAGGCATAGATGGTCAAAATAAAAAAAGAGTTCTAAACTCCAGGAGTAATACTGAATTGCGCACAAAGGGAAACATAAACATAACTAGTCTCCGCTAGGCTTGGCAGTGACTAAAACTGACAACTGTCAAAATAACGACAGCAGGCCAGGAAAGACTTCACGGCCACCAGAGCCTGGCAACACCAGAGAGGAGGGCACAAAGGAGGCGACACAAGGAGCAGAAATAGCTGGTTGCCAACCCGGAAGGAAAACGTGCCTGGGGTCCACACCCCGAGGTCATATAGCAGTCCAGTCTTCCAGTCCAGATTCCATAGCCGAACTGGCTGTTTCTGGGCCATGTGGCAGGAGTGTGAGGAATGGTGACAGAGGCTGCCGTGCTTTACTGTAAGCTTTCTTGTACTACCCTGACCCTTGAAGTCACCCAGATCTCCTTTGAAAACCCACGCACGGGTCCCCAGCGTGCTGCACGCTGCCTGTGGGGTCAGCAGGTGCCCTCCCAGGTCAGCGTGGGCTTGCTGAGAGCAGGGTTGCAGCCTGTTCGTCCTCACAGTGCTTTGCCTGCCGCCCCACCCCCGCTTTATTCTTTTCTGGAACACTGATATGCTGTCATGTCCTTCGTTCTGCATCCCAGCTACTTATTCATTGGTCCTGAGAATAATTTAGCTTGTTGAGGAATCTTTCTGGATTTTATCCTCAGTCATCCCACCTGTGAATGAGGTGATGCCATCAGCAGTCAGTATTGAAGTCACTGTCCCAAATGCTGATGAGCAGAGTTAATCCTATGTTGCTTGCCTTGGGTTCCCCAGAAAGCAGAGCCTGGCTCCCACGTCCTTTATCTGGGAATGTTGGGAACGTGACCCCAGGAGCAGGTGTGGGGGACAGGCGGGAAACAGGCCAGCAGGTGAGCCAGCAGGCTGGTGGGTGGCTGACAGGCCACAGGTATGATGAGACGACTCGATTCCCCTGGGGATCTTCTGCAGACAGTCCACCCTGTGGATGCAAGGTGGAGGTGTGTACCTGCTGGCTTCTATCCTCCGTTGGCTAAGGAGGCTGGAGGGGTGCTGGCCAGCAGGGCTGAGGCACCGCCCCCCACAGGACCCGTGTGAGGCGAGGGGTAGCCAGAGTCACAAAAGGATTTTAAAATGGTGCACAAGAGGCATCCAAGGCAATTGGAAACCCTGCTCCAGGCAGGGAGATCTAATCAACATTCTTCTGAGGTCCATGATGAGCCATTAATTCACTCCCTGAGCTGACAGCCGGCAGTTCTGCATCTCATCCATCAGGACACCATGCTGGGCTCTGTCAGCTGTCTAGCTGACACCCAGATGTGCCTGTCCTGCTTTTCCCTCACCTATGGAACTGTCCAAAAAGGAAATCGGGCTTGACCTCTGTGACCTTTCTTGTCGATTCAGGACAGGTTCCTGGAGATGACTGGAGGTGACTAGAGATGACTACTTCTGTTACTTCTACTAATAATTCATTCACACGTCTTACCTGGGACTGGCACCACATTCCCCACCCACAGGCTCCCCACCCCAATCTTTTCTTTCATCTCTAGCCTGGGGCACAGAACACTTTTCACAATTCCTCTGATATCACTAACAGCTTGGCAATCTGCTTTCTATGTCCTTTTATTACACCAGAATGTGATTCATCTGGGTCAGAAAGCAAACTGGTTTAGTGCAGACAGGCACCCTCCTGTAATCTCTACACCCATCTCAGGCTTCAATTTCCTCTAATCACCATTTACTGTACTTTTTCCATTTTCAAGATCACTTTCCTTGATAGGGAAAAAAAGCACAAAAAGAGCCAAAGAGTTTTACTTTCCCTCTATCAGCGGCACCTGCAGCATGAAGCCTGAGCAACAGGCCTGGTCTCCTCATTCTTTCTTGCTTTTATTTATTTTTATTTAGTTACTTTTTGAAGAGGTGGGGAGGGGCCCAGGGAGAGGGAGAATCTTGGCAGGCTTCACGCACCACAGAGCCCAGAGTGGGACTTGACCTCATGACTCTGAGATCATGACCTGAGACAAAATCAAGAGTAGGTCGCTTAACTGACAGAGTCACCCAGGCACCCCACCCCTCTTCTTGCTTTTAAAATAAGCAACCTTCATTTACTCTTTCATTTTTTTAAAAAAAAATTACATTGATTGAAATAGTCTGAGCAACAAACTAGTGATGGGTCATAACTGAATGGAATACATACATTCACAAATGTATACTGACATAAATGATTGAATAAATAAACTGGAGAGAAGGCACAATGTCTTTGCAGAGGCAACTAACTTAGGTAGCCACTGTGCCCTCAAGGAGGTGGAGCACAGCCCTGCACCCAGTGACTTCCTTCTATGAGAGCAGCACGGAAGTGGAGAAACCTGACGAAGACACCTCAGCCAGGTGACCCACGTTAAGGTCAACAGTGATGAGACGCTCGAATAGTACACACCCTTGATGTGACAGGATGAAATGGCACCTTATCTCTGTGGTCTTCCTTCTAAAACCCATAATCCCAGTCTGATGGTGAGAAAAACATCAGGTAAATCCCAACAGCGGGGTATCCTACAGAGTACCTGTTCAATGCTCCTCAGAACCGTTAAGGCCACAGAAATAAGGAAAGTTTGAAAAACTGCCACAGGCAAGAAGAGCCTAAGGAGACGTGATGACCGAATGTCACAGAATAACCTAGGTGGGATCCTCGGGTAGAAAAATCAGGTAAAAAGTCAGGAAATCTCAATGAACTATAGGCTTTAGGTGATAATTATGTGTCAATATTGGTTTGGGAATTGTGACCAGTGTTTGCCACACTGATGACAGATGGCGGGAATGGGGGAACCCGGGCGTGGGGTGCCTGGGAGATCCACACTCACTTCACAACTTTTCTAGAAATCTACAACTACTCTAGAATAAACATTCTAGTAAAAATAGTTCGTAGAGTATTGCTAAAAAAGTCATCTTGCCATTGTGAGGGAAGGCCTGCGTAATTCTTAATGCTACCCCCTCAATCTTGGGAAGTTTTGTTTATTTTTGAGCCTCTCCTCACTCCTGAAGTGTCACTGTTTAGAATCTGAAAGCACCAAAATCCTAGCTTTCTCTCAACTATCAGGCTTTTCTGGAAGGGCTGGGACACGCCCTCCCCCTCTCTACTCCCTTAGGAGGCTGCTGTCTCTCGGCTCGACCTTTCCTGTCTGGCCTGTGACCGAATCTCTGGACCAACCGTGCATTACTGTAAGCTCGATCGCATGGTGACCAACTGCGGTGACTGTCCCAGATGTGGCATCTTGGGGGCCATGCCACTACTATCTGGATACATACTTTCTCTCCATGGCAACTTACGAAGATCCACAGAAGCAGTCTGTTTGGACCTGGCACAGGACACTCACCATGTCCTGGAGGCTACGCTGCCTTCCTGCTCTCGGCTTTCGAGCATCTGCAGAGATGCTCATTTTGACATTCCACATGCCACATGGGCACGCTACGTTGAGGACACTGTGCTGACTGGATCTAATGGGCATGAAGTAGTGATACTTCAGATGATGCCTCAGTGAGATATAAGAAAATCAGAGGGGGAGTTTCCAGGGTCAGGGAGGCTGGAAGCATTAGCAACAGCGCATTCAAGTTGTTGCTCTGCACACACCCTGCCAGCCAGCCATCACTAGGTAGGTCTTTCGGAAGCAACATGTACCACAAAGTGGCTACTCTGACACATTCACTGAATGGTCCATATAAGCAGAGTGACCAGAGCGAGGGAAGGCTCCTTGTCCACATGGGCCTATCACCTCAAAGTCAACACCAACACCAGGGATCCTCTATGAAGGCCCATGGCACATGTCCAGGGTTAAGAACAACAGCAGCAAAAACCCACACCTTCTTTTGCAGATACCTTCCTTCTGAGAAACAACTGCTGGCTGGCTATAGGGCCCTGGTAGAGCTGGAACCAACTGCAAAATGCTGAGTGACTCTGCAGCCTGAGTGCTCACTGTGCCTGGGTGTCACCTGCCTGTCGGGCAAACTGCCGGGTGTGCGTGGCAGCCAGGGCTCAGCTAGTGGAAAAGGTGGCTCAGGGACTGGGCTTGCACAGGGGCCTGTGAGCCCCCTCTTGTTCCTCCCATGCCTATAGGGGTGCTCCTTCAGATGGCTGCTGCTGGGGAAAGAACTGGCTGGCTTCACAGATGCTGCTCAGGGCAGGCTGGCCCCAGGTGGGGACATAGCTGTGGTACCCACTGAAAACAGGCAGCTACAGGACCCCAGGTGGGCAGAACTGCAGGTGGTACAATTGGTTTCCGCTGTCAGGACAGGGGGACAGCCAGAACACAGATGGAGGCTGGTGCCTGGTTAATCTGAGTAGGAAATGGGAATTTTGGGCAGCCCGGGTGGCTCAGCGGTTTAACGCTGCCTTCAGCCCAGGGCGTGATCCTGAAGACCCGGGATCAAGTCCCACATCGGGCCCCCTGCATCGGGCTCCCTGCATGCCTGCTTCTCCCTCTGCCCGTGTCTCTGTCTCTGCGTCTCTTATGAATAAATAAAATCTTAAAAAAAAAAAAAAAAAGAAAGGGGAATTTTGCCGAACCCAAACACAGGAGGCTGAGCCCGCCTCTCAAAGACAGAAGCTGGAGGCTGAAGCTACGTCCAAGGCTGTTCTTTCCCCTCATCTTTCATTCGCCTCTTCTCCTACGTCTTTCATTCGTCTCTTCTCCTACGTCTCTTCTAGTCCTCTTGGTTTCTGTGTGTCTAGAAGTCAGGGCTCTGACACTTTGTACCCTCAGGATAACATGGTCACAATACTTGTATGATTCTGCAACTTGCTTTTTTATTTAAAAACATACTCTTGACAAATATTTCTTCTGTTCTTCTTAGTGGCTGCAAGAAGTCGTATTCCATGACATGCCTATAACTGGGATTTATTTCACCAATCTCGAGATACGTAGGCTGTTTCTGGTTCTCTGGAGCCCCATGCTGTGTTCTCTGCTTGCTTTCTTCACTCTCGAGATGCATCAATGACTACTGCAGTCTATGTCTAGAAAATACACCTTTCAAATGCATGTTTAACTTTGCTCTACCCACAATAACCCTTGCCCCCTATTTCCCTGGTAACAAAGTTTAGTTCCTTCAAAGCCAACAATCTCACAGGATTCAGGACTTCCAGGGGATGATGCAAGCACAGCTTAATTAAGGCAGTGATATTACTGGATCAGCGACCTCCGACAACCCACAAAACATCACATTTTTCATGTATCATGCACTTCGGGTAAATTTTAAATTCGGAAGGAAGTCAATTCCATGGCAAGGGAAAAGCTGAGTAGGAGTGAAAGCAGACATGGGTCTTGCCAGCCATCACTTTTCTATTGGTGGGAAACCTAGCGTCAGGAGATCTGGTTCTTAAGAAAGTGATAACCCTTTGGGGGAATGGGAGTGAAGGTGAGATGGGTTGATCTAGTAGTTCTTTACTTTGGGAATTGAGAATTTCTAGCTATTTTACTGCTGAAATCTATGGTTACAGTTGTGAAGACCGTATTTCTTGAAGTTACTATCTGTCAAGTTCCCTATGTATTACTGTAGTGGATGCTTTCTTGTTGTGTCAAAGAATCAGAGAATCTGAGGGGTTTAGAAGAAACCTTGAAGGTTACCTGGTCTGAAGTAAATTTAGCTAAGTCATAGGGTGTAAGGTCAATTTACAGAAATCAGCTGTATTTCTGTATGATGACAAAAAAACAAAACAAAAAACCCCACCACAGCTGGAAAATAAAATTAAACAAGAACAAAGCTGTTTTCACGTTCCCGAGAGTCCTGTGTAGCACACACCAAGTGCAGGCAAAGTGGCTTGGGGAGCCCAGATGTCCTGAGTGGCCATAGGAGCAGCTGCAGGAGGGACAGCAGACCAGGCTGGGGGACAGGTGAGGACAGGCCCCGGAGCATGGGGCAGAGCCAGCTGAGTCTGGGCATGTATCTCCCAGGATGAACTGAGAGGCTGGGGTGAGCTCAGAACGGCACCTGCCCCCACCCCAGTTCTGCCAAGAAGCCAGCTGAGGCCATAGTCTGTGGGCCTTCACCTGAGTTCTACCCTGGCAGGGCCTTTCTGAGTCCTCCCTGGCCCTGCAGGGGGTCTCCCAGGGGCACACCCTAAAAAAGCACCCACTGTCCAAGAACTCCTGGCTCAGCGGCTGCTTTTGGGAGCAAAAGTGAAGCTACTCCTTTGTACAGATTTATGTACAGAGACACTAGATACCTGTGTGTATATACATGTTTATTACATCGGATGTAACGTGACTGTTATGGTGAATATATCATTCAGGACTTTCTATATATGATTGGTAGAGAATGAGCTGCAATAAGCACAAGTTTAATGCCAAAGTGATCAGGTTCAAATTTTTCTGCTAAAAGAGATCAATACAGTTCTTTCTCAGGTCATCATCTACCTTAGTCATTTTTTTCTTTTTAAACAATACGATCTCAAATTAATTTATTATATATTCTACTAAATAACTAAAAGATCAGGATATACTGAGGGAGACATACAGCTCAGGCTCTAACGTCCAAGACAGATCCCATTACTCACCAGCTCTGTGGGTTAAGTTACTAAATTCTAGAATTTGTGGGCTTAACTTTGTGATTTAAGTCCTTTGACTCCAGAACGAGTTTCCTTCTCTGGAGAAAGAGGACAGTGACAGCACATTCCTCCCACGGGTGGAGACAAAATGCAGACAAAAGCTCAGTGTGACACCTGACATATGCAAAGTGCTCAGCAAGCATCTGCTGGTGTCACCCGTACAGCATGCCAGCAGGTCGTGAAAACCGTGCACACTTACTTGTAAAGTAGTATCAAAGACCACAAGCTTTGAACTCGTGGGAACGATGTCATAACACTTGTGTGACCTCATGAAGCGCATGTAAACACCACTCTCTGAGTCTTCTGCTAAAAAGGAAAGAGAAAAAGGCATATATCAGCAACAACCAAGGACTTGCTATCAGCTGGAGAGGGCGTACGAGAAGCCGGCAGACTTAGTGGATGCTGGGACGGGCTTCGCGAGAGCGAGAAGGCAAGAGTGCTCACGCGGACTGATTCTATTCCACATGGCTCTGGAGGCCCTCGCCCGGACAGTAAGGAGACACACAGGTGTACAGATGGAAAAGGAGGTGGCAAAACTGTCTTTACTGGCAGACCATATGATTTTCTTACATAGAAAAGACCAAAGAATTGACAAAAAAGCTCCCAGATCTAAAAGAAATGAGGTGAGCCAGGTCACAGAATGCAGCATTACTAAAAACAAACACATAATTTATAAATAAAATATGTAATTTACATAAATGCTCAATGGAAAAATGGATCCACACAAGGAGACAAAGCACTGAAAACGGTAACCATGTGAATACACGGGTTATTTAAATCTCTGTAAATGTTAGTGGGCAGTTGGCAATGATCTAGGGTGGTCCAGCATACTGATAAGTGAACTGTGTGGCACCACCATCCATCTGATGGTATAGAAATCTATGCTTAATCTAGGCTTCGTCCTCGTCACATCATCTCCTTGGCCCTCACAGGTTTATCATGAGGTGCTGCAGGGTTTAACACAAATCTCTCTTTAATCCACCCACTTCCCTACCTCCAGGGCCACTGGCCTGGGTCCAATGATTGCCCCAACTTCCTAACTGGTCTTTCTGCTTCCAAGCTGTCCACACTGCATCCAGAATGCTTTTGCCAGATGCAAATCTGATCATGTAATGCCTCTGCTGGAAACAGTTGAACGGCTTTCGAAAAAGGCTCCTGGTGTGGCTTGGGGAGCCACACCCAGCCTGAAGGTGTGGCCACTCCAATGCCCTAACCTCACCTATCCAGTGCCCGCACCCCAGTGGCCTCCAGCTCCAAAGTCTTCACTTGGTCCCCTGCTGAATGCTATGTTCTCTTCTTCCAAGGGGCCTTCAACTACTGTCTCCTCCATCTTCAACACTTGGTCCATCTCTTCATGGTCCCATGAAATCCTCCCGTGGTAGACTGTAGCTCAAGGACGAGACTGAGAAGCTGTGGAACCAGAATCTAAGCCTGGTTGCCTCTTAATTCCAGAGCTACATTCTCGCCCACCACCCCCGCCTGCAGTGGCCTAACTCCTAAGTGGCTTCAAGGTGGAGCACAGAGTAGACTACCTCCAAGGGACTTCGACAGCTTCCCTTTGCCCACACTGATCTGTACACTTTGGGAAGATGGAGATTACCTGGGAAATATCTGGGGAAAAAAATTACTTTGTTGTATTTAGTAATCACCAAAGTAAGTATTAAATAGCATGACACTCACCAACTTTCCCAACTATGGCAAGGGGCTCGTTATTCTTTGTAGGTCCTGCTACAGTCAACTCTCTGTATGTGCCACCTGGCTTGCCAATTTCATGACAAACTATGTCTTTATTTTCAATCCTGGCCATTCTTCCAGGTTCTGGAATTCATAATCCTACTGTTCCAATCACCTCCTCGCCCGTTCCCTCCTCAAGTATCTCCCCTCCTGCTCGTGGAATAGTCAGGGTTGGTCTGGCATCCATGAACTTCATCTCTCCGCCTCCTGTTCCCACATCTAGGCAAACAGCTCCCTGCAAAGTTCCTACTGTATTTAATCTCGCTTTCTTGTATTTGTTCGTTCTGTTGTAACTTAAACATCCTTGCTTTCTTGTCCAATTTCAACCCAACCTCAAATGCCATATTATCCACAAAAAAAGTGAATATGAGTGCTCACTTTGGGCCAAGCATTTCATACCTTATACCTCCTTTAATTTACATAACAACGTGGAGGAGAATGCCTTAACTTCTTCACTTTATATGAGCAAACTGAGGTGAGGAGAAGCCGAGGAGCTGGCCTAAAGTCATATGCTCAGGAACTAAGGTGGGATTTAAATCTATATCCAGAACCCCAACACTTTCAAGAGACTGGGCAGCTTCATTTATGCACGCATATGCGTCTGCCAGAGGCCTGTGGAGTGCTAGCTCTATCAGGCACTGTCCCTGGGGGTGACACGGAAACGTGAACAAAACAGGCACGGTCTCTGCCCTCCAAGCACACACACTGGCAGAGAATGAGGGCACCTGGATATATGCCACGTGGCAGAAGCCCTGGACACGGGCAGACACAGGCAGACATGAGGTGGACACCCTGGACACGGGCAGACAACCAGCCCTGGGTCAGAAAGGCAAGGACATCTCATGACTTCCTCCTCTGAAGACTACTGACTCCACCCGTATTTCTCATCAGCTGTCATTTTATAGCTCATTCACGGCCATTTGTGTAGCTTTACTTCTTCTCCTTCTGGGCTGATCACTTCTCTGAAGGACCAAGATTTCACTCTCTGCTACATTAATTAACTCAGTAACTCTTTATTGCATCTGGTTTCACTGTGGGTTCTCCCAAAGCTGGTCAGTTTGGATTTGTATGATGCTTCTCTCATGATCTCAGTCATGGGGTCATGTGTTTTGGGAGGGAGGCCACAAGGTAAAGTGCCATCTCAACCCACCATATCAAGAGAATGTGCTGCCAGCATGACTTACCACCTGGGTCACCTGGCTCAGGCAGTGTCTGTCAGGTTTCTCTGCTGTGGAGAGACTTTCTCCTCCTTCCATGTGGCAGTTTTTGCAAAAACGTCACCATGTGTAGTCCATACTTAAAGGGTCAGGAATTATGCTCACCCTCGTTGAGGGCAGATCACCTACATAAATAATTTGAAATTCTTCTGCCTAGAATTATCTAAATGTATCAGTGTGGATTTATAATATTTATTTTAGACTTTGAGTTACAACCCAATACTATGTGAAGATGGGTCAGGAAGCCCAAGGGTGTCCCCTTGCAGTGGCTGACAGATCTGTGCATGGCTGGGGAGCACACTCCAAGTTCTGACAGCCTTCTGCCCTGGCTGTGACTTCCTGTAGGTACCCCCAGGACTTCCTTGCTCAGACACACGGCCTCCATCTCATCCAGGAGTCTGTGGAGAGCTGGGCCCTCTGGGGTCCCCTCTGGGAGAGTTTCCTCAATCAGCGATGCTGGGGTGAGGGGACCTCTCTCGGTCCTTGCCTGAACACACATCAGTCTTGAGTAATGTCTATCACCACCATCTTACATTAGCATGGTACTTCTGCTACAGCTCACGAACCAGGAAAACAGTAACAAGTTATTAACACAAGTCCATTTGTCATTCAGAATTCCTTAGTTTTTATCCAGGACGGCACATAACATTCAGCCTGGCTCCTCGGGCGCCTCTTGGCTGAGGCGGTTTCCTAGACGTTCCAATTGTCTTGATGGTCTTGAGGAATCCCAGGAGGCACTCGGGAAGGAGCCGGTTGATTGGAAAGTCTGACATGCTCCTCACAACTGGACTGGGGGTGTGGGGTTTGAGGAGGACCTACAACATTTTTTTTTAATGTAAGAAACTTGACCAAAGAAAGCAAAATGTTAAATCTGTAAAACAAATGATAATAAAATTTATTTTGGCCTGTGATAAGGAGAGAGATGATTACTGTAGTAAGAAGACAACGTCAATCACAAAAGTATTAGTATTTTAAGTTAGGAAAATAAAGTGAAATATTATCAACTGTCATGGCTTCCCTATACTGAGTATCGGCTTTCTGATTGTACGTGGCACCATCTGTATTATTTTCCCTATGATGAAATCTCAAATTACAACTGCAGAATGATATGCAATGAAATAGAAAATAATAACGTGGAGTTAAGCTAAAAACAAAAAAAAGAAAAAAAAAAAAAAAAAACCAAACCCCAAAACCATTCAACAATAACAGGTTGTTTGGAATGTGTTATTAAAATTCCTGAGAACACAAGAAGTTCAGACTCCCCTTATTCAAAGGGTAACTGGGGTTAAGATATTATCAGTGTTCCATTCTTGCTCCTGTTTTATGTCGCTGGACAGAAGCATAATTAGAGAGCATTACACAGGCAGTGAAATCTCACCACCCCTCCAACAACATGCGAACCCACTGCTGGTTGAGGCAACTGCTAACAAGCACTATTGGGAAGTAGAAAGTATATGTCCGAAGTGTCTCATTTGTGAACGTCAGCAAAAAGAATCCGAAAAATGCAGCATCTAAGTTTTAATGCGAACAATCCTATACCCTAGGTGAGGATGCGTGGAAGCCAGCATTTCCCTCAGAGAGGATCTGACCACACCCCACCTGCCCTCCTGGCCTCCTCTCCTACCCGTCCCCCGAGTCGTCCACTCTGAGATTGCATGGAGACTTCCTTTTCAGAGGAGTTTTTGAAGTTTGGAAAATTCAACTTTGGGAATGTGCTCCCTGGGTTTCCGCCTCTGCTCTGCTCCTGCTGTTCCCTCTTCTAAGAGAGCACTTTCCAGTCCCCCACCAGCTTCTGGAACCCCACCTGCCTTTTCTTAGCAGAAGAGTGGCTCCCCAAAATACATGCCCAGCTGGAAGGTCAGAAGGAGACTTTATTTGGAATAAGGGTCTTTACAGATGTAATCACAGTAAGGACCTTGGGATGAGATCAGGCTGGATTAGGCCGGGTCCTAAATCCAAAGACCTCTGATCTTATGACACAGAGAAGACGAGACCCAGAGAGAGGAGGAGGCCACGGGATGACATGACGAGGCAGAGGCTGAGTGACGCCGCCGCCACGGGCCCGGGGATGAGGCTCCAGAAGCTAAGAGAGAGAGGCAGAGCACACAGATGCCCCTCAGAGGAGGGGACTGCCACTGTCACCTGGAATCCAGTTCTGCTGTTCGAAGCTGCCACGTCTGTGGGACGTGGCGATGGTGGCCTCGGAAAACTGATGCAGCCTCCGAACTGAGTTCAAAGGCCCGGACAGTTTCCTGAGGAGTCTTAAAGTCAGAAGTAACTGCTCATTTTGGCATTGTCACTCGTGCTTCGGGAGTAATTCGGGTCTGGAGTCATCGTGTGCCTTGCACCAAAGTTACAGTCTGCTTTCCTTTTAGATGGCAGCCTCCTGAGGCACTGGCCAGGCTCCCAACCCCCAAACTCCTTGAAGGTGCTGGCAAGAGCTCACACCTGCTGAGTAGTGGCAGGTCAACGAAAGGCTTGTAAGGAAAATGCAGAGGGCCGAGTAGGAGTCCGGGATTCCTGTACTGTGTGTGTCTGTCCTTCCAGAGAAAAACCATAACACGGGATCCCTGGGTGGCGCAGCGGTTTAGCGCCTGCCTTTGGCACAGGGCGCGATCCTGGAGACCCTGGATAAAATCCCATATCGGGCTCCCGGTGCATGGAGCCTGCTTCTCCCTCTGCCTGTGTGTCTGCCTCTCTCTCTGTGTGACTATCATAAATTAAAAAAAAAAAAAAAAGAAAAACCATAACAGAGGCCCATGTTTAAAATACTGGTGAGTCTAGATTCAGTGATCAGTAAAGAAAGTTTATAGACCCTTGTAAGACTGAAGAATTGAAAATGGACATTTTTTTTGGTCATAGAAAGAATACATCTATGTAATGGCCCCATGTAATTTTTTTTTAAAGCACAACATCATTAATCTAAAGCTTTGAAAGTGTTTGCCAGCATATTTTATATTGAAACTATTTCCGAATTCTCTTGGACAAAAAAATATAACGGAGTTGAATACAACTGCAGAAGACATTAAAATGTTCACACTATTGTATATATTAAAACCTGAAAATACAGCAAAACAACTTGATGAATTCACATTTCAGAGATAATCTCTAAAGTCATAAATCATTTTTTATATAATCTATTTACACAGAATTTTAATTTAGAAGAATTTGTAAAAGAATGAATTCTATGACGGTGTGAATCTTTGGTATTTCTAGCCTTCACTGTATGAAAACCAAGGACAGACTGTCACTGATAATTAGTCTAAAAAATGGCAGGATGAGGTGGCAGGTGGAAGGTGCTGAAAGGCTGGCTGGGAGTGGCTCGCAGATGGCTCACTGGTGGGGACGGGAGAGAAAGGAGCAGGGGCTGGTTCCAGTGACCTCCTGATTCCCGAAGCATGTGTCACACCTGTAGCACCTGCTAGGGTTCATCCTGCCTGCGCTGGGCCAGTGTCCCTGCAAACTGCTTGACTGATTCCAAGTCGGGGGACGTAATTCAAGCCCATACGGGAGACTGACTGCTTCTGTTGCTCTGCTGTCATAACTCAGCTGTGGGCATCCTCCCTGGCAAACGAAAACCGCCAGCCAGTTCAGACTTTATTATTGTGGGAACTGGGGGCTTCTAGGACCGAGGGAAGGGTGGGACCCTCAAAGGGACCAGTGGCCTCTCCTCGGGGGCCGGCTTCTCATGCCACTTACTATCTAGCCACCACTGAGAAGAGGCTCTGCTCGGCAATGGCCAGCAACATACACCCGGCTCCACCCCACATGTTGCCTCCTTCATTTACCATGACTGAACACTGCTCTTAAGTCATCACAGGCCAGAGCAACAGACCCAACTCACGTCTCAAAGAGCGGAGTGTGCATTTTTTAAAATGAGATTGATTTTAGAGAGAAAGCGAGAGCACACAAGCAGGAGGGACAGAGGAGAGGGAGAGAATCTTAAGCAGACTCCACACTGAGCGCAGAGCCCCAGGTAGGGCTTGATCTTATGACCCCAAGATCACCACTTGAGCCAAAAACAAGAGTTGGATGTTTAACAGACTGTACCACGCAGGCGCCCCGGGATGAAGACATTTTAAAACAAAATCCACACATCACCTCAAACTTCACTTACAACCCCAGAAACCAAAATTTTGTCCCACTCCTTATTTCCAATCCTCATAATTTTAACTTAATACACAGACATTTCATTGAACGATCCATGAACGTCAATTTAGTTTTTTAAAGATATTTTTATTCTTTACATTTTGAAACACATTTTCTATATACTTATGGTGTCTTATTTTTTTTTTTACAAAACCACTTAAAACAGTTGAGCAAGAAATAACCAAAAACGGGAACATAGAACTTTACAAAGGAAAGCCCAAACTCACAGTTTTCCTAAAGTGCTTAGAAGCACGAATGTTAACAAAGTCAATGCTTAAATATAATTTTACAGGTATAAGGTTTACCCACTTATTGGTGTTTTCCAAGAACTAGGATCTTGTTTTTGTTAAGAGGCAGCCAGATAAATGAAGTGTGTTAGATTTTTTTCTCTCTATGCTTTTTACATTTGGTTTTGCGTGTTCTGGCACAGAATCCCCACCCACCAAAAGGGAAGCGCATTGGCTTTCCCAGGAAGGGCGATCAAAGACTCAGTAGCAAAGAAGTGTGGGTAGGTAAAGGCACACAGTCTTCTCAGCTCAAAACTGGCTGCAATAAATGCCTAAGGGCCGTCACAAAGCTGTGACCTTGCAATTACATGTGATTCCCATTCATTTTAAAACAGCTTCGCGTCGAATTCTGGGACCACACGATTGAAGCGTCCACCCTAGCCAATGTTCCCTTAGGATACAGGCCATTGAAGCAGGGTGAGGCTCAAGCCCCTGGGCCCCTGGTCCGCAGGGTGGGGCCTCCCTGGCAGGGACAGTGCCAGCAACCCCCTCACAGCTGCCCAGGGGCTTCTGCAAGTAGGTTTCCAGCAACTTAAAGACGTTTTTTTCTTCCTTTGGCTTAAAGATTTTGTTATAGAAATATACGTTGACCTTGATCGACTGCTATTTCGATATCTACAGAGATGACCAGGGCCCTCGTTCCTTTAACCTGCAGATGTTAATTCCTTGATGATTTCTTTTTTTTTTTAATTTTTTTAAATTTTTATTTATTTATGATAGTCACACAGAAAGAGAGAGAAGCAGAGACATAGGCAGAGGGAGAAGCAGGCTCCATGCACCGGGAGCCCGACGTGGGATTCGATCCCAGGTCTCCAGGATCACGCCCCGGGCCAAAGGCAGGCGTTAAACCGCTGCGCCACCCAGGGATCCCTCCTTGATGATTTCTTTTTTTCTTTTTTTTTTTTTTAATTTTTATTTATTTATGATAGTCACAGAGAGAGAGAGAGAGGCAGAGACACAGGCAGAGGGAGAAGCAGGCTCCATGCACCAGGAGCCCGATGTGGGATCCGATCCCGGGTCTCCAGGATCGCGCCCCGGGCCAAAGGCAGGCGCCAAACCGCTGCGCCACCCAGGGATCCCCCTCCTTGATGATTTCTTAATAAACTGCAGTCTTCTTGCATTCCCAGAACAGCATGTAGGTTGGTCACTGTGCAACCTGGGGCTCCTTCTGCTGATGTTGATGCAGGGGCTCTGCCCATATTTTCAACTTAATCATTTGTTTTCTAATTTGTGTGCCATCCTCTGGTTTGGATGTCAGGATCAAGCTAGCATTCCAGAATGAGCTGCGAACCCATCATCTTTTTCTAAAATTGTGTAAACAACCTACACACAAACTGTTCCTTGAAGGCTTTACAGAACACACCCATCGACAGGCTGAACACCGGGCCTCTTTTGCAGGGCAGAAGGAAACCGAGGACTTTTCATTACCTGTTTTTTTTTTTTTTTTAAACAGCTTGGTTATTATTCCATGCCCTTCACCTATTTAAAGTGTACAATTCAACTAATTTTAAATTTCTTTTATGGTTGAGTTTTAAATTTATTGATACAGTTTGGTATACTCAAGTTTCTTTTAATGCTATTTCCTAAATCTTTGCATTTTTTAATTTTTTATTTGTTTTATATTATTTCATTTTATTTTTTAAAAGATTTTATTTATTTATTCATGAGAGACACAGAGAGAGAGGCAGAGACACAGGCAAAGGGAGAAGCAGGCTCCATGCAGGGAGCCCGACGCAGGACTCGATCCTGGGTCTCCAGGATAAGGCCCTGGGCGGAAGGCGGTGCTTAACCGCTGAGCCACTCAAGCTGCCCAATCTTTGCATTTTTAATTAAGGACCCCTCTGATTTCAGAAGCTTTGCATTTTCACTCATCACTTGACCCACTTTTCTGGGTCTTTTCCAAGAACCACACTTTGAGTTTTGCTGAGCGGGACGACTTTTTGCATGCCATTTCATTGACGGCTGTCATTTCAGTAGGATTTTAGAAGGGAAAAGAGATAAATGAATATATTTAGCAAATCATCTTGAGTCACAAGTGTGGCGGCCCAGTTCAGTCAATCTCATCAGGTGAGCTGCAGCCTCACCAGAGCCCCCGCAGCGTGCTGCAGTCTGAGATTCGGACACAATGCTGTTCTAACCCACAGTGACCCATTACCAGTTGGCCAGTGCTGAGATATTTGTCCATGAAAACATAAACATCTCTGGGGTTTAGCAATACAGTGGATCCCCCCAGCTACCTCTAACATGGCACATCATCTGCAGAGTGAGGTACTCACAGAAGATCCCTCTATAGGTTCACTGGCTTCTGGGGCTTTCCTGTGGTGCGGCGGGCCACTCTCCTCCCATGGGGACTCCAGGTACAGAGCATAGAAGGAAGAACAGGGCAGAGCTAGACCAAGCCTAGATTATAACTGCTACCACTTTCTGGGTGACCTCAGGCAAACTACTTAATGCCCTCAGCTCGCATTTCTTCATTCATAAAATGGGGTAACACCATCTTTCTTGCAGGGTGAGTGAGGGATGGACATAAACAAACGCCAACCTGATCACACACAGTGCTCATTCGGGGAGACGTCTGAGGTCACGGGTCCTAAAACTGTGGCGGAAGGAACCACTGGCTCCAGGTGACATGCTAATGGTGACTTTAATCTTTAAATTCCTGCTCAGCTGCCTCTTCGGTCCTTCTTGGGCCTTCATCACAGGGCTGTACCTGCAGACACTGTCCCGCTCAGCAGGTGCGGTAGTGAATGCTACACTTGCGTTACTTAATCCTCATATAATCCTATTAGCTAGGTGCTGCTAGTATGTCCCAGTTATAGATGGAGAAACTGCAGCTTGAAATAACCTGCCTGAAGTCCCGCAGCTTTTGGGTGGAAGGAACGGGTCTTCAAGCTGGCTCTGACCCAAGCTCTTGGCAACTATGACACTGATTATATATGCAACTCAAGGGGGGGGGTACACCATACATGTGCTCCAAAACTAGAGAAGTCTGTGCGAAAAGTGAGCGCCAAACACAGGGTGTAAAGAAGCATGAGACAATGTGGATATGTGTGTGCCAGACGAGGCCGTAATGGAATGATGAAACAGTTCATAGAAAAATATAGCATGTGACCTATAAACTAAGGACAGTGGCAGCTTACTGCTGGTTACAAATGACCAACATACGACCATGAACCAGGTAGTTACATAAACTCAGATTCACAGGAAATAGCTCACAGTGGGGGGCAGAAGCGGCACATGAAACAGATTAAAAAGTGACAAAATTTTAACCAAAAGGTCCCCAAATTAGTTTCCTCCAGCAAATGGACTCCCCCGTCCTTTGATTATCAGATATAAGCTAGGCTGCTTTTTCCCTGACATCACTGCCAGTGCAATCGCAGCCACAAAAGAAAGATCTAGAAGATGTTTTCCTCGGTTACCAGATTACGTAAGCGAGCCACCCCATTTCCACCCACTTCTGCCGTCCAGCAGTCGTTCAGCTGCTGTGCGCTCTGCCTCCATGTCCAGGGGGAGGGTCTCTGCACCCCTGGGAGGGCCCCCACAAGTCATCATCCTCCCCACACGCCCCCACCTGCAACTGCTCTGTGATTGATACACATTCACCCAGCAAATGGATTTCGTCTTTCACAGAAATGCCTTGTTTCTTTATAAGAAATAACTCTAACTACTTGAAGTACGCTAAGCTTAGGTGCCAGAGTAAAAGTTAAAAACCTTCAAAATATATATACGTGTGTGTACATACACATACACACAGGCGTGTATACATATGTTTGCACACGGAGCAAATATTTACTGAAAATGAAGCCTCATTCATCATAGCATCTTTGAAACCATGGCAAACCTAAGTTCTCAGTGCCCATCCTCACTGAGCGGACAAGTCAGTGACAAACACAAGTAAGTGCATTACTCCCTAACAGCCCCATCAAGAGAGAACATAGGAAGTCCTGCCTGGGGCTTTGGGAAAGGCTTCCCCCGGGAAGTGACACTTGGGCTGAGATCTGAAGGGAACTAGCAGGTGGCCAGGAGGAGAGGAAGCACAGCCCAGGGAGACGCCCAGCAGTGCCGAGGAACTAGGCAGAGGAACTAGGCAGGGTGGCTGCGGACAGGCGGGGGGAGACACAAGCAGGGGCGCAGAGGAGGGCGCCAGGAGAGGGCAGACAGCAGGTCCCGAAATTTGCGACCCCAGCCTAAAGGCGAGGGAGAGTCACTGAAGGCTTTCAAGCACGGGAGCGACAGATCAGTATGTGCGTCATGTAATCCCTCCAACAGCAGTGGGTAAGCCTGTGTGGAAGCGGCACTCGGACCACTGGCCTCAGGCAATGGGACCAGTGACAGTGGCAACGGTGAGAGGGCGAGCGAGCCAGAACATCATGCTTGTTAACACAAGCACAGTTGGGCAGATGTGCTGCCACTCACTGAATCCGGCTGGCGAGAAAAGAGGCGGTGGTGCTAGAGGCTGAAGCACATGGGCCGTCAGCCGGTCAGGCAGGTGACCAGGTCCTCGGGGAGACGCTGGGGTGTGCATCTGGCCATTGCCGGTCACGACACATTGTGCTTAGGGCACGGCATTAAAACACACACATTGTGCTAAGTGCACGGCATTAAAACACTGGGCAGCAGGCCCTGGGGTCACTAAGGCGATGGCAGCCAGTGAGGCAGTGACATGTGGGGGCGAGGAGGCCCCAGGCAGGGCCACGAGCAACTTCAATGTCCAGGGCTCAAGAAAGAAGAGTAAGAGCCATCAGGGAGATAAAATGGACTGCGTAGATATGGGACCATGAGGGTGCAGAGTGGGGCGCGGGGGCAGAGGCCGGCTCTGCGGACTGTCACCTCTTCAAAGTAAGAAGAGCCGTGACAGGTGTCCCCCCAGAGTCTGCACGATGCAGCCACTGACAACCCCCTCAGGGGAAACGGGCTGGTAACTGTATAGGAGGTGGGTGAACGGAAAGGATTTCTAAATACAAGATGATTTCGTGCTGGTTATGCACACAGGCTCAGGGCACAGGATGTGTTTGAAACTGGGTTCTCCACCTTCCCAGATACGTCCTCGAGGTAATTTACTGCACCTCTTACTGTCTTCATTTCTTCCTCTATAAAACAGGGATGATAAAAATATTTACCTCTCAAGGCTGATGTGAAGATTCAATAAATGTGGACACTTGCAACAGTGCTTGATATGCTTCACACACATCTCGGTTAGGAGAACCACAAAAAAGGGATATTAAAAAATCTTCCACTTCTTTCTAAGTAAAGTCCCAAAATTTATATCAGGTTTTCCCACTTTAAAACCCACAGGTAACATTTAAAGTTGCAGAGATGCTGCATAGTATCTTCAGGGACTGCTGCCCACACAGAGCTGCAGGATGGGTCGAGGGTCTGTACTGTGGTCCCCAGAGTGGTGGGGTCAGAGCAGAGCACCACCCAGGAACAGGTAAAGTCTGTCTTGAGAGGGAAGGTCAAGGAGATCCATCCATCACGGAGAGGGCCAGAATAATGACTTTCCAGTTACTTGTGAAGCCTGGAGGCAGGCCCCTCTTTCGAATGTCCCTGGGTCTTCTGGACTCTCCTCTGTATTTCAAGTAGTGGATCTTTCCATTTCAGGTAATAAAACCTCCCCAGCCTACGAGATGACTACTTTGTCTCATCAAATCTAAGATATACCATTAAACGTCAAGCTATAGCCTGACTTCAGAGACATTAAAACAAATACCCCAAATCTATTAAATACAACAAGTCTATTTATTTATTTTTTTATTTTTTTAAATTTTTATTTATTATTTATGATAGTCACAGAGAGAGAGAGAGGCAGAGACACAGGCAGAGGGAGAAGCAGGCTCCATGCACCGGGAGCCCGACGTGGGATTTGATCCCGGGTCTCCAGGATCGCGCCCTGGGCCAAAGGCAGGCGCCAAACCGCTGCGCCACCCAGGGATCCCTGGCAAGTCTTTAAATATGGGGCTAGCTGGAGAACAAAAATGTTAATTGTAAATGTTTCATAAAATTGTGACTACTTCTATTATTAAGAGAGAATCTCCTGCTGAAGATGAATATGTAAGCTCAGTAGGAAAGGGCAGAGTTCAAATGATCATCAGAGCCTTCCAATAATCTACAATAATCTTATCATTACGGGGGAGTGGCCAAGGGGTGAGTGCAAGGCGGTCACCCAAGCATCTCTACCACCAGAGGTCAGCACTCCTCACAGGAGCGCCAGCAGCCAACCCAGTGGACTCAGCTGAGCCTCACTGAGAGGGTGGCCCTAAGGCCAGGTGATGAGGGGGTGTCTGACAGGTCACCACAAAACACAGACGTATAATTCTTCCTGATGTTGGAGCAGTGTTTCTCAAACTTTTTTTCACTAGCCAATCCACCTCTGAAACTTCTCATACATTCTCCCCCTAACTGTCCCACCCCCATGAAACTTTAAAGCCACAGACACACTGTGTATCCATTCATGGACTGTGGCCCATTGAGAGCCACAAACCTGTTATAAAGCTGTTATATCAAAAAACTTCTGTCCCCTGACAAGAACCAGTCTTTGTTCACTTTGCTCCCCCAGTTAAGAATGAGTGAGTTTGGGTGGGCACGCATTTTTGGTTCTGTTAATTTACAGAGTGGCTGCTGGTTGCTTTAGGCGACCATTTTTTTAATTAGAAGGAAAAGTTCAAGTTCACTAAGTGTCAGGCCTTGTTTTAGATAGAAAACTCACAAAAGAAAAAAAAAAAAAAGATAGAAAACTCACAGCAAGCAAAACCCCAAGAGACTGTGGATTACCTAAGGATGCAGCGCCTTCATTACCAAAGTAGGCCTAAAGTTCTGAGATTCTTGACTGGAAAAATAATACTTTCCCTCCTAAAAAAAAAAAAAAAAAAAAAAAAAGGAGTCCCTTAATTCTTATATATTTTTGATCAGTGTAGACCCGGTTGACTAGCCTTGCTAGAAAAATGAGTTGGAGGTGAGTTCTGGAAAAATTACGCCTTGGACAATGCTGTGAAGGTGAAGAAGGGCATTGAGGACAGCAAGGATGGTCTGGGACCAGGGAGGAGTCAGGCAGCGAGGGAAGAGGGGAAAAGCCAGCTGCAGAGCCAGCTAAGTGGGGTGAGGCATCCACAACAAGTCACTAAAAACCCGAAATAAGTGAAGAGTCCGTGACAGCTGACGGGATAAGAGGGAAGCCGGGAGATAACACAGATAGCTCCAAGGGGCTGTAAAATTCTTGAAGTGGTGCCAGAATTACAGATTCACTAATTGTGAGTGAAAGGCTGGAACTCATCTACTTCATGGTGGTGTTCAGGTCCCTACGCGGTACTTGCGCTTGGTCCTGCCATTAAATAAGTTCATGACTGCTCATCCTGATAAAAACAAACACAAATCTAATGGACACATGAATAAAAAATTTGAAAAGCAAACACATATGGTGGCTGCTATGGGTAAGGCACTGTTCTCATCACTGTGCAT
Organism: Canis aureus; assembly: GCF_053574225.1. Lineage (NCBI taxonomy): Eukaryota > Metazoa > Chordata > Mammalia > Carnivora > Canidae > Canis > Canis aureus. The sequence goes on along the minus strand of NC_135625.1, from coordinate 51,179,283 downwards.
CCACGGAATCACGGAGGCCTCGCAACATTCCCCCAAGTGTGGAGATGCCGTCCTCACAATTCCCAACACTGCTGAGCACTTGCCATGTGCCAACCATCTCAGGCACGACGAACGGTAAGATGAATCGTGATAAAGGCATAGAGTGGGTATTGGGGATGGCCTCAAAAAGTGGGCAGGATCTGGTAGGGCTGGGCTGCATCACTGGTAGGATAGAGCCAGAGGAAAAGGAGGTCTTGCCCGTGCTATGACCAGGCACGCAAGGCATACAGAGCAGGGGTCTGGCAAACTACCCCTGGGAGTCAAATTTGGCCTGTTTTTTATTTTATTTTATTTTATTTATTTTTTTTTGGGGGGGCGTGTTTTTTAAATAAAGTTTCAGTGGAGCATCGCCTGTTGGGTTGAGTGTGGCCTTCAGTGGCTTTCTGCCTCGCTGCTACTTGGGCAAGCTGAGTAGTCGTGACACAGACAGAGACCATGTGGCCCTTTACAGAAGAAGTTTGCTCTGTTCCAGGGCCTTGTTATTCATGGAGGGGTCTATGAAGCAGCAGCACCTGGTAGCCTGGCAGAAATGCAGACCCTCAGGTCCCACCTCAAACCCACAGAATTAGTATCTGCCTCTTAAAAAAAAGATCTCTGTTGACTTCTGGCACACAGAGCTCTCTGATCACTGGCGTGTACGGCTGGGAGGAGGTGGTGAGGCTGCCGAGAAGAGAAGCACGCACTCATCCTACATATACATGGGAGACGGTGCTAAAGATCTTCCCCTAAAGGAGTGGTTCCTCTGTCAGAGTGGAAGGGTAAGAAGCATTGGCAGCAGAAAGTGGGCAGGCTGTTGGTGTCAGAATCCAGGCAGATGACCCTGACCAGGGACGGTGGATCGTGGTACAGCTTTTTCTCCCTTTCCAGAAGCAAATGATGTTTTAAGGGATGATTCCAACTTTACCAGTGCCTCCAGACTGTTTCTTTTTTTTTTTTTCAGACTGTTTCTAACAAATATAGTATCCATTATAATTGATTAGGAAATAGAAAAATACTTGGTAACCAAAATATTAGTCATCCTTTATGTCTGCATATACCAAACGTATCTCTGTCTAAGCAATGTGTCCAGAGCGCAAGGTGCACATTACAACATTAACTGGATAAGAAGGAAATTTAAAGATTTAATGAGGATCTATTCAACAGCTATCTATTATGTAGGCTGCTAACACATCAGTTCACAGGATATTTAAAGGTGTAATGCCTTAAACTGTTAGGACTCCCCCCTAACTCCCAAATAAATTTTAAGATTCAGGATATTCAGTTTTTCCATACCATGGATGAATAAGCAATATAAAGTTCAAAAGAAACAAAGCAGCATTTTAGACAACCACACCAACACTATTTCTTCCAGCTCTGCTAACGGCTTCCAAGCAAGTGCTTAACATTCTGCCTCCTTAAGAATCTAGAAAAGTTTGACATGGTTATTTGTGGGATTCCGCATACTTTAAAGTAACGACAGCAATATAGATAAAAATAGATGAGAGAAAACAGGAAATCCCCTTTCTTAGATGCTTAGGTTTAAAACTTCATGTTCATTACGTTGACAGACACAATGCAAAAGAAACAAGGCTTGCGGATCTGCTTTGAGAAACGCCACATAATTAAACCAATAAATCTCAAGTAACAAAAACCCTTCAACAAATCCATGTTGAGAACAATCTCCATTAAGGTCCCTCAATAAAAGCCTTAAAAAGTCAATGAATTTAGTAAAACAGGTTAAGAGCACTTAAAAAAGAATAGTAACTAAGATTTCCACAGTACTTACTAAGGGTTTATACACTGTACTAAACACCACTCTACACAAATTATCTCATTTAATCTTCAAAACACCTTGGTATTAGCTTCGTCTTGTAAACAGGGAGAGTGAGGCAAAGAGGAGTTCAGGAACTTGTCCAAGTCACAGGGCTACATAAGGAATGCAGCTAAGATGCGAAGCTGGGACTGTGTGCTTAACCATAATTGTGGGTGCCTCTCTCACGAGTCCACCCTCCACCTTCCTCCTGCCCCCACGTGAGTCTGCAAAAAGTTAAAATGCAACAGATTCTCATCGTTTCTGATCTCAGAGAAGAAGATCCCCAGATATTCAAAGTCTCAGTGGAAAGGGAGGAACACCATACTGTTCTGTGGAGAGTGGTCAAAACATGACCTGCGACACGGAACTGATGAGTAATGGGGTGGATTCGATTTAAGATACTGGATTATTTTTCAGTAGAATAAAATGCACATTAAGTCCCAGTAAGATTCTGAAATGTAACCAGTAACTGGTGGCTAATAATAAATACAGATGCAGACTTTTAATGATAATTACTTCACATGCATTATCTTCTAGCTAACATGTTTGTGAAGTGCTGCAGGAAATGTAAAACAAAATAAATGCAGGTACTGGCCTAATACCGTCTGGTTAACATTCTCATATCGGCTGTGTATGCATATTTAAGTGATTGCCTGACTGTAAGTGAACGCAAGGATTAAAGTAAAGTTGGCACAGGGCACAGCATCCACATGGCAAATTCTTTGTTCCAGGAGCTTCATTCTATCAATACTCTGGAAAAAGAGAAGTCACCAAGTAAATAACGCAAGTGCGCCAGGCAGTGTGGAGTTCTTTTAAAATAAATTCCTCAAATTGTCAAGCCTCTTGTAGGAAGTTGTTTTTCAGCTTTGAGCTCATCCTAGTTCATCTTAAATATGGATTTTGCCCAAAAACAAGCTTATCCCCTTCCAATTTTAAGTTTCAAAATAAGATCCAGGTGATCGCTCATCGTATTCCGTTTTAAAATATTAATTTTGCCAGAGAACAAGCTCGCCCCCCCTCCCATGCTAACAGCTTCCAAACAGGATCCAGACAAGTAAGAAGAACACAGGGCAAGAGAAAGGAAAACCGAACGGGAGACGAGGCGACACAAACGATGGAGTGACAGGGTCACCTGAACTCCAAACCGAGGCTCTAAGCCGCTTCTGGTTTTGCTATTTAACTTTCTCTATTAACCAGCAGACACACCCTGCCGGTGGTATTTCGGACACCCCGATAAGGGACCCATCTGCGTTATTTAAAGGTGGGGCCGTCAACACAATTTGGGGTTACCTCTCCGGGAGCGGCGGCATCACACCATCAGGCTGCATGACACCTTGCTCTCCCTCGACTCGGGCTGCTGAGGACAAAAGGGCCGCCCCTCGGTGCGGGCGGCCGGCTGCCGGGGCTCCCCTCCCGCCCCTCCCGCCCCTCCCGCCCCTCCCGCCCCGAGCGGCCCCGCGGGCCCCGCGCACGCGTCCCCCGAGCCGGCCCGGCGCCCGCATCCCCGGCCGCGCTCGGCAGCGGGGGCCGCTCAGCCTCCGGGCGTGAACCCCGCGGCCCCCGCGCCCCCCGCGCCCCGGCCCTGGGCGGCGACACGGGGCGCGCTCCGGCGGGGGGCACTCACCTTCTTCTTCCAACTCGAATTTCTCCAGCATGCCGGCTTCCGCGGGTCCCGGGGCCGCCGCCAGCGCCGCCTGAGGAGGAGGAGGACAGGGATCAGCATGCGCTCGGCGGCGCTCGTCCCGGCCGCGCGGGCGGGGGCGCGGGGTGCGGGCGGGGCCGCGGGCGGGGGCGCGCGGGGCGCGGGCGCGCGGGGGCGCGGGCGGCGGGGGCGGCGGGGGCGGCGGGGGCGGCGGGGGCGGGCGGGGCCGCGCGGGGCCGCCGCGGGGAGGGGCCTGGGGCGGAGGGGCCGGGGCGGCGCGGCCCCGCCCGCCGGCAGGGAACAGAGCGGAACCGGGAGGGCGGTGCGGCCCCGGCCCGCCCCCGCCGCCCCGCCCCCGCCCCCGCCCCCGCCCCCGCCCCCGCCCGGGGGGCCGCAGGTGGTGCGGGCCGCGGCCTAACCTGCCGCCCCTCCCCGAGTGGACCGGTCCGCCCCCCCCCCCCGGCCCCCGGCGGCTTTGGTACGGACCGGCGAGGAGGAAGCGTGGGAAGAGGACCCCGAGGAGCCCGCGGCCGGCTCGCGCCACGGCGGCCGGGGCGCCCCCCTCCGGCCGCGGCCCTGCTTCCCGCCCCGGTCGCCGGGCGGCCATTAGCAGAGGCCGGTTTCCCGTCCTCGCCGGGCCCTCCCACGCCGCGGCGCCCGTCCGCTCACCTTCCCCGCCGCCGCGGCCGGCGCGTCCCCGCGGGGCTAACCTGCGCAGGTGTGGTCAGGCCAGCCCGGGGGAGGGGCGAGAGGGGAGCGCGGCGGGTGGGCGGGGCGACGCGCGGGGGCGGGGGCGGGGGGCTGCGGGCTGCGGGACCCCCGCGGGCCGGGTCCCCGCGCTCCGGGGCGGGGGTGGGGAGGGGTGGTGGCGGAGGTGATCGCTTGTCTTTTTTAGCTTTTACGTTAAGCCGGCCCTCCTCGTCCCCTATTTAAAAAAGAAGACAACGTTCCGTGGGTTACACGTAGTGCAGATGCACTTTGTTGCTCTCAGCGTTACCCAGCCACGGAAGTCTTCATTGGCTTCCTTTCTTCACAGCTCAGTCTCTCCTTTGGGTGAAACACTGCCAAAAGCTCGCACAAATCTAAATCTGGCCCTGGCCACTCCTGTCACCCTGGATCTTGGGTATCTGAGACTCTCCTATCGGCAGCTCAGGTTGGCAGGCAGCGAGGCTGCCAGAGGTGCCTGGGAGGGCGGGCAAGAGAGGGGACAGGCGCCCGGCTCCCTGAGGCTCTCCTGGGCCACGGCCAATTTCTGCCCCATTTACGGGATGCCCTTTGCTCGCTGCAGACTGCAAGGGCCCTGACAGAGATTAGTTCTCAAACGCTGATTAGGGCTGTAAAGCCCCCACCCCCCCCCCTCCGGACCCACCCCTTGAAAGGAAGCTAGTTTTATCACTCTTGCAGGCCTGGCCTGGAAGAGGAAGTACTAAAATCTCCTTTGCATTTCCTTTTTGCTCAGTCATCTCAGTTGGGCCAATCCCTAAGTCTTAAGCTTCTCCTTAAAAAGGGAGAGGGGCAGGGAGAGGACGAAACTAATTTTGTAAGACCTTTGATGGTAAAACAAAACAAAACCCTACAGCTATGTCTTGCTTAACAGCAAGAGCCTGAATGCTTTCCCTGTAGGTTCAGGAACAAGGCAACATGCCTGTTTTCACACTATTCTTATTCAACATAGTACTGGAAGTTCCAGTCACTACAGGAAGGTAAGAAAGAGAAAAAGGCATACAAATTGCAAAGGATGAAATAAAATCATCCCTATGTGCAGATGACATGGTTGTCTTCATAGAAAGTTCCAAGGAATCTACTGAAAGACAAAACAAAAGCAAAGCAAAACAAAACAAAACGAAACAAACAAAAAAAAACAACCCAAACCAAAACAACCAGAAGTAGAACTAGTGAGTTCAGCAAGGTCACAGGCTACAAGATCAACACACAAAAATTAACTGCACTTATACTAACATGTGAAAAGTGATATTAAAAACAATACATATTTTATAATCACTACAAAGAAAATTAAACATGTGAGTACACACTTAAGAAAACATGTACAAGATCTGTATGCTGAAAATTACAATGTGTGGATAAAATGAAAGAAGACCTAAATGAATGGAGAGACACCCCATATTCATGTTTTGGAAGATCCAACATAGTAAAGATGTCAGTTCTCCCCCAGGCTGATCTCTCTACCTGTAATGCGATTCCTACCAAAATCCTAACAAGATTCTGTGTAGACAAGATGAGTTTATTCTAAAATCTATACAGAAAGGCACAGGCTGTAAAAGAGCTAAAACAATCTTGAAAATGAAGAATGAAGTGGGAGTAATCAAGTCTTTGTGGTACTGGCAGGGGGATAGACACAATAATCAATAGAAACAAATAGAATCTAGAAATAGACCCACAGAAATATGTCAAAATGGTGTTTGAGGAAGGTGCAAAAACAGTGGTGCTGGATCCCAATCAGGAATTTGGGATCTACGAGGCAAAGAGTAAGACTTGGTATCAAAAGCATGATCCAATAAAGGTAAAATTAATAAATTGGACCTCATTAAAATTAAAAATGTTCTGTGGCAGATCCTGTTAAGAGGATAAAAAGACAAGTGACAGAGTGGGAGAAAATACTTCTAAAACCATACAGCCAACAAATGGCTAGTATCTGGTATGCCTAAAGAGCTTTCAAAACTCAATAATAGAAAAATAAAAGTTAGAATTCAGAATATGGACAAAAGATATGAAGAGACATTTCACTGAAAAAGATAGACGAATGGCAATAAGCACATGAAAAGATGTTCAACAATATTAGCCATTAGGGAAGTACAAAATAAAACCACAGTAAGTTGTGACCACATACCTATTAGAATGGCCAAAATAAAAACAGTGACAACACCAAATGCTGGTGAGGATGACAAGACACAGGGTTTCTTCTGCATTGCTGTGGGGATGGAAAGTCACACCACTGCTCTGGAAAGCAACTAGGTAGTGTCTTAGGAAACTAAACATGCAGTTGCCATATGACGCATCATTTGCCATCTTGGGCATTAATCTCAGGGAAATGAAAACTTGTGTTCATGGAAAACCTGTATACCATGTTCATAGAAGTTTCATTTGCAATAGCCCAAACTGGAAATACCAGATGTCATTCAGTGGGCAAATGGTTAAACAGACTATGTTACATCCCAACCACAGAGTAGTAGTACTCAGCAACAAAAAGGAATGGACTTGGTATATACAACCACTTGCATGAATGTCTAGGGAATTAGGTTGAAAGAAAAACCAATTCTCAAAAGGTACACATACTGTGTTATTCCATTTATATAGTTAGAGAAGTGGAGAACAGATTTGTGGGAACAGGTTGGGGTGGGGATTGGGGACAGTAGAAGCTGTGGCTGTAAAAGGGGGCATGAGGGGTCCTTGTGGTGATGAACCATTCTGCATCTTGATCAAATAAATCGGTGTCAACATCCTGCTTGTGATATACTGTATTTGTCCTCCCACAAGTCAAACCAAGCTCATTTAATTGTGTGGAGGAGATAACAAATGGGGTTATTTTTTTAAAAAGATTATTTATTTATTTGAAAGAGAAAGCACAAGTGGGCAGAGGGGCAGAGGGAGAGGGAGAAGCAGACTTGCCACCGAGCAGGGAGCTGAACACGGGGCTCGATCCCAGGACCTCAGGATCATGACCTGAGCCAAAAGCAGATGCTTAACCGACTGAGCCACTCAGGCACCCCCAAATTGGGTTAATTTTTTAGAAAAAAATCTATATTGAGGACTCCTGAGTGGCCTAGTCAATTGAACATTCCAACTCATTTAAGCTCAGGTCCTGATCTTAGGGTCCAGAGATGGGGCTCCGAGTCAGGCTCCACACTCAGTGTAGGGTCTGCTTGAGATTCCCTGCCCTTCCCTCTTGGGCTCTCTTTTAAATAAATAAATAAATAAATAAATAAATAAATAAATCTTTAAAAAATCTTTATTGAGATAGGATTTACATATCATAACATATGTCTTCAGTATGTTCACAGAGTTGTGTAACCATCTGTGTTTGCAATATTTCATCATCCCAAAGAGAACCCCTGCACCCACTAGCCACCACTACCTATCACTCCCTTGACCCCTATTCCCAGCCCTAGGCAACCACTAAATCCAGTTTCTGTCTCTGTAGATTTGCCTATTCTGGACATTTCATAAAAATGGGATAATATGTGGTCTTTTATCTCTAGCTCCTTTCACTCAGCATACTGTTGTCAAGGTTCATCCACGTCGTAACATGGATCAGCACTTCCTTTCTTTTTATTGCTGAATAATATTCCATTGTATGCAAACACCACATTTTGCTTATCCACTCGTCAGCTGATGGACAGCTAGGTGTTCTTCCCCTTTTGACTACTGTGAATATTGCTGCTATAAACATTCAAGTACAAGGATCTGTGCAGACATATGTTTCCATTTCTCTTGGGTATAGACCCAGGAATGGAATCTCTGGGTCATATGGTAACTCTATATTTAACATTTTGAGAAACTGCCAAACTGTTCTCCACAGTGGCTGTACCTTTTTACATGTTCACTAGCAATGTGTGTGAGGGTTTCAATTTCTCCTGCACTCTAGTTCTGCAAGATGTTGCCATTGGGGGAAACTAGGTAGAGAGAACGCACATCTCTTACAACTAACTGTATGTGAATCTGTAGTGAGCTCAAAATAAAAAGCTTAATGAAAAAAAAAAAAAAAGCACGGGGGTACATAGTGGAAGGGTCAATCATCCTCATTTTTGAAAAGTCTGTTTTAATTTCTTGCAGTAATTCTAGTGCAATTGTAAAAACAAATCCCTAATTGTAGCATTTATTGGGAACACCATCAATTTCACCTGTAATCTGGAGGAGTTGGTTTTTTGGGGGGAGGGAGGCAGAAATGGGCTATAAATGGGAGGATGTGTTTCTGGAGGCTGTGAGTGTGCAAACGTGGCCCTCCGACTAAAAAGTCCTGTACCTGTTACTGCTGAGTTTGGGAGAGCATGGAAATTAAAACAAACTAATGTGAGTTTCTCAGGCTTCACTCCACTTGGTATCATATGTTAGTTCCTGTGTTATAGGTTAGTGAGGCAGAGCTTCTTTCCATGGCTTGCTTTCATTTAGGAAGACATCTCGCAGGTTAAACTCCTGTCTGTATTACACCAGGTGAGTTTCAGGCATTTGAGGGTTTACAGAACTTTTCAGGCCGGTACATACGTGTTGACAGGGTCAAATGAATGATGGATTAGTGCAAATAATTTAAAGTTGGTGGCTGTCAGCTGCTCTTTCATGGTGATATTTTAGGTGATATTTTCTTAAAATCTCAACTGACTTCTATGCCAGACTCAGTGTGAGCTATTTCAGGGAGGTGGCAAAGCCAGGAGAGGGAAGGGTCCAGGCAACGCTCTGCATGCAGAGAAGGGGCTTGCATGTGTGAGGCCACCTCATCTCTTTCGAGAGCTAAACCAGCAGATCACAGTAGAGAGGAGCTGGGTTTTCCTAGCTGGGCCTTGTGCACAGCACAGCATTTCTATCTGTACTCCCATCGGCTTCTGCAGCCAGTCTGAGTGGTGGCTGCACTCCAGTGTGATGAGACAGAGCAGGAGGCTGGAGTTGAACTTTATGAACAGAATGCCTGAAAACCAGGGAGCCATTACCAGTGTGACTTGCTGGTTGGTGAAAAATGCTAAATTATTAAGATGTGCCTTACCTAACTGTGCCTAGGTGTGGCAAAATACAGTATTTTGAATAACTCTTGGACAGGAAAACTTATTCATGAAATGACTGCCAAAAAAGCTTTCTTTTATGCACTGAGGTCAGACATGAGTTCACTTTACTTTTTATTTTATCTTAAATAGCTACTGCAAGAAATAAATCAACCTTAAATACTGGATAAGTAGCTCCTGAATAATTTAGCATGTGGAAACCTGCAGCTCTGACGTCTCCCCCCCCACCCCCGCTGTCTTCTTTGAACAAAGATCCTCTGTGTGGAAGGAGTGGGATGGGGCACCCGCCAGTGCCAGGACAGGAGCGGCCTGTTCTGCTGCTCGGTTGGCTCCGAGACCAGCTTTGACCCCTCCTCTGTGCAGACCACTTCTAAGCCTCAATCACAAGCTCACAGCAAGCCTGAGCTCTGGACTGCTTCCCTGCTCTTCTACAGACAACTCAAATAGCCCTGAGTCCTCTCCACCTGACTTCCTGTCCTTGGAAGCTGCCCCACTGGTCTCCATCTCCATCGTAATGCTCAGTTGGGCTTCCACTGTCTCTTCTCATCTCACGCTGGAGCCAGAGTGACCTTTTAAAAACACAGCCTTGATCTTGCTACTCCCCCATTTAGAACCATTCAGTGGCTCTAGGGAACTTTAGGAATGCTGTGTGAGCTCCTCAGCTCAGAGCAGGAGTCTGATCCTTCCATTTCTTCATCTTGCCAATTTTCTCTGCATTCCCCCTCGCTTAGGCCTTGATGCAAGGTCCCTAAGGAAGGCTTTGACCGTTCTGGCTTCTCTCCCTACCTCTGACAGTTGTCTAGTTTTCCTCATTCCTTTAAGAATGAGTCTTAAAGAGGAAGGGCTCAGCCTTTACCAGAAGGCCTTTCCTGATTCCTGACCTCTTCTACAGCTCACCTCGAGAACTGTATTTTTTTTTTTTTAATAAAGCAACACAAAAAATGCTCTTAACCTTCTTTTAACCACATATTTCTTTCTACGAGGCACTTAACTCAGGGTTGGGATTTACTTTGCTGTTTCCCCAAATCCCATAAACTCTGAAGACTGACCTGTCATCTTTGTATTGCCTGTGCCTGGCACATAGTAGGTGTTCCAAAAAAATTTGAGTTAATTGTTCAGTCTTAGCAAATCAATTAAAAACATGGCAGACAAATGATTGATTTTGGTAGCGTAAATGGGTTTAGAGATGACTTCATTCCATTTACTCATGTTTCTTCTGGACCTCATTCTTATTTACCAATGATTATAGCCGCTTTCCCTTGAGCAATGGAACTGACATTTAGAAGAAAAAACAAAGTGCCTGTGCTAGAAGTGGTGGCAGCAAACATTTTTATTTTAATAGACTCCCTCTGAGGAAGAGACTTGTCCACAGCACTCCACGACCCGGTTTGGAAATCGGTGAGGAGCTTTGCCAGCTCTTGTCCCCACCCTATAGATTTAATTTCTCTTAAGTGAAAACAATTGATTTTTTTTAAGTGGTGTAGAAATTTGATAAAAACGCAAAAACTTAAGATATTTGACAGTATAACTATTAATTCTTCTGATCAATTTCAATCAGTATATTGTGTGTGGGGGGTTGTGTTCATTTTGATGCTTTTCCAAATAACAACTTCAGATGCTATAAAATAACACTTACTTATGATTTTCTTTAAAGAGCATCCAATTCCACAATATTTTTTCAGAGTGGTAACCAATTTCTGTAGCTAAGGTTTGCTGAACACCTGTTTCAAATGATTAAGAGATGAAGAAAATGAACTACACCAAAAAGGTCCCTTTTGCCTGGATTCATTCTTTTTTTCTTAAGATTTTATTTATTTATTCAAGAGAGACACACAGAGAGAGAGGCAGAGACATAGGCAAAAGGAGAGGTAGGCTCCCTATAGGAAGCCCAATGTGGGACTCAATCCCAGGACCCTGGGATCACGAGCCAAAGGCAGATTCTCAACCACTGAGCCTCCCAGGTGCCCCGCCTGTATTCTTTCGGTTAAACTATCTTCTAACTTCCAAAAAGTAGACAATGTTAAGATTTTGAAGACAGACACTGAGCAAATATTTAGTATCTGCTGCATGCCAGGCACCATGGTAGGTGGGTCACTAAAATATCTGGTATATTTATAAATTTAAATGAACCATAAGAAGAAGGAACCCTACACATACATAAGGTTAGTTTGTTACTCGTCAGGTTCCACTTCTGTGGAACTTAGCAGTCAGGGTCTGAAATCTGTATTTCTCTTGCTTTTAGACCAGTAAACCCAAATTTGTTTTTATTTTTTGCCAACCAAAATATTTTATTAGTGTTGTGCTTGACAAGACTTACTGGGAGCTAAATATATCTATTCCCCTGATAATTCTTGTGGTCCCATAATACTTTGCAAATAAAAAAAAGTACGTATGGCTCAATAAGTTCAATTAACCTTTCAATTCTTTTTTTTTTTTAAGATTTTATTTATTTATGAGAGACACAGAGAGAGAGGCAGAGACATAGGCAGAGGGAGAAGTGGGCTCCTTGCAGGGAGCCTGATGCAAGACTAAGCTGAAGACAGATGCTCAACCACTGAGCCACCCAGGTGTCCCTAACATTTCAATTCTTAATGCATCAAGCCAATGACTTTGTGCTGTGTTTCTATTATAAAGCAACACAATGGGGGGATCCCTGGGTGGCGCAGCGGTTTGGCGCCTGCCTTTGGCCCAGGGCGCGATCCTGGAGACCCGGGATCGAATCCCACATCGGGCTCCCGGTGCATGGAGCCTGCCTCTCCCTCGGCCTGTGTCTCTGCCTCTCTCTCTCTCTCTCTCTCTCTCTCTCTCTGTGACTATCATAAATAAATAAAAATTGAAAAAAAATTATAAAGCAACACAAAATGGGGTGTGTGGCTAGCTCATTCGGCAGAGCATGCAACTCTTGATCTCGGGGGTTGTGAGTCTGAGTCCCATGTGGGTGTGGAGAATCCTTAAAAATAAAATCTTAAAAAAAAAAAAAAATAAAGCAACACAAAAAATACTCTAAAGTCACAGGACGTCTTTGTCACCATTCTCTACTCTTTCCCTTACAATTGGCCTACTCCTTAGCACTCTCCAGAACAGACCACTGATAATATTTTTGCAGTGTTTTTAATCCCTTCATTTATAGAGACGGGCCAGAATTTGGTGAAAAGTTACAGAAATGGGGATGCCTGGGTGACTCAGCAGTTGAGCGTCTGCCTTCAGCTCAGGTCCTGATCCTGGGGCCCTGGGATCGAGTCCCACATCGGGCTCCCCATGGGGAGCCTGCTTCTCCCTCTGCCTGTGTCTCTGCCTCTCTCTCTCTGTGTCTCTCATGAATAAATAAATAAAATCTTAAAAAAAAAAGTTACAAAATGATTAACAGACTACTTCCATTTTTTTCTGCTTTGTTCTATATAAAGTGCTCACAAGCATGTACAATAATCAAGCTGGAATTAAAGGGGCCTGTTAATGCTTCTGTTACCTCTTCTGCACTTGGCTCCAGGGAATTTGGTGATCTTTATTCACTGTTTACTATGTTACATAGCTAATCAGAGGGATTAATGTGAACGGGGGACACAGAGCCAGACAACTAGATGCAGAGGCTGGATCTGTATACCTCAAATTATAAATCTTTTAACTGATATAATTTACCTACAATAAACTGGATACATTTCAAGTGTACAGAGTGAAAAGTCAACGTAAAACTACCAATATAATCAAGATACAAAACATTTTTTATCACCCCAAACGTTGTCTTGGGCCCCTTTGTGGTTTATCCCTCCTTCCTTCTGCTATCTCAGGCCATCGGTGGTCTAGGTTTTGCTGCCATAGACATTTTCCAGAATTTTATATACATGGAAGCATTCGGTAAACACTTGTTTGCACCTGGATTATTTCACTTAGCATAATGATTTTGAGATCCATTCACCTGATTGAGTATAACAGTACTTTGCTCAATTTGCTGCTGAGCAGTGTCCCAGTGCACAGATTTGCCACATTTTGCATTCACCTGTTTTTTTTTTTTTTAAGATTTTATTTATTTATTCATGAGAGACAGAGAGAGAGAGAGAGGCAGAGACACAGGCAGAGGGAGAATCAAGCTCCATACAGGGAGCCCGACTTGGGACTCGATCCCAGGTCTCCAGGATCATGCCCTGGGCTGAAGGTGCGCTAAACCGCTGAGCCACCTGGGCTGCCCTGCATTCACCTGTTGATGGAGTTTGTGATGTTGCCATTTTTTGACCGTGGTGAATAAAGCTGCTATAAACAAACATGGTCAAATCTTTGCATGGACACAACTTCATTCCTCTTGGATAAACAGCAAAGGGTAGAATGACTGGGTCATATGGAAGGTACACATTTAACATGAGAAATAGCCAGTTTTGCATGTTGGTTGTATCATTTTACCTTTAACCATATGAGAACTCTGGTTGTTTCATATTGTCATTAATACTTGGTATGATCTATCTTTCTTCTTTCTTTCTTTCTTTCTTTCTTTCTTTCTTTCTTTCTTTCTTCCTTCCTTCCTTCCTTCCTTCCTTTCCTTCCTTTCCTTCCTTTCCTTTTTTTTTTTTTTCTAGTGGGTGGGTGATGGTTTCTCCTGTGGTTTTAATTTACATTTCTGCGAGGCCTAATGATATCTTTTTTTTTTTAAAGATTTTATTTATTTATTCACAAGAGACACAGAGAGAGAGGCAGAGACACAGGCAGAGGGAGAAGCAGGCTCCATGCAGGGAGCCCGATGCGGGACTCGATCCTAGGACTCCAGGATCACGCCCTGAGCCAAAGGCAGATGCTCAACCGCTGAGCCACCCAGGCGTCCCGTAATGGTATCTTTTTATGTGTTTATTGGCCATTCATGTATCTTCTTTAGTGAAGTGACCGTACAAATCTTTTGCACACTTTTTGACTGGATTTCTTTTATCCATATTGAGTTATATGAATGTGGCAGGAGACTCTAAGATACAGCCTGATGAGCCCCACCTCCTGGGACTCGTGTTCTCGTGTAATTCCCTCTACTTGAGTGTAAGCCGGACCTAATGACTTGCTTCTCACCAACAGAACAAGCAAAGGTGAGAGGATGTCACTTCCAGGATTAGGCTACATAATAAGATTGTGACTTCTGTCTTACTGCCAGACTCTCCCTTGCTGGGTTTGACGAAGCAGACTACCATGCTGGAAAGGCCCATGTGGCAGGTAACTGGGGTCTTCTGTCCAACAGTCTGTAAGGAACTGAATCCTGCCATCAACCACATGAGCAGGATCCTTCCCCAGTGGAGCCTTCAGATCTGACCTTTTGTCAGATACATGTATTAAGAACATTTTATCCCATTCTGAACAAAATTTTAAAATTCTGATAAGATCCAATGTATCCTTTTATGATTCCTGCATTTTGTATCCTAAGAAATCTTTGTCCCCCACAGCCCTGCCAAGGCTGCGAAGATTTTCTTCAATGTTTCCTTCTAGAATTCTTATATTTTGACTTTTATGGTTGGTCTCTGATCTATTTTGGTTTAATTTTTTATTATGATATATGGTAAGGGTTTAGGTGCATTTTTCCCCCCATGCTGATACCTAGTTGTTCCAAATTTCTTGTTAAAAAGACTTTATTTTCCCCAACAAAAATAAAAGATTGATTCAGCATCTTTATCTAAAATTAATGTACAGGGCACCTGGGTGGCTTAGTGGTTGAGCGTCTGCTTTCAGCTCAGGTCATGATCTCAAAGTCCTGGGATTGAGTCCTGCATTGGGCTCCCCACAGGGACCCTCCTTTTCCCTCTGCCTATGTCTCTGCCTCTCTCTCTGTGTCTCTCATGAATAAGTAAATAAAATCTTTTAAAAAACCAAAATCAACATACCATACATCAGGTGTCTATCTCTGGCCTCTCCATTCTGTTCAATGATCTGTATCTATACTTCGGTCATGACTACCCTTTCTTGATTACTGTAGGTCTGCAGTAAGTCTTGAAATCAGGTAGTAAGCATTCTGCAGCTTTGTTCTTCATTTAAAACATTGCTTTGGCTCCTCTCAGCCCCCTGTATTTCCACATAAGCTTCAGAATAATGAGAAGCCTACTGGAGTTTTGGTTGGGACTGCGTTTGATCTGTTGGTCAATTTGGGAAGAACTCACATCTTAACAATGTCAGGCCTTCCCATTCAGGACCATGGTGTATCCTTCTGTTCTTTTGTGTCTTTGAATTCTCTCAGCCATCTTCTGTGGGTTTCACCATAGAGGCCCTACATATCTTTTTTTTTTTTTTTTAATTTTTATTTATTTATGATTGGCACACAGTGAGAGAGAGAGAGGCAGAGACACAGGCAGAGGGAGAAGCAGGCTCCATGCACCGGGAGCCTGACGTGGGATTTGATCCTGGGTCTCCAGGATTGCGCCCTGGGCCAAAGGCAGGCGCTAAACCGCTGCGCCACCCAGGGATCCCGGCCCTACATATCTTTTACTAAATTTATTCCTTAGTATCTTATGGGTTTTTTTTTGGATGCTTTTGTAAATTAAATTATTTTTCAAATTTAATTTCCTAATTATTTGCCACTAGCATATAAAGATATCTTTGATTTTTGTATATTAGCTTTGTACCCTGTGACCTCGATAAGTTTACTTGTAAGTTCTAGTGGCTATTTTGTTGATTACTTAGGATTTTCTACCTAAGTAGTCATGTCATCTCATGCCCCTTACCTTTAGTTGTTTATGTTGATACTGTATAATTCCACATGTTCTTACATTTCACGTATTAAATGTACCCTCTGATTTTTATCTAAATGTGTCATTTTATTTATTCTTTGATTCAGAAAAGATAGTATTTCTCATACTCTCCATGTTATATATGTAATTATAAATTATGTATGAATTTTATGTAATTATGGATTACATAAGAATATATGTGTGTATTGGACATGTTATATATATGCACATATATCCCCCCCTTTAGACTCTGTTGCATAGCCTTTATTACAATGTGTACTCCTCAGAGTGTGGCACATTGTTCTACATTGTATTGGATATTACTGGCTGCCTACAAAGCATCCATTCTCCTGCCACCTTGGTTCCTAGAATAAGCTCCAAATTTTGTCATAGAATACACCCTTTTCTTAAATGAGTCATGATGGTGACAATATTTCTTACTGTCCCAGAGTAAAGGGAAGGACTATTGGTTGAAGAGAGTTGGTGCCCTGCTATGCAGGCACACACGACCCCACCCCACCCCGTTCTTGTACCGGGAGCACGTGGCCCTGACTGTTACTGAGGACCAGCCTTCAGCTGAAGCCACTGCTGAGAAAGAGCTTGGCTCCTTGGTGATGTCATTGAACAGACCTGTCTATCATTCTGCCTGGGGCCTGTCCTACTTTTGTACCTGTAACATGAGGCGACAGATGTCCTTCAAGCCACATTGAGTCAGAGTTTCCTGTTACTTTACAGCCAAAAACATCCCACATGGTATTTGGGAATTATATCAGACCTAGGCCCTGTCCTCAGGAAGTGATATGCTGACTGGGTGGTTTTAGCCTAATTGTGAAAACTGTATTTCTGTCAAAATTTACAAAGCAGGGATGTCTTGGCTAAGTCAGTTAAATGTCTGACTCTTGATTTTGCCTCAGGTCATGATCTTGGTGTTGTGAGATCGAGCCTCACATTGGGCTCCAAGCTCATCAGGGAGCCTGCTTGAGATTCTCTCTCTCCCTCTGCTCCTCCCCCAGCTTGTGTGTGTGCATTCTCTCTCTTAAAAAAAAAAAAATCTTAAAAAATTACAAAGAAGTTTAAGGAAAACAAAACAAAACAACAAAAACAAAACAAAACCAACAACCAACTCTAGCAACAGCATAGCATATACAAATGTTAAGGAACATGAGAGGTAAGGCTTCCTTTAGGAGTTGTATTGAGGCAGATTGAGGGAGGGAGAGCTCTTCAGGTGGTAGTCATGGCAGAGGAAAAGCTCTACAGGTGAAGATACTTTTAGGACACAGCAGGCAAATGGCCTTCATCTGAGAGCAGAGTGAGAGAAATTAAGGACTGATCAGTAGAGACCCCTGGGAGCCAAGGGGATGGAATTACATGTCATGTGGTAGGATGCAAGGGGTGAAAGTAATTTCCTCGGACTGGGAAATATCAAGAGATCTTACTGCCAGCGTAGAGAGGAAGGAGAGGGATGGATATGGGAGAGTCTGGAACCAGCAAGACTGTTTATGACATTTTCCCAATGATCATAAGAATCGAGCAAGCTACTCTGATAAGTATCAGAGAGATAAACAATGGGTTGGGCTTGACATTTCAATGGGTCAGGAAATAAATACGAGAGACTAGGATATGGGGAAAAACTGACAGGATGAGCCTATTTGAGGTAAGGAGAATGGAAAAATGCTGGGGAAACCTGCCAAATTTCAGATGTTGATTGTCTATCCAAGAAGTACCTTTGGTAGGTAACTACAGTTGTGGTGAGTGTGCAAGTGAAGAGGAGTGGGCGGTATGTGTCGTGTTGAGGGGGAATGACAGGGCCTGGATTCATCAGCTCTGCTTCCCAAACTTGTCAGGCGCCATTTTGTCATATCTCCCTCCATGCAACCTGTACAATTATTCAGAATTGACTTGAAATAAATTAGTCTTTAGGCAATAATTCTAGGAAATCATAGGTATGGGTGTTTTATATATTTTTTCCTGATATACACAAATATATAGCTACTAAAATGTTCATCCTTAAACCCAGTAAAATCATCTTGCATGCCATAGCGGTATTCATCCTACACTTTGCAAAAACTGCCCTAAGAGAATAAGAGAAGTCACCACCAAGAGCCAGAACTCCAGGGTTGGTATCCACATAGACAAAGGAAGGGACTTTGAATGAGGAGACAGGGTCCTCCTGAGGAAGCAAGAAGAGAAGAGGCTGAACGAGACAAGACACTTGCATTTGATAAGAAGCGGCTGCTCATCTCTGCAGCACGAGCACACCTATTCCAAGTGGAATATGAGAAACCATCCTGTAAGAAGCCAAGTCTGAACCAGTGGTTTAAAAACTGCATAGTGTGACCCATTCATGGGTAATGGAAGTAGTTTAATGGGTCAGGAGTAGCATGGTTTAAAATGAAATGTCATAGAAATATGAAGTTGCATTGAGGGTGATCATCATTTTCAAGAAAGCTGTCCTAATTATATATACATGCACATGAGTCACGGTCAAGATTTTTTCCTTATTTTTTTCTTTTGGTCATAAAGTGGATGATAAAGGAAGATGGTGTATAACTCCTGATGCCCTGTGGGCTGAAAGATTTAGTCATATGTGTGGGACATGAGTCACAAGAAGGGTTGTTTGTCACTAAACACGATCAAGTTCCCCTTCACCACAGAGACAGGAGCCAGTATTTATAAGGACTATGTTGGGCCTGAAGGAGAAATGATTTCAACTCATTTTTTTTAAAAGATTTATTTATTTATGATAGACATAGAGAGAGAGAGGCAGAGGCACAGGCAGAGGGAGAAGCAGGCTCCATGCTGGGAGCCCAATGCGAGACTCGATCCCGGGACTCCAGGATCGCGCCCTGGGCCAAAGGCAGGCACCAAACCGCTGAGTCACCCAGGGATCCCCTCAACTCATTTTTAAGGCACAAGTCATAAAGTGAAAAATTAGTCTGGACCAAACTCTTTCGACACGTCAGCAGGCACTCTTTATTTTTTTATATATTTATTTTTTTTAGCAGGCACTCTTTAAAGGTATATTCAGGTGTGTACTCTACGAATCTGGGAGGAAACATGCATGTGCACACACACACACAAAATGGGAGCGGCAAAGAATAAAGATGATTTAGTGTTTCTACTTTTTCTCAAACATGAAAAAATAATTTAAAAAGATTTTATTTATTCATGAGAGACAGAGAAAGAGAGGCAGAGACACAGGCAGAGGGAGAAGCAGGCTCCCTGTGGGAAGCCCGATGTGGGACTCAATCCCAGGACTCCAGGATCAAGCCCTGAGCCAAAGGTTCAACCAGTGAGCCATCCAGGCGTCCCTCAAAAATGAACAATTATTTTTATTTTATTTTATTTTTTTATTATTTTATTTTATTTTATTTTATTTTATTTTTTTATTTTGAACAATTTTAAAGAAAACCGGTAATGGCTTATTATTTTCCTGCTGAAAAGGGTGACTAAGAACCCTTTCCAAAAAAAAAAAAAAGAACCCTTTCCCTCCAGGGAATGGCTTGCGTGTTAAGATTAGGACCAAAGAGGGGGACAAGGATATGGTCATAAATCCCAGGACACATCTCAGTCCTCGTTTCTGTCAATAGTACTCTGAGAGATGTACGGATTGTGGCAATGCCTTGCAGTAGTAGCGAACACCTCCAGGTTATACTGGTGGTTCTCAAAGCGCGGCCAGAGGACTCTGGGAGGGGGGCGGCCTGCAACCTTTCCAGGGAGTTTATAAGGTCAAAATGTCTCATGATAACACTTAGGCAATATCTGCTTTTCCCCCACCATTGTCTGTGCCCCATTGATGTCTGCACTCTGGAAAACTCTAGAACATCATCTCACACCGCACTGGTGGCAAATGACACTAACCTTCCATGGTGGGGGAAATAAGCCAACTTCACTTAAGAGCATCCTTGAAGGCATGGTAAAATGTATGCATTTTAGGGGCGCCCGGGTGGCTCAGTCCATTAAGTGTCCCCCTCTTGATTTCAGCCCAGGTCATGATCTTAGGGTGGTGAAATCGAGCCCTGTGTCCAGCCACACGCTGGGCATGGATGGAGCCTGTTTCAGATTCTCTCTCTCCCTATCCCTCTGCCCCTCCTCACTATCCCCCTCTCTTCCAAAAAATTTATTCATTTTATTAAATATCAATCCTTCAATATGTGTCCTTTTAACATTCTGAAAAAACAAGAAGGACACATAAAATACTCCTATTGCAAGCTGCAATATGATAGTCTTCTTGAGGAAAAGCCTGAGCGTGGTTGAGCTGCCTTTTTAATGAGACATCGCAAAACTGACAAACTGTGGTTTCAGGCTCGGGTATCTGGCAGACATTTTCCCCAAAATGAACAAAGGGAGCCTGTCACTTCAAGGCAAACAACTGACCACATTCGTTGCCAATGATGCAATTTTAGTTTTCAAGCAAAAGTTAGAATTTTGGAAAGGCTGCTTCTGCCATAATGAGCCCAACAGCTTCCCAGTACTTTGAGACTTCTCCGAAGGAGATTGGTGGTGGTATTAGTACAGGTGATTTTGCTTTCTGGATACTGGGTAATGAAGTATGTCGACATTTGGAAGACCTGCATTAGTTAGCGACCCAGTATTTTCCAAATGACCAATGCATGATATTACAAAATCAGGCATGTGTTAGAGGACCACTCACAGTGCAGGAGAGATGGATAGATTTTAATGTAATAGGATACATTCTGTTAAGTAGGCCATGAATATTCATTAATATGGCTTCAGATTCCACATTACAACTATCCTTTTAGAAACTACTACTCGTCAAGACGGCTAGCCACAATTTTCTGAAAATTGTGTGAGGCTGAAATTTCTTCACGTACTTTATCCAAAACAACAGATACATGGCAATAGAATGAATGCAGAAGCAGACAGGAGAGTCCCACTATCCTTTCACCCAGGCCTTAAAAAGATTGGCAATAATAGAAAGCAACACCACTCTACCAGTTATTGTTTTTTTAAATAATTTAGCAGCTTATTTTCTTTCTTTTTTTTTAAGATTTATTTATTTATTTATTTACTTACTTACTTATTTATTTATGATAGACACAGAGAGAGAGGCAGAGACACAGGAGGAAGGAGAAGCAGGCTCCATGCTGGGAGCCGACATGGGACTTGATCCCCGGACTCCAGGATCGCTCCCTGGGCCAAAGGCAGGTGCTAAATCGCTGAGCCACCCAGGGATCCCTATACCAGTTTTTTTTTAATAAAAATATGTCTATAGTAATGTCATGAGCTTATTATTGATCTTTCAGAGAAATTAATAGTTTCAAAATTTCTTGGTTTTAATTTTCAATATGGTAAATGTCAATAGATGAGACCCACGCAACTAATAGCCCTCTGGGTCCTCACTAATACTGAGTGGAAAAGGTCCTGAGACCAATCCGTTCAAGAACAGCTGACTGCATGGCAGCCAGACCTAACTCTCAGATGCAACTCCTACACTCATAAAAATGAAAGGAAATGCCTGTTTCATCCTCTTCTCTGGAGTTAATGGCCTTGGATTGTGTTAGGTAGGCATTTCTTTTTATTTTTTTTATTGACACAGTCACTTTGATTGTTGAAAGAGAAACTCTTTATCGTCACAGCAGTGCCCAGGACAGCTACCATCCAAATCCACATTGCCTTTTATGAACCAACAAGTCCCATCCTTTTTTATCCCACTCACGTCACGCATCATTTTTTTTTTTTCAAACTACTATGAAGTTTGCTTGTTGGGGAAAAAAAAAAAGACATTTGTTTTTTGCCGAAATACTTTTCAAAGGACGTATGTTTAAGGGCGAGGCATTTGCAGCTACTTTGGTGTTGACTCTGCTAACTCGTGGTGCCCAACAACAAGCTTACATATCATCAAATTGACTTCCTGTGCAGAAGGTCAAGGCGACCACTCAGCAGCAGCCCCCCACCACTCCCATTCCCAACCGTCCACACAGTTACCTGCCTTCTGTGTTATGTCAACATTCAAGGTTTAACATTGTCATGACTCTGCAAATACTGTGCACACCAGGGCCAAGCTGTATCCTGTGCTGTAATCGACCTTCCTCTCTGTGCGATTCAGTGTCTTCTGGGAGTTAGGTTTCCTACGTGTCTATAACGAAATGATCCCCAAACTCTGCCAAAGCCGAACTTTTCTCGAGGGGTGGTCAGGCTCCTAAGGTGATCTGCAGGTGGTCCTTGGAGACGTTAATTAAGAGACCTCAGACTGCCGAGTTTACCTCCCAGAAGTCAGAAGTCAAGAGGTAAAATTGAGTCGAAAATGCTCAATTTTCTCTTCTAGTGCATGGATATGTGTGTATGGATATAAATGTGTATCTTTTTTTTAAATTTTTTTTATTTATTTATTTATGATAGTCACACAGAGAGAGAGAGAGAGGCAGAGACATAGGCAGAGGGAGAAGCAGGCTCCATGCACCGGGAGCCCGACATGGGATTCAATCCCGGGTCTCCAGGATCGCGCCCTGGGCCAAAGGCAGGTGCTAAACCGCTGCGCCACCCAGGGATCCCTGTATCGTTTTTGTTTTTTTTTTTTTAGATTTTATTATCTATTCATGAGAGACAGAGGCAGAGACACAGGCAGAGGGAGAAGCAGGCTCTCTGCAGGGATCCCAATGCGGGAGTCCATCCCAGGACCCTGGGATCATGACCTGAGCCGAAGGCAGACGCTCAACCACTGAGCCATGCAAGCATCCCGATATATATGTGTATCTGGTTTGCATACTTTTACTTTCCCAGAACTCTTGGTCTTGGAATATTCCTTTTCAATTTTTAGAGCCTCCTGTTCTTATTTCATGGCTGCAGTATCCTCTGCTCCCTTTTTTGCTATCTCAGATTTTCTTTTTTTCTGTTTGTATTTGTCTCTGTCTCTTGTAATAGAGGGATTCCTCAAATGCCTGGTTTTCTTTGGCTACATATTTAATAGGAAGGCCCTAAGAAGCTAGGTTAGGAGGTCTGTATGTGCAGGTGGGAGTCAGAGATGGGGGAACTTCACCATGGTGAGATGTAAGTGGCAAGCTGAAAGTCAGAGGGTCTGCAGATCTTTTCTCTAAAGAGAAATTCTCCCTCTCTGCGTGGCTGGTTGGTCATGAGAAAAGCCTGGCTGCCAAGGAGGCTGCCATTTGGGGAGCTGAGCAGGGATGCAGGGGGAGTTCATTAGTCCGAGTAGAGGCTGTTACTTAATCTCTATTTTCGGAACCCATCTTCCACGAGCAAGTACTCTTCTTGAGAGGCCAAGTATCTGGGATTTCTCTATGTTAACTTTCAAACAAATTGGCACCCTTGTCTTCAGAGATAACCAGTGCCTTCGAAGCAGAGTCCCCATGCTCCCATTCCATTTGAAAGTGAGTTTTTCAAGAAGAGCAATAATTAAAAATAGAAGCAGTCATCAAAAGAAGCTTTTAAATATAGCAATGAAGTCTTTATGGAAGCAAAAGAAAGCCAATAAAGGAATGTTGACGGGATCACAAAAGCAGCTCAGTGTGGCTATAAATATCGCTCCAAAGCTTCTTGAGGTTACATGCTTGTTTATCGAAGGCCTTAGCCGGCACCTTTTTATTGCCTAGGCTTTAAAACCTGTGGCTTAGTCCCAGTATTCTATTCAGTTTAGAATTCTCCTAAAAAGAATGCAACTTGAAAATTTGCCTTGTTTTCCTATAGTGGCCCTAAATAATGTTTGAGGGTTGTTTTTTTTTTAAACAACCAATTACAAGATTTATTTTTAAAAAGCTTCATGATCCCCAGCAACATAGGACCTTCCCTCACCTCCCCCTCCTGGAACCAACACCAGCAACTTGTCACAGTGTCCCCGTGCCTGCTGGCTGGAAGGCTCTTGGGAAATGAGGCAACACAGGCCTGGAAGCAGCCAGGAGAACAGTATTGCACCCACAGTACCGAAGCTGAGGAAACTCAAAGGCATGAAGCATTTTAGATTTTCAAAGCAGAATAGTTAGCCAGCATCAAAGGAAAAGGAGTCCACTTGAGACATCTGTAGCATGAAGGGGCAGGTTGCTGGGACTTGCCTTATTTCTCCCAAATTCTGTCCTCCATCTGATGTCTGAGAGAGTGCTGGAGGCAGGAAATACAGACTGACAGGGGAGGAGGAGGAGGAGAAGCATCCGAGGAGCCCCAGATATGATACTGCTGTTGGGAATTCACTCATGAAAATGAAATATCCCCACATTTCACCTGGGGAGAGTTGCCCGATTTATCAGTATTACTCCGAAAATATGGGAAACTTTCCTGTTTCTCCGTCTGTGTTGTTTCAATGGGCATTCTTCAGAAAAGAACAGCAACAGTCTTATAGTGGTAAAGGGGCCAAAGTAAGAGAAGTGAGAGCGCCCGTCTCCAGGCAGATTTGCACCACCGTTTGGGAGGCACCAGGCCCACAAGCAGGCCACCAGGCATTGCTCTCCCCAGTTTCTCCTTTAAAAGGACTCATTTGGCCCTAGCCAATCTCTCCTATGAGTCATGAGCCGTCTACAGTGACCACTCCCCATGGCTGCACCCAAACATGCACTGCCTTGAACAGAGTATGTGCAAAGTAGCTCGATGGAGGAGAAACCCACAGCCATCACAGCAAGGCAGCTCCTCTTGGACTAGAAGTTACTCCCTGACTGGCAGGTCAGTACAGGCAGAGAGGGTGGGCTCTGGAGCAAAGCATCGAGGCCTAATCCTGGCTCTCTCCCTCGAACACGGTACGGATCTCTAGCACATTTGCCAGGCCCAGAGCCAAATGAAAACAAGGGGCCCCTTGCTCAAAAATGAAGAATTTCACGATAACAGCAGATAGAGCTCTAAAGCAGGAGGTGGTCCTTGTAAGCACAGGGCGACTGCACAGGCCACACGCCCATGGAACTGGCTGCGAGAGATATGTGAGTTAGCTGCACACCAGCATTTAGCCAGAGCTCAAGAAATTATCACACCCCCACAGAGCCTCGACTTCAAGTCACACCATCTCGAACATACTATCCAAATGTGGTGAAAATCCAGCCACCTAGTTCTCTGTGATTGTGGTAACAGACAAACCCAATTTTATAAATCTGATTAAGAGCAATCTGGCCAAGGGTGATACCCCTTTTTAAACCCTGGGATTTTTATCAGTGAATCAACTATGCTGACTAAAAATCCAGTCTCATCTGAAAGCCTGGGTAGCACCATATTGTGCTTCATTTTTGTGGATCAGTTTAAAAAAAAAAAAGATAAGCACATCCTTATTTATCATGGCCACGGAGAAATCCACGTGTTGTCTGATGAGTCAAGAGAAACTGGAAATAACTAAAAGTTTAAAACAGATGACAATACCAGATATGCCTCACGACTGTGCGGAAAAAAACACAGCTTAGTTCATATGCAAGTAGCTAAGTCCAGCAATACACTTGGCCAAGCATAGATCTTTGGAAGCTAGGATCCATGACTAAGGATCAAGAAAAGGGATGCCATGTCTTGGAGAGAATGTGTGAATCAAGCCAGCATCTGCTTTCTCTTTCATTGTGGTTTCCAGCCTTAGGAAGGGGAGGTGACTTGGGGCACGTGGCTGGCTCAGTGGGTAAAGCGTGTGGCTCTTGATCTCAAGGTCATGATTTCAAGCCCAATTTGGGCATGGAGGCCACTTAAAAAAATAAATAAATAAAATAAATAAATAAATAAAAAGAAAAAAGACTTAAAAAAAATAAAAGGAAGGGGAGGTGACCTGGTTATATCGGGTGAGTGCCTTGATGCAAGTAACATCACGGAATCCAGAAGCCAAGTATGGGCAAAAATCTCCAAAGGGTATTATTCCTCAGGTGTTACTTCTTTCAGTTAAGATTTCTAAGACTAATGTCAGAGTTAAAAGAGGTGCCCAAAGCATAGCAAAAATGAAGAAAGCAAATTGTGCGGTTGGGAATAAGGTGTATTTGACCTCAAAGCTCATGTCTTCCCACCTGTGGTGGTGCCAGCTGAGTCCTGGCTCTGCCACACGCTGGCTGGGTGTCCAGCCCTTCCCTCTCCGAGGCTCAGGCAAAGGTGTGCTGGGTCCCCGGTTCAGTTCTCAGCTCAGGCTGGGTCTGCTCTTTATTTATTTATTTTAAGATTTTATTTATTTATTCATGAGAGACAGAGAGAGGCAGAGACACAGGCAGAGGGAGAAGCAGGCTCCCTGCAGGGAGCCGGATGCAGAACTCCATCCCAGGACCCTGGGATCACAACCTGAGCCAAAGGCAGACGCTCAACCATGGAGCCACCCAGGTGCCCCTGGGTCTGCTCTTGATGTGGGGAGTGCTGTGTAGTAATGGGTAAAGAACACAGATCTCAAAGGTAGGTCTCCATGTGTACTGTGTCTCTACTTGTCATTAGTAGCAAAGTCTCAAGCAGATTACTTAATTTTTCTACATCTGATTCTTAACCTGCACCATGGAGATAATACTACCTCCTTTGCGGAGCTGGGAGAGACCTGCCTGGAATAGCGTGTGCCTGGCTGCTAATAGGCATCAACAAGTGGGTTTTGACTGCGTCCCTAATTTCATAATCTGTAAACCAGGCAGGAGAGAGGAACCATATCATGTTGTGAGCCCAGGAAGTTAAAGAACTTGCATTTGCTGTAAGAAACCCACATGCGAGAGGCACCTGGGATCCAGTCCTGCATCGGGCTCCCCACAGGGAGTCTGCTTCTCCCTCTGCCTGTGTCTCTGCCTCTCTCTCTGTGTCTCTCATGAATAAATAAATAAAATCCTAAAAAAAAGAAAAAGAAACCAATGTGCTGAATGTCTATTATTTTAAAGAAGGAATCATAAGCTATATTATATTCAAAGAATGGTGGATAAATTTGTTCCACAGATCCCAGAGCACCTTTTATTGTCCTATGCACTCTCCAAATCCACCAAAGATCATTTTAAGATTGAAACTGACTTTCATATATTATTTGCCACCAAATGAGCCTTATCTAATTGAATACTGGGCAGAGAACACATGCAGAAACACTATGAAGTAGGATTATTCCAAACACACGAATGAGGAACATGTTCTAAGATGATCTTAACTAACCTGCAACTAGTATCACGAAGCATCTAGAACAGTGTGTTATAATCATTCCATGAAGGTTATTTCTAGTGTAGATGACTACGGAGTTGGTTTAGAGTATCTCAACTGCTGTCCCTTTGTGGTAAAGACCAAACTGGAAATAAGGCACAGGATCTCCTAATTCCTGGTGAATGGTCTTCTGAGTCAATTCAGAATTTAATTCAGACTGCAGAAGAGAATTGAGGTATTATCGATGGTTGCAGAATTTCTGGTGCCATATTGATCTGCAAGAAGATCCAGCTCTAAGTGTTGGGGGGATCTGGTGACGCAACAATCAACCACAATCCAAACTCACCTTTTGCGTTTGCTGTTGGAATGGAAATAAAATCTGACCTTATTCTATGCACTTCACTATTCAAAGAAATACATTTGCAAATATAACTTGATCTCACATTCAGTCTTGGTGGCTTACTTAAAAAGCAGTCTCTTTATATTTTTGTTTTGAATAGACCTTCTTTTATTACTTGTGTTTGTTTTAACTAGGCAACGTATTCCATGCTCTACTTCAGTTTCTGCCTCCACCTATTTCTCAGAAAAACAACAACAATTTGACTTTGTTGAGGGGAGTATGAACACCCCCTCCCATTTAAGTCAGGTCAATGAGCTAAATGCTGGCGACGCTCTAAGTCCTTGGAGCTACTGCCTCTAAAAGCTCTTTATACTTGCTTTTACCATCTTATAAAAAGGCAGTGGATGAGTTTTTATGTTGACTTTATGGCCTTTCTTCTCACACCACACAGATATCTTAACGTTAGGGGCCCCTGCCAGTCACTGTAGACGCATGCAAACCTAATGCATAAGTTCAATGCTGCCTACAGTTTATGCCCAGTGGGAAATAGATTTTAAATTGACCAATTGTAAGATTGAATAAGTGGGCAGGCAGAACGATAACACAGCCCCATCTATGGATACATGTCCCAAGAGCAGGAAGGATCATAGACTCTTTCTTGAGCCACTAACACCAGGTCTCTATTTTGAAGAGAAATTCTTTCATTATTTCAGCATGCAGTGCTATATACAACCTCTTGGGAGGCACAGTAGGAAAAATGAAATAAAATGAAAAATCCTGGATGAAAAAGTATGTTTTTTGATGTGTTCAAACATTGCTAATGGGAAATTATTTCTGCAATTCATTCTTACATTCTGGAAAAGAATAAACTTTTGATATTACATCCCAATTCTAGCATCTTCAAATATGGGTGGTGAGCACATAAATTTGTGTTTGGGGATCCCCTCCCCTCCCAAACCAATTCTCAAATGCTAGACCTGATAAAGTGAAAGTCCAGAAATAAGTCCAGGAACAAGGACAGATCTTAAAAATGGGAAAACATGTTCCTTTCATTCATCTGCTCACCCAACTCTTCCAAAGGGCAGCTGAGTCCTCATCTGGCAGGCAAACAGCTCCAGAACCTCTGTGGCCTCCGGGTCCCGAAATGTTGTATACTCGGTTTCTTAAAATAATCTGACCGCTAGTGAGTAAGTCTCATGAAATTGTACTATCTTTTATCCAGATATCATGACAATCTCTGTCCAATGGCTTCTGGTATGTCAAACATGCTCTCTTCCAGGCTTTCTGTAATGTCTCGTTTACTGGATTAGACCCAAGGGTCAGCTTCATAATTTGAATAGTGTAAAGTAATATTTGATATTGTGTGACCACCAAATTTTGTGAAGAGGACACCTTTAAAAATGACATCCTCCTGATGACCCAACTATGTACATTGAAGACGGGGTCTGGTTATAACATGAGTGGAAAGCTCGGTTGCTGCGCAGTCTTGCCACTGCCTTATGTTTGTCACATGTCCACGGCCATGGTTGCAAACAAGGGTACGACAAAGTCCAAACAACATACAACATGGAACAATTTAAATGTCTTGGCATGGCAGGACTGCCCAAAGTTTTTATTCTCTTTGTGCTTTTCGTTTTTATAATCAGAGGAGTGTTACGATTTTAAACATTTCTAATTTTGAAAATGACAAAAAATTTACATTCTTAACCATTTTTAAGCACATGGGTCGGTCGTGTTAAGTACACACATATGATTGTGCTGCCACCAATCCCCAGGACTCCCTCATCCCAGAGGAACGCTATTTTTAAAAGAGATAATCAAATACTTCTCCAGATGGACCTCATTTTTCAAATTAAACGCAAAGATGGCCAATGGAACGGTCTAATCAGACTAAACCAAGATAATCGAATAGCCTTACCAATTTGCGAATGAACATAACGATAAGCAATGGGCTTTTAATCTGCTTTTGATACAGTGTGGGAAGAGGTCGTTGGCCGAGATGTAGGGATCATACTGAATTTTCTCTGTGTAGCTCCTTAGAGAGTTGTTACTGAAATGCCTCATGATGAGCAGATTTCCTTCTTACTCAGGACTCAACGCGATGGTGCTCTGGGGTTCTGTGCTAAGCCTCGGAAATAGCGGGGAAGATGGTGTTCAACACACAGCCTCCAGGAGCAAGTCAAGCACCGCTAGGGAATTCAGGTAGTCACTCATTAACAGGTTATGCACTGGCGCTTCAGAGAGAGGCCGGAGGAGGCTTGTTCTAAACTTTTCCACCATTTCAGCAGCTAATTTCTATGGAGTCACTCAGCAACACTATTAATACTGGTATTAAGGTCTGTGTCACTGCTGTACCAACGACACTTCACCTGGCCAAAGTTAATGCTTTTCCAAGTGCTGTCAGTTAGAGGACAATCCTGGTTCTGAGCTGAAGGAATTCCCATCTAAATGCAAATCAACACCAGCCCGTCTAGAATTTCTAGCATGTATGAGCAGATACAGTCATTTTTCCATCATCCAACGTTCGGCCCCCAAAATGCATTTTCATACAACTGTATTGGCAAGAAGTGTCCCTCATTAGAATGAAATCATGCTTGCTTTCTTCACTGCACCAGTAGCTCCGTAGGTAAGGGTGTTCAGTCTTGATTTCTTTGATTTAATGCATGATACATAAATGGGACAAAAAGAATCATTTTTCAAACCTCTGCTTTTCCCCTCCAGAATTACATATCAGGCTCCTGGGGGCCTCTATTTGATGTCCCAAAAGAATCAAAGAAAGTGTGGCCCAAAGGGAGCTTAACTTTCATTCTGAGATCTACTTCCCTTCCTAATTCAAGGACACTGCCGTCCATCCTTTCATGCCAGAAACAGAAGAATCACCTCGAGCCCTCCTCCTACACACCGCATACCTGGGTCTCACCCAGGCTGGCCGATTTTATCTGCTACATGCCTTCATAATTAACCCCTACCTTTTAGTCTACACTCCTCTGGCCTTAATTCAGCCCTTTGTTGTGTCTCCTGAACAACTGTTGTCTTTTCTTTATTGGTCTGCTTGCTTAGTCTTCTAGAGGCTTCCTCTAGTCTCTTGCCTGCCACTGGAGTAATCCTTCTATTAAAATGCGGGGCTGTGGGGTGCCTGGGTGGCTCAGTTGATTTTGGCTCAGGTCATGATTTCAAGGTCATGATCAAGGTCATGAGATGTAGTCCTGTGTCAGACTCTGCAATCAGTGTGGAGTCTGCTTGAGAGATTCTCTCTTTCCCTCCCCCTCTACTCCTCCCCAGCTCATGCTCTCTCTCTCTCAAATAAATAAATGAAATCTTTGGGGGAAAAAAAAAAAACTCCAAGCCAACCAACTCATTCCTCTAACCCGCTGCCAAGGCAGGCAACAAAGACTTTTTGCATTTGCATCCTTTCCTCCCTCAAGGAGATGAAGGGTCGATGAATAAGGGTCCTTCCATCTTAAATTTATATTACCCTAAATCTCCTCAATTCAGTCCAGTAGCAGACTGTAGGACATTATAACGCTCTGAGGATAAGGAGAAGGCAGGTCCCTCAGTCCTAACTTTTTAGGATTACCTCCCAGATTGCCAACTTGATGGCCGGTCTGATTGCTGGGACTCTGGCGGGCAGGCCCTATGACTAACTTCCCTTCTGCTCTCCCACGGAACTGGCTCTACTGCTGGCCTTTAGTGGGGCAGGGCTCTACTGCTGGCCTCTTGCCTTTCTGGGGACGAGTCTCACCTTGGCACTTTGCATGGGATGGCCTATTAATTAAGGAGATGCAGTAACGGAAGGCTCTGGCACAGATCAGTCAGGAGCTGGCAAGTTTTTTTTTTTTTTCCTGAAAAAAGACTAGATAATAAATATTTTGTATTTTGCGGCCATCTGGTCTCTGTTGCAACTACTCACCTCTGCTGTTGTAGCATGAAAGCAGCTACAGACGACACATAGATGAATGGGCGTGGCTATTGTATTAATAAAACTTTAAGTACAGAAAGAGATGATGGGCCAGGTTTGGCCCCAAGGCCAGCTCTTGAATTAGGCATATGTGAGCTAAGATGCTAAGTCCGTGTGTGATTGGTGGGCTGAGAAGCCTGGACTTCTCTAGAGGCCGTATGAAATCATACCATGAACATGGGCTTTGGAGATCAGCTTCCTTGGTTTAAGATTTGACTTCTGTGTTGGCTAGCAATGCAGCTTTGGGAAGCTTACTCAGATGCTCTCCATTGATCCTCTTGTAAAGCCTGTATCTTTGGAGGATAGAGGGGTGGGTAGAGAAGGTGGGAGGCTTGGGAACCTGTACATCCCCTTCCATTAGCACATTCACATGCTCTGGCCATGCCCATCTTTGAGAGAAATGCCCTCTGCCTACCCAGCTCCCTCATGGCTCCTCTTTACTCCAAATTTCATGACAAAGCTGCCTCCATCGACCCTTTGTCACCATGCACTTGCCTAGAGGTCCCTGGAAGGCTAGCTTCTGCCCTGAGCTTAGAGAGAGCCGTGATCAAGATGGTTTCTTCAACAAGAGATATAGTTAGTCAAGGCCTGTTGCATAGTTAGGTGACATCCTTGACAATAGCAGCCCAGGGAAGGAAAAAGCTAATTGCAACATTTTCCACCTCCAAGAAGAGGTGCTATCTGTAGATCACCCTGAAAACTTCCAGGGAGCATCCCAATGCCATGTGACGCCAATATTTGAACCATTGCCTTATCCAGAGTTGCTTCTTTTGGGTGGAAAAGTTCAAGATGAGTCCTAAAGTAGCTGCAGTCATGATGGTTGATTTCACCAACAGAGGGGTTGGCTCTATCAACCAAGACATCAAAATAACTCACTGTGGGAAATTTACATTTGTATCCCTGTCATCATGATGCTGAGTGCATATCTCCCATCTGTTAGGCTGTGGCTCCTGGGTGAGGAGGTGGAGGCACTCCTCAGCTGCTCTAGCCTCGGGTTCCGGCTCCATGGGACCTGCTCTTGCTGAGACTCTTGAGGCAGAAATGATCTCCACTGTCCTCAAACACTCAGTACCTAATATGCTGCCAGGCACATGACAGGATCTTATGAAACAACAGTTGAACGAGTCATTTCCCTCATGGGCCCCTGGGGAGGTGACAGAGGTAGGCCATTTGACGAATTAAAGAAAAATTGAGGATAAAAAGATGCAACATCCTTTCCTGGAGCTCACTACCCTGGGGAACAGAATAAATAAGAATCCGAAAGACCCAGGCCAGTGCTCAGAAAAACAGGCTAAGCTCTCAGCCAAGTACATCTCTCTTATTTGGGCTCTGCCTTCCTCTGCTCATCAAGTCATGATTCTACCAGGGCAGGGACACAGGAAGGATGCCAATTATAATACCTTCTTTTGACAGCTAGGAGAGTAGATATTCTCCACTTGCCTCTTCAACACACTGGCAACACTTGTGTAAGCAACAACTCTCACGATAGCCAATCCTGTTATGAATCGGTTCTCTCTGGTGCTCCTACTCCTTGACCCAATGTGAAATTTTCCCAAACTATTTTTAAAATATCTAATCTGTTGTGAGTAACAGACTATGGAACTGTTAGTTTGCCATTTCTGAGCAGATAATTTTAACACCAAGACCTTATTAGCTTGTAAATTGATATTTAAAATGGTAGACAGGAATATAAAAACAAAACAGTGCCTATTAAAATCTTATCTATTCCTTAATGTCAAGTGATTTGACATATTTTTAGATTTTGGGGGGCACCTGGGTGGCTCAGCGGTTGAGCATCTGCCTTTGGCTCAGGGTGTCATCCTGGGGTCCTGGGATTGAGTCCCACATCAGACTCCCTGCAGGGAGCCTGCTTCTCCCTCTGCCTGTGTCTCTGCCTCTCTCTGTATCTCTCATGAATAAAGAAATAAAATCTTAAAAAAAAGTATTTTTTAAAAAAAGTATTTTTAGGTTTTTAAAGTGCTTTCTTATCTTAAAAAATAAAAAAGGTAATTATTCCAAATAACGATCTTGAAAGACTGGTTGGTGATTTCCTTCCAAATATTCATAACTGGGAATACCAGGGATCTCAGAGATTGATTCAGTGGTAAGTTGGTCAGTGTTTAAAAGAACCCCAACCTTGTGAGTTTATTATCTATTGAATTCAATTAATTATATATTATCTCCCCCACATGCATGATAAAACAAGTATAAGTTATCTTTTGATATGTAACCAATCACCCAAAACTCAGTGGCTTAAGAGAATAATAGTAACTATCTGTGATAGACTGAATTGTGTCCCCCACCTCTAGACTTATAGACTGAAGCCCTTGGACCCCAGTATGACAGAACTGTGAGCCAAATAAGCAGCTGCCATCATAAGTTTTGGGGAGGTTTGTTATGTGGCAACAGAAGAATGGGTACAGCACCCAAGTCCAGATCCTGGACTTCTCGCCTCCAGAACTGTGAGAAATGAATTTCTTTCTTCCTTTTTTTCTTCCATGCAGGGAGCCTGACGTGGGACTCGATCCCAGGACTCCAGGATCACGCCCTGGGCCAAAGGCAGGAGCTTAACCACTAAGCCCCCCAGGCTTACCTCTTCCTTTTTCTTTTTGGAGGACTTTTAATTTATTTATAAGAGAGAAAGAAAGAATGCGAGCAAATGTCAGCAGGGAGAGCAGCAGAGGGAGAGGGAGAAGCAGACTCCCCACTGAGCAGGGAGCTCCACATGGCTGAAAGCAGATCCTTAACCAACTGAACCACCCAGGCGCCTTGAGAAATGAATTTCTGTTAAGCACCCTAGTTTATGGCATTTTGTTATAGTAGCTGTAGCAGAATAAGACATTATTTCTTATGGTTTCTGTGAGTCAGCAATTCACAAGCAGTTCAGATGGGTAGTCCTGGATCTCTGGTATTAGCTGGGGCTGCAGTCTCACCTGAAGACTTGAGTGGGGCTGGAGGTTTCATGTCTGTGGTGGCTCATGCCCGCTACTTGGGAGTTGGTGGTGGATGTTGGCTGGGGCCTTAGTTCCTCTCCCCTTGGGCCTAATAAGACCTTTTTTCATTCATCCCCAACCAACCATGTTGAACCCTTTTCTTCATATTAAATACATGTTAAATATATCATATTTAGTTTAGTTTATATGTTAAATTTAGTTAATATATTACATATTAAATATATAAGAAGAAATATTTAGTTACATGTTAAATATATCATAGTTTAGTTACATGTTAAATACACCATAAGAAGAAATGTGATACTCTTTACTTTCACCTGTCAGAATTTGGGGATTGTAAATCGAAAAAATAAAATAGAGAACAAGTCCATGTTTAAAGGCTGTGATGTACTACTCAGATCCCCTTTCAGAAGTGAAGGGTTTGCCCCTCAGCTACTGGGAATCTGGCAAGCAATGGCCCTCAACTTCTGGCCAGCATTGCCCTTGGCTGAGGAGAGTTACCTTGCCCATGGTTAACCCTGTTCCAGGAGAGCTGCCATCTAATGTTGATGGCAAGGATAGAAAGGTTGCCATCTAAGGTTGATGCAAGGATAGAAAGGCCTGGCTCCTCTGCCCCAACTTGGGACAAGTCTGGGGAACCACCCCAGCTTTCATGCTCCCTGAGGGTCTGTTGAGGACCTTGTGGAGACAGCATGGCATCACGGCTTCTCCCACAGACCCTCCTCCCTCCTTCTTTCCTCCCTCAGGCATCAATCCCCAGAGTGCTTCCTCATGAACATCCTGCACATTAATTTCTGTCTAGAATCTGCTTCTCAGGAAACACAAGCTGTAGCAGCCACTTTTTCAAGGAATTACTCTCAGAAGAGTTAACCATCTAAATTAGACTCCTTATATAGAGATAAATGAACCTCTAGACTCCAGTATGCTGTGTTCAGCTGCAGACGCAGCTGTTGAAATCAAGTGATAAGACGTGAGGTAGATCTCAAAATTGGCCCACACCCTTCACCTCTTCCTGTCTCCATGCTCTCTGCAATGTGACTTTGTCACTTCTGCTTCATTCTGTTGGCCAAAGCAAGCAAAAAAACCCAGCCTAGCTTCAAGGGGAGGGGAAACAGATTCTATCTTGGGTAGGAGTTAGTGTACCAGTTCTAAGCCAAGGCCTCTATAAGACTTGCATATACTCCCATGCCTCTTGGAATCATGCCACTGTCATAAGAACAAGTCTGGGATAGCCTGCCAGGGGAGGACAGACCACATGGAATGGAGGTGAGACATTCCAGCTGAGGCTGCTCTGGGCCAAGTAACCTGGTAAGTGACCACAGACGTGTGAGTACGCACAGCCAAGACCAGAAGAATGCCCAACCCAAATTGATGACCCACAGCATCGTGAGCTGAATAAACAGCTGCTGTCTTAAGTTTTGGGGAGTTTGTTATGTGGCAATAGAAGAACAGGCATGGTACCCAATCCTGTTGGATACAGGAATCAACCAGGAAGAGAAGAAGAGACCCTGAGCCACGACAGATGCCTTGGGTTCCATCACTGGCTCAGGGGCTGCTGCGAATGGCTCAAACCTGCAATCTTCTTACAGGATCATCCTTGGGGGATGGATGCCATCCCAGCATTTCCCTCCACCTGGGCATCCCATAGCTAACGGCTGCTTGGTGTGAGGGTCAAAAGCCCAGCCTCCTTGCCTCCAGACAGGGAAAATTCTGGTGCAGTTTGCACTCCAGAGCTCCCCTGTCATCGGCTGAGGCTACATCTCATCCCAAACCACAAAATCACCTTTCTTCTTCTCTCCTCTTGTACCTACAGGTTTATTCTGAACACTCTGTAATAAAGCAACAAACTTGCACCCCAAACCCCATCTCAGACTGTTTCTGGGGACTCTGACCCAAGACATAGGTCAAGAGTGAAATCCCTAGAAGAGAAAGGGGAGGATCACGGGAATGGCTGTTATGGAAAGGGAACCAGAAAAGTACCAATCACTTGAATACCTTCACATCAAGTTTTTCAATGCATGGAACATGATTCTTCCACTGTCCGAGACAAAAATCTCCTGCCACCCAAGGAATTGCACCCATTTCCTTGATGAGCAGAACGTAAGGCTCACTTTTTCTCTTCGGTCTTTTACTGATTACTTCTTTTTAATCCTGTCCCGATTAGAGTTTCAACTTAGGGCAGCCCGGGTGGCTCAGCGGTTTAGCGCCGCCTTCAGCAGTTCGTGACCCTTGGAGACCTGGGTTGGAGTCCCGCACCGGGCTCCCTGTAGGGAGCCTGTTTCTCCCTCTGCCTGTGTCTCTGCCTCTCTGTGTGTCTCTCATGAATAAATAAATAAAATCTTAAAAAAAAAAAAAGAGTTTCAACTTATTCCCATTTATAGGAATTCCCATCACTTCCATTCCAACAGTGGCTGCCCCATCTCCTCCCCTCCACGTCAGGATTCTTGAGTTGTCTACACTAGAGATCTCTGCTTCTTTACCTCTTCACCATTCAGCCCACATTCCGTGGCTTCTGTACTTGACCACTGTATTCCTGCCAATGTCACCAGTGCCGACCTCAGGCCTTACATTCCAGGCCATTCTGTTGTATTTGACATCACTGGTAACTCCCTCCAAAGGCGTGAAATACAATGAAGCACATTCCTTTTGCCTCTGTGGTACTGTGTTTGCCTGTGTTGCCTACCTAATCTCAAGGCAATCCAGACTCCTTTTCTTTTGTTTGTGCCTTAAATGTCCATGTTTTTCTGGCTCACTTCTCACCTACCAGATATTTTTCTGGATTATTTCATCTACGATCATGGCATAAATTACCATTTATTCTGATGATGTTCAGTCTTAATTTCTAGCTCCAGATGCACATACCCAATTGCCCTTTGGATACCTCCTCTTGAAATGTTCCATGGGCACCTTATTATACCACCACCACCCGAACACACATATGCACACACACATGCACACATACATAGCCTGCTCCTCTTCCTCCCTTGTTCCCTATCCAAGCGAGTGCAACTACCATTCATCTAGTTTCCTGAGGCAAGACTTCTGAAACCACCCTTGATTCTTCTCTTTCCCCCTCAACCATTCAATCAGAGCATTCCAATTCCTTTAATTCAACCTCTTGAATAGGTCTTTACTTCTTAACACTGGTCCACTTTGTTCTACCGTTAGCTGCCACCAGGCTGAGATAATTTCATGCTGTGTCATGTCTGAATTCCTGTCCTACTCGAATCCAATCTAGTTTCCACATGTACCCAGACAGAGCATCCTAAAATGCAAAGCTGATTATTGCTCTCAGCTGAAGAAAAGTCCACTTCCTTCCTCTGGGATTGGCTCTTCCACTAACTCAGACTGGACTGGGTGTTTTCTCCCATGATAACAACACAGGTTCTAGCAAACTCTGTTGTAATTATTTACCCGCCTGCATCTCCCAGATAGATGAATCTCCCTTCTTTGTTCAACCAGTTATTAGCTATTTCTTGAAGCCCTCCAATATATAATGTGCTGTTAATCAAGTCGTGAAAAGGACAAACATGTCCTTTCCTCACACATTTGTCACCTGCTCACCCTTTCCTTTTTTTTTCTGCTCACCCTTTCCAAACAGTTTCTAGCACATAGCAGTTGCTTAGTAAGTATTTGCTGAGTAAATAAATGATAAAATGAATACTTTCTACCACAGACTAATTACCCTACCCTCATTCCAATTTTAGAATAAAATTCACATTTTATAAAAGTGATCTTCAGAGTCAATGTTTATAGAAAGTCTCTTTTTGTTCCAGAGGGCAGAAACAAATTATATCTGAATATTTTCAGGCTGACAGAAGTCTTTAAGCAATCACATCTCTCCAATGAAGATTATGCTGGGAGCAAATTCATGAAATCAGCCAAGCTCTTAAGGAACTGAATACCTAACTTAAAGAGGATCAACATAGCCTGATGACAAAGAAGCACATTTTGTATGAATTTGAAATGAACACCAGCCCTGTTGCTAAGCAGGACCCAGCCCAGTCATGGCTGCAGGGCCCCATGACAAGGGCCCCTGGATGTCTCTGGTGATAACCTTACCCAGGGGACAGGCCTGTCTAATGTCAGCGAGCCAGTGTCTTCTGATTGTGAACGTATCATTTCAGAACATAAGTGGGGAGCCCCTGGTGATCACCCTGATTTTCTGAAGCTCACACTATATAAACACTGTAGTCTTGCCTGAATCACCTTTTAAAAAAATTAGAGTGAAATATACGTAACATAAACTTTACCATTTTAACCATTTTGAAGTGTATGATTCAATGGTATCCAGTACATTCACCCTGTTGTGCAAGCATCACCCATCATCTTCAGAACTTTTTCATCTTTTCAAACTGAAACTCTTCCTCATCGAATGACAATGCTCCATTCCTCCCCATCCAGCCCCTGGCGCCCACCATTCTATTTTCTGTGGCTGTGAATCTGACTACTCTGGGGGCCTTGGACATGTGGAATCACACAGCATTTGTGCTTGTACAACTGGCTTATCACTCAGAATAATGTCCCCAAGGATCATCCATGCTGTAGCAGGTGTCAGGACTTCCTTCCTTTTTAAGGCTGGGAAAGATCCCATTGTATGGAACACCCACACCTTGATTCTCCACTCAAGACATCTGGATGGTTGCTGAAATGCTGGCCGTAGGTGTGGAATTGCAGGCCCTGACGAGGACATGTGGCGTGTCCATCGCTGAGTGTGGGATACTGCTGAGGACACTTCCATGCTGGCCCCAGAACCACCTTAGACATCCTGGAAGGACTCAGGCTTGTTGGCCTCAGCCATGGGCTTCTTAGTGGTGTGAAGCTTACACAGCTCAGAACACCATTTCCCAGTCAATGGCACATGAAAAAATTGACATTGGACTGAGAGTGCTCTCTGGATTCTCTTTTATTTAAATTCTGTAAGGCAAGCACAAAACTTCTACAATCACAGACAACCCTTATGGCTGTCACCATCACTTCCAGTGACCTAAACCGCAAATAGCTGCTCTCTCTTCAAATCGGTGTCTCTTCCTGAATGGGGTTATTCTATCCAGTATCACTAATCAATGAGAAAAAGCCAATATTTTGAGACGTTTGTGTCTCCTTTACCCTCAGAAGCCTCTCTGCTGGGCAGCCCTGGTGGCGCAGCGGTTTAGCACCGCCTGCAGCCCGGGGTGTGGTCCTGGAGACCTGGGATCAAGTCCCACATCAGGCTTGTTGCATGGAGCCTGCTTCTCCCTCTGCCTGTGTCTCTGCGTCTCTCTCTCTCTCTCTCTCTCTCTCTCTGTGCCTCTATGAATAAATAAATAAAATCTTTAAAAAAAAAAAAAAAAAAAAGAAGCCTCTCTGCTGGCCCTCCCCGCTGCTCATGGTCCCCACGGGCTCCTTCTACCCCCGATCTCCTAGGCCACAGGCCTCTGGTAGGTTTGGCACAAGGCTGGAGGGAGGGAGAGGCAGAGATGCCAGGATTTCTAGCCCTCAGCCTCAGAGGGGGCATCTCTGGCCAGTGGCTGCTTCTCCTCTGTGGCTCCTACTCCTGCCAGACAGTTCTACAGGGTTCTACTCCCATTGGGTGGGCTCCAGTCACACCACTGCCTCTCATTGCTCCTTTAGCCCTAGAGGTGTAGTGGCTTCCTGCTTTTGACAATCTGGGTTGCCTCACCATTCCCTTTTTGGATTCTTTTTGTTCCATTATCTCTATAACCAAGTCTCCCCTTGTTGGATGCACAGGAGAGCCTTTCTAGATCTTTTCTCATTCCCATCCAAGAACACGGATGACCCTCCTCCGAGGCCCAGAGCTCTCCAGGGTCAAGCTGCTCCTCATCTGGACTCTTCCTCTGCTTCCTTGCCCTCCTGTTTCCAGCCCACTTCCTAGTCTGACGCTGGGTTCCTGACCCTGAGAGGTGCCCACGGCCCTCCTTCTCCATGCTGCATGTCACCTCATTCCCACCCAAGTCATGGCTAGTTTTCTTCTCTGGAAGGCTCTCCCTTCACCTCTTCCTTCATTCAAACCCTACCACTTATGCAAGGCTCAGCTCCCCCGGCACTGCAGCAGCGGGGCAATCACGGCCCTCACCAGACCAGTGTTTCCCTTCCCTACTCCTCTAGTGTGGACCACCTGCTCACTCTCCACTCCCCACCCAGCCTTCTTTCTGCTTTTACTTAATTGTTTCATCTGAATGTTATTCTGTTCCCAGTAAGACTGGAATCCCCAGAAGGTAGAAACAAGAGCTTGCATCTGACCTCTTGGCATCTAAAACAACATTCTGCAAAACATACATCTCACAAAGTAATCACCAAGGGAGCACAGAGGATGGTGATGGCATGTTCTCTGCATGACAAACACATCTTTCCCTCCAAAGATAATGACTCTTATGGCTGGATACTGTCTTCCAAAAAGCTACGGTGAAATCTCAGCCTCTGATGGTTGTGAACGTGAGCCTGTTTGGAAGCGAGGTCTTTGCGGGTGTGATCAAGTGAAGACAAAGTCCTATTGGAGTAGGGTGGGTCCTAATCTGATATGAGTGGTATCATTATGAGAAGAGGAAAATCTGGCCACACGCCCAGAGACACAGGGTCCACAGCCACGTGAGGACAGAGACTGGTGTGATGCTACCACAAGCCAAGGTATACCCAGGGCTCCCAGAAGCTGGAAGAGCCAAGGAAGGGTCCTCCTCCCCAGAGACTCTGCAGGGAGCACGGTCCTGCCCAAACCAGGACTTCAGATCTCCAGCCTCTGGAGCTATGAGGCAACAGCTTCTGGTTCTTGTAAGCACCCCACCCCCTGCTCCCTTCATGCCACTTTGGTTCAGCGGCCCCAGGGAATGACTACAGCAACTGAATCCAATAGTTCCATCCATATAGATGGACTTCAGGGACATGGTTCTTCTATCCCTGCTCGCACGTTCCTCAGAGGAGCCAGGCACGGATGGAGAGCATGTCCACGCTCCGGGCCCACCGTGCTGATGCTGAGCGCACAGGCCCTGCGGCTCAGCCAGCTTCCTTCATAAGTGCCCGTGGACCCTCCCCCTATGCAGGGGCAGGGATGCCTGGCTACCCGCACCACTCTGCTCTGAAGCCTCACCTCCTTGGGCGCACTTCCTAACACAAATGGTGTCAAAACGTGAAATCTTAAAAGTCTAAAATAAAACTTCATTTTAAAAACTCTTTTTGCTTTACCTCTTTTTCCTCTAGTATCCCAATCAAGATAAATTCAAATAAAGCTTTTAATGACTGACTTTTTAAAGAGGCTGAGGCAACCAACACTTCCTGGCCAGGTTCCAACATTCCCAGTCTCTTTAGTTTCCCTTTGCCTCCTGCACCCTCCACATCTCTTTCTCAGCCTGTGATTCATGATAAAATGTACCAAATGTGTCAGGGGTGCACAACCTTGGCTTTGGCCTCAGACTCTGCCCTCCCTCCTGACGCCTGGAGGCCCGGCCCGCAGGAGAAGGCCAGACTTACGGTTCTGGGGGAAGCATAGTGTGTGGGCGATGCCGATGGAGGCCTGGCTGCGCTCTGGAAGGAGGACGGGCAATACCTCTGGCCTGTGTCCGGAGGGGAAGAGGAGGCATAGATGCGATTTTCCAGTCGCTCAGGCTCATGCTTGTAGGATTCGAGAGGAAAGAAAGGTGTGTTGCTTGGCCACCTGGGTGGGTGTCGATGGAGAGGATGAGAGACCCGAAGCTGAGGAGGAAATCAGAAAGTGCTGTTAGAAGTCTGGCTGAGGTAGAGGAGGGCAAAGAGTGCTCCTTCCATTGCTTAGTACCGAACATCTCAAATGGCAAGAATCTGAATTATTAAATTTTAAATGTTGGGGACAAGTCTGTCTATCTATCTATCATCTATCTATCTATCTATCTATCTATCTATCTATCTATCTATCTATCTATATCTATCCATTGCATTCCCCAAATAGCTGCATTGAAGTCTTAACCCCTGGCACCCATGAAGATTTGGAAATAGGGTCTTTGCAGACATCATCATGTTAAATGAGGTCACATTGGAGTAGGCTTGGCTCTTAACCCAACGTGACTAGTGTCCTTAGAGGAGGAGAGGACATAGAGACAGACATGCACCCAGAGCAGAAGCCAGGTCACAGGAGCCAGAGACTGAAGTGATGCATCTACAGGTCAAGGAGTGCCAGGTGCAGCTGGTGACCATCAAAAGCTAGTGGTAAGGAAGGATGCTTTCCTGGGTCTCAGACAGAGGACAGCTTACCTGACACCCTGGTTTCAGACCTCCAGCCTCTTAACTATGAGGGAATAAACTTCCACTGTTTTATGCGACCCAGTGTGAGGTACTTTGTTATGGCAGCTCTAGCAAACTCATATAGTCAAGTTGATGGATATTGATTTGTTTTCCAAGAGAAGCAGAAACCGGATTTGGGTCTGGTGTCTCACATTTATAGCTAATTAAGTAAAATTTTTATTTTCAATTTGCTATTTAAATTTTTAAACCATGCAAGTCAAAGCAAAATTGTCAGTACCAAGGGCTACCTACTTGCTACTTGCTACTTCTGACCTAGAAAAAGACATGTCAGCCTACAGAGCTGTAAGCCTGGATCTCCTCTGCTTGTTACTCTGTCCCAGACCCCTTTCCTCACAGTCCTCAGTCCCTGTACACATGTGTGTCCCCTTCTCTGCTTCCATCTTCACTCCCTAGGAAGGGAATGCTCTCCAGGAGACTCCTCTGGGGAGTCAATTCAACCAACCCCTTCCTCCTGACTCTATGGCCCTGAGAGTCCTCCCCTGGACTTGTGAGCACATTTCATCCACACAACATATTACCAGGTAACAACACGATATTTAACACTGAAACCAAATGTGAAAGTACGTTAAGTCTCCTGTCCCCAACAAAATCCACCATCTGTCTTTGTGGCAGGGGTTCTGGTTGGCCTCTTGGGTCCCCACAGCAGCCCTTGCTGCCCTGGTGAGAGGGGCAGGTGCCTGGAAGATATTCGCCACCCAATAGGCAAGGGGAGAGAAGGGAGCATGGGAGGGTGTAAGGCTCAAGCTCTGTTGGCATCTTTTCTCCTTCCCCGAGTCCAGAGAGAGAGATTGGGGGGGGGGGTACATATTCCCTGGCGGTAATTTTGGAAGGAACCAATCAAGGAAGGAGGGTCATCTTCTAGGAAACCCCTTGTCCCATGAAGCCATCCCAAGAGGGAAACCCTGCTCCAGGCCCCGGGCTGACCTCTGGGAGGCAGGTCTAGGTGAAAGCAGGAGACAGAAGGCTCTAGCACCCGTGGTTTTCTAGGTCTCAAAACTTAAGATACCAAAGACCTCCAACAGGAAAGTCCCTGACTCTTAGAAACAGAAGTTTTCCCCTAAAGGTCCTGAGAAGCAAAGCCTGTTTTGAGGTGGGGCTTGGGGAAGGGGGAGGAAGGAGAGGGAGGATCAAGAGCAGGAGCTCTGGTGCTTTCCAGCTGTTTGGGGAAAGGTGGGGAGGGGAAGGGTGGTCCAGCAGGCAAGGTGACAGAGGAGCCGCCTGGCCCAAGTCTGGGTCCTTCAGTGTCATGGCTTCAGTGCTCCCCAGTGATGCCCACAGAGAGGTGAGGAATGAGGATGCCTGCCAAGGATCTGTGGGGGTGTGCCTGGGCCCTTCAGAGGACTCTGCTGGGGAGCAGAAGAGGGAAGCTCTTGTGCTACTCTGTTGTGGAGCCTGGCACCCCGTGGAGGTCAGGCCCCCAGGGGTGGTGACACGTCCTTCCGTGGTTCTTCCAGCAGGAGTCCTCAGCTGGCCCACTAGCCTGGTTCCTCACCGAGTGGCCCAGGACAGGCTAGCTCTCACGTCACAGTTAAACAGGGAGTTTTATGTTCTGTGCTCCCAATGCTCACCCCAACCACTGGTGTGGAGGCCGAGAAAAATTAAGGCCATTGCACCTCAAGTTTAGCTTTAGCACAAGTATAGCCATCTTAGGATCCTGGGAATAAGAGCTGAACTTTACAGGAAAACCTGAAGATTGTCCTAGGCAGGGAATCTCATATCGGAAAGACAATAAAGCTCAGAACTGCCCTCAGCAGAGAATCCCATATCAGATCTTAAGAAACTCCCCCACCCTTTCCCCCATATTGGAATGAAAAAAAAAATCCCTCCACCCCTTCTGAAAATCCCCTAGACCAGCCCATAAAAAACCCAGCTGTAACCCACTTCGGGGTCCAAGTCCCTGCTCTGCTGTATGGAGTATACTTGGACCCAATCTCGAGCTTGTATTTATGTGTATATATATATATAAATATAAATATATATATATTTATATATATATATCTCATGTGTTTGCATCGGTGTTGGCTCCTTGGTGGTTTCTCAGATTCGCAATCTTGGGCACGACACTGGATGCAGAGGCCACCTGGGTGCTGTCCAAGGGTGGGTGCTGGAGACCCAGTATGTGGGTGAAACAGTGGGATCGGTGGGCAGGGGGCACATCTGGACTCAAAGCTTGTACCACTGAGAAGCTTCTAACAGCCCCTTGGGAAAAGCCCATGGGGGTC
This sequence comes from Canis aureus, assembly GCF_053574225.1. Taxonomy (NCBI): domain Eukaryota; kingdom Metazoa; phylum Chordata; class Mammalia; order Carnivora; family Canidae; genus Canis; species Canis aureus. The sequence goes on along the minus strand of NC_135625.1, from coordinate 51,134,640 downwards.
TTGTTCTCCATGTGAAGGAGGAGCCTCCAGTGATGTCTAGTACCACATGGTGCTGAGGCATCCATGTCTGTCCAAACACAGGGCACAACCCAAACCACCCCCTCCATCTCACCTGTGACTACCCCCAGACTCAGCTCAGACTCTGGCCCAAATAATACCCACAGAGTTTTCAGAATCTGGGACAGGGGATGTACCTCTGTGGGGGCATTCTGGCCACACGGATCGAAACTACAAATGCATACATTCCTTGACCCAACAATCTGCTTCTGGGATATCCTTCCATAGACAGCGATGTGTAGTTGCTAAAGGGCCAGTGCGTGGGTCATTCATCACAGTGGTGATCCTAACAAACACTGACACTCATGGACAGGACGGAGCTAGCGGTGATGGCGTGGCCACACAGACAGCCCTGGCTCCCTGACGGGCACAACAAGCTTCCTCTTCCTTCTCATCTCTGAGACCCAGAGGGAAGTGAAAAGGCAGCCCCCAGAGCCATGTGTACGGGATGATAGCATTCATAGTCTCAGAAACGGGCTTAAGAATGTGCATATGTAGCCCAGAGCATCTCAGGAAGGAGGTGGAGGAACCACCTGGAGACAGGAACCTCCAGGGACAACTGTCATTGTATGCCCTTTCCTGTTCCGCAGCTTTTATATCACGGGGATGCTGATCAATTCAGAAAATTACCTTCTTCAGCCGCTGTTCTGCTTTTGAGCCAGGAGGCCGGCTAACACCATCTGTGAGGGCCTCCCGCCTCTTGGCCTGACCCCGGCCACCCTACCCCGGCTCTGAGGAGCCCTGTCTCTCCACCTGGATGGAGGCACTTGGAGGGCAGGGCCTGGTCTGTCTGTCTGTCTCTCTCCCCCCACGACAGGCTGCCGCATTCACAACATTCCAGGATTTGCCGTTCTGTGAGGGACATTCACAGCTGCTGGAGCTCCTTGCAAGCTCTTTGGATATAGAATGTTCATTCCTAAGTGAATAATTGAAGAGAACAGGACCAAGCCCCCCGAAAGAACTCTTGAAGCACACGCTCTGCTTCTCCTGTGGCTCATCCTCTGTGGCCCATTCCCATGCGAGTCCTGGGATGGTCCTGACTGAGGGGAGAAGGATGATGCAGGACACACACAGCCCTGGACACGACCTTGCTGGACTGTCTGGGGCGAGGAGAAGATGAGCAGGCTTCCCGTGTGCTGGGGGGAACAACTGGCTTCTAGGGGAACAGCATGATTCCCCACATGTCCAGGAAAGCTGCTTTCAGTGAACTCTTTCCAAGCTCCAAAGATGCTTCCATCTTCCCACCTGGCCCTCCTGCCTCCTCTCTGCCCCCTTCCCAGAGTGGAGGGGGGTCTTGCTGGGGAAAACAGGATGATGCTCTGGACTCAACTGAGGGGGGTGGGGCATGATGTGAGGATTGGCAATACGTGTAGTTTAAGGTAAAGGGAAAGAACCTTCCAAGGACCAAAAATATGTCCCTCTTTTCACCAATACCTGAACCATCTTTAAGGGGGGTAGAGCCTTGCAATAGCACCATCTTTTTTGCATATTGCCTCACTGTTTACAAAGTGCTCCTACACACTCTTGCCCCATTTGTCCCCTGAAGCCACGCCCTGGGGGGCAGCTTTATCTTCCCACATTATAGAGAGTAAAACCAGTGACCAGAGAAGCTGCTTGTCTCTTTAGTGAGTAAACAATGGCAGAGGGCACCCCTGTAACCAGCATCCTGACTCCAAATCCTAAACCCCTTTGCCAGGATCAAACAGGGGTATTGTCAAGAGAGAGAGAGAGCACAAAGACTTAAAACAACATTTTGGGGGTATGAATGACTCTCCCAGAAGGTGGGGTTTCCCAGGCCAGCAGGCAGGAGAACTTGGAAAGCACAGGATGCAGAAAGGAAGTTGAGGGTGGGCAGAGGGAATGGGGTACAGGAGAGGGTGGGCTTGGGGCTCTGTGGGCTTCCTCTCATGGGGTGGGCTTCCTTGCCAGTCAGCAAGAGGGGAGACGTGCTCAGCGGAGAGACTTTTTTTTGCATTGATGCTGCTTTACCAGGGAAAGGGGGGATTTTTTTTTTAAGATTTTATTTATTTATTCATGAGAGGCACACAGAGAGAGGCAGAGACACAGGCAGAAGAAGAAGCAGGCTTCCTGTGGGGAGCCCGATGCGGGACTCGATCCCAGGACCTGAGATCACTCCCTGAGCTGAAGGTAGACGTTCCACCACTGAGCCACCCAGGCACCCCGAGAAGGGGGGATATCTTATGAAAGAAAGCAAGGTGGGTAAGAGTGACAGCCCTAAGTTTTTTCCTCCTTTGAATATCAGTGTCACAATTCATCAATAAAGAGGAGAATGGGGCAGTGCTGCTGTAGTCCCCATTACTTTGAACCAGACCAATTTATTTCCTCCTCACAGGGCAAAGTGCCAGACTGCAATCTTTCAGGAAGACCATGGTCTGCTCAGCCAGCTGCCGGGAGCTGAGCGTGTGCAGGCGTGGAGGAGGGGGCATGCTCTGATGAATCCCATGAATCCCACCCCTCAGTCTGTTTGGGGAAAGTGAGACAAAGACAGCACCCTACCCCAAAGTAGCCATACCACGCAGCAAGCCTGGGGAGGTAAGCGTGTGTACCACGGCCGCAGGAGGAGCTCAGAGAAGGGGTGAGAAAGCTCTGTAGGACACCAGGGAAGGGCTGGGACTGCACTTTGGAAAAGAAAACAAATCTGCCCCCAACTAAGGTGACTTTCCGAAAGGCCCAGACACAACTGGGCTGTGGCAATAGTACCCAGAGCAGACAGGTTTCCCCCATTCTGTTCTTCTGAGAAGGCTTTCCCTCCTTCTTCTGCTTCTTAAGGACTTTGTTTAGGACTGCTGTTAGCCTCGGAGAGTGAACAATGCCTTTGATTCTCCTGGGGCAGCAGCCAGGACAAGTGAATAGGCACAGTGAGCGAACAAAAACGGCTTCTGGCAGCCACACAAGACACCAGGCAAGTGGCTCCAGACACCAGGGAGCCATGAGCTGGTGACTTCACAAGGCCAGGCCGGACTGGCATAAGCTGGAGGGACTGGGGAGGGGAGAGAAGAGGGGTGCCCCTGGAAGGCAGCAAGCAGAGGTCTGCAGAAGGTCTGCAATGTGGTATGGCAGGTGGACACCTGGAATTCAGAAGTTTCAAGTTCTAGGCCTAGTTTCACTGCTAACTAGCTACAGCCCTTGAGCGACTCAAACCCTTGCACTGGTAAAATAAACAAACAAACAAACAAACAAACAAACAAACCAGGTAGACCAGATGGCTGTGTGGAGTGCACATGGCCTGTGCTTCCCCTGCCCCCTGCCCTTGGGCAGCACATGCATATGGTCTGAAATAACAAGAAAGAGGAGAAAATTCAAGTTGTTTCTGATCTTAAATGTCCTTGCTGTCCTAAGGGAAGAGCAAATATTCAATTTAAACTGTATGGGAGGTTTGCTCAAGGGTCACAGGTTGGGGGCCATGGTGGCACAGGCGGGGAGAGGCAGGAGTCCCTGGTGCTAAAAAGCCACAAAGGGCCAGAAAGCCCCGTAAATACCAGCAGAATGACTCATGTGTGCCCGTGCTAGGCCTGGTGTGGCAGGAGAAAAAGCCCGTCTGCCACTTGCTTTGCTTGGGATGGCTTTTCTCCACCTTTTGCCTCTTGGCTTTTCAACTTTTTGCCTCTTGGCTTTCCCTCTGGTCTAGTTATCTTTGGCTCCTCCCTGCACTGCCCCCTTAGTGATCCCCTTTATTTTATGTCCTGAACCACCTGAGGTAGGACCTGCCCGAGGTGGGACCTACCCAAGGTGGGACCTACTAGAGGTGGCACCTGCCCGAGGTGGGACCTGCATGAGGTGGGAACTCAGGAAGGACAGGGAATCTTCCTATCTCTTCTCCCTGGGTGTCCCCCTCGAGGAGCCTCGGGGAGCTTGGGAGACACCAATGGCAGTGGTAGCTCTGTGCCCAAAGAAACAAGAAGCTTCATTATCAGGAAATGTGGGTTAAAACCCGAGACCTTGTGAATCCTAGGCCTTGAGGTCTGAACCCTGATGGTAGGTTTCTAGGTTCTAAGGAACTAATCACGTCTTGTGGCAGCTGGACTTATTGGGGCATCAACTCTACTTGTGGGATAAAACCATACTTCTCTGGCCTCAGTGGGCTGGGGGCGGCAATGGGTGCAAACATAAGCAGCCATTCTTATTGCTCATGATGAGGGTTTGGCCGACCATCCCTGGTACGTGTGTAGTCCAGGTTTGCCCCAGCCCAGTCACCTGCTTGGAGGCTCTGTGTAGAATATTCCTGAAGGGTCCCCATATCTTTTCCACTGAACTTTGGCCAACTTTCTGCCTCCATTTCCCCATGGGAAAGTTTTGCTCAAAACCTTGGTCTTGGCAGTCCCTGATCTCCACCCTCACCGAGTTAGCCCTACACTGGGCAGAAAGTGTCTGGATCACAAGTTGAGAGGTTGACTGCCCAAGGTCCTCAAACCAAGCTGGGCATTAGGATCAGATGGGAGCTCAAAGAATACATGTTCCCAGATCTTAAATATTCTGATCGAGTGGGTCTGAGGTGGAGCCTGGAAATCTGGGTTTTCTAAAGCACCCCTCCCCAGGTGGTTCAGTGGCCAGACAGGTTTTGAACCATTAATTGAATGCAGACTTTTCATTCTATAGGTAGGAAGCTTCTAAAGTAAACCTAGTTCCCATTCTTGTGACCATGTAGAACCAGAGCCTCAGCCCTCTCTCTTAGCTTTCTTCTTTGAGACGGTGAATTCTCTTCTTTCTGAGACCCAAGCCCGCTGCCTGGTCTCTAAGGAAAATCACTCTCTCTCTGCAGTCAACCACAGTCTCATGCAGATGACCCTGAATTATGCCTCATCCCTGGTCACCACGTTCACACAGGCTCCAGCCAGCTCTCTCCAGGGCCCTTCCTCTCAGCTGGCTGCTTCAAGCCCTTGCTCCAAATGCTCCAGAATCACTCATTTTCTGAAAGACTCTTTCCTGAGGTCCTCCCCATCCCACCCACCCCAGCAAAGCCCCTCTTTTATGGGGAAAGTTTCTAGACCCCTTGTCTCAGGATTGGTCTGGATATCTTCATAAGCCAATGGCTCTGGCTTTGGCTGTACTTGGGCTTACTCTCAATCCATATGTCAATTTGAAGTAAGGTTTTAGGCTGCAAGTTTTGCTATTATACTCTTAAGAATCTGTTTTATAGTCTTTAATAGTTGAAACTATTCAAAGTATGTTGGAGACTGTCTAGAGTCATTTGGGAATCAAAGCATTATGATAATTCAGTAGGTGAAAAATTCTTTCTATTAAAAAAACCCCACAAGATTCTTTTAGATTTCCTAAGGTTCTTATTCTCCTAGAAGGAATCCAGGAAAAACTGTTGTTTTACAGGGCTTTGTACACCCAATAGCATTCTGGACCTAGTTTTCTTAGGTAGCAGGCTCAAGCAAATCAATATTTGCATAGGTAAACTAGAAAAGAAAACAAAAGAAAGACAGAGATAGAGAAGGAAATGGGAATTTGGCAGGGGCTAACTTTAGATCAGTCCCTATAGGGTAGTCCCAGCCTCTGGTGCCTACCCTGGCCTTTAGAAGAGCTGTGCTCTCTTCATGTTCATCTCAAGGTCTGAATTCTGCTTCATGGACCCAGAATGTAACCCTAGATACTTCACAAAAGCATATTACCTTTTTTTTTAAAAAAGATTTTATTTATTTATTCATGAGAGACACAGAGAGAAAGGCAGAGACACAGGCAGAGGGAGAAGCAGGCTCCCTGCGGGGAGCGCAGTGTGGGACTTGATCCCAGGATCCTGGGATCACGACCTGAGCCAAAGACAGACACTCAACCACTGAGCCACCCAGGTGTCCCAGCATATGTGCCTTTTGATGTTGAAGCTAAAAAGCAATCTTCGAGGAAAGGAGGAGAAAAAAAAAAGCCCCCAGTTGTTTTGTAAGGGGGAGAAACTCTAGAACAATCCAAAGCCCTTAGTTGCTTTATAAGAAGAGATTCTAGAATAATTCTTTCAAAACAGACTCTGAGGGGCAGCCCTGGTGGCGCAGCGGTTTAGCGCTGTCTTTAGCCCAGGGCCTGATCCTGGAGACCTGGGATCGAGTCCCATGTCGGGCTCCCTGCATGGAGCCTGCTTCTCCCTCTGCCTCTGTCTCTGCCTCTCTTTCTCTCTCTCTCTCCCGCCCCCCCCCCCGTCTCTCATGAATAAATAAATAAAATCTTTAAAAAAACCCAAAAAACAAAACAGACTCTGAGAAGCAACTTGCTACAGATTGTCAATGAAGGGGAAATAGCTATGCTGGTCCCTTCTGATGACAATCTTGGTGGAATCACAGAATCAACAGGTGTTTGATACCGCAGAGACTAATTCAGCTGAATGTGACAGGATCAGGGCAGCCCCCACCAAAAGAATCATAGCCAGGGGGAATTGGCGAGTGGCCATAACAGACACACATCCCATGACATTTTACGGTGGAGGAAGTGCAGGCCTTGAGAATGAAGTGTCAAGTCCAGGGGTGACAGCTAGGTCAGAAACCGGGCCTTGCACAGCTGGGTCTGTGCACGACACCTCCATCAGGTGCTATGAAAGGTTTCAGACACTGGCTTCACAACCATGGTGGCTCGGGGAGGAGACCATGTAGGTAAGAGGAAGGAGCATGTGTTCACACAGGAGACCAGCAGGTGTTTGGAGTCAGAGGCAGGAGGGTGGGACGCAGAGGGCACTCTTGCGCGGTCCACACTGCTGCACTCAGGCTCCTCCTCCCATGTCCACCAGCCATCACCACCCGCCCGCCGCCGTGGGCTGTTCAGCGGGGAGCAGGTAGTGGGAAGCCCTGCCCAGGAAGTACTAGGTTTGTGAGAGGAGGAAATGAGGCGACTCTAGGTTCCTTCCTGGGTCAGTATGGTGACCGCCATCTCCAGAACACAAGGGAAGGACACTAATTCAGTAAGAGACCCATGGCCTTTCTACTCTCTCAGGTGCCTAGGGGGCAGGGCAAAGGCTATCTGGCATTGGCCACAGGTGGGGCTGGAAGATATCTGGGTGGGAGCCCCCCACCCAGTGCCCTGCCCTGCTCAGCGATGCTCCCCGGTCAGGACGAGCTTTCTATGCAGGTTCAGATAAGCCTTTCTAACCTCCATTTGTCCAAGATGCCTGCTTATAACAGCTTCCTTTGGCAAACCGTCCTGGCAAAGCCAGCCTGTCTAGTACATGCAGATATGATGTAAGACGTCAGAGGGGACACTTAGAATGAACTCTGCCGATATGGGGCCACAGGGAGGGCGTCGAGACCCCCAGGCTTCAAAAACATGCCTCTTGGAGAGAGATCTCTACCAAGAGAGCTTGTGTCTGGAATACTCCTGTTCTGACTGGGGCCTCCTCTCTGAGCCGGGAACATGGACGCGCTGTGGCTCCGTGGCTCCCTGGATGGACCCTGTCTCCAGCTCCTCTTGAAATCCCTAGTCACCCACCCCATCTGTTTATTATTCTAGCTATTGAGGAAACCTCCTCAGAGACTGAGAAGAGATTCTCAAATGCGTTTGGATCCCAGGACTCTGGAATAATCTGATGAAATTGGTAAATGAAACACAGATACACAACCCAGTCTCTCTTTCTGAAATAACCTCATGGCAGTTCTAACTCCCCAAAGGCCAGGTTTGAAGAATTTGAAATCCAAGGGGTCTCAACATATCTTCATAGTTCCATTTCCTAAAGGGAAGCTGTACTCCCACCGTTTCAGCTTCTATAAGGAGTTGTGTCTGCTCCGAGGGACACTCCTGGAGGCTAAAGATGGAGTGGAGAATCAGTGCTGATAACCAAACCGAGAGAAGCCAGAGCGTGCACCTCCCTAGGACCCCAGCATTCCAAAGTTCCCAAGCAGACTTTTAAAATCAGAAATCGGGGAAAAATCAGACAGGGTGACAAAACATGAGAGACTCCTACTCTGGGAAACGAACAAGGGGTAGTGGAAGGGGAGGGATGGGGTGACTGGGTGATGGGCACTGAGGGGGGCCCTTGATGGGATGAACACTGGGTGTTATGCTCTATGTTGGTAAATCGAACTCCAATAAAATACACACACACACACACACACACATACACACACACACAAAAATAAATGAATAAAATCAGAAACTGTACCTTGAGTTTTCCCTATGTTTTCTGCAATTTGGGCTATGTGATCTAGTCCGTACCCCTGATGAAAGCTCCTCTCTCCCACAGGCTGTGGCCCCCCGGCTGCTAGCAACATGTGACCCTTCCAGCTGTGCCTGATGCCCACCTGCGAGTTTTCTGGGCTGTTCTACCTGGAGGGTGCCCCCAGATCCCTTCCCCTGCCTCTGTGCTCGGGGCTCAATACCAGTGACAAGGCGATGGGGGTGATCTAGGAGGTGCTCTGAGCGACCGTCCCCTCCCTGAGATAGATCTTGGGTGATTTCCAGATGTGCAAGACACACTGTTCTACCAGGCACGATGGCATGTGGGCCCTAGGAGCACAGTTTCTAAATCTCCACCTCAGAAGCCAGGTGCAGGAAGGCAGGGGGAGCACGTAGAGGCAGGGAGCCGGGGAGACGGTCCCCGCTGGGTCTCCGGGCAGGCCAGGTGGTGGCTGGTGGCCAGCTGGGGGCATTCCCTCCCCGGGGTGCTGGCTGCAGCCGGCTGCCTCGGGACTCCGACCAGGACTCTCCTGCGGGTCTGTTGACTCAACACATCACCTGACACCACACGCCGGGCGCTCTGGGTGTGAGGTGCCAGTGAGACGGGCTTGCTGTGAGTGAGGCCAGGGAGGCCTCGCGCCGGGACGCTATCCAGGCTGCCTCTGCCACCAGCGCTGGCTTCTATGGTGCTGGTCTGGGCGCTCAGCTCTCCTCATTTGCCTCATGAAGCGCAGGACTATGAGCCCCCTGGTTCTGAGCTCCCAGGGAATAATGGGTCAATTCCCCGTGAAGGAGGAGGAGGGGAGGAAGGAAAGTTGCAGAGAGAAGGGAATCAAACATCTCATGCTGAAAACACACGTCCTGACTGTGTCCTTAGAACCTTATGCCCAGGATTTGCCTCTGTCCCCAACAAAAACAACAACAATACAACAATGCAGCAGCAGTTCTGGGAGTCTAGGGTCAAAGCTGATGGCTTCAGACCTGAATTCTTCCTCATGCTAGTAGAGAGGTCAAGAGTCATCCGGAGGGACCTGGGAATGGCTCTGGGGAGCCCCAAGTGCCTCACCATCCAGTATCTGATTGACATTAACCACCACTATCCAAGTTTGCTTTATGGGAAGAAGAAGCCAGCCTCCTATTTATACGATGTTTGGGTTTGGAAGGTCCTTCGACCCCTTCCAAATACCTTACCTACTCCATCAATCTCTCTGGGGATGAAGCCTCCCCTCTCTCCATGTTGTTTTTACCAGAAGCACTTCATGCCCTGTTCATCATGGCCAAGCTACTGAAGGCTGGCCCGGATAACAACTACCCTCCACAGGACGCCGAGAAGGTACAGTCCTGGGGAAGGTGAGTGAGGTGAGGAAGGGCTGGGGCAGGAGCTCCAGATTCATTGTACCCAGTTAGTCTGCCCTGCCTCCACCTAATTTTCTCTCTGGGCTCCCCTCCCTGGGTTTCTAGAATTGGGGTAGGAGAAATGATATCAGAATGCTGTGCTTAGGGGAGCAGGGTTTTCCTCATTTCCTTCTGATTCACTCGACAGCTTTAGTATCTATTGTTGCCTAAGTTCATCTTATGGAAAGCTAGTTTCTAGAGATCACTAGTTTGTTGATTGGTTGTTTTTTTTTTTTTTTTTCAGGGAGAGAGTGTGCATGAGTGGGGAAGAGGCAGAGGGAGAGGGAGAGAGAGAATGTCAAGCAGGCTCCTTGCTTGGTGTAGAGCCCGATGTGGGGCTTGATCTCACAACCCTGAAATCATGATCTGAGCCAAAACCAAGAATTGAATGCTCAACCAACTAGAGCCACCCAGGCACCCTGAGATCACTGGTTTCTAGAGTTAACTTATTCCTCTTTATGTACCTCACAGGACCTACACAGCACACCTTAGTTCACCTGGACACCCAATAAGCACAGTCCATAAAAGAATAACAGATGAGCTGGATTTCATTAAAATTTAGAACTTAAGCTCTTCAAAAGATACTGTTAGGAAAATGAAAAAAGATAAGTGACAGGGAGAAAATATTTGCAAAATATGCATATTAAAGGGATTTGTATCCAGAATATATAAAGAACTCTTGGGACTCAATAATAAGAGAACAAATGGTTCAATGAAGAAGAATGAACAAAAGATTAAAACAGATACTTCAGCCAAGAAGACACACAGATGACAAATAAGCAAGCTGAAAGATGCCCAGGGTCATTCATTAATCATTAGTCATGAGATACGTGCATTATGACAGCAATGAGATACCACCACACACCCAGGAGACTAGCTAAAATTCTCTCTAAAACAGACAATACAAAGTGCTGGCAAGGATACGGAACAGCAGGAACTCTCATTCATTGCTGGTGGGACTTCAGAATGGTGCAGCAGGTTTGGCAAAGAGTTGGACAGTTTCTTACGAAGCTAATACACATTTATGTTACAGCCCCACCATGCCACTAGAGGAGGAAGTAAAAACTCATGTTCATACAAAACTGGAATGCAAATGTTTTATAGTGGATTTATTCATAGTGGCCCCAAGCTGGAAACAACACAAGAAGTCCTTCAACTGGTGAATTAATAGACAAGCTGGTGCCTCCAAACAATGAAACATTCCTCAGTAATAAAAAGGAAAGAACCATTGAGATATGCAGCATCATGGATGAATCTCAAATGCATTTTGCTAAATAAAAGAAGACCTTACACTAGATTTTACCATTTAAATAGAAATTATAGGGGAAAAAGCAAAATTATAGGGAACAGAAAAATTATAGGTTATAAAAATTATAAAGGGGCACAAGTGAATTTTTTGGGTTCCCTATCTTGATGTGGTGGTGACTATACAATTATATATGTTTGTGAAAACTCATAGAGTTGTACACTAAAAAAGGTGAATTTTACTGTAGGTAAACTATATGTCAGTAAACCTGACTGTAAAAAAAAAAAAAGATCTAATATGAGTTTGAGGGAGGCTGTCTATGCAGCCTGGGCTAGTGGGGGGCCATGTATCATTTCCCCTGGTCCCTGAAGGAGAGATACATAGGATAGGGCTATGATGTAGAACCGGGTGGGGCCGTGATACAGACCTGGGTAGGGCTGGGATGCAGACCCAGGCAGGGATGAATGCAGACCCAGGCTGGGATGCAGATATGGGACACGAGTGGGGCTGTGATGCACACACAGGTAGGGCCATGATGCAGACTGGGAGTGTGGGCAGTGATGCAGACCTGGGTAAGGGTGGGATGCACACACAGGTGGGATCATGATGCAGACCGAGGTGGGACAGTGATGCAGACATAGGCAGGGTAGTGATGCAACACAGGTAGGGCTGTGATGCAGACCTGGGTAGGGCTGGGGTGCAGACACAGGTAGCACCATGACACACACACAGATAGGGGTGGGATGCAGACTTCTAAACATTATAGTTGACATGGGGCCTTGGCATGTGACCCAAGACCTGCTCAATTAAAAACAGCAGCTAGAATCCCTCCTTCCTCTGGCCGGAAGATTGTTTTGGGAGACTGTAGGGGGCACCACTGCTAAGCAGGGGAAAAGTGAGCTCTGGGCTCCAGGAGCCCCTGAGCTTGCCAGCCTGTGCTCTTCCAGCCCCTGGGAAGTAGAGCAGATGAAGAGCATTCAAAGGTCAGGTGGGAGGAAGGGAAGAAAGTCCCTGAGAGTGCACAGGGAGAAGCGGGCCGAGGCTGGCCCTGGCAGACAGGTCACCCAGCCCTATATCAACGGACACAGCTGAGTGTCGCCCAGAGCAGCACAACAGTGATAATGCCAGCCTCCCTTCCCAGGCTCATCCCTCTCCCTGGGAGTCTTTGTCGGGCTCCCCAGGGCCTGAGGAGGGTTCTGTACAATTGCATCACTGTGGGGGGGGGGGGGGTTCCCTGTTTTAAAACATTGTGGTAAGATGAGGGCTTTGCTTTGTTTTTTAAAAACCTATATGCTATGTATATGAATAGTCATGAATATCTCAGAAACATGTTAGTAAAACTTTTCGAATAAGCTAATTTGTTGATCAGAACACCCTTAAATTTTTTTTAATCGTAAAATGCAAGGAAGATAAAATTTACCATCTTAACTACTTTTAAGTGAACAATTAAGTGGCATTGAGTACACTCACATTACTGTGCAACCATCAGCACCATCCATCTCCAGAACTTTTCGTCTTCCCAAACTGAAACTCTGTCCCCATGAAACACTCATCCCCGTCCTCTTCTCCCACCTCTGGACCCTTCCTTCTATTCTCTCTGTCTACAAGATCTGACCACTCCAGGGCCCTCATGCATGTAGAATCACACAGGATTTGTTCTTTTGTGTCTGGCTGATTTTATTCTGTATAATGTCCGCAGGGTTCATCCACGTGGTAGCACGCATCAGAATTTATTCCTTTTTAAGGCCTGGATGCTATTCTACCACATGGCTAGACCACATAGTGCTGCTTGTTTTCTTTTTTAAATTTATTTTTTTTAAGATTTTATTTATTTATTCATGAGAGATACACAGAGAAAGGCAGAGACGTAGACAGAGGGAGAAGCAGGCTCCCTGCGGGGAGCCTGATGCAAGACGCTATCTCAGGACCCCAGGATCACAACCTGAGCCAAAGGCAGATGCTCAACCACTGAGCCACCCAGGCATCCCTCTTTCTTTTCTTTCTTTCTTTCTTTCTTTCTTTCTTTCTTTCTTTCTTTCTTTCTTTCTTTCTTTCTTTCTTTTTTTTCTTTCTTCTTTCTTTCTTTCTTTTTTTTTTTAAAGATTTATTTATTTATATTGAGAGAGAGAGAAAGAACAGGGGGAGGGGCCGAGGGTGAGAGTGACTCTCAAGTAGACCCTATGCTGAGCAGGGAGCCTGATGTGGGGCTCGATCTCCTGACCCTGAGATCATGACTTGAGCCGAAACCAAGGGCTGGACGCTTAACTGACTGAGCCACCTGGGGGCCCCTTACGCACTGCTTTCCTTTAAAACTCCCTCTCAGCTATTATTGTTTCTCTCAAGAGATGACAGACCCTCCTGGTGTGCAGCTGTGGGGCACGAAAGGCCCTGGACAAGGAGTGGGGGGGTCAACGCCCAGGCCGCTCCTGAAGATTCCCTGGGCTTGCCCCCGTGGTCCCTCTAGGTTGGAATGTCTGTCCAGCTGTGCTGGTGCCTGCTTCTTGCCCTCTGGACCCCGAGCACCTGTGTGGGATGCTGGGCCGCGGTCACAGGACCCTGCCCGGGTCACCGGGCCTGCAGTGGGAGGGAGTCCAGGGAGATGGCAGGCGCTCCTCGCCCTCCTGCAGCCAAGTTTCCGATGCGCGATTGGAGAAGCCCTGCCAAGGGTAATGTGACATTTACATGACACCTGGGGAGGCAGTGACATAACTAGAGGAGGGAGGGGAGGGGGTGTGTCACCTGGGCAGAGAGCCCACAGCTGGGCCCAGCCCGATGACTGGGTGTTGTGTAAACTGAAGCACCAGTCACCTGATCTTCCCTGTCACGGCTCAGCCTGCTCCCCTGACGTGACGGCCATCCCACAGCACTGGTCACCTGGGCCCTGGGTTCTCTTCGGCCTCTGCCCAAGGAAGCCATTTGAGAAGATGCCTATCCTCTCCCTGGGAGGATGACGCAAATGCCATAGTGTGAGTTATTTGGAGGGCCGCCCCCCCCCCCCAGACGACACTTCCCTCACAGCAGGTGTTTGCCACAGGTCATTCTGTGGTTTCCCTGAGTTCCCTGGGGGCTCCTGAGGGCCAGGGTGGAGCTGGGTGCTGTGCCAGGGGCTTCCAATGCCCCGGTAGGAAACACGGTCACTGTCCTCTCTCAACTTATCTTGCAGGCACTTCAGCAGCAAACTCTGGCTCGACCGCTAACCAGCCCTGCTTACTTGGAACCTGAGCCTCAGTTTAGCTAACAGGGAAATGGACAAATCAAAATGAACTCTTGAGAGGCACCTACCTGGGTGGCTCAGATGGTTAAGCCTCTGACTCCCCCCCCCCTTTTTTTTTTAAAGATTTTATTTATTTGACAGAGAGAGAGAGCGCGCGCACAAGCAGGGGGAGCAGCAGGCAGAGGGGGAGGGAGAAGCAGGCTCTCCACTGAGTAGGAAGCCCAACACGGGACCCTGAGATCATGACCTGAGCTGAAGACAGGTCGGCTTAACTGACTGAGCCACCCAGGCACCCCTACATGTCCAACTCTTGATTTTGGTTCAGATCATGGTCTCAGGGTCGTGGGATTGAGCCCTCCCTATCAGGGATTAAGATTCTCTCCCTCCCTCTTCCCTTCCCCACACACTGTCTCTCTTAAGAAGAAAGAAAAAAGAAAAAAGAAAAGAAAAGAAAAGAAAAGAAAAGAAAAGAAAAGAAAAACTTTTTTTTAAATAAAGATTTTACTTATTTATTCATGAGAGACACAGAGAGAGGCAAAGATGTAGGCAGAGGGAGAAGCAGGCTCCCTACAGGGAGCCCGATGTGGGACTCCATCCCAGGACTCCAGAATCACGACCTGAGCCCAAGGCAGATGCTCAACTGCTGAGCCACCCAGGTGCCCAAAAGATGAACTCTTGAATGGGATACCTCAAGTGGTTAGCAAGTCAACTTAGCTCCCAAAGTGTGCTCAAAACTGGTCCTTTTCACAGTGGTCTAAGAAGTCGTCAGGCTGGGTGCCAGCTTCCCCCCTTAGCCCACTGTGAAGGGCACCCCTGGTCCTGAAGATTCCCTGGGCTCGCCCCCGTGGTCCCTCTAGGTTGGAATGTCTGTCCAGCTGTGCTGGTGCCTGTTTCTTGCCCGCTGGGCCCCGAGCACGTGTGTGAGATGGACGCGGGTTTGTCTCAATCCTTTGGTTGAGCTCTGGGCTCCAGGAGCCCCTGAGCTTGCTGTGGTGCAGGCCAAGTGGGCCTCATTCTAGGCCCACTTGGGGGCTTTGGTCCCAGGTAGAAACCGTGGACCCAGCATCCTCCAGACTCAGCAGAGCAAGAACAGTCTGGGCTCATCTGACAGGAGGGAGAGCCCCTGTGCACAGACTACCCTAGCTCCTCCAGGGTCTGAGGGCACGGGCTTGACGCCAGAACAAGGGCCCAGTGTGGCTACAGTTTCCCAGTGGGTTGGCCTCATGTCAGGGTCTTCTGCCCAGCCCCTGCCAGGGCTGTGGGAATACCATAGGTCTTTCCTTTCCCCTTCCCTCCCTTCCTTTTCTTTTTCTTCCTTCCTTCCTTCCTTCCTTTTCTTCTTTCTTTCTTTCTTTCTTTCTTTCTTTCTTTCTTTCTTTCTTTTTCTTCTTTCTTTCTTTTTTTTCTCTTTCTCTTTCCTTTCTTTCTTCTTTCTTTTTTCTTTCTCTTTTCTTTCTTTCTTTCTTTCTTTTTCTTCTTTCTTTCTTTTTTCTTTTTTCTCTTTCTCTTTCCTTTCTTTCTTCTTTCTTTTTTCTTTCTCCTTTCTTTCTTTCTTTCTTTCTTTCCTTCTTCTTTCTTTCTTTCTTTCTTTCTTTCTTTCTTTCTTTCTTTCTTTCCTTCTTTCTTCTTTTCTTTTCTTTTTTCTTTTCTTTAGATTTTATCCATTTATTTGACAGAGAGAGAGGGAGAGCACAAGCAGGGGGAGCAGCAGGCTATTGCCTGATGGGCCCACCAGCATGCCTTATGGGAGTGCAGTGTATGGACTGGGCCCACGAAGCTTCTCTCTAAGGGAAAAGCAACCTGGTGGAGAAGGAGGAGCCTGACTGGCACCAGGGCCCGTGGGCACAGGGGAGCAGTGGGTGCAGGAGGGAGGAGGCCTGCTGATGTGGGGGCCAAGGGAGAAGGGAACCCTAGGGGCCCCAGGTTTCTGGCTTGGGCAGTTGGGTGACTAATGATGCCTGTCATTATGTGTTCCTCAAAGGACAGGTGACCTGACCTCACTGTGGGCAGGGGCTGAGGCAGCTGCGTGAGGACCAGACCCAAGGCAAGTGCTGGGAAGAGAGAGCTGATGGATCAGAACATCAGAGCCAGGGAAATGGCACAGCTCTCCACCTGCTCACCTCCTTGACACCAAGGTTCAAGGGCACCAAAGAATTGAGACAAACCCAGACCAACCTCCTGTCCCTGAGCCCTTGTCTCTGAGGCCACTTTTGAGGGGATCCACATTCTGAGCGGGGGAGTGAGTGCGATGGACATTGGCATCAACCCCTTGCACACTTGGGAAGAAGACAGTGCCTCCAGATCCCTGGAGCTTGGCCTTCTGGCCACCCTGAGGCAGGCAGGGATTCAGTGAGGATCCCCATGAACACCCACCTCTGCAGGAGCTCCAGGCACACTCTAGTGTACGCATTGCCAAGCCTGAACGGTCGCTGGCAGAATTTCAGCGAGTGAAGGAGATAACCTGCAAGTCAGCAGCCCTTCCAGAAAATCTGGGCGGTGTCCCTAAACGCCCCAAGGATGCAAGAGGCCAGCCCTTCTCTGACCTCCACCCACCTCCCCTGCACACCAACTGTCTCCTGCTCATAGCCAGGAAAGCTAACCTGCGTTGCAGCAGACTCTGAAGGAACCACACGAAGGCAAGGCTGCTGTCAGTATTTCTGGGTGTGGTGGGGTCCTGCCTGATGCCAGCTGAGCATCCCCTTCAAAGGCTACCCTTCCCCTGACCCAGGGTGAGGCTGCTGCTGGCTGGGTCCAAGAGATCTTGGGGAGATGTCACCCAGCTGACCCGAGGCTATGGGGTGCCAGCAGGTTTTCTGTCTTGGCCCCCTGCTGAGAAAGAGGAGCCGGGGAGACAGCCCCCTGCCCCCTGATTCCCTGGGGCTGGGATGGGGAAGCACTTCTCCTCCACCTTTAGATAAAGGAGGCCACTATAAGGAGGACCCCCCCTTCCTGCTGCAGATGCTTATTTTTGATAAAGAAATGGCAAAGGGGCCTCTTGGAGTATTCTTGCTTTGAAGGAATCAGTTCGTCAGGGAGGTGATGGGTGTTTCCTGGGCACCAATAGTAGAGTGAAGTGTTTGGAGGTGTGCAAAGAAGGCATCAGGCACAGATCTTGTGCTCGGGGTGATGGAACCGTGCCCAGAGACAGGAAGAAATGTAGGAGTCCGTTAAATCGCAACGTAAAGAGGCATATGATTAAGTATGCACCACTCCTTCCGGGAAAAGGAAAAGGTGCTCATAAGCATGTGAAAGTATCGTAAGATAGGGAGCATGGTACACAGCAGGGCTGAGTGATGTGGGCATGGCATGGGGTTGGGGGGGGGAACTGTCCTTGGAAGGGGCTGGTCTTTGAGAAAGATTCAGATCACATAAGTTGCGGGAGAAAGGGTTAGGGAAGCAAGAGGGTAAGAGGGTGGCGGAGGGGAAGCAGGCTGGTGCCAGACTGTCACAAATTAGTCCACCCAAGCTGCAAGAACAGGAGACTTCCACGCTGGCCAATGTTTTGCTGCATCCAAGATTAATGAGCTATTCCCAGTGAAATCCTGCACTGCGGCTCTGAGCAGCATGGATTCTGTCTTCATATTTAGAAGGAAATAGGCTATTTCATAAGTCATCGTGAAATGTTTTCTTCCTCCATAAAGGGATTTGAGGTGAGTTTTGGCAGCCCTCTCTCTCGCACCAAAATATTTTAAGTTGAATGACTAGGGAAGCCGTCTATCATACACCTGCCTCTGGGTGTGCAAGAGAAGATGCCCAGCCCTTGTGGAGCTTAGGCTTCTGGACCCCGGCTACTGGGAGTGTAGTCTGAGGACCAGCACCCTGGCATCACTGGGAGCTTGTCAGACATGCAGACTCCAAGGCCCCCCGCCCTGACCCACAGAACCCAAATCTGCCTTTAACGAGCTCCTCTGGTGACTTGTGCAGCCTGGCTCAGGGCCAGCGGTTCAGGCTTATCCAAGGGTCATCATCACTTGCTGGGCTGGTGGGACTGCAGTCCTCTGGGCCACACACCCAGAGCCTGGGGTTTGGTAGTCAGGTGGACCCCAGGACTCTGCATTTCTAATAAGGTTCCTGGTGGTGAGCTGGCTGGGCACCCATACTGTGAAAGCCAAGTGCTCTAAGCGTCCTCATCCCCAGGTTGGGGGTGGTGGGGACTTCCTTGGCCCCACCCCCAGGAGAGGGCTGACAACGGCGTCCCCTACGTGGCCACGGGGAAATTCCCTGCTCTCCACATCCATTCCCTCCATTCAGGAAGAGTCTGGCTTTGCACCCAGTCCCAGATGATCCTTAGCTCTTGTCCTGTCCGTGTAGACAGCAAACGTCTCTGCAGAACCCATGTCGCCCCCTTGGGATATCTGAGCAGGGATCTTACGGGATCCCCCGGTGCTCCATGCAGACAAGGCCACAAAGAATTGGAAGTGGCCTTGCTGTGTTGGTGAGGTCATAAAATGCACAAAGGGCCCATCAGAAGGCCAGTCCTCTTCTCCCCATCTCTCAGGGGCTGCCCGTGGCCCCTCTCAGCCCTCAGGGGCTGCTGCCTGGAGAAGCCTCCCTGGAGCAAGCAGGTGACACTGCCTTGGAGCAGTCACAGACCTAAGGGTGGCTCGCAGCAGAAATGCCGAATTACCCTAATTCTCTCCCCACGGGCTGCAGCTGTGCTGACCAGGAGGCAGAAAGCCCTAGTCGCACGTGGCTCTAAATACTGAAAATTAAATAACATAGAACTTTCAGTTCCTTATTGCTTTTAAGGGTTGAATCATGTTCCCCAAAAGGATACGTTGAAGCCCCAATCCCCCCTGAAAACCTGCGAGTGTGACCTAATTTGGAAATAGGGTCTCCACAAATGCAATCAAGTTGAAATTAGGTCATTAAGGTGGCCCAAGTGCAAAACGATTGGTGTCCTTACAAGAAGGGGGGAATCTGGACACATGTGTGAGAAGGCCATGGAGGACGGAGGTAGGGGTGAGGGCAAGCAGCTGTGAGCCAACAATTGCCAACAACCCCCTGAGACAGCAGATAGGCTTGGGACAGATTCTCCCTCGGAGCCTTTAGCAGCAGCCAACCTCTGATACCCTGAGTTCAAGACCTCTGGCCTCCAGAACTTCAAGAGGGAATTTCTGTTGTTTAAAGACCTCCAGTCTGTGGTGCTTTGTTACAGCAGCCCTAGCAACTAACCAACGCAGGTGCACCGTCCGTATTCCTGCCACTCCATGGCCACCTGTGCCAATGGCTACCACCGATCAGGACATGCTTTCATCTTTGCAGAAAGTTCTGTTGGACAGTGTTGTTCTACAGGACACCTTCATGAGAAAGAAACAAAGACGGACCGTTGGATTTTCAGAAAAAGTCAACTTTGGTTGGGTTGGCCCAATCCGGTCTTCCTACTGTCTATATCCTGAGTCCCAGCACTTTAACAGGGAGGGGGCCTGTCACAGTCCAGGGGAAACCAGAGGCACTTACTGGCCCCCCTCCTTGACATCAGAGAGTAGATCTTGACATTTAGGCCTGCTCTTCATCCATGCTGACAGCAGGTGGTGAGGGTGTGGGGGCCACACTGGCCCCAAGAACCAGGGCCACAGGACAAGCCCATTCCAGCAGCCTGGCCAGGTATGCTCCCATCTGCCTAGCCACCTTATCTTTTCCGTGGCTTTGTCTTTTCTCTTCGTCTGCTAATGAGCCTGGCAGGGGCATGCCACATCCACTCTGGGCACAGACAAACCCAACCTGGAAGTGTAACACTCACCTGATAATAATTTATTCCTTAGGGTGGAGCAATCTTAGGCCCAAGAATCCCAAGGTAAAATACTCTCAGGAGAGGGCACCATGTCAAATTACTGGACAATATGACTGTCACGTGAATTGATGTGAAGGCCTGGGTGGCATGGCTCCCAGGACAGCGAGGTTGATGGGGGTGTTGGCTGACAGGAGGGAGGGGAGGCCCAGAGCTGGGGGATGGGCCCGAGTCCAGGACTGCAGGAAAGCCCACAAAGTTGATGCAGAACTGCTAATATCCCTCCACCTGTTCCTCTGTGTCCTCTCCACTCACCTCTCCCTGGACCCATTTCCTCTCTTCGGCCAATCTCTCCAGCCCAGCACACACCAACTTGGCCAGAGGACGGGGAAGCCTGGCCAGACACCTGCCTGCCCCCGTCCCCCTTCCAGGCTCTCACATCTGCCCCCGAAAACAGCTCACGTTTCTTTCATGCTATCACAGGTCATTGCCTTGCTCATTAGTCAGTGCTGGAGGCAAAGGAGAAAGACTCAAAGATCGGCCCTTCTCCATCAGAACCAACACTGCTCCCCAAAGAGATGGCAGCTGCTGTACGCAAGGAAATCTGTTTGCAGAACTCCCCTAGCTGTTTTCCCACCGTGTTTCCGACTTAGTTCCCTGATGGGCAAATACGTCTGTGTCTCTGGGTGCCAGAGGGTTCTGCGGAGTGTGGGAGCTGTGCTCCTAGCTCAGCCGAGGTCTGGGGGGGGGTGTGCCTGGGTCTGTGTGATTGATGAGGGGAACTCAGCTGGCCTCCTCCAGCACCTTCTGGTGGCTTATGTTTGTAAAAATATTCTATCGGAGGATAGTGCAGAAAAGTGCACACAACAGGAGTGCACAACTTGATGATCTGCACAAAGCGAGCACAGCTGTGGGATCAGCTGATGCAGGGAGGACGGTCCTATGCCCAGCCCACCCCTGCCAGGAGCCTGCCAGGAGGCCTTACCCACCTCCCAGGACAGCCACGAGTATGATTCTAATGTCTGGCTTTGCCTTTTCTTGTAGGTTGTGCAAATGGAACTGGTTTGTACTCTGTCACACCAGGCTTCTCCTGCTCACGCTGTTTGCGAGAGGGTCATTATATTTGCTGCATGTAGCGCAAGACTGTTTATGCACGTTACTGCAGAACATTCCATGCTGTGAGCTTACTGCAGCGCGTTTATCCTCTCTGCTGCTGCTGGGCATCTGGGTGGTTTCCATGTCAGGGCTCCGAAGAGTGCTGCCACCCAAACCTATACATGCTGACCACGAGACGCATATGCTGTCTTTGGGGGTGCTGCTTGCTTTTATTTGATGTATTTGTTTGGCACAAGACTGCCACGGGAGAGGAGGGGGAGGGGCCCAGTGCTGGAGCATTCATGGAACATAATCTATGATGTCTTGGGCCTATGTACCTCATCTGATGGAACCCACGCACCCTCCGTGAGCTAGATACTGAGGCCTCTGTATCTGGAATGCCAAGGCTTGGAGGCAGAGTGCATTCCACAGCAGGAGTAAGGCTGGGGGACTAGAGTTTAGACGCTTCTGGCCAAGCCCCAGACCAGTGATTTAGTGAACACAGCAGGTCCCAGAATGCTAGCGTTCAACAACCCGACCCTGGCAGCCTTGGCCACAGGAAACACAGAACCCTAAGCCCAGCAAGGTCTCACGGGGTATCGGATGCTACCTACTGTCAAGACGCACACCACTGGATTTACTAGCCAAACGCCGGCCATGTTTCTGACATATAGCAGCTTGATGAGAATTTCCCAATGTTCTGATAAAATGCAAATGCAATCAGGCTGCACTTGCCTCGAACAGAGGCGCTGGCATCTGGAGTACATGACAAATAATATGCTCTGCTATCAGCTGCTTTGGAAACCCCTCTGGAATCTGAGTTGGCTGAGGATGTCAGGTTTCCTTTTCATTCCTGCCGATAAGAGAAAAGTCCACTTCCTTTTGAGCAATACCAAGAAAACAAAGGATTATTGCCTGTGTTCTCTTTTCTCCATCTGGTTGTAAAACACACACCCACACACGCTCGAACTGGAGGTTAATCCTGCTGGGAAAGTTGGTTGGAGACCACACTAAACTCCACATAGGAGGAACCCCAGCAGGCTGAGCACAGGGCCAGCACCTGGCTGCCAACAGCCGTCCATCACACAGAGCTGGCCTTGGGACCATCGGGGACAGTTCCTGCTACAGATGAACTGCCTGTGACAGACACTCCTTAGGGAGACAGACAGAGGAGGGGCTGTGTCTGTAGCGTCTGGGTATTTAATAAGATGCTATGAGTGCACAAGATTGTTCAGCGGCTTTTTGTACTGTGCTTTCATCGGGTGAGGCAGGATCTCTCTGCCCAGGAGGGAGCCGAGGGAAGGTGTCGGTGACAGCTACACTCAGCCAATCTGGAAGCCAGACCTGGAAGCCACGTGTCCCTATCAGGCCAGCTCCCAATATGCTTTCTTATGTAAGGGGACATGGGATGTGGCCATGTCTGAGACAGAAGGAGTGTGAGACCTAACTCTGGGAAATGAACAAAGGGTAGTGGAAGAGGAGGTGGGTGGGGGGTTGGGGTGACTGGGTGATGGGCACTGAGGGGGGCACTCGGCGGGATGAGCACTGGGTGTTATGCTATATGTTGGCAAATTGAACTCCAATAAAAAAAATAAAAAAATAAAAAAAAGAAGGGGTGTGAGAGCATGTGGTCAGTGTTCACAAGGCCCTGGACAGAAAATAATTCTATTTGTCCGAAAGATTAGTGCCCTAAGCTCCTGGCTTCAAGCATCTAAGATTCTAGTGAATTTCCATTTCTCTGCCCACCTGCCCAGGCTCTGGGGTCCCCAGCCTAAGTGAAAGCAAGAGGCAAGAGTCTGCCTTTTTCCCGCTGGCCTCTTGTCCTTGGGAGCCTCAGGGACAGGACAGGCCTCCAAGTGGCCCTACTTGGCCAGCAGCACCTTACCTACTGCCTTTTCACCTGACACACCACACAGCCACTTTATGACCTCGTCCCTGAGACCAGTGTGGTTGAGGGTAGGACTTCCAGCCTGGAGCCCGAGTCTCCTGAGTCCTGCTCCTTGGGGTACAGGATCACAGCCTGCCTGGTGCACTGTAAGGCAGGGCAGAAACAGATGGCTCCCTTCCTTGCAGAGAAAGCTTACAAACCAGCTGTTTGTATAGCTTCAATGTGACCTAGAGCAGCGGCTCCTCACCCTGGGGAAAACCAGCCTGAAGGGGTTTGGATTGGGTAAGGGGAGCCATTTCTTAAACACCTCATTTCTCCAAGCCAAGTCAGGCGCTGCTCAGTGCTGATCCTCTGTGTTGGCCGACCCTGGGGACATAACGGACAGAGCACAACTACAAACCCCCGAAAATTACCTGTGCCATCAGCAGGGGTTGCCCGGGATAGGCCGTGACCCTTCAGTCTGTCCAGCAGTCACGCCTTGGGCCACCCCTGTCCTGTAACCACAGCCAGAACAGCAGCCTTATGATGCCACAGGGCACCTGACGCGGCAGGGTCCTTGGAGCCTGCACAGCCCATTGGCTTTGCTGCAGAATGCCACCTGGGCCTCTGGAGCTGGAGTCTCAGCCAAAGTATGTGAGCAGCAGAAAGCCAGAGGGGCCCAGAGGCACTGCAGGGAGCCTGCCTGTGGGACGCCCCGCCATTCACAGGGACAGTGCCGAGTCAGAAAAGAAGGCTAATTATAGTTAGCACGGCATTTTGCCACCTGGGAAAGTCAGGGGTGCATGGGGTATATTCTAGAAAGATGCCATTAGATTGGAACACTTGAAGGGCATGTTTCAGTTCTTTCAACAAGTCGTTGATGAGAAAGCATATTCCCCAGCTCTCTTATAAAGTGGTTATTTGTACCAGGCCTTGTTTTGGGGGATTTACAAATTAAAGCTAATTTAACCTCACAACACCCCTTGAGGGAGGCATTGTGGCCCATTACAGATGAGGAAACTGAGGCACAGGGAGATCATGTGACTGGCTAGGCCCACACAGCTGGTGGGTGTCAGAGCTGCAGTCAACCCATGCCGTCTGGCTCCTGCGTGCAGGCTCCTAGTCACTGGCACCTCCTGTCTCCTGGCCCAGCAGCAGCAACCAACAATTCAAGTCTCGGGTGTAGATGGGAGTGACTAGCTGGAGGAGGGGTTCTGGAAAGTCCGTGCATGGCCCTGGACCGGACGTCAGGCCCCAGCTTGCCCTATCTCTGAGCAGTCAGACTCCCTATTCTCCCCTGGCCATGACACGAGGGTCCTGAAGGGGTGGGAGCACCTCCCCACAGGGGACAGTGATGTGCCAGGGGACCAGTGAGTCCTGGGAAAACACCAAGCTCTCTGATCAGGGGATCGTGGAAGGTCAGAGGGTGCGCAGCAGCCACAATCTGCTCTGGTAAGACACATCCTTGACATGCAGACTACGGTTTCCTAAAGTCATTAGCTGCCATCTCCCTGACCTGCTTCCCAGGAATGCTTTCAGGGGAAGGATGCAAACTTCGGCCGTTTGCAGGCCAGAGTGCTAACTGTGGCAGGTACAGCAGATCAAGAGGCAAACGCTCAGCGCAGGCCGCCTCCAGAATATGTTCTGGCAATTGCTTCTACTCCTCACACCTGACCCTGAGGCCACTGTGCGGTTCCCTAGCCCTCCCAGCCTGGGTGGAGTCAGCCGGCCTGGCTAGGGGGCGGAAGGAACAGGGCGCTCAGACCCACACCCCAAGGGCCAGCCTGTAGCAGCTGAAGGTACACAGGGGGGACGTCCTTGCTCATAGCTCCAGAAACTCCAGTCTTACTGAGCTCTGTATTCTCTCTGTTTCAGGGGGAGAGACTCAGGGAGGGACTACAAGTTGTTTATTCATCCCAGGTCAGGGATGAGCTTATGCACCTGGGTAATACCTGGGTCATGTTGCTAGCCGCTATCCCCATGTCTCAAACTTCTCAAACTCTGTCTTTGGGCCTAGATAGCACCTCACCAGGGGCCCAGCACCCCCACCAGTCTCCTTTCATAGAGCTGACCTGCGGGGAGCAGGTGAGGTCTCCGCGTCCCAGTGGTGGCAAACTCAGGACACAGAAAGGGGCCAATGCCCGACTGAGAGCCAAGTCAAATGGGCCAGTCAGTGAGCAAGACCTGGGTTGACAGAGGGCTCTGAACGGGGCCAGTTGACCCTACAGATCCACACTGCAAAACTCCCTAAGGGCAGAGTTGGTCCAAAGGCACAAGGCACCCCGAGAGGGAACAGGGTTGATATTTAGCTGGTAAACTCTCATCCAACCCCAAAGGGGTGGGGTATAGGTGTGCAGGGACAACCTACAGACCATCGACCTCGGCAAGGCACCCCAGACATGCTGTCGTATGTGATGCTGGCCACCACCTGTCACAGGGCTGGACCTGGACCCTGGACTGTCTGCCTCCAAAGCCAAGTTGATTTTGTCCTGAAACTCTCCACATACTCAGCTCCTGTTCAATATCCTGAAGGAAAAGTGTGATGGACGTTATTACTATTTTTTTCTTCTTTATTAGCTGGGCTCCAAGAGCCTAAATTAACGAGCTCAGAATCCTAGGAACTGTTGGTGTCAGGGCTTGCCCTCAGCCAAAACTGTTCAATGAGGCATTCTGTTGCTTCTCCTTTCTCCTCTATCAGCAACCTTCCTACCAGAGAGGAAAGGAGGAAACACAAAATGGAGAATACAAATACCTACTGAAGAGCATAAATGTTTTTAATTCTTTACCCCTTTTGGCAAGGTTGTGCATTTGCAATAACAGTTTTTAAGGTCCTGAGTTAGCAAGGTGAAGGACCTGGGCCAGGGGTGCTAGGTGCTTGGTGCTCCCGGTCTCATAGTTAGCAGCCTGCAGGCCCCAGCTCAGAGCACCTCTGGTAAGACGCCCAGTTACTGAGAAAACCCTGTCCACATAGAATGTATTTTCCCCCTTTTACACCAATGTTATCCAGTAAATGCTAGCAACAGCCACAAGAATGGTGAAATGTCCAGGCACCATGGCAAATTCTATATGGAAATTGAACTGGCCAAGAACAGGACAGCGACGGCTCATAACTACATCCATGGGAAGCCCCCGGTTGTGCAGATAATCCTAGTGTAAGCCAACCACATTCTGTGGCCACCGGGACAGCCAGTGTGGTCTTGGGCCACCCTGAGTCAATCCAGCGCCCAGGAGCTGCCAACAGCACATCACTGCTCATTGGGTGCCCAGCAGGTGACCTATGCCCAATCCTGGGGGACTTGATGACCCCTGCACATTTCAGAGGGTCTTTCAGGAGGAGAAATATTTACACTGGGGCCCCAAAGAGCAGCTGAGAAAGCTGAGTCAAGGCCAGGGAATGGAAATTATATGATGTTCTAACCTCAATTCCCTAGTGAGAGCAGCATCCGAGGACTTCAGGCCTCTCCACTGACCTCAGATGTGCAAGTGGAGATACGACAAGAGGCATCTCAAACTAGACGTCTAAATCACCTGCTACCCCCTGATCCCCACCTGGGCTTTCCCTCCCAGCCGCACCCCACTGCCAAGCACCACCTCAGTCCCCTCCCATCTCAGATCCCTGTCCCACACTACACATAGGAGCCTCCTTTGCTCCCGGGACTCACTCACCCCTGGGCAGGCCATCTTCTTCTTTTTTACAGATTTTATTTATTTGGGGGCAGGGAGCAGAGGGAGAGGAAGAAGCAGACTCCAAGCTGATCATGGAGCCCAATGCAGGACTCGATCACCAGACCCTGAGATCACGACCTGAGCTGAAACCGAGAATTGGGTGCTTAACCAACAGAGCCACCCAGGCACCCTGATCTACATTCTTCATACAGAAGCTGCATGAGTCTTCAGAACAGGAGCCAGTTCCTGGCGCCCCTGTGCTCTAAGCTGTGTGACAGCCCCATCACACTCAGAAGAAACCTGGAGGTCATTGATCAGGCCAGCACCCCTGTGGGCCTCCCCTCCTACCGCCTCCACCCCCAGCAGGCCCCCAACCTCGGCCTTGACTGATAGCCATGTTTCCCCCTTGGGCTTCTGCCCCTGTTGCCCTCTGGTCCCCAGGTGCCTGGCCTTGACCCTGACCCAGGCTCGTGCTCAGGGGGAGGCATCATTCACCAAAACCTCCAAGAGGGCATAGCGCTCACTCGCACACACTCCATCCACCCACTTCAATTCCTTTACACCACTAACCACCACCTGACTTAATATACAAACAGACATAATAATGTGTAATTCTGTGGCATCCTCCCACCGGCAATGAGCTCCTGGAGCCAGGGGCTTGGCTTTCTGTACCTCTGAGCCAGTGGCACCTGTGCAGTGCTGCCCAGAGTACCAGGGGCAGGAATGGTGACAGGTGGGGGGCCCCCAGGGACAACCAAGAGAAGTAGAAACATGAGGAACTAGCCAGCACTTAGTGTATGCACTTCAGAAAATATTTGCATTCCTATTCAGTGGGTTAATACATTTAAACACTTTGTCTATTCATTTCCTCTGCAAAACCTTTGGGGTGGGCATTACCATTTCCATCTGATGACACTGAAGCCCAGGAAGGGGAAGTAGCTGCTGATGTCTAATAAATGTCTGTTGAGTGAATAAGTGAACAAGTCACCCATCACTAGAAATGTGCAAACAAAAGCCGAGGACTGCTGGTTAGGGTGACATGCGGTTACAGCAGAAATGAGATTTCCAAGTGAACTACTGGCCTGTCTGTGGACACAAGACCTCGAGTTCTCGTCTACATTCTGGAAAACTTTTCCTCGCCTGGGCCCCACAGCCACCCAGTGAACATGGGCTGCAGGCTGAGTGTTGGGGGAGTGTCACTGGTTGGGTTTGGTGCCATCAACCAGGAGCCCCACCTTCCCCAAGGGGGCCCAGAGCTGGCAGCACTCTTGGGACTCCCTGGGTGGCAGGGACACCTCTCAGGTGACGAGCAGCCAGGAGGATCCAGTGTCAGGGTGTGACTGGACACCTGGGAGCCGGCCTTCCTCCCATAGCCTGCCTGTCACGTGGTGTAACAGGACCAGGTGGCTCGTGACCCCCACCCTCACATGTCCCCTGGTGTCCCCTTCTGCTCTGTGGCTCTGTCATAAATGCACAGAAGGGGCCTGTGTACCAGAGCCTGGACCTCTGCGTGGCTGGCTCCGGGCCTCAGAGGAGGCAGCCACATGGGGTCTCTCTCCTCGCTCCTTGGAACTGACCTTCCTCTCAGGCCCCACAAAGCTGCAGATGGCAGCCACAGAGACAGCCCTACAAGGTCCTTCGTTCTGGTCCCCTGGGTGAGAGAGAGAGAGAGAGAGAGTCCCTATCCCCACAGATCAGACAAGACAAACTGCCCTCCTCGGCTCGAGCAGCTGGCGCCCACCTGGCAGCACCCTAGGGCTGGAGTATGAGCTGCCCGCTGGGCCAACCAGGGGCCACAACATCCTGGGGCTGCCAGCTGGAGGGTGAAATTAGGTTCCGTTACCACCAAAGGGGGTCATTGCTGGTCAGACACTGGCTGGCCACGTGCCAAGGGAAGATATGACAAATCTCTCTTACCCTGATCATCACCTTCCACGGAAGCTTACGTGCAGTCCCAAGCAGAGAAGTGTCCCAGTCATGCAAATCCATGCCACTTGCATTTACATTTTCCATACCACTCATTTGGCTGTGGGATACTCTCAGCAGCTTACCAGCGCCCAAAGTCAATCTTACTTACGGGGTGCCCTGTGTGTTTGGTCACAAGTGGCCCTGCCACAGGGGAGCCGAGTGCAAGCGGGCGTGGGTGTCCTCTCTGCTCGCTCTACAAACACTCCTCACCCCGGTGCACTGATCTGTCTTGGAGGTGAGGCCGTTTCCAATTTCTCCTTTCTGTGGCCGGATAATTAAATCAAGGCAGGATAACAGAACGTGTTGATCACCGAGAACGGGAGACTCAAAGGCAAAAATCCCAGAAGGGCAGCGGGTCAGTGGAGAGAGAATTCGGAGCCTGACATCTTCGAAATCAGATACGCTGGTGTGCAAATCTGAATGCCCTAAACTGTCTTCTGGGAGTGCAGGGAATTTGGGGCTTTGTTATCTTTTGCTCTGATTCCCCACCCTCCACAGTGGCCCCCAGGACAGACTCTCTTCTTTAATTCCAGAGCAGTGCGACACGCCCCTGATCACAATCCAGGCTGTTTCTTCAAGGACTCCTCGGCGCCTTTGCTTTACTTTTTAGCATGGAAAAGTTTAAACACATATAAAAGAACAGAATCAGGAAGTCCCATCTTCCCCTCACCCGGCTTTATGGACTATGAACTCGCGAGGACAGTTGTATAAGTGTCCTCTCTTTGACGCCTGCCAGGGAACCACTTAGAAGGTTCGTTAAAAAATCCCTGGGCCCCATCCCAGACCAAGTACCTGTCAGTTTAGGGGTGAAGTCCAAGACTCATGCTTTCTCCTTACATACCCCCAAAGGAGTCTCACAGACCAAGAGTGTAGGGGTTCATTCCAGAGGAAGGTTGGGGGCCGGGAGCTCCCCAGGCTCAGGTCCCTGCCCTGCCACTTACTGACTGGCTCACTTCAACAGTGTCTTACACTTTCTCAGTCTCATCTCCATCTGAATGTAGATATTATACAGTTGTTCTGAGGAATAAACACAGCAGCATGGGAAAAGTGCCTGGCACACAGCAAATGCCCATTAAACACCTGTTAGTGTTGCCCTGCTTTGCCATGGTTGGTTTCTAAGCCCAGGGGAAAATGTACACCTGGAGATTTTTTTTTTTCTTTAAAGAGAGGGAGAAGGAGAGAGTATAAGCAGGGGTGTGTGTTGGGGGAGGGGGTGCAGAGAGAGAGAGAGAGAGAGGGAGAACCCTAAGCAGGCTCTATAGCCAGTGGGGCTTGATCTCATGACCCTGAGATCATGACTGGAGCCAAAATCAAGAGTTGGATGTTTCATTGGCTGAGCCATCCGGGTGCCCCAGGATGGAGACTGTGCAGGGGCTTTGTCCAAATCTATGAGGTCTGCAACCTCCTTGCACCAAGGCAGAGCCAGCCTATGTGTTTCTGTTTAGGGTCACAGACCTGAAGAAAGCAATAGGCAAACCAGGGAGTTCATATCCTGCTATTGGCCCCCAGGGGTCAGATACGTCATCGAAATTGAAGCTCCCTTTTCCTTATAAAGAAAGCTCAAGGAGACTAGAGAAGGATACATGTTGAAGAGCTTACCATTAGATATCAAGCATGTTACCAAGGGAATAGTAATAATGCCACGTCTTCCTAGGCCCCTGTGACTCTGGGCTTTCATGAAAGGGGTAGGGGGCTGGGCAGACTAAGCCCACCTTGTCCAGCCAGGACTGGATCCAATCACAAACCTTACTGCAGCATTTGCCATGCATGGAGCTCAACCCACCCCACACACAGTAGGCGCGTAACAGATGGGGGACACACTTCCCACCACGTTGACATGGAAACCAAGGCTTACACAAAATTGTGCTTAACATGGTTGCATAGAAATTTATTTTGCAAATAACAGGGATTAATACAATTCTCAGTTCCTGGTGTGAATTCCTCTAAGGGAAAGAGTTTCTACAACCCAGAGCACTTCAGAAAACTTGTAGACCTAAGCAGGCAGCTGGATCAAAGATTTAAACCTCTCTGGGGCAGCTGAGAGCACATGGGGGCCGGGGGAAGGGACAGCATCAAACCTTTAGCCTCCATAACCTTTTAGGGGAAGGAGTGCTGGCAGCAACGAGAGCAGCAGCAACTTGCTCTGTAAGAATTTGGGGAAACAAAAGAAGGAAAAAGGTTGCCCTTATAAAGTTAAGTTTTGAAAAACACATAAAGAGGACGTAATTAGCCATTGATGAGAGTTACCCAAGAGACTGATTCCATGGCTCAAGAATTTGGGAACACCCATAACTCCACTCAAGGTGACCCGGTCACCTGCAGGGAGGCAGAAATAATATTTTACTCTAATGTAGTAAGCAGAAACTTTTTGGAGAAATTCCAAGCCAAGAGAATGGTGGAAGTATGGTCACCCAAGGGCACAAAACAGGAAGCTCCAAACGCCTTTCCACACACGGGCCAAGGGAAGGGTGGCCAGGCTCCAGACTGTCCGAGATCACACTAGAAGTCACTCAGCAGCTGTTGGGCTGGCTCCCCACATTGCTAGGCAGGTAGGGTACTGGTGTATGCACCCTGGTCCACGTGTGCCCATCATGCGCGCCACAGAGATGAGAAAGCTTTAGACCTGGATGGTTTTATGAGCTGAGAAATAGACGTCTTCTTGGTGAGCTGAAGAGAATGGGTTTTGGAGCCTACAAAGGTGATGACCCATCCTGAGACCTGGCGACCCACCAAGAAATGTCACCGTGTGGGAGAGGTCTCTTGGTAGCTTTGTCTCACCCTTGATGGGGACCTCCCTCAAATTTACTGTACAATGTCGGAAGGGTGTTTGCCCACCCAGCATCTTTTACATCTTCCCTATGCTTGGTTTCTAGAGACAGGGAGAGGGGCTCTGTAGTGGGGAGATTCACTTTCCCAGGCCCCCCAGTGGTCATAGCATGCCTCCAGGAGACCTAGACTGGCCCATGGACATCCTGAGCCAAACTTCACAGAAGCAGGTGCAAAGCAGAATCTCCTGTTTTCTGGAAATGGAGGCTGGATAAGTCTGCTCAGGCTGCTATAACAGAATAGTACATGCCGACACGCCGAGTGCCCTCAACAACAGAAATTTCTTTTCCCAGGTCTTGAGGCTGGCAAGTCCAATATCAAGGTGCCAGCACGGTCAAGTTCTGGTGGAGGTCTCTCTTCCTGGCTCGTAGATGGCTGCCTTCTCACTATGTCCTCCCATGGTAGAGAGTCTCCCTCTTCCCCATTTTAGAAGGCCACCAATCCTATCCGATTAGGTCCCCACCCTTATGACCTCATTTTACCTTAATCATCTCCTATATGCCCTGAATGTAGTCAATGGAGGGATGGGGCTTTAATATATGAGCAGAGATGGGGAGCACTGCGTGACAAGAGTCGTCCTGGCATGCCCGGGGCCTGGCACCCCCAGTGCGGCCTGGGAGTCTGCTGCCCCTGCTCTGGGAGTGACTTTGGGCGCTTCTTGAGAATACTCAGCTTGGTACTTGGCATCCCACGGATTTTGTGAGCTATTCAATATCCTTTGATAATTTTTTTTCTTTTTTGGTCCACTTAAACTAGCTGCAACTAATTTCTGGGTCTGTGGCTAAGCTCTCTGATGCTAGGCCGAATAGGACCCCTTTCCATGGAGTCCAGAACTAACTTTTCTGAATTTCCAAAGGGGATTCTCTGGCTCTTGCTCACCAAATATGATGAAGGCCAGCCCCCTCCTCCTCTCTCATAGCATTGTTCTGTTAGAATCTCCTGTGAAGGGTGCTTTGAGGCTCTAAGTAACAAAGTCTAATTCGAACTGGCCTGAACAATATCTGCCTTGGGCCAGAAAGTCCAGGGTGGGGCCGTGTGTCTTCTCTCTGTCCATCAGGGTTTCAGCTACTTTTCCTCATGGTCACAGGCAACTGCCAGCAGCTGGGGTAGTGTCTATGTTCATGTTGTGGAAGGACAGAAAAAAGATAGAACACTCTTCTTCATACCTCAGAATGGCAGTCCCCAACCCAAGTCAGCAGCTCTCAGCTGGGACCAGGATGAGTTGCCAGGTCTGTCCCAACTCCCAGTTTGTCAGGGAAACTGGCCATCCTGGGGCAAGTGCTCACAGGCCTGGAGGTGCCAGACTGAGCTCCAAGTGGCCCTTAAGTGGACTCGAGCAGAACAAGTCCAGCCAGCAGGGAGGGTGCGGAGCCTAAGACACAGATTGACCAGGGTGACCCCTCCAGAAGTATATCCCAGCGGTTCCCAGCTGTGTCATAGGAAAGGGGGCGGGCTGCCCAGGGGGGCTGGTGGAGTGCAGGATACGGGGCAGGCCTCCAGTTTCCGGTGGGGATGAAACAAAGCACAGGCCCAAGAATGACAGTAAGGAGGACAAGACAGCATCCCATTGGCAAAACCTGGGTCCAAAGTCAAGCCTTGATATGCTGCAAGACGCAGGTGCCAAGGTGGGATTCCACACAGCAGAGCTGTATTGGCTTCCGGGGAAGGGTGAGAAGGGGGAGCAGGGCAGGCAGGGGGAGCCTCAGACTGGATGTGGGATGACACCCGGGCATGAGGGGGCAGGGAGGATCGGATCGGGAGCAAGAGCCTAGGATGCAGCACGGCTGTGAGAAAGTTCTGGCCAGGCACGTGGGGAGCCGCCCCTGCAGGAAGAGGCCGACTAGCCCCTGTGCACTTGGCATCATGGCTTCTCCTCTGGACACAAGGACATCCCACCCTCAGCTTCCTTCTCCCTCAAGCATTAAAACCTACCCCTGGGAAAGAACCTTCTCTCAGTCCTTGCACCTCCTGCTTCCCTAGTGGCTCATCTCTCCCTGGAAAGGGGGCTTTGCTGTGATAAAGGAACGCAAATGGTTAACAGGCAGGGAGAACACAGAATTCCCTCCATCCTGAAAGAGTGAGGTTCTGGTGGGACCCACGGAGACAGCAGCCCGGCCTCCACGGGCTTCTCAGCCAGCACCATGGCCATCCCACTGTCAGCCAACAGCTCAACACCAGTCCCGGCTCGGGGGCCGTCACTTTCTTATTATGGATGTGCTGCTAGCACACCCAAACTGATAAGACACAGGCCCCAGGTGGTGACGGAAAGACATTCCTCCCTTCCCCAAAGCCTCCGAATCCTCTGACCAGGTCCCCACTTCTGAGCCTGCCTCCCCAGCCCCACATCCTGCCCTCCCCCTCCTCCCTCGGGTCTCTGCCTGCAGACACAGGGAAGCCAAGAACTGTGGGTAGGAAAGGCTTCCACCCTCCACTGAGGGGGAGCCGCAGAAGCTCTGTGCTGGAGTCACTGGCTCCTTCTCTCCCCCAAGCACCTGCTGAGACATGCAGGGGCTCTTGGGGTTGACGTCAATTCTGAGTCAGGGTCGGGTCACCTCTAAAGCATTGGATCATTTCCTTTGGCCAATGCACAGCCACCCTGGTGAAGCTTATGATCCCCCCAGGCAGGCCAGAAAGAAGAGGGGCAGCACATATTTTGGGTTGTGTACTGGGGTCCTTCCTCCAGGGACCCTGGACTTCCCTTCATTCAAGGGGTTCTGGGTCTACACTGGCTCGGGTCTGGGAACCGACTGTTTCTATTATTCCAGTTAGATTTTCGTTCACTTGACCTAGAACATGCCCACATATACAGATAAGAATGTAGCAGGCTTCCCTGTATCTCACTCCTGGGACTAGCACCATGAAGCAGCCGACACCCTACTCTGTGTAAGGCAGGCTCTTCCCATTGCTGCTTTGCTCTGCTGTCCCTAACGGTAACCAAGTCCATCTTGCCTTTGGTGATTAAGTGGTGCCACTTGGCCCCTGGTACCTGGGATCCAACTGTCCCCCTTACATTTAGGATTTCTAAGGCAGTGGCACCACTTCCCACTATAATTTCTGACCCTTGGAGAGGAGTGACCATATTGCTTTGCCAAGATGCTGGGGCTCCCCTTACAAATTATCTGTCACCATCTTGATGAGGAGTACGTCCTCTGGATTCTACTTGGGGTGGGACTGGAGGGTGGTGAGCAGGTCTTACTCTCACAGTCCAATGTCCCGAGGCCTTTAGATCCCCTTCCTCTGGAGTGTCCCATGGCAGGCCTGGCATTTCAACTCCATTTAGTGTTGGCCACCTTTGGGTCCATGTTTCAGCCAGCCATACCAAACAACCTGCAGAGCCCTTCCCCCTCCCCCAAAGCCTCTGAATCCTCTGACCAGCTCCCTGCCCCCAGAGATCTTCTGCAACCTCTTGGCAAGCCCAGGAGTGAGCATCTCCACTGAGTGAGCCACTCAGCCTTGCTCCTGTAGGCAATGCACTCATGGAAAGAGGTGACTCTCCCATGGGCTGTTCTTCTCAGAGTCTCCCAGGTCCGGAAAACCTGCAAGAACCCTTAGAAGGCTGGTCCTCACTCACCTGCAATGAATGCCAGGCCTGTCTCTATGTCCCAACTGCCCTGCTCCCCAAACCACACCCCCCACCCCAGGCTTCCTGGGACTTTCTCAACCATTTTTCCTAAGGACCTCATGCTCCCAGGCCACCTCCTTAGGCCAACGCCAGTGTCCTAACCCCCTGCACATCTCCTAACCCAGAGTCACTAACCTCTTCCATCCCCAGTGCCTTGCTCTGTGTGACTGGCTAATTGGTGTTCAGCAGCTAAATGCCAATTTGGACGGGCTTGAAGAGACACAGAGGCCTCTGGGAAGGATAATGGAACAGCAGATGATGCCAGGATCCACATGCAGGCCACCTGAGCTGAAACTTGCACCTTTGCAAAGTCAGATGTTGGGGACCTGGGGCCAGTCACTGTATCCCTCAGATCACACTGCAGGTGGCTGCCCCTCGGGTTCCCATGGGGGCCCCATAACCCAGTGATAACTCAAGCTGGTCTCCAGTGGGTGTCGGGAGGCTCTCCCGCCTACGGGTGCACAGGCAGCAGCGGGGCTCATTTCACTGTACACGAAGTCAGCGCCACAAGTCTGGTACCAGGCTGCCAGTGACGAGGCCCACTGCTGCCTTGCAGGGCTTGCAGTCTTGGCGGGGAGAGATGACCACATCTGCTGACTGGTATCCACATACAACGGAATACTGTGCCATCCAACAAAGGAAGGAAATCCTGACACACACAACACGGATGAACCCTGGGGATGCCGTGCTAAGCAACATAAGCTACTCACAAAGGGACAAATGCCGCATGACTCTACTTGCATGAGTTACTACAACAGTCAAATTTACAGAGACAGAGGATGGGGGGGGGGGAGGTGCCAGAGGTCAGGGGCCAGAGAATGGATGTTTATGTTTCAGAAGGGCAGGAAGAAAGTTCTGGGGATGATGGTGGTGGTAGTTGCACAGCAACGCCAATGTTATCAATGCCACAGACCTGTAGCTTAAAAATAGATAAATGGTAAATTTCATGGTTACATGTTTGTTTTTTTACCCCAATATAAAAAAAATGCAAGAACAAAACAAAAATAAAGAGGGGCGTTATCACTTGTTGCTACCATGTGTGGCTCATGGGCAGTCAGTTCCAGTGACTCAGAGAGGGGAGTCCCTGGGAAGGTCCAAATCCAAGCAGCCCAGGTGCCCCCACCTGCCTCTGAGCTGGACCCAGAGGGCTACTTCTAGTACCTTTGGCCCAACCACTCCCATTTCAAACTTACTTCTCACTGTCACCCATATCCATGCTCTATTTCACCTGAATCTCAGAGCCAGGGCCTTGAGAAGGTCTCCATAAATCTTTCATCCAATGTTTAAAAACGTGCCCTTGTTGTAGTGACTGGCGTTGCTGAGCACCCACTGTGTGAGGGCAGGGTGCTCACCTTCGGAGGGTTGCCAGCCACACCCTAGCGGGCTCAGCTCAGCCCTGTCCAGGTGGGTGTCCCCTTCCTGCAGCAGCCCCCTCCAGAACACTGTCCTTCCACAAAGATACTGGGGCCCCATAGATGCTTGTGATTACGGGGAACTCTTTCAGGCTTTTGAACATTTGACATTTTATTTTAGTTTTTGTTTTTGTTTTTTTTTTTTAGAAGACTTTATTTTTTTAAAAAGATTTTTTATTTATTCATGAGAAACACAGAGAGAGAGGCAGAGGGAGACACAGAGATCAGGCCCCATGGGGAGCCTGATGCAGGACTCGATCTCAGGACCCTGGGATCACACCTTGAGCCAAAGGCAGATGCTCAACCACTGAGCCATCCAGGCATCCCTAGTTTTTAGATTTTTAAGACAGAACAAAATGCATTTTAAAAATGCACATATTTCATGCGGGGAATGGTAGTGAATATTTCTCTCCTGTGAAGCTGAGTTCTGTTTTCCTACAGGATGAGAACGAGGTAATCCCACCCCTTGAACCACTGGAAGGCTCTTCCTACCCCTTGCTAAGCTCACTCCTGCCCCTGCCAACGTTACCAACTCTTTCAACTCCTTTTCATAGAGGACAGGATTTTCAGGTCTTGTATCACCCTGATAATTAAGTCCCTGACCTTGAAAAATGTTTACAATCCCACAGAAGAATTAAAATTTAAGATTAATAATAGAATAAGGCCCACCCGGAACGACTGTTAATAATTCAGTATTAAATCCTGTGATTTGGATAAAGTAGAAGACAGATGAGGTCTAAGCAGGGGAGGCTTCTGTGCCCCTGTGGCCCCGGGGAACGCTGGCAGGGGACTGGCCATCCCATCCCAGGCCTTTCTGCTTTTAGGCTGGGGGTGGGGGGGTGGGTAAAAAGGTCCGAACAGCTACACCAGACACACCTCGAAATCTGTCTGGGGACTCGCAGCTGAGCAGGCTGGGCCCTCCCCCACCTTGATTTCCTTTGGTTTTTCTATCCCAGGGATGAGGTGATCTATTTTTAGTATAGAGGCTGCTGTAAGTGAGAAGTTGCTATAGCGACAGCTGGTGGTTACAAACCAGGTCCTGCTACAGTTCCCAGTCATAAATAAATCCCAAACGCCGAGCCCCGGGAAGCACACAGCTTTAGAGATGGGAGGCTCCTCCCGGATCCACCAGGGACCCCGCCTGCAGTGCTTCAGTGTGCAGTGAAGAGGCTGAGCCCGAGTGCTTGCTGGCGGGGGAGCCAGGCAGGACGTGGGGTGCCGGGCACTGCCTTTCACTGCTTCCCTGGGGGACTGATGCTGTGCCCCAATTCACCAGGTGAGGGAAAGCACCTGTGTCTGCGTAGAGCTAGATGATGGGCGGAAGGAGTCGATGGTGAGCGCAGGGCACCAGGTGAGGAGGTGTGGAGATGTGCAGACATGGGGATGCCTGCGGGGCTCAGTGGTTGAGCGTCTGCCTTCAGCTCAGGGCGTGATCCCGGGTCCGGGAATCGAGTCCCACATGGGGCTCCCTGCGTGGAACCTGCTTCTCCCTCTGTCTGTGTCCCTGCCTCTCTCTCTCTCTGTCTCTAATGAATAAATAAATAAAATCTTAAAAAAAAAAAAAGTGCAGACATGGCCTCTGCTTAGAGACTAGCCTGGGAGAGGGGTGCTGCACATACAGCTGAGGTATCAACCGGGACTCCCCGTATGTGCGCTATGACCAGCAGTCCTTGCACGTGTCCAACAGAGGTGTGCAAACGTACAAGAACACTCACAGTGGGACTGGGTCAGAGCCCCAAACCGGAACCCGCCCATGTCCCTCCAGACAGGTGGGTGGAGGAGTTACCGTCTGTGCAGAGGACCGGGTGTTCCTCCTCTGGCGACTGAAGAGGGTGAACAGTAGCTTATGGCAGCAGCCGGGCCACATCTCACAACGAGCAAGGGAAAGCAGCCAGATGGTGAAAACCAAATCGTGTCTGGACCCATGATAGAACATTCCACACCAGACCATGCTGATCTCGGAGGGGAAGTGCCCCAGAGGGAGTGTGGGAGAGGCTTCTGGGGTGCTCTCGTGAGGCTCTGTCCTCGATCCGTGCATTGAGTTACACAAACATGTTCAAACTGCAAATTTGCGACCTATAGGCAAATCCTATAGGATTCGTACACGTTTCCCTAGGCTTCCACTTTAGTAAAGTCTACATTGACAAGGTTTCAAAAGTCAGTGTTGCATTGTTGATCAAGTATCAATGACGCAGTACCGGAGGTCGGTTTGTGTGTGGGTGCTGGGACCTTCTAAGAGCAGTGGACTCAAGCCCTGTCTGGTTACTAGTCCAGGGACAGAAGTGCCAGGCCTGGACCTAAGGACAGGGTGATTCCAGGTGATCTACCACCAGCCACAGGAGCTCTGCTGTGGGGCTACGCAGGAGAAGGGAGGCTGGTGTAGCTGGGAAGGGGGACCCTGGACAGGCTTTGGTAGGCAATGGCAATCACCCCCAGGCTGGGCGCACCTTGAGGGCTCCTGGCCCACAGGTGCCAACCTGAGACACAGCTCGTCTTCCTGGGGTCCCCTCCAAGACCATTACTCAGGTCCTGGCCACAGCTGCTCTGAGGTCATCTGGAGACTATGGCCACCTCTGTTTCTCCTCTGATCAGTTTTGGCTGCACTGTGACCAGGCTGAGTCACCCAGGAGCATCCCCATGGCTCACAGACTGCCTGGGGCAGCAGCCAGAGTGTGGGTGAAGAATGTGGCAGAGAAAGGGAGGCTTTGAGTGTTACTGCAGCCAAGGGGGTACAGGTGGCCTGCCTCGCACATATTCAATAGAGGGAAGCTCTATGAAAAGGGTGCCCAGAATCGCGGGGCCAACGCTGCCTGCAGAGGCCTGAGACACTCATCTCCCTTGACAGACTGCCGTGTGTGCCTGACATGTCTCTTGGCCTCAGTTCTCCCATCTGTGAAATGGGAACACCCCTCCACCATCCCCTCTACCTGCCTTAACAGAGTTCTTGGATATAAAACATTGTAGAGCCAAATCATGTGAGACCATCCCTAATAGCTCACAGTGATGTCCCTACCACCCAGGTCAGCACTCAAGGTCCTGGCTATGTCCCAGCACCAGCTCCTTCTCACACTGGCCTCCCTCTACTGTACCACATGACTCCCTCCTGCACCTGGCTGGCTGCTGCATGGTCTCCTACTTGTGCCTCAAGGCTGGCGACCAGGGCCCTGTACACATCAGTGCAGGGAGACATCTGCCAGAGACACCCACCTCAGAGCAACAGGGCAGCCCGAACACAGGTGGCAGGAGGTGTGAGGTAGGGGCTGCCCCAGGGGCTGGAAACACCTGCAGGCCCCTCTCCTGGGGGGGCGGGGCAGGGGAGGCCAAGGGAAGCTGCTGTGGAGGCCCTGGCTCTTCCCTCTGGACCCTCTTCTAATACCCTCCTTGGCTGACACCCCTTCTGGAAGCCCCAGCCTGGCATTCTAGGTTCTGTCAAACCTGGCACCATTTTCTTTCTAGAATTTTCTTTGACTGCCCCCCCCCCCCCCGTCTCCATCACTTCAGCCTCACCACCCAGGTCCAGTGCAAAGAGAGCCCAACTCTGCCCAAGCCCCAGAGCGTTGAGCACCAGCGCCCATCCCGGGGCCTCCCCTGTAGGCAGGTGTCCTTAGGCCCAGCCAGACCACAGGCAGCCGTGAGCCACATCTCATATGCTCACCTCATTTTTATTTTTATTTTTTTATTTTTTTTATTTATGATAGAGAGAGAGAGAGAGAGAGAGAGAGAGAGAGGCAGAGACACAGGCAGAGGGAGAAGCAGGCTCCATGCACCGGGAGCCCGACGTGGGATTCGATCCCGGGTCTCCAGGATCGCGCCCTGGGCCAAAGGCAGGTGCCAAACCGCCGCGCCACCCAGGGATCTCTCACCTCATTTTTAGCACCCGGCTAACATACACACATAATAATACATACATTTATCTGACAGATTACCTTGGGGTTTCTGGCTTATCTAATGATGTACAACCAGATACACATCAGAAAAGAAATGTGTCAAAACCTGGTTCGTACAGAGTCCAGACTGCACGGCCTACTTTCAGGCTCAACATGAGGCCCAAAGGGCTGGTCTGAAAGCTGCCAGCGTGCCTCCCATCATACCCATCTCTCTCCATGGTGGAATCTTTTCAAACTAAGTCCTATTTTTTTAAAAAAGATTTTATTTATTCATGAGAGACACAGAGAGAGAGGCAGAGACACAGGCGGAGAGAGAAGCAGGCTCCCTGCAAGGAGCCCGATGTGGGACTCGATCCTGGATCTTGGGATCACGCCCTGAGCCGAAAACAGATGCTCAACCACTGAGCCACTCAGATGTCCCACTAAGCCATATTTTAAATCCACAGAAAGGGATACAGTAATTTCAAGAAAATGACTTATTTATATAAAGCATCAACGGGTCTCATTTTTTTCAGTGTAAGTTTAGAATATCAGCATTTTCTTAGAATGAGTCTTCTTGCATATACTGAACACACAGCTCTAGGGAATATGGAGCTTAACCAAGGTCAGTAGCATGCCTCAGAGACAGGGCCCTCCTCCCAGCATGGGCCACCCCCTCCCACTGTGCCTCAGTGTCCTCCTCTGGAGGAGCAACACCTATGTGTAGGGAGAAGCTCACAGATCACTTGCATGGTCCTCCAGTAACTACTCAGTGTCCAGCACAGATCAAGTTCCACATTAGGTTCTACCTGTGAGGATTTTGTTCTCCTATTTTACGGAAAAATCTGAAATCATAGTGGCTTCAGCAATGGAGAGGTTTAGTCTCCTTTCACACAAAGGAGGTGTGTGGCAGGTAAGCCGTCCAGAGCTCTATGGTAACCCCAACTCCTGTCTCTATATTC
Source organism: Canis aureus (assembly GCF_053574225.1). Taxonomy (NCBI): domain Eukaryota; kingdom Metazoa; phylum Chordata; class Mammalia; order Carnivora; family Canidae; genus Canis; species Canis aureus. The sequence continues at coordinate 51,093,598 of NC_135625.1, read as the reverse complement.
CACGGTCCCGAGTCCTTATCTTTGTCCTCAGCAGTCACCTTAGGGTCCAAGATGGCTGCCAGAGCTCCAGTCATCACACCTGCATTCAAGGCAGGTGGAAGGAAAGGGGAGCAATGGGGAACCACTGTTCCCCTCTTTTACGAGTCTTTCCCATAAGCCTAAACAACATGCCACTTTGCAGCTCCCTTAAGAACGCTGTCACGGGTCCTTGCAAGCTTTGTGCAGGCCACAGACTGAGAACCAGGTCCCGTTCTTGAGGAGGGGGCGGGTCACAAATGTGGGCAACAATCGGATTTTGTCAGGGGCAGAGAACAGTCTCCACCCCTGAGGAGTTTGGTGAGTCCTGGCATCGTCTTTTCTATCAGCCTGGAATGAGGGCATACTCCCTGGGGGCCACGGTTCTCTGGGCACTCGGCACCCTTGAGCCACCTGAACAATGCGGAGCTCCACAGTGGAAACCTCCAGCAGAGCTCCACTGTTTCTTGTTTGGGAGAAAACCTGCTTTTTCTAGGTGGCCCCGGGGACCCACCTCCTGTGAGGCTTCGTGGATCTCAGCGGGAACATCCGGAGCAGGTTGGGGCCCAGCATGCATGCGGGGGCGCTGTGCTGGGTGGGTGCCACCCGGGATGACCTTCCAAGTGCTGAGACACCTGTGTCACTCCCCTGAGCTCTGGGCTGCCATGCTAAGGGCCTCTGACACAGCAGGCCTGGACCCCTCGCGGCTCCCCTCCCACTCCTCCCCTGTCACTAGACACCTAGCTGGTGACCTCAGCCTAGAGCCACCCTCCCCTCCCTGGCCCCAGCCCCCACTGGACCCTTCTGACAAGATCTCAGTTTACCCTTTAACGTTTATCATCCTTCATCCTACGCTTTTGGGACCTATTGTTATGTGTTTGCTCAAAGTCTGTGTGCTTCCCCACTGTGTCGCCTGCAGCCACATCCCACAGGCTATGGCTGGAGCTCAACAGAGTAAACAACGGAGATGGAGCGGGACATGCAGACACCAGAAGAGGCAGTGATGCCCATGCAGGGGGCCAAGGTGGGGCAGAGAACCAAGGTGAGGGCGCAGGCCGAGTGGAGGAGCTGTGCCCAGTGGGAGTCAGGGCGGTGAGGCTCAGGGAGGCCTCAGGATGGAGGCAAGCTGGACTCAGACCATCTATTCCACATCTCCTGAGGAAGGTTCTGGCCAGGCCACACCTTCCCATCACGTTCTTACAGAAATAAGGGCACAGACTCCACACCAGGCGGCCACAAAGCATCCCTGCCATCTGCCCGCCTGCCTGCCAGGCACGTGGTTGGTTCATGGCGGCACCTGCACCCTCACCCCCAGATGCTCACATGGCACTTTCTGCGGCCTACAGAAACCCCACTGGGGACACACAGCCCTTCACCTTGGCCCACAGGCACCAGACATGTGCCCCATACTCGAAAGACCGTGTCCTTGAAAGGAAAGGCAGAAACCCGCCCCCCAGAGGGAAGTAGCCTAAGGGGAAGCCGGGTATGCAAGGCCCAGGAGCCAGGGTGTCTGGACCCTGGGTGCTGGAGGCTCAGCTCTCAAGGAAGCCAGACTGTCCCCCTGCAGAGTTGAAAACACTTGGAAGTAAAAGGTAAAGAGGAGTCAGAAATATGGGAAAGCGATCAGATACGAACTATATTTTCTGATTTTCTGTGTTCTTGTTCTGAAATCTGAGTCCTCACCCATGGGAGAGAGGCTGCCCCTCCCAGGGCCACCAATTCTTACACAGAGCATGCCTTCCATAGGCAAACAGACCAATCCAGAGCCCCTACTCAGTACCTCTCCTCGGGTTCTTACACTCAGAAGGCATGATTTGCACCCCCTCCCAACCCCCGGCCTAACCACCCCAGGGCCAGGGACCAACAACCAGAGACAGCCTGACACCCCCACAGCCTACTGGAAATATTCAAATTAGCCAATTCTGAAGCCGCTAACCCTGCCTGGCCTTGCCTTTCCTGTGGAAACCCCAATGAAGGCTCCCGTAAACCCTCCGTTTGAGAATACATCTCCCCATCATCTACAGGAGGCCTTTCTCTTTTTCCTTCTTTGCTCCATACTGGCAGACATTAAAAGGTTTCCCAACGTATATACACAGTAAACTGCCAACAGAAAAGCTTCAAGGGACATACGTGTTCATTCCAACTAACCAAAATTTCCCAGAAACTTTTGATGGAAGTGCATCTGTCCTGAAGGGGCTTCCCAAGGCCTTCCCTTCCCCAGGGACTGAGTATAGAGACAGCAGGTGCCAGGCCTGCCATCTGAAGCTCAGGGGGTCCTGTTCTCTGCTGGGTCCAGCCTTGTCTCCCAGCAAAGCTGTGTTTCTGAGGAGGAAGGGGCTGTAGGTGATCTGGTTTATAGATACAAAAGTGATAGAGAGATGGAACGCAGTCTTGGCTGGGTCCTAGTAGTTTCACCACTTGTTTCCTGTTCTTGATGAAATCCTTGGCATTAGCTGATTCGTGTTCCATCTTTTAACCTAACATGGGGCTCGGCCAAGCATTTCAGTGATCTGAGTGACCCAAACTGGCTTCTGAACCTGCCTTGAGCCTTCTACTCCCTCCTTCCCAGCAGTGCTCTTGCTCTGGAGCCCCAAGACCAGGTACCTGTGGACCCGCTTTCACAGCCAGGGATTTCTCCAGGCCCACCGTCACTGCATGGCTCTGGGGCCACTATTCACACTGGACTCTTCAGGCCAGGCATAGTTGTGACCTGGGGCCTAGCTGGGAGGGCACACGCGCCCTCCTGGGGGCTTACACTCTGGACCACTACCCCTGTCATGGGATACCTGTGAAGGCCAGCCAGGGAAGGGCCAAGGCCTGGGCCCAGGGACATGTGGGACAAGAAGCCACGTAGGCCCTCAAGGAACATCCAAGGGCTGGTGCTTGAGAGCATTTGGACCTTGTATGTTTTTTCTTCTCAATCATTAAAGACAAACTATTACTTGAAGACAGACTTCATCCCGCTCTTTAAATGTACCAACTTCTTGATTTCATCTAGAAGCAAGAAGCCCACACAATGCTTTCGGCTGCCCAGGCTCCTGGGCCCTAAGACCCACCACAGGCCAGGTCCCTCTGGGAGGTTCTGGATAATGGAGCATCAGGGTTTGTCTGACCCCAGCCAGTTATTCCAGCCCTAAGCCGAGTCACCGAGCCATAGGACGCTTCTCTACCACTGTCCAGACTCACTGTGTTTAAATCCCCCCTTTTCCTGAGTGTTTCTCCCTTACTTCTTTATGTACTCCGCCGGCCCTGCAATCTCATCTCACTGCCTATCAGATACCTGTGGTGCCAGCATCATTTGTGCAGCGTCAGACCAGGGCTCCCCAGAGGACAGCAGCTCCGGGATCCATACTGCTTACACGCTACCTAACCTCTTGGAGCCCATGAGCACCCATTTCCCTGTCTCTGTTGTCACTCAACCTGCTGCCAGGATGCTCCCCTCTGTCCTGCTGGGACTGAGAAAGGAAGGGGCATGGAGAGTGACAGTTCCAGCCACCACTGTCTCCCCCAGTCCTCCTCCGAGACCCTGGGGTCACCACACAGATGGGGAGCCAAAGGACAGAGCAGGGGAGCACACAGCCCGAGGGAACGCACACCCCGAGCCTCTGTGCCTCCCGCCAGCCTGAGGGGTGGTGACCTCCTGCCCTGCTGAGTGATCCAGGGAGCCTGCAGAGAGGATGAATCCGGAAGTGCTTAACTGAGATTTTCTCAGGAAGCCCTCAGCCGGGCCATGCCTTCCACCTGTTGTCAACCAGGGGCCCGTGTCCAGGGACCGCCAAGCAGTACATGGTAACGGCTGCCCAGGGGAGTCAGGGAGAGGAATGAAGAGCTCCTCCAGCAGGGGCGCAGGGTGGGATGGAAGGGGGCCAGCGAGCCAGGCCTCTCTCTCCTGATTTCTAGCTGAGATGGGCATTCCTACACTGTGTGCTGCTCCAGAAACACCATGAAATGCCCTCCTGTAATCCTAAAGGCCTCCATCCCTGACTGCTACGGACTCTGAAGGACCCCCACACACACACCCTGAACACCCCATCTTTGCAGATGAGATGCTGTATCTACAGGAGTCCTCTGAGCGAGCACAAATTTGGCAAAGAGAATAAGAGCCAGGGCTGAGCGGTTCCAGGTGGGCACCAGGCCCACAAAGAGGCAGGGTGGGGGCTGCAGTCCCAGGGTGGCCGTAGGGAAAGCCCAGCCCTCAGGGCCCATCAGGGCTCTCCTTGGCCTCCAGGGGCTCCCTCTCAAGCAGATACGACCTCAAGTCCTCTGCACATCAACACGACAGTGAATAACCTGGCCGCCCGAGCTCACCCTCCCACCTGGTCTCCCACTGAGCACTTGGGTCTGCCTCCTTTTGTCCATACACTGGCCTCTTGCTGCTCCTGGAACACAGCAAGGTGTCCCTCCTCAGCATTCAGGCTTCCACCTGGCTGGAATGACCTGCACACAGGGGTCGGCATGGCCTGCCTCCTCGTGTCTCTCAAGCCTGGGCCGAGGAGACCTCCTGTAGAGGTCCAGTAGACCTTTCTCTACTGCACTCACCACCGCCTGGCATCGCAAATGAAGGCTCACTTGTCTGTTGAACAAGCCACAAAGGACAAGTACCATGTGATTCCACTTGTGTGAGGTTCCTAGAGCACTCAATTCATAGAGACAGGAAGTTGAAAGGCAGGTGCCAGGGGCTGGGAAGGATGGGATGGGAGGGGCTGTTTGATGGGTGCAGAGTTTTAGGTGGGTGTGATGGAAAGTTCTGGAGATGGATGGGGATGGTAATTGCACAACAATGTAAATGTACTTACTGCCACTGAACTGTGCACTCAGACGTGGGTAAGGTGGGAAATCTTACCTTACCACAATTTAAGAAACCATCTCAGGGGTCTGCCTCACTAGGGGTGGTGGGTGTCTTGCTCACTGTTGCACCCCAGACACTGGTGAGACTGTCAGAGCACCCAGCATAGCTGAACCTGAGGATGGGAATGTGACACTGTTCTCCCTACTTCTCTATATGCTTGAAAACGTCCATGACAGAGAGGTAAAGATGTGTGTTTGAACGAAAGACTGAATGAACACTGGTGTCTTTCGAGGTGACCGCAGTTGCACGAAGGCCACGGAGGGATGGGCAGGGAGCATAGGGGGACAGGCTGCGGGAGGCAGGACAGACCACAGACACCACTTTCCAGCCAGGCCCGCTGCTCGAGGCCAAGGGCCAGGGACACTCCCCCAAGTACCATGCCCGCTGCAGCTCCGTTTGCAGAGAGCTGGGCCTGGCAGTGTAGGGGCATGAGTGCACCTGGGCATGAGGAACTCTGGAACTTTTTCCAGAAGTGGTTGTACATGGATCCTGAAGAAGACTAATGGGAAGGGGAGGCTCTCTGTAAAGCAAAGACGCATCAGATGTTCTGGTCTTCAGGGTCACTGAGGTACCCCTGCAGCACAGGGACAGAGCGCCAGCTTCTGGATGCACTCCTTGGCTTCCTATCTCCAGAGGGGTCCCCAGAAGGGATCCCTTAAGACTCCAAGTACACACATCTTTTAATTACTCCCCTCTAGTTGCAGAGGGTAAAGTTGCTGCAGCCAATTCTCGTCTATCTCGTCTAGCATAATCCTTCCTAGTCTTCCTTTTACAATTTTTATTATTATTGCCACAGGCTCTTTGTCGACATAATCTGGATGTCTGTGGGCCAGAGAGGCTGGAAAGTCAAAATCATCGCTTCCTCATCACACAGAGCATGAAAACCTGAGGTGCCTGACTCACTTTGCAGGGGAGCTGGGAAGACACTAAACTCTGAGGCCAAAATGGATGAGCTTTTCATGAATCTGAACTTTCAGGGTGTTTTATCACAAGTCTTGAAGGTTCCAAATACCAAGGAGAGTCAAGCACCTGCAAAGCAAAATGCCATCCAGGCAAATACAAATGGACTTTGTGATTGCTGACCAGCCATGGCCTGATTCGGTTGCTCTGGCCAATCAGGAGGCTGTGGAGACAGATGTGTGCGAGTGTGTGCACGGGTGTACGTGCGCACACAGGCGCAGCAATCATGTGTCTCAGCCTGAGGAACTGCAGGAAAACCAGCCAGTGAGACAGAGTGTGCCTTGTTCCAGGAGGAACAGCTCTACCCTCAGCTGTAGCTGAGGACATGGTGAATGGCTCCCAGGACAGCAGGCATGGTCCCGGAGGGCGAGGACCCAAGCTGACCACCTGAGTGTTCTTGATTTGAGGGAAACGGAGCTCAAGCACAGGACATTGTCATCACCCTCATGGAAGCTTTCTTGGGGGGCACAAGAGACTTCCTCTAAAACTCTGTGCTTCAGGAATAACCGTCGGAAAGAGTGGATCAGGACGGCTGAAAGGGAATTCAGAAAACAAGAATCCCAAAGCAATATACCTGCTTATCAACCAGGAGCAGTGCCTCCCATAACCAGCAGTTCTGTAGTGAGAATGTGTGATAGGGTCAGAATGACAGATGGGGCGCCCCCTTGGGGACACGTTGCTGTCCCTGAGGAGCCAGGAGATCACAGAACAGGTGACCGGACTTTACAGGAGGGATGGTTAAGCCGAGTCCTGAGGGGTGGCTGAGGGTTAGTGAGGCACGGAGGGCAGGGGATGTCCAGTGGACACTGTGCTGTTTTTTCATTCAGCATCTCCCTGCCTGGCACTGTCAGAGGGGCCGACACCTGCCATCAGGCTTTGCTCTTGGCTCCTTGCACATGGAGACTAACAAAATCAGGACACGCCACAGACCTGGATGCCTGAGCTTCGGCCACCTCCAGCACCTCAGCCTGCTTCCCAAGCCCCTGAGGGAGGTTCTGGAGGGAGCCCTGATTTTCCTGACCCCAGTCAGAGCTGGCATTTGCATGTGAGCACTGACAAAACTTAATCGACATTCAAATATTATTTTTTATCTCCGAAGCATAAGAGATATGATGACAGCCAAATTTTAAGTGCAAGAGGAGAAATCACAGTCTGGCAAATAATAGGCTTTTAATAATGGGTCTGCCCATCCCCATTAGCAAAATGAGACTTTTAGTTAAATATTGGGTTTGGATTTAATTCCAAGGTAAATGAGTGTTTATTACTTTATTATTTAAAAAGAGTCTTCTTTTCAAACCACACCTATGACTCAAGTCCAAGACATCTGCCATTCCTTTCTGGGGCAGGGGCATGCGTCATGCTCCTACCTAACCTCACTATAGCATCCTATCACACACTACTCCTGATCTTTCACAAGGTTGAAAACTCCCCGGTTCCAGGGATGCTGTGTCCTTTGGTCACACTCCCCAGGGTCACCAGCCTCCCACTGGGGCCGCCAGAGGCTTTCTGGAAGTAGCTGGTTAAATTGGATTAGCAAGCGAAGTCAGCAAGTTTTATATCCATCTGTTTGAGATGTTTTGCCAAAGTCATTTCTCTACTACGACGCATGAGGACTGTTTTTTGTTTTTGACACCATGTCACATTCCACTCAAGAGACACAATTTAAGGCACTGCTCAGCTTCCCCCATCTTCACAACCTCTGGGATGTACGTGTGGCCCTGTTGCTCAGGAACATCCCACGGCAGACAGGCAGTAGCCACCAGGAACTTAAAACGAAGAAGCCTGCCATCTAATTTTGAGTGGGCAGGTCTTAGCCAGGCTTCTGGGAGCTAAGACTGCTTTGGCATCTACCTGCCGCACCAGCCAGCCAGCCAGCCAGAGGGAAAACCTACCCCAAATCCACAGGTCACTGGAAGTGCTGAATTGCAGATGCTCCCCCACCTGTCCTGGTCACAGTGGTTCCCCTCCCTGTGTGTGGAGAAGCTGAGGCAGGTCCCAGAAGCCAGGGAGACCACAAAGCAAACTTCTCCCCCAGGGGACACAAATCAGGCTGGTGCTTTTCCCTCCCACGTTAACCCTTGATCGGTCTGATTACTCAGCCACAGTGCCTAGGGTCTGTCCCCTTGACCCATAACACTAGTCTTCTCTAGCCACACACATTTTACCTTTAACAGCCAAAATAGTCCCAGCCCATTCTTTCTTTTTCCCAAGCTGCCGGTTTTGCCTAAATGAACGACAATCCAATTGCTCCCTAACCCCATCGGGCCAGGTGTGGTAAAACAGAGGGGACAGTCTCAGAATAGCGTCGGGCAGTTCACTGCAAGCATTACCATCAACAAGGAGACCCTTGTCACCCGAGTCCTCTAACTACCGCCTGGCAGTTAGTTCCGCACACAGCTCCTGCTTAGGAGGCTGTGCACACACACACAAACTGTGGGGCATCCCCCCTCTGGCCCAGGGCCAGCAGAGAACCGGGCAAAGGGCAGGGTCCTACCAAAAAGGCCATGGGGCTCCGACTGGCGCCTCTCAGTGCTCCGGTTTGGATCCTTGTGCTTCTTGTTCCCCCTGAGACTGCCGAAGCGCTTCATGAGTAGCTGTGGCCCCACGAGCAGTGGCATGTGACCATGCCAGGACCCGCAGAGCCCCGCGTCAGCACCAGGTGGCAGGGAGCCAGGGCAGGGGCAGCATCAGCCGGCAGGTGTGGGGCAACGGGGCACCGGCAGCCTCAGCAAACAGGAGCCCTTGAATCCAGGGGCCCTGGCCAGGGGCCCTCACGCCCACACAGGTGGGTCCCTCTCAGGGCCGGCAGCCCGGGGACTTGCAGGGCAAGCCCAGCGCAGTCCTTCCTCCGAGGGAGAGCTCAGCTGCCCCCCTGCACGCCTCCGGAGTAGCCCGCTGGCCTTAAGTAGGCAAGACACCGCTTCGGCACAACCTGCCGCGGGTTTGTTTATGTGGCTAAGGTCAGCAGAGTGCTCAGGCGCTCCAGGGCTTTTTCCTCCTTAAAATCAGAAAAGGAGGCAAGACTAAATAGGCAAGCGGCGCCCCGGCCCGCCGGTCATGTGCAGATCTGCAGATGTCTCTTTAAAAAGACTGTAAAAGGAAACCGCCCTGGACAGACAATTCTTGGCACCAATTGGCCGGAGCACATTCCCATTATGACATGACATCACACAACTATTTTGATTCATGTGTTCCAGGGTTCCACGGGGTCAGGAGGCTCCAGCTGCTTCTTGGTAGAGGAGCCACGGGTCCCCAGGCTGGAAATCACGGAACCTATTATTTCAGCTCGTGCTCCTTCGCGATGAGAGATGCGAGATCACCTGTGAGGTGGGGCTACAGGGACCCCTGGAATTCCCCGGAAGGTTTCTTCAGCAAATGCACACTTTGAGCCCTGGGCTTGTTAAGAATTGTAGAATGACAGAGCTTGCATTTATTTATTTATTTAGTAGACACCACACTCCCAGGGAGCCCCACATGGAGCTGGAACTCACCACCCTGAGCCCAAGACCTGAGCTGAGATCAGGAGTCAGATATTTAACCTGATTGAGCCACTCAGGACCCCTAGAATGACAGCGCTTTTAGACAGAGATTTTAGAAAGGATCTAATCCAGCCTTCTTCCATTACAGATGGGGAAGTTGAGGCTCAGGAAGGGGCTGGGACTTAACCAAGGTTCTGTAGCTAACGGCAGAACCAGGGCTAGAATTCTAATCTTCACTTCTAAGCCAAACCCTGATCTAATAAAACACAACAAAAAACCCATACGTGTTTTGCAACTAATAAACCAAACTTTAAAAATACAATACAGAAAAATAATTTTTATTTTTATTATTTTTAAGATTTAATTATTTATTCATGAGAGACACAGGCAGAGGGAGAAGCAGGCTCCCTGCAGGGAGCCCGATGTGGGACTCAATCCCAGGACCCCGGGATCACAACCTGAGCCAATTTTTAAATTAAAAAAAAATTTTTTTTCTGATATCTTCACTAGATTAAAGGGAAGTTACAGGATGTGCTATTGACTAGCTTTCTGATCTCAAAAAGTTACTTCTCATTTCTGGGCCTCAATTTCTACTTCTGTGTATCAAGATAAGATTTGATCACATTAGGATTTCATCTAGTCCAGAAGTCTGAACTTCTAATGTCTGTTCGGTGTGCCTTTTCTTTCCTGCTGGGACTGATGGACAGAAACAGTGATCAAATATTTGTAGCAAGCATGCATGAATGAACAAACAAAATAGTTTTGCCCTCAAGGAATTTGCAAATAACAAGGATAAACTGTAAAGCAATAGTAACTGCATAAAAAAGGCAGAATGTGATCAATCCCAAGTGGCCAGTATAGACCATGAGTGCCATCAACACACATGGATGGAGGGGCAATTGTGTGCCCCCCACTCTTGGAAGGGAGAGCTTGAGTTGGCCTTGAGGGTTGGAGGGTCCTGAGGAAAGGAAAGAGGCCAGGTCAGCACAGCCCCTAGAACAAGCTGCAAGACCCACCTCTAGTTGGGTCCCCCAGTGTACAAGTGGATCATCTCTTGTTAAAAATGGTAGCCCAGCCCAGGTGGCTTGGCAGTTTAATGCCTGCCTTCGGCCCAGGACGTGATCCTAGAGACCTGGGATCGAGTTCCACATTGGGCTCCCTGCATGGAGCCTGCTTCTCCCCCTCTGCCTGTGTCTCTTCTCTGCCTCTCTCTCTCTCTGTCTCTCAAGAATAAATAAATAAAATCTTAAAAAAAAATAGTAGCCCATACTTACTGAGATTAAACTCTGAAAAAAACAGCATAGGTAGACTTTTCCCACCACTGAGATTTTTCTTTCTTTTCTTCTCTTTTCTTCTTTTCTTTCTTTTTCTTTTTTTTAAAATGTATTATCAATTCAGCTCCTAACAGAAGGTGAAATGTTCTCCTGATTTAAAAATAAAACAGGGGATCCCTGGGTGGTGCAGTGGTTTAGCGCCTGCCTTTGGCCCGGGGCGGGATCCTGGAGACCCGGGATCGAGTCCCACGTCAGGCTCCCAGTGCATGGAGCCTGCTTCTCCCTCTGCCTGTGTCTCTGCCTCTCTCTGTCTCTTGTGAATAGATAAATAAAATCTTTAAAAAAATAAGTAAAAATAAAAACAGGGACGCCTAGGTGGCTCGGTGGTTGAGTGTTTGCCTTTGGCTCAGGGTGGGATCCCAGGGCCCTCCCTAGAGGGATCCTGCTTCTCCCTCTGCCTATGTCTGCCTCTCTTTGTGTCTCTCATGAATAAATAAAATGTTTAAAAAAATAAAACAAAATAAACCAGGAGCACCTGACGACTCAGTTGGTAGAACATGTGACTCTTGATCTCAGGGTCATGAGTTTGAGCCCCACATTGGGCATAGAGACTACTTAAAAAGAAAAAATAAATAAATAAAAATCCACCTAAAAAAATAAAAGCAAAGCAGAACTTCTTTAGGAAAAGGCTACTGAACACGTGTTCCAGTAACAAAGAGTCATACTTGATTAGAAGGAAGATGAAAAGTTTTTGTCTAAGCCAATATAATATTCTTGTACTATATGATAAAGAATGGAGTGAGAGAGAACATTTCAAAGCTTAGTGACTAAATAGGAGTGTAAATTCGTATGGAAAATAAACAATGACTTTGGCGCGCCTGATGGTTCTGTGCTTTGTTTCCTGGTCACTCACTCATCAAATAGTTATTAAACCTCCACCAAATGTACAGGACAGTTACTGATGGAGGAGATTAGTGCTACAAATAATTCAAAGACTTTCTTGTCCTCTAAGAACTATATTTTAATTACTAAAATAATAATCCTGTTTGTTGAGTGCCTACCATAAGCCAGTTGGAGTGCTGGTCACCTCACAGTTATCTAACTGCAATCTTCCCAACACCCTGTGAGGCAGGCATTAATACCATTTTATTTAAAGATGAACAACAGGGGTGCCTGGGTGGCTCAATGGGTTAAGCATCTGCCTTCAGCTCAGGTCATGATCTCAGGGTCCTGGGATCAAGCCCCACATCAGTCTCCCTCCTCAGCGGGGAGCCTGCTTCTCGCTCTCCCTCTGCCTCCTCCCCTGCTCATGCTCTCTCTCTCTCACTCTCAAATAAATAAAATATTTAAAAAAAAAAAAAAAAGTGAGCCAGAGAGGTAGCTTGACCAGGATCACACAGCTAACAGTTGGGAGAACACAGACTTGAATCCTTGTTATATGATTCCAAGGAAAATTCACCACCAGCATAGCAAGAGACTGGGCATTGCCCTAGGCTGAATGTTACGGGACGCAGAAGACCCCTGGGGACTGACTGGGGTGCTTTGGAAAGCTGCTCTATTCTCACTGGCACTTTTTGATCTTCAGGCTGGTGGGCTTAGAGGAGAAAGAAAGATGGACCATGTTTGAAAGTCCAGCCTGAGATACGGACCAGCCCTGCAGGTGGAGAGTCTATGACACCTGACTTGACAGAGAAGCTTGCTGTGCTCTGGAAAGACAAGGCCAACCTGCTCACCAACCCCATAGATGCATGCAGGTTGCGGGGCAGAGGAGCAGGAAGCCTGCTGTTTCCTCAGTGCTGCGTGGCCAGGACTCACTGCTGTGCTCAGCTCAGGGCCCTACACTGTCTGAATTCACTCAACAGGAGCATCTGGTGCTTTGTAGAGGAGCATAAAGCGGAGAGAAGGTAAGTGTATCACCCAGATCATCCAAGGCCACTATTTTGTTACTGAGATGGTAACGGAATATTCTGGAAAGAAATAGTGGACTTGGTCTAATTCAGCAAAAAGTTTTTGGCTCATACAGTTCCCTGTCCTGCAGGACAGATCCTGGAAAGCTTGAGATGGAAGGTTAAGGGCAGCTTTCAGCTTGACAGACACAATCCCCAAAGAGACCCCCCACCTACACCAACATGGACTTTTGACCTCACTCGAAATGTTCTTCCCAGGGTCGGTTTTACCCAAGAGCAGAGGAAAAGGCTGCTGGCGACACCTGAGTTCAGAAACATACAGGCAGTGGTGTTCTGGAAAATGCTAAGCGGGCAGATCTTTGGGAGGCGGGGAGGACAGGTTTGTGGTCGGCCACACTCCGTGGTGTAGACGCTCAACAATGACCTATTTCAAGGCACCAGCGGGGCTCAGACAGTCTTGCAAGATTCCTGATAATTTAACAATCAGCTCGCTCACCCCTAGGGTCCTCCTGTTTGACTCACACGTGCCTACAACATCTTCAACTGGAGAGGATGCTTCTTATGCCACAGAGAGATGAATGCTGATATGCTGGCAGAGGGGACCTGGTCACACTGAGGTTCAGTCACCAAGGACCCTGCCTCCAACACATTGACTGAGGGGCCAGGAGAGATGATCATTCACTCCCTTCTTCACCGTTTCCACCAGCTGATGGTCTCGAACGAACGGGAGCGACACCGCTTTACATAGCTCTGATTCAGCCAGCAGGAATATGTTCTGATGGAATGCTTTCCATACTTGGAACTTTTTTTTTTAAGGGAAGGGCTGGAAGAAAAGGAACTAGTGGCTACCAAGATGGAACAACCTTTTTTTTTTTTTTTTTTTTTTTTTAAATTATGTATTAGAGAATGAGAAAGAACATGAGAGCACAAGCGGAGAGTAAGATAGAGGGCCAGAGGCAGAGGGAGAAGTAGGCTTGATCCCAGGACCCTGAGATCATGACCTGAGCTTAAGGCAGACAACTTAACCAACTGAACCACCTAGGGGTCCCTGGAACTTCTTTTAAAATGTATTTTTAAAGGTTCTGGGTCTTTCTAGATCATACTTTACAAGTCACTCGTTGGGGCTGGAATAGGACCAGGTGACTGGGGCAAGAGATGGCTTCTGTCCTAGCACTTGCCCCAGGCTGAGGGAACACGGCCTCCCTAATCAGCACTCGGAGGTTCTACAAGGTTGGGGGGGGGGTGGAATTATGGGTAATTCAAGTTGCATTGTTTGTTTTTTGTTGTTGGAACTGTAGTTTTTCAACTATGAACCTACACCTGACAACCAGAAAAATAAAACAGCCCTGAAGAGTAGTACTTCCTGCAGACATGGCATACTGTGTGCTGGCTTCATTATTTTGTGTGTTTGTGTTTTCTTTTCTTGCGACTCCCTGGTAGTGGGAGCCTCACCTGCTAGGAGAACCAGAATCAGCACTGGGTGGGTGAGTTCTTAGAGGTGGCTCATGAGTCAGGAGGCAGGCCAGGGAAGACAAGCAGGCTGTTGTCTGGGCTCCTCAGTCAGCATGGGGGCAGCATAGCCTGACCCGGGGTGATCTTGACAGAAGGCCCTGGAACCAAGGGAAGCGGTTGTGATGGATCCCCTGCCCTTGGCCAACCAAAGGTCTGCACTCCCCCGAAGGCAGCATCCTTAGGGTGAGCAAGGTAGAGGGCAGGGCCACAGGGTGACAATGGGGGACAGGTGCCCTTACCTTCATGTGTGCATTTTACCAGAGGGGACTCTGTGCATAGGTGAATGGTGGTGCAAACCATTCAGCAGCAAGAGTGTGGAGGGGACTGTCTAACGAGTGGCACTGCTGGAGATAGGAGAGATGGAGAAGGGACATCAAAGGGAGGGCAGACAGGCCAGCAGGACGGGCCAGGGGCCAGAAAACTCCCTGTGCAGCCTGCTGCCCCTCCACACTACGAGCATTAGCAAGTGCATGAACTTCTGATGTGTGACACCTCCTGGCGACCCTGGTGATCACCAAGATGCAGGTGATCTAGGAGGCCTTGTTCCCATAGCCTGGGGGTGACTGCAAAGATATAAGACCTCCATGGCCCCAATAACTTGGTCCCGTTTCCAGGCTTCTGGTTGTGGCCCCAACCAGGACGTGTCCCCTCTCTGCAGTAGACAGCATGGGTGATGCCAAGCTCCCCTTGTCATCCCATCCCTGTACACACAACTGTGCGCAGCAGCAGAGGGCCCTGACTGGTGAGGGGGTCCCCATGGGGTCACGCAGGTCATTGGGACAATCCCATCCATCTCCTTCAGGAGCTCAGGTTGGGCAGTCCAGGGAATATTCACAGGAGCAATCCACTCTGATGCCCACTCTTCCTGGGGATTTCTAGTTATATTAAAAAAAATTTTTAAGGCCCAAAACTTTATCATTGAAGTGACTTGGGTACTGTGTTATGTGCAGCTGTGAACTGACCAAAATAGTCACAAGCAGCCAGGATGAGAGAGAAGCACCTAGGCTCTGCAGACCATGCTCACTAAAGGCTCTTGGTGCCCTCAGGATGGGTTCTCATGGCCCAGACGCACCCCTCAAACATGCCCTCACACCCGGGGTCAAGGACACCTTCCACTTGAACAGAGTATAGAGACTTTTCCCAAAGTGCCACGTGGGGAGGTAGGAGGCCAACCCTTGCTGTTCAATTGAAGAAATAAGAGAGGCTCAGAGAAGTAAAATGATTTGCCCAGGATCCCACGGAAGGCCAGGGTTAGGGCTGGCATCAGACACAGGGTCCAGTTCCCCCGTCCTGGGCCTGTGGGATCTGGGGTCGCCTCTTCTCTGTGGGAATGCGCGAAGAGTAAATAAAGACACTTCAACTGAAAATTCACTCAGAGACCTTTGAGGACCATGTGATAGTACCTGAAAAGCACCCAGATCCCTGAAAGTCTATGAGCCAAACAGAATCCCATTATGTAAGAGGGCAGTGGGCCCCTCGGAGCGGGGGCAGCCACACGCGTTAGCACATAGTTGCTCATGCTCTCCTGCTGGTTGCAAAATACTGTGTCATATTTCATGGAAAGTTCTAAAGGTCACCATGGCACTTGACTGTGAGTGAGACTGCCGTGTCACCTCATGGGGCTTCCGTGTCCCTTCCCTGAGCTGTTTATGCAGCTGAGGCTCTGAAGAGTGACACACCCCCACCCTGCCTCAGGCACCTGTGCCCACACTTGCGAGTCACTCCAGCACGCGCACAGCTCACTCACAGCTGCCCCACGAGCTGGAGTTTTGAGACTCCAGTTTGAGTGACAAGAGGGTGATTTTTTTGGCAAAGACAAACCAAACCACCTCGGCGTAAATAGTTCAACACACACCAATGACATCTAAGCCCCATGACAATAGGGGTATCATCTTTAAAAATACAGAAGTGCTCAGGAAAAGTGAGAAACGATGGCAATAACTATTTTTAGCATGCTCAAGTGTAGCACCTAGAAGTATGAATCCCTAGATGGTCTTAAAATCTTCCAGGGGGTTGGGCAGCCCGGGTGGCTCAGTGGTTTAGCGCTGCCTTCAGCCCAGGGCGTGATCCTGGAGACCCGGGATCGGGTCCCACATCAGGCTCCCTGCATGGAGCCTGCTTCTCCCTCTGCCTGTGTCTCTGCCTCTCTCTCTGTGTCTCTCATGAATAAATAAATAAAATCTTTAAAAAATAAAATAAATAAAATAAAATCTCCCAGGGGCATCATGTATCCTATGGGGCCCCCCAGTGTGTGTGTGGGGGGGGGTCATCATGGCCCTTGTAGTCCCTGGGGGTCTCTCTGCCAGGCCAAGAGCTCTGCGGGTGGCAGAGACCAGAGCTGTTCCCAACTCCAGCATTCAGAGGGTCCAGGGTGAACCTTGGGCTCTGGAGCTGTAGAGCGGTGCCTTTCACAAACTAGATTCCAAAGATTCTAGAGGCCGAGCATCTGGATCTTCCATTTAGTTCTCTCCCTGAGTTATGTCCTGGAAGGGCCTGAGTGATAAAGGAATGTGCAGAATCCTTGGCAGGGGTCAAGACCTCATCAACTCCCCCAGAGTGTGGCCACCTAAGTCTTCACCTCCCAGGCAGCCAAGCACGGTTTCTGTTTCCAGAATCCGGGGCTCCTCGTGGAGGCCGTAGCTGCTTTTCTCCTTCCAACATCTAGAAGCCACTGGTTTAAAATGAGACCTGAGCTGAAGTTTGCCTTTAATCTGTTTCTTCTGAACAGCGACATATACCATGAAACAGGACGATAAACAGGAAGGTTTTAAATTCTCAGGTCCAACATAGCACCTGAAAGCCACATTGGCTTCACTTATCAGGATGCGATTTTGAGCCATTTAGTTTATTCTTCCATTTTCCTCTCATAAAAGAGATCATAGCACCACCTGAGCCCATTCCCTGGAAGTTCTGAGGGGATCAAATGAGATAAAATTGTAAACGTATCTTGAAAGCCACAGAGCATTGTACAGACAGAGAGCATTGTCTCAACCTTCAAGCAGCCCGGAAAGAGCCTTGCTGGCTCAGACTCCGAGGGCCTCAAAGACATCCATGGGGAAAACCACAGCAAAGCCTCAGTTACTGAAAGGCACCTCCTTGGGCCAGACCCAGGGCTGGCTGCCTGGACTCAGCGTCGGGGTAGGGAGCTGCTAGGAGCAGCCCGTGTGCTGGTCCTGCTCCCAATCTCCACCCAGGACTCACGAGTAATTGGACAAAACCCCACTCATCAGCCCAAACACTCAAGGCCCAAGCATTTTATTTCTTCAGTGAGTAACCAAGGGACTTTGCTACTAATGATTTACTCTTTTTAACCACACGCACAAAGAATATTGGTTCTTAGCACCATGTTGCAATGGGGGCTGCTATTCAGGCAAGAACACGGCTGCAGAGCATGCAGCTGGCACAAGTAAGGAGACAGGGAGGATCAGAGGGCAGAAGCCTTCACAGTACATAACGGGGTCCCTGCATCTCAGTGCTGGCTGCCTGGGTTTGCCGGGGCACATCACGGGGCAACCCGGTCAGGGCCCTAAATCATCTGTAAAGAGTGATGTTATGTTTCATATCTTTTGAATGAGGAAATGGCAAAGTGTATAGTGCATCTAACACTTAAAAAGATGCCTGTTGGGTGCTTAATGGTTTAAGTTTCAAATATCCAGCACGTAGGCTGGATAACGTCCCTAGGCTGGTTCACTTCTTGATATTGCCAAGATATCAAAATAGTATTCAGACTGCCTGCTGACACAGATTGACCTTACCCCAAACTGGTCGGATGTGACCGTCGTCACCGTCTCACCTCGACTTCCTTTCCATTACTCTAAAGGAGGTGATACTGCCCCTAAGGAAGTGAAAATGGCTCTTGGAAAGGTGCACGTACTCTTTTCACATATAAAGTGCAGGTAGACACATAGTATATACGTAGTATATGCTACATCTCTTCTACTAAAATTGCAAGGGGGAGATTAGTAACCAATGTTTAAGAAGGGTACTTGGGGTGGAGGGTGATAAAAAGAAAAGGCTGATTAATTTTAAAAAGGAAGGCAGACAGGGACTTTGCTGAGTATTCGTCATCCATCGTAATTAGACAACATACAAGCTGTGACAGTGATAAGCCACAAAATAGTTGAATGTGTACATAATTTTGAAAGATTCCTTTCAGGTTTGGGTATAGCAGGCAGGGGACTAACTGCCTTTCAGTATCCATCACTGAACTGTTTGGTCTTTTTTTCAATCATGTGACTGAGCTGCTTTACTGAAACGAAAATGTAAAGAGAATAAAACATGAACAAAAAAAAAATTTCATAATTGGGGATCAGTATCTACAGCAAGGAAAATCAGCAAGGTGCATTCTCAGTACATTGCTTCCACAAAAAGCTAAAAAAAAAAAAAAAGAAAAGAAAAATGTTGGGCAACCCTTCTGTAAGCAGCAGCATGAAGAAAGAGCACCTCCTGGCATGCATGCCATCTGGCTGTTATCTCTTATCTCTGGCCCAGAGGTGGAAGATTAGCCAGGAACATTACCCCCATCTTTCCCCAATGAGGAGAATGTGCAAAGGGGAGGTGGGTGGTGGGGGGGTTGGGGTAACTGAGTGACAGGCACTGAGGAGGGCACTTGATGGGATGAGAACTGGGTGTTATACTATATGTTGGCAAATCGAACTCTGATAGAAACAAATGAAAAAAAATGTTTGAGAATGTAGCTTCCTCCCCTTCAGGCGATGACGTGGGGCTGGTGGAGGAAGGGTTCCTGCTGGATCAGAGGGTGAGGAGGACGGTGGGGGTTCTCCTCCTGAAACCTAGGAGCCACAAGAGCCAGGGCAGCGTGCCCCTCACATGTCCCCACCCAGGGGAAAGGCTGGAAAGAAACTGGACCCACTGCAGTCAAGGGACTCCTTGACGTTTGGAGGGTAAGACTCAGAAACAATGCTCCAGAGAATCGGTTGTCTTCCTCTTCCCTCCCTGGAGGCTTTAGGGGAGCAATCAGACCCCGAGCCAGCCTGTCACGATGTGGTGACAATGAGGCAGGCCTCTCCTCCATCAGCCTGTCCCGGAGTCTCCATACTCAATGGGCTGTGGTCACCGGCAACCCCACCCCTTCGTTTCAACAAGTCGAAGCGCCCAGACGGGCCAAGTACTAAGGAGCAATACATTCAAGTATTTTTGGTCATCAACATCTTGCTGTCATTGAAAATGTAAGTTTTTTTTTTAAACATTTTATTTATTGGGGGTAGCCCCAGTGGCGCAGCGGTTTGGTGCCGCCTGCAGCCTGGGATGTGATCCTGGAGACCCGGGATCGAGTCCCATATCGGGCTCCCTGCATGGAGCCTGCTTCTCCCTCTGCCTGTGTCTCTGCCTCTCTCTATGTCTATGAATAAATAAATAAAATCTTAAAAAAAATAAAACATTTTATTTATTTATTGGAGACACAGAGAGAGGCAGAGACACAGGCAGAGACAGTAGCAGGCTCCCTGTGGGGAGCTTGATATAGGACTTGATCTCAGGACTCTGGGATCGTGACCTGAACCAAAGGCAGACACTCAACTACTGAGCCACCCAAGTGTCTCGAAAGTACAAGTTTTTGTACAGCAAAGGACACGATAGAGAGGAAGAAAAAACAGCCCACAGAAAAGGAGAAGAAATCCACAAAGCACACATTTGCTAAGTGTCTGGCAACTGAATGTAGAAGGAACATCTATAATTCAGCAACAAAAAGACAATCCAATGGAAAAATGAATAGACATTTGCCCAGAGAAGATATACAAGGGGCCCTAAGTGCATGGGAAAACGCCCAATGTCCCAAGGAAAGGCCGGGTCAAAACCACACTCAGATAGCACCTTGCATCCACCAGGAGGGCAACAGCAACAAGTGGGAAGTTGCAGGTGTTGGGGAGGTGGAGTGACGGGAAGCCTCAGGTGTTGTTGGGGGGGATGCACGATGCCACAGCTGCTATGGAAGACAGCGTGGACATTCCCCATCAAGTTCAACACAGAGTTGCCACAGGACCCAGAAAGTCCACGCCTAGCTATCCACCCCAAAGAGCTGAAAACAAGTGTTCAGAGATGTGAATATCGAGGTTCACAGCAGCATTATTCACAGTAGCCAAAAGGTGGACACAACCCAAACGTCCATCAACAGATGGACGGATAAACAACATGTGGCCTGTCTGTACAATGGGCTAGTATTCTTGCATAAAAAAGAACGGAACCCTGGCACCTGCTACGACTACAACGTGGATACATCTTCAAAACGGCACGCTGAGTAAAAGCAGCCAGACATGAAAGGTTATATTTTGTATGATTCTATTATATGAAGTGTCCAGAAGAGGTAAATCAAAAGAGGCAGGAAATAGATCTGTGTTGCCAGGAATGAGGAGGAAGGGGAACTGGGAGTAGTGGGTGTAAGGTTTCCATTTGGGGCGATGAAAAAGTTCTGAAAGTAGATGGTGGTGAAGGATGCACAGCCATGTGAACATACTTAATGCCTCTGAACTATACACTTTAAAATGGTTAAGATGGGGCGCCTGGATGGCTCAGTCGGTTGAGCATCTGACTCTTGGTTTGGGCTCAGGTCACAATCTCAGGGTCATGAGATCGAGCCCCACATCAGGCTCTGCACTCAGTGGGGAATCTGCTTAGGATTCTCTGTCTCCCTCTGCCCATCCCCTACAAAATAAAATTAAATAAACTAGTTAAGATGGTAAATGATAGGTTGTATTTTACCACACACAAAAAAAGAGTTAAATTAGGGACGCCTGGGTGGCTCAGCAGTTGAGTAGTCTGCCTTTACCTCTGGGCGTGATTCTGGATTCCTGGGATCAAGTCCCACATCAGGCTCCTTGCATGAAGCCTGCTTCTCCTCCCTCTGCCTGTGTCTCTGCCTCTCTTCCAGTGTCTCTCATGAATGAATAAATAAAATCTTTAAAGAAAGAGCTAAATTAGACCATGCAGATGATAGAGGAAAATATACATGAATTCCCCTACCATCCGGATTTAGGGAAAGGCTTTCTATTGACGCTTAAGTGTTTTTACCTACAGTCCAAGAGCCATTTCCATGTTTCTTGAGAGTCATCTATTCATGTCTGTTGCCATATTGGCTCAAAGATATCATCTCTATGTTTTTTTAAGGCCACATAGCAGTCTACCCTGTGGACATACGTTCTTTGTTGTATCCAGCTACTCTCCTAGATGCAAGCCTATTTCAGTGTGTCTGCTGAGAGGACCTAGAAGCAGTGTTGCCCCAGCAGCTGTGAGTACATTTAGCACCTAGATCCTATTTCTAAATTATATTGGCCACTAAAAGTAGCAAGGGCTCTTTGGAGATTCCAGGTCAGGGCAGGGAAAGGACAAGATGAGGCCGGAAGACTTTGTTTTACCAGAAAGTAAGGCAGTGCTCCTAACATGACAGTCACAGGAAATAGGGACCAGCCCAAGGGGCTCCTGCCAGCAAGAACAAGATAATGATCATGACAAACCAAACCACTGAATAAAAGGACATACCTACATACATACATATGTAGGAAAGGAAATTTCCTTCCTTAGTAGAATCCCAATTAATCAATATATTTATAGCAATAACTCAGGCAAAACTAATCAATTGATGCTAAAACTCACAAATGAAAGTTTGATGAGAAAGATTTTTATGTAATTCCAAAGCAGCTCCCCATGAAATATTTATTGCTTATGAAGGGAAAAACAGCAATTTTGTTAGGACCTCACCATGGTAGCTACTTCCCTTAACCAGGGGATGGGTCTGCATCACTAGTAGTGGGTCAGAGCGACATCATGTGCTTCCCCTTGCGACACGAGGACAGGACATCAGGCCTGTGGCACTGCTGCCCAACCAGCAAACCCAAATCTAACTGTAAGGATGCATCAGACAAACCCTGAATGAAGCAGAGTCTGCCCAGTAACTGGCCTGTGGTCTTGGAAAATGTTGGGATCATGAGAGACAAGACTGAGGTAGCTCCAGATTGACAGTCTTGGGAGAAAGGAGAATCACATGCAGTGCCCGACTGGGGGCTTCCTCTTTCAAAACATGATGCTATGGAGATAACTCGTGAACAGTGAATGAAGCCTGTAGTTCAGTGAATACGATCAGATTAATGTCAATTTCCTGATTTAAAAAAAAAACGATTTTATTTATTTATTTATTTATTTATGAGAGACACAGAGAGAGAAGCAGAGACACAGGCAGAGGAGAAGCAGGTTTCCTTCAGGGAGCCCGATGCGGGACTCGATCCCAGGACCCTGGGATCATGCCCTGAGCCAAAGGCAGATGCTCAACCGCTGAGCCAGCCAGGTGCCCCTATTTCTTGATTTTGATAATTAAACTCTACTTTGGAGTATGTGCCTGTTTTTATAAAATATACACTGAAGCATTTAGGGGTACAGGGACATTATGCCCTGCAACTCATTTTTGACAGTTCAGATTTTAGATAAACACACATAAATATTTATGTATTGGGGATGGGGGAGATATAAGCCATTGTGTGAAAATGTTCACAGTGGGGAATCAGGCTGGAGGGTATATGAGAATTCTCCGTACTATTTTTGCAATTTTTTCTGTGTGTGTGAAATTGCCAAATAAAATGTTATTTTTAAAAAGGAATTAAGAAATAAAGCAGCAGGGCAAGAATGCAAGGTTCATTAGCATCTCCTTTCACTTTGCCCCACAATCACCCAGGCAGGCTTTTAAAGCACTGGAGAGCTCTACCAGTTCTCTGGGGGAACGGAGATTCTACTGGAAAATTTCCCTTGGCTTCTCCCAAACAGCAACACGGCCCCTTAGAATAACAACCCAGCGGCTGGGCGGCTGGCGCCCAGGATACCTTTCAGGGACACCTGCGTGGTAGCCAGCAGAGGGCGCTCTCCCAGGGGACCCACGCTGGGTGCCAGGCCACATAGCTCTGCGATGTGTTGGCTGAACTTTTCAGGAAACTTGGATGCCACACATACTTTTCCTTTCTTTGCGGGTAGGCGAGATGAGTCACGTTTTTCTGAAGTCGGCTCAGGCCCCAGGATTCAGTCTCACCAGCTGCCCTGATCCAGAAGGCTCCAGCAGCAGTGGGTGAGCCCAGGGCCCTGGCCCGGCTTTGGCTGAGCCAGGTCAGCTCAGGGGAGGTCAGAGGACGGGGCACAGCACTCTGGAGCATGGGCAACTCAGGGAAAGTCTTACTTACCAGTGGGGGGGGGCCCAGCTCTGGCTCAGAGCCCCCCGGCCCCACTGCCTTCTCCCATCTCACGGCCCCTAATCAGGGCCTACTGATTCTTCAGGCCTGGCTGGTCCATTCATTTGTTCATTGCTCCCCCCCCCCCCCCCGCCTTCATTCACTCAAACGGCCTCTCTGATAGCAGGGACCCAGGACAGAGAGCTGAAGCGCAGGCCGACCCCTGCGCCTGCCTGGAAGAAGAGGTGCTGCAGGAGGTAGTAGAAATGGAGCCTGGCGTGTAGGAAGTGTATTTCAGGATCAACGCCCACGACAAGGAAAGGAAGGAGGCAAGGTTGGGCCACAGACCTAAGTGAGGGGCAATGCAGACCCGGCGAGGCCCCTGCAGAGAGTTCCAGAGCAGAGATGATACCCTAGAGTTGTCCTGAGTGGGGCGAGGGGGCCAGTCCTTCACACTCATGTGCAGGCCATCTCAGGAGGGGGCATGACCCTGTGTCAGGGGGTTCCCTGTCGTGGGCACAGCCAGCAGCTTGGGGTCTGAATCCCTCATTCCTGAAGGGAATGGTGTGCATCCCTGGATGGGGAATGTCAGGGGCCAGGCAGGCAGGCAGCCAAGGGCCAGGGTGTGTGGGATGTGGTGAGACTTCAGATTTCCACTTGAGTGTGGTGGGGGAGGAATGAGGGTAGGGGAGTTGAAAAGGATGATAAGATTTATGATTTAAAACAGGGGAACACAATCCCGCTGGCCATCTGCTTTTATAAATAAAGATTTATCGGAATGCAGTTCACATTATGTCTACGGCTGCGTATCTTCAAGAGACACCAGGCGGCCCACAAAGCCTAAAATATTTACCATCAGGCCTTGTCCAGGAAACATGTGCTGGCCCTGATTTGAAAAGACTCTCTCCTTCCACAGCCTCCCTGGCAGCCAGATGGCCCCTCACAGGGTCCGAGGCCCCTCAAGACCCTGCCCAGTACTCACCCCCCATTTGCACCACTCCATTTAATGGCTGAGTTTACATTCTATCACCCACATATGCCAAGAGGCTGCTCCAGGGCTGTCAGGACCCTGGCGGGAGTGGGTTCCCAGAGCAGTGGAGTGACAGTCCTTGGTATCTCCACCTGTGTCAGGAACAGCCTTTCCAGCCTCCACCCAACCACAACCCTGCCTAACCCTGTGGAGGGGCCCCAGCCGTGTCCTGCTCAGCCTCTGGGCACGTCCTTGTGTCCATCACGGGAAGGAAGAGGGCCACATCAATGATGAGTTCAAAAGACGAGCTAATGTGTACGAGGAGAAAATGAGTGAAAGAAAATAAAGTCAGGGCCCAGAGGCCAGAAGCAGGAATTCCATCCACTCTGGCAGCTGGAATTGGGAGCATGTGGTTAAAGTGAGCAATATCTGGCTGGGGTTAGGGTGCAAAGAAGCCCGTGTCTGCCCATCCTAGGGCTGGGAAGGGAGAGTTTTAGGGTCCCTTAAGGCGCATCATGGGGCAAGTTTCCCTGCTCGCCATGTGCCTTCAGCATCTTGGAAAGGTTGCAGATTGCTGGCTGAGCCCCCACCCCACCCCAGGCCTCTCACTGCTGCAGCATGGGCACCTGCCACACAGGTCCTGGGACCTGCTCTGAGAGCGAGGTTCAAAACCAGGCCTGCAAATGATGCCCTGAGACCATCGGCAAACACGAGAATCTGCTTACGTGGAGGCGGGGGCTGGACCACATACTCAGGACACCCTAGAGCTGACTCCTTACAACGGAGGTGCCACAGCTTCTGTGGCTTCTTGTTACTGCGCCTGGACGTATCAGCCAGTTGCACCCAGGTGCAGAGCACAGCACCCAGGCACTCACCTGCACTGCTGGCGGGTCCCCCGCTCCATCTGCTGGGCACACAAGGCGCTGCCCCTGCAGCTGTGTGGCCCAGGCTCCCCTGTGAGCTGGCTTCCAGCTGGGGTGAGAGAGAGAGGCCTTGGGAAGCATCTCTGGCCGTGGCTGCATCCCCTCTGGTTCCCAATGTGACAGCCAGGCAGACTGACCTCAGCTCCGGGGCCCAGTTCCACCAGCCATGTCTGCAACGCCCTTGCCTCATGCTGCCCTCCTCCCTCCACCTCCTCTACCCAGGAAGGCACAGGCTTTTTTACTGATCTCTGGTTTGCCTCCCTGACTCTAGCCTGGCTTCTCAACAACACCCTTGCGTTTATAACCATAGAGCCCCGAGGTCCTGGCTGTTGGGAATGCACAGGTAGTTTGCTGGCACCGGTAGGACCCCGACTGGCACTTCACATGAACAGATTCCTTAAGAGGACAGGAGAAGAAAGCAGCCTCCAGTTCCAGACCCAAGGGCTGAGGGACACGTGGCACTCCGTGGGCCCCTCGCGTAGGCGCGACAGGCTGGTGGCACTCATGGGCTGATGGGCTGCCTGGGGCTGGCCGGGCGAGCTGAGGCAGGGAGGTTCCCGGCACCAGGGAGCCCTTGGTGTGTGAATCAGAGACTCAAGGTTCTAAATTAAAGTTCATTCCTCTGTACCCAGCACAGAACCTCTGTCATTGCACGGGAAAACAAACTTTTATTTGAAAAATAAACTCGAGTTGCTGGGAGAGAAAGGAGGAGCTCTCCATAATCCAAGACAGACATGGTGTGAAAGGACCAGAAGTTTTCCAAGTTAAACAAACTTCTCTGGAAAGCCTGTGCAAATTTCAAAAGGCTGTCCTGGCATCCATTGATACAGACCCATGGACAAGGAGCTGGCCTGACAGCCCTCAGATGCAACCAACCTGCTCCAGGACGACAGTCATCCGTGGCGGGGTTTTGGGGTTTCAGTTGAAGTATGAACAGAGAATTGATTGATTTTGGGTGTTCAAAGTACCCACGACCTTGGGCACAGTGGTGAGCCGATCTTAGAACCTGGAACTTGGAACGTCCAGCATTGCACATCCCTGGCAAATCCCCAGAGCTTCCTTCCACCCAAATGATTGTGCTCTAGAAGCTCCCAGCCAGCCTTGCTTCGCAGGCATTCAACACCCATCCTGCGGGTCATGACCATCTATGGTGGTATCTTCCAAAGTGCAGCCCCGGCCCCGCCCCACCACCAAACCAGCTGTGTGGGCCAGAGAAGGCATGCTTCTAGAACAGGCAAGCATCGAAGTGAAACTAGAATGCAGGGGCCAGGGTCAATACTGTTCTGGGGCAATACCGTTCCTTGAGAAATGGTTTTCAGTCTCATGTACGCACATGCTGGATGACAGCCTGAGATGTCTCCCTTCCTGGGGGTCGCAGCCCAAGACGTTCTGAACCCACTGTGAAGCTTCTGGTCTCATCTTCATGCCCCAGGCTGAAAGTTCCCTCGATGCAGATTCCCTGGGTGCCAAGGTCTGTCCTCCACCTTCTCCTCTTTGCCCGTCCTACAGATCCAATGGTCACGACCTCGAGTAGCCGTCAATATAATCACAGTAGGTGGCTGTCCAGGTCAATGATTTTCAATAACGCTTCCGCCAGTAGTAGTCACTCGGTGTGAACTGCTGCCCATACAGGACAAGGTGCCATTTCTTGCTCAGTAGGGGGAGGGGGGACCGCTGGCAAAATGCCACCCTATCTTAGCCGCCAAGAGCCACCACTGCCCAATCGTGGGGTTCTGGGAAGACAACAGCTTCCTAAAAAGCATGGTTTTGGTGCTAGAAATTCCCTCTCAGTTATACGCTGCAGGTGGCAACTGACCCCGAAATATGTGACCTTTAGTTTCTATACTGAACATCTTAGTTTGAACACCTTTGTCAGACCTTTCCCAAAGACAATTTCAGTCCAAGGCTGGAGGGAAAGGTTAAAGGCACTGTAGCTCTCAGAGCCCGGAGCCCACACAAGAGGAAGAAGACAGAGAAGGGAGCCCTGGGGCCCCCAAAATGACTTTGCCCCGTTACTGTGTGATAAGGACCAGCCCTTTCCCTGCAGGTGACGGCAGCTTTCCATCCCTCCTCCAGACACACCTGCTCATCCAGGTGCATCCGCAGGCCAGGTCCCCAGGCTCTCCTCGGGGAGGGCAACAGTCGGAGGCCTCAAGGCCGTGTGAAGGCTCTAAGTGGCCCTGGGGAGGACCTTGCAGAGCACGGGGAAGCAAGACGTGAGCACGTGAAACATTAAACACACGATTTTCCCCAAAGACAGGAGGTAACAGCAGCACAGTGCAGGGGAACACAGACGACGCAGATGCTGAAAATAACAGTTATGTTTCAGGGCCCTGGCAGACTGCTCACAGCAAGCATAGCCCGGTAAGGCCTTCTGCAGGTGGCGGCCTCAGAGGAGGCGGGAAGCCACCTAAACTGATGTCCGGGTCCATTCCGGTGGCCCCCAGCTGCTCCCCAAGCTCCCCGCTCAGCGGCCGACTCCCGCCTCCAGAGCGCAGGACATTCCCCTGTAACACACACTGACAGCTTCCCAGTTCACTCAGCCAAGTCCCGGGATCCTGCCCTGGCCCACAAGGCCCCCTCACTTCCCTGACCTCGCCGCCCTCTCCCTCCCGACTCAATTCTAGCCATGCCAACCAGCAGTCACACCTGCTCAGGACATTTGCACTGCTCCTGCCTCTGCTATGCACAGCTGCCCCACACGCCCCCCTTGGCTGCCCAGCTCCCTGGTTCCGTCCCACTTCCCACCCCGCTCAGAGCTTCCACATCCCTCAGTCCGGCACAGAGCAGCACCCTCCAACCCTCACCCCTTTACCCGTTTTGTTTTTTTTTTCGGTACCAGCTGACATTTCTGCACGCACAATACATGGGTTTCATCCACTCTCCTCCCTGGAATGTACTCCCCATGAGAGCAGAACTCCCTTGTCCCTTGCTGTATCCTCTGTGTCTGGAAGGTTCCCATTACATACAAGGGAACACAAGCAGTCAGTGGCAGAAGGCCCCCCTTAAAAGCCCTGGCGGGGCCGGTCAGGTGTGAGTTCAATCTGTCTGCTCGGTGACATCAGCTTTCTCCTCTTCGGGGCACGTTTGAGGGTGAACAATCGGAGCTGGAAAACCCAGGCAGGAAGGGAGGGCGGAGGGTCGGCCTCTGGTCTCTGGGCACAGGCCAACCTGCAGGGACACATGGCTCAGGACGTGGGGCTCTATCGCCCCTTAGTGGTCACTGGGACACACAGCCAGAAACCCCTCCAGCGGCGCTTGGAGGTACTGTTCATGGCACCCAGACCTGCTCTCTCACCCCCACGTTTTCCTATGGAAAATCAGGTTCAAACAAGCGTCCAGGATATATAGGCAAAAGGAGGGCATATGCTAACCCCCTCTTGCACGTGGGAGAGATTTAACAGGGGCGGCCTTCTTTCGGCTGCGGTCCCAGGTGGACCAGCTGGCCTGAGACTTTGGCTACGGTGACGTGGCCACCCCTTCAGAGCCCCTCCGGGCACCCAACACTACGTGGGAACTTTACAGAAGTAAATTTTTCTTTTTAAAGGAAACCGCGGAAGGGGGTGGCACATAGAAAACGTGAGTTTCCAGAAGGCAGATCTCAAAACCATCAGGCCTCGCCAGATGTCTGCCTGATAAGCTCACTCGTTCATTGACTTCGTGGAGGGTGAGTCTGGGAAGAAAAATAATAATAAAGCTGGGAACTGGGCAGCCCGGGTGGCGCAGCGGTTTAGCGCTGCCTTCAGCCCAGGGCGAGATCCTGGAGACCCGGGATTGAGTCCCACGTCCGGCTCCCTGCATGGAGCCTGCTCCTCCCTCTGCCTGTGTCTGTGCCTCTTTCTCTCTCTGTTTCTCATGAATAAATAAGTAAAAATCTTTAAAAATCTTTAAAAAATAAAGCTGGGAACTGGCATATAGAGCGAGGCTTCCGCCAACCTGCATAGCGCATTCCCTCCTGTTAAGATGTCTACACAGCCCTTCCCTGGCTCAGTGATGGACTCTTAATGGGACTGCTCCTTCCCCCATCCCCCTACCCGAAACAGCACCCACCCCCATCGGCCCTTGTCCCCTGCTCTGTTTTTCTTTTGGGGGGCGGGGGATTAAAGGCTGTCTGTGCTCCAATTCTCCTCCCCTCAGCCCTCCATCTGGAATATTCTGGATTAGCTCCCCCAGCTTTACTTGGCTGCCATCGGGATGAATCTCACCTCTGTCACCAAAGAGATGTGTATCAGCCAGGACCCTTTAACGACGTATCACAGAAAAATATAACTTAAAAGAGACTAAGCTACAAGGATGTCTATTACCTAGAACACTGAGCTCAGTGATGCAGACTGCACGGAGGATTACATTCCCACCTTCCTGTTCCATCATCTTGCACGTTGGCCATGGTCCCAAGCTGGTGGCCATGGCTCTAGAAACCACATCCTCACACCACAGTCAAAGTAAGGACAGGGTATCAGTCCCCATGTGTCTCTTCTGTTGTGGGAGGTGCCTTTCCTATGATCCCCCACAGAGTTCTCCTTACATTTTGTTGGCAAGACAGAAGTCCCTGGGGTCCCCCTCAAGGCCAGCAACCCCGAAGCCAGGCACTTCCCCAAATGGGAAAGGATAATTCCAACTGAATTAAACCAATCATAAGTCCTGCCCTGGGCTGGGCTCTGAATAAAACCAGGCTCTGTTGTGAAGAATGGGGGCAGCAGCTGTCAGATGGGTTCTCAGAGTCCGCCAACACCCGCTAAGGAGGAAACCATAGTTGGAACTTTGGAGAAGGAAGCGGGCAAGGGACGGGTGGCAGAAAAAATAAGAGAAAGGGGCTGCACAGAGCAGCCAAGGGCAGCATGGCCACCTGTCCATGTCTCCACAGCCAGAGATGATCTCAGCAACAGGCAGGAAAACATTTCTAAGAATGTGCCTAATGGATGAAGGGGGCTTAACTATCTGACGGTATTTACACAGATGTGTGCACATGCTCTAAGAGACATATGTGCATGTAAGGCCCAAACAGGCAGAGGAAAGACTGACCGTACATGAGAGCTCCTCAGGGCCCCACAGAGAAGCTGCCACTGAGAGGCAGAGTTGATTCAGTGAGATCAGAGGGGCCGGCTGGCTCATCTTAGCAGCAAAATCCTGGAGTCCTCAGGAAAGGGACGGGTGCTTAGCACCTGCTGCATTCTGGGCAGACCAGCTTATGTGCACCGGCGCCACCACTGAGCTTTGTGACCCTGAATGAGGCACGTGTGGCAGGGATAAGCAGCTGCCTTGCAGGGGTGCCATGAGGCAGATGCAGGCTCTGCGTGCAGACCTGAACTTGAGTCTGTGCTAAGAGTGCACTGCTAAATGCTGTGGCAGCAGCAGGAAAGGCCCGGCACCCATGCTAGTGAGGAAATGTGCAAAATGCAAAATGCAAAACAAAACAAAACAAAAAAAAAAACTGTGCAAATGTGCAAAAATGTGTCTTCATGGTGCAAAGAGGACATCCACACACCAGCAGTGCAAATCCCCGAGCAGCCCAGACGGGTCCAGATGCCTGAAGCAGGGTGATGGTAGCTCCAGGGGGACAAATGGCCTGGTCAGGGCCATGAGGGCAAACAGGTGTCCCCACAGCAAAAGCCCAGCAGTCTACTGGAGAATAGGAGCCAACACCAGAGATGGACTCATGTCCTTGCCCCCATCACAACCCGCCCGTGTATTTTGGGAGTCCCCTCATTGGCTCCTTGCCTCTCAGCTTGTAAATGTACTCATCTCTCCTATCTTGGAGTAAACAGGCCAATCCAAAACTTTAACCCTAACCCATCCCATTTGCTACCAGTCCATCTCTATTTGCCAGGACAGGCTCAGCTTGGCCACAGCAAGAAATGAGCTCCGGGTTCTCAGGGGGTTGACACAGAAAGGGTTTCTTTGGCTCAGGTTGCCATTCCTAGGCAGGGAGGCTGCTGGCCCCGGCTGCCCTTGCCACCGAGCAGCCAGATCTGGGCTGAATGCCTCCTGCACCCTCAGCCTCCCGCACCCTCGGCCTCCTGCGCCCTTGGCCTCTTGAATCCTCAGCCTCCTGTATCCTTGGCATATGGTTTTCTTCGCCTCCAGCCTTGTAGATGCACATGGGAAAGAAGCAACATCCTGTCCTGTCACCCCCTTTGGTAGAAACCCCTTCCTGTAGTCCCAACCCTGCTGCGGGGAGGGGTGGGGTGAAGAAGAGGAGCTCGCATATGGGGGTGCACCAGGCTTCTGCCACCCCCTGCCCCCCTTCCCATCCAACCCACACGCCTTTAAAGAAGGCATCTCCTACTCAACCCCTTGGCCAATTAACACGCTCTCCTTCCTTGCCCAGCTACTGAAACTGTGCTTTTGAAAATCACCCGTGATTTTGAGGTGAGGCCACGAGGAACTGGTCTCAAGACCAGCCTTCTTCTTCCCCAGAGTGGGGGCGTCTGAGTCACGTGGCAATTTCCCTCCCTGGAAATGTCCTTGTGACGTAAAGATCCTGAGCCACACCTGACACGAACACCTATTTCCTCCCTATGAGAGGCCATGCTGTCCCATGGAGGGTCCCAGTAACTAAGTACCTTACGGTCTGCAGGCCAGAAGGCTGAATCAAAAAAGCTGTGGGGGATGCTCCTTGCCTCCTCAGCTTCCGGTGCTGCTGGTAGCAAGCCCCTGGCATCCCTCGGCTGGTAGACGCATCTCTCCAATCTCTGCTTTTGTCACATGGCTTCACACCTTGTGCCCATCTTCACATCCCCATCTTCTTATAAAACACTCATCATGTTGCATTTGGCACCCAGCCTACTCTAGTAGGACTTTATCTTAACTAGTTGTATCTGTCATGGCTTCATTTCTATAAAGGTCACACACTCAGAGATATGGGAGCTCAGGGGCACCTGGGTGGCTCAGCAGTTGAGCATCTTCCTTTGGCTCAGGTTGTGATCCCAGGGTCCTGGGATTGAGTTCCGCATCGAGCTCCCTGCATGGAACCTACTTCTCCCTCTGCCTATGTCTCTGTCTCTCTCTCTGTGTCTCTCATAAATAAATAATTAAAATCTTTTTTTCTGTTAAATAGAGAGATATGGGGGTTTGGACCTAAACATATCTCTTTGGCAGGGACACAGGTAAACCCACCAAAGTTATTATAAGGATTAAATGAACTCGTATAGTTTTCTAATCTACCTAATAGTGTCTGAAATAGATTATTTATCCTACCGGATTCTCCAACTGGTCCTTGCCTGGTAACTTGACTTTATTTCCTACATGACCCCTTGGTGCGTAGGAATTACAGGCCCTGCTAACCAGATGCTGCCCCTGGCCTTTGCAACTAGATCTAATGCTTATTAGCATAGATGGACAATTCACTCGAGGGTGGTTTCGGGTGTCTGCTGTCTGCTGTGTGCAGAGCCTGCAGGCTACTAATGTACCTCCAGGAACTACAATAAAACAACACTTCCAGACTCAATTTCAGCTTCTTCCTTCATGCCGCCACATGAATAGCAGCACAATAGTCCACAAAACAGAGTACTCAACCCCTTCCCCCAGCGTCTAGAAAGATCACAAGATGCCATTATTGATTCTCACGCAAACTCAGAATGACATTGAGAAAGCAGCTGGCTATAGGTCTCAAGTATGTTCAAGCATCCCTCATGGCAAACAATAGCATTGATCAGAAACCATCTCCTTTTACTGGAGGCTTGGGGATCGTGCAGAAATTCTGGAGTAAACCATAATAGGTGGGAAATGGGGAGGGTGGTATATGGTGGGAGGAGGCCATAACAAAATTCACTTTCCAGGAAGCTGCCTCCTCCTCCCAGGTGTCAGAAATGGTCTCTCAGGACTTTCACCCCTCGCTTGGTTTGCATTTGACTTTCTTCCAAACTAGGTCTCCTCTGATGGAGGACAGCAGGTCAAGTCAGAGTGGTTGTAGCCCACCTGCCTGTTAACTAACACCTGGCAGCAGGTGTCCCGGGAGAAGGGGCCTGGGTCCCCACTCTGTATCTGCACAGAGACTCTGCTGGCCACAGACTAGTCTCTGAGCCAAAGCCATTCAGAGGGGAAAGAAAAAGCTGATGATTCTCTAAGACCCCAATGCTAACAGGACAGTTGGTAGAATGTGTTAGGAGAGCCAATGTCTGGCCAGCAATGCTCCAGCCCGGTTGAAAAGATTAAAATGCTTCTGTGTCAGTGAATAGTTAGGCCTCAGACACCTCTCTGGCTCTCCTGGGACCTCCAACAACTGCCCCATCCAGCACATACCCCAAAGGTAACCCCCAGGACAAAGGTATCTTCAGTACGAAGGCCAGAACCTCATTCTGTCCCCAGTAATCTGGGACTGGTAGGGATGTTGAATATCATGGCAGGTTAGAGAGCCACTGAGGGGTGAGGGAAAGGGACAGAAACCATATTAACATCAATGCCTCCATGCTGGTTGTGACTTAACGCATTTAACCAGCCAGGTGTCAACACGGAGCTTCTTCAAGATGGGCAGGGTCCTCTAGCTTCTTACTGGCCCTAACTTTGCTTAGAGTCCCTAAGTGGGGTTCAAAGGGAAAGAAAAAAAAAGAAGGATCCACGTTGAAAATAACCTCTATTAGAGGGTTTTCTGCTCTGCCATCACTAGGAATGAAAGCAGAGAAAACTTTATCCCCAAACCTCACATTGTGGATGGTGACATCACATCAGAAGGACAGTCCCTAGGTGGGACAGGACAAAGAGAAGCGAGTTAAGAGCCACGTGAACCTGGCAGCCCCGGTACAGCGGTTTGGCGCTGCCTGCAGCCTGGAGTGTGATCCTGGAGACCCGGGATCGAGTCCCACATCGGGCTCCCTGCATGGAGCCTGCTTCTCCCTCTGCCTGTGTCTCTGCCTCTCTCTGTGTGTCTATGAATAAATAAATAAAATCTTAAAAAAAAAAAAAAGAGCCACGTGAACCAAAGAGTCAAGGATTCACTGTGGAGAAACCAGTTGGTGTCCTGCTGCAAGTGTAAGTCTGTGCTCCCTACCCCAAGTCATTTACATTTAATAAGAAAAGCAGTGTCGAGGTTGTGCTTTAGCATTTCTATTATCATATCTTTAACCTAACTTTTTTTTAAATGATTTTATTTATTTATTCATAAGAGACACAGAGAGAAAGAGAGGGACACAGACACAGGCAAAGGGAGAAGCAGGCTCCATGTAGGGAGCCTAATGCAGGACTCAATCCCGAGTCTCCAGGATCACACCCTGGGCTGCAGGCGGCGCTAAACCACTGAGCCACCCGGGCTGCCCTCTTTATCCTAACTTTTGAGCCAAAAGATTATTTGCCCAAAGAGATCCCTTCATCATGAGAAAAGACATCCATCCTCAAAAGACAAAGGTTGCCCATCTCTAAAAACATCCTTAAGAACAGATTACAATTCTGAAGGCAGTTTTCAAGACTTCCCCAAATGTGAGGATCAGTGTTCCTTGTTGTTGAAGGAAAGAGAAATTGTCCAGGGTGTGCACACAGGCTCTCCTGTTTCAGGATGACTGGCTTCTTCCCTGTCCCATTTTCCCAGCGAGTCCAGGGGAGGGCAATCAGGCCTCATTCTCCCCCATCACCCATAACCATAACAAATCGGGTCAATATGGGTGTGGAAGTGAACTGCCTAACCGCCCTGTCACATTTCCAGGACCCTTCCCCAGTAGAAGTACCCAGGACCTGATTTATCTGGAGGCTGATGGTTGTTTAGAGCTGAGCCACTAGGCTGAGCCACTAGGGCTCCAGATCCTCAACTTCACAATCAAAAAATCTTTCTTTGGGATGAAGCCAAAACAAGGTCTTTGTTTCTGATGGAAATGTCAATGCTCCCCAGAGAAATATCTCCCTTTGAACAAAATGCACACTTTTTTCCTCTCAGAAGGTTTGGAAAGGAGCCTGGGAGATAAAATCTTGGGAGTCCAAAGAAAAGAAGGGAACTCTTCTCGAGAAGTCAGGGGAGGGGAGCCTGGGTCGCTCAGTCGATTATGCATCTGACTGTTGATCTCAGCTCAGGTCTTGATCTCAGGGTCGTGAGTTCAAGCCCCACATTGGGCTTCAAAAAAGAAATGTCAGATGAGGTGAGAGATCTGGGTTAAGTCATAATGACTAACATCAAAGTGTTCACGGGGTGAGAGAATCCACTTAGTTCTATAGTTCTCAGTCAAGTGGAGCATGGTATAGATCCCACACAACCGAATCTTGCCCAGTTTCAAAAGCATCATCAAGAAAATGAAAGTTTATGTCCTCATAATTCAGAGCCTGCCTTGCTCCATAAAGGATTCAACGCTTTACAAGGGGATATAGAATATACCTGGAAACTGTAAGTTAGAAATAGGGCGGTGGGATTGGCTCGAGGATCCTGTGGGGCACAGGAACTAAACAAGGGAAGTCTTGTGTCTGCAGACATGACCAGGTAGAAGCCATCCACCTGGGCATGGGGCTGGGAGCTAGAAGGCCACCCCCTGTACCCGGGGCCAGCCCGGTGGCCACACTCCAGCTGCAGTCTGGAGAATGGACCTCAGGACTCCCCAGCGATTCCTATGCTGAAATGAATTCCATGAGAAAGTGTGCCCTTTTACCAGTGGAGGACAGGAATCCTGGAGAAAGACCACAGGCCCAGTGAGCTCGGGAGAAGCTTTCCCACTGTGGCTACAGCTGCTAAGAGGTGGAAAAGAATGAGCTCCATGGAAGGACCAAGTAGGATGGTGCTGGTCCCTGCAGGTGCAGGTCTTAGAGGAGCCTGAGATGAGGAACATAAAACGTGATCAACAGGGCTTGTTAGAAGGTCACCTGTGCGAAGCCACAGGCTGGGGATGGCAGCAAAGAAAGCAGCTGCAAGCTGGCGGGATGGCGGCGGCTTCTTCCCCCACTGAGGCAGGGATCGGGTCCAACATCGACCTTCTCAGGAGGCAGAGAGTGAGGCCTGATGGATAGACGGATATCCATGACAATTTGTCCCAGCTGGAGGGCCTCGAGGAAATGTCAGGAATTCGATTTTAATGGCAGGTCCTCTTTTGTGTGAAGGCCAGACAGAAACCTCTCCATGCTGACTGTGCAAAATTATTTTATGATCATTTTTAAAAACTTTGATCTTATTATTTGAGTTCATGAATATAGGGACTGAGCTTTCCTTATTTCCAAAGGCAAGATCCAGTTCTGAAAAAATCTTCTCGAAGATAAAGATTCACCATTTCGGAAGCTTCTACTGTCACGTGGCCACTTTATCTTTTTTATAAATTTTTTTTTATTGGTGCTCAATTTGCCAACATATAGTATAACACCCAGTGCTCATCCCGTCAAGTGCCCCCCTCCGTGCCCGTCACCCAGTCACCCCCATCCCCCGCCCACCTCCCCTTCCACCACCCCTAGTTCGTTTCCCAGAGTTAAGAGTCTCTATGTTCTGTCTCCCTTTCTGATATTTCCCACTCATTTTTTCTCCTTTCCTCTTTATTCCCTTTCACTATTTTTTATATTCCCCAAATGAATGAGACCATATAATGTTTGTCTTTCTCTGATTGACTTATTTCACTCAGCATAATACCCTCCAGTTCCATCCACGTCGAAGCAAATGGTGGGTATTTGTCATTTCTAATGGCTGAGTAATATTCCATTGTATACAGAGACCACATCTTCTTTATCCATTCATCTTTCGATGGACACCAAGGCTCCTTCCACAGTGTGGCTCTTGTGGACATTGCTGCTATAAACATTGGGGTGCAGGTGTCCCGGCGTTTCATTGCATCTGAATCTTTGGGGTAAATCCCCAACAGTGCAATTGCTGGGTTGTAGGGCAGGTCTATTTTTAACTCTTTGAGGAACCTCCACACAGTTTTCCAGAGTGGCTGCACCAGTTCACATTCCCACCAACAGTGCAAGAGGCTTCCCCTTTCTCCACATCCTCTCCACCATTTGTTGTTTCCTGCCTTGTTCGTTTTCCCCATTCTCACTGGTGTGAGGTGGTATCTCATTGTGGTTTTGATTTGTATTTCCCTGATGGCAAGTGATGCAGAGCATTTTCTCATGTGCATGTTGGCCATGTCTATGTCTTCCTCTGTGAGATTTCTGTTCATGTCTTTTGCCCATTTCATGATTGGATTGTTTCTTTGCTGTTGAGTTTAATAAGTTCTTTACAGATCTTGGAAACTAGCCCTTTATCTGATACGTCATTTGCAAATATCTTCTCCCATTCTGTAGGTTGTCTTTGAGTTTTGTTGACTGTATCCTTTACTGTGCAAAAGCTTCTTATCTTGATGAAGTCCCAATAGTTCATTTTTGCTTTTGTTTCTCTTGCCTTCATGGATGAATCTTGCAAGAAGTTACTGTGGCCAAGTTCAAAAAGGGTGTTGCCTGTGTTCTCCTCTAGGATTTTGATGGAATCTTATCTCACATTAAGATCTTTCATCCATTTTGAGTTTATCTTTGTGTATGGTGCAAGAGAGTGGTCTAGTTTCATTCTTCTGCATGTGGATGTCCAATTTTCCCAGCACCATTTATTGAAGAGACTGTCTTTTATCCAGTGGATAGTCTTTCCTCCTTTGTCGAATATTAGTTGACCATAAAGTTGAAGGTCCCACCTGGCCACTTCAGACTTTCTGAGGTACTAGACAAGGTCCAAACATTTCAGACTTTGTGGGCTATAAGGTCTCCACTGCAACTGCCAAATCCTGCTGTTGCCAACATGAGAGCAGCCAGTCCAAAGAAGCAAATCGGTGTGACTGTTTCAATGAATCTTTATTTAGAAAACCAGGTGGCAGGCTACATTTTGTTCCCAGGTTGTCGTTTGCCAGCAACCGTATTAGAGGAAGAGGCAGAAAAGTAGATTATTGTTTTGGGTGGGGTTAAGACCCTGGCTATGAAGAGAAACAGGTTTGCTACTATATAGCAGGGCTAGAAGCAATATGATTAAAAACCCAGAATCCCCAAGATGTGTCTCGAATCAATATACCACTGGACCAGTAGATGTGAGGGAGTGGGAAACGGGAGCCATTTCAGACCAGCAGGTCCTCCACAAGGTGAGATCCTTCTAGAACAAAGATCTGGTTCTCTTCCCTGGGAACACCAGCCAGCCTAGGAAATTGCTGGTCCCAAGACCAAATGTGGCATGTGGAACTATAGCCCCCATCTCTATCCCTTTCTTGTTCTCAGGCCTGAATTATCTCCTTTTCTTTCTTTATTTCCCCCTTGAAGATGAGTGTGGTCATAATTTCTGTCTTCTTTCTTTGCCCCTGATAATTGATAACAGTGTTTATCAAGTTTGAGTATAGGTCAGTGCCACCTGGGGAGCTGCTGAACTTTTGGACGCTCTGTCCACTATATGGGCCCTAAGTCATATAATAGAAAGACAGGTTGCAGACAGAATGTGAGGAAAAATGGGCATGGCTTTGAGATGCAGGACTTGGAAAGCATCCTTAGTTGTGATGGCTGGACATGACGCAGGGTTGCCTCCTGCTGAGGAAGCAGTGTGCACACTTATGAGTGTACATAGGGTGACTGGATGGAATTCCATGAGGTGTCTTCGTAAAAAGGGAGGCTGCGCATGCCCATGCATGCCAGGCACTGGGAGAGTAAAATGTTAGAGCTGCCTATTAGGTTGCCAGCTGGGCTCTTCTCTGGGAAACCTCCTGACCATATTCTGGGGAGTGGGGGGCTCATTGGTCATTCTGCTTTTGCTCCAGGATCTGCCTTCTCCCCCCACAACCGATTGGTTCAGAGACCCTAACTGGGCTAATCAGATAGCCTATAATGACAAGTGGAGAGCATGGCAAGTGGAGAGATGCAGAGACTAGGAATTCTCTGGATCTCATGGAAAGATCCATGAATTCTTGCTGCCAAGGCCCACAGAGCCAGCCCGGTTCCCTCCCTTCCTGAGTCCTGAGCAGTCAGCTCTTCCCCGAATTCTATAAATACCCCCCAAATCCTTCCAATAAGTTGTCTTCCTTATTTTAAAAAAAGTGGTATGAAAGTCAAGGATGGGGACCAAAACTGGATTCAGAAACGAGGCTGAAGATGCACCCTCTACGCCCCTTGTACAAAGGCAGCTCTGAGACTTCCAGTGGGCAACAGAGCTGTTACACGATCAGTGTCCATTACAAACAAAACAACCCAAGTGCTCATAAGCTCAGCTATTCTTGGTACCAAGACTGGACAGGAAATGTCTCCCAGGGGCCTCATGGAATGAACAATCCCTTTGTGATTCTCTTCCAATGGACACAGAGGGTTTCGTAGGCTGTTCCTCAGAAAGACCCTCCATGCACACTGATGAATGACATTTCTTTCAGGCTTGATCTTATGAAATCAGTACTGGGGAGAAAGACAGAGTCTGGGTACCTAGATCCAGGAAGTGATTCAAGTATGAGGAAAAGCAAGAGACTGCATACCCCCCTGAGCAAGTCTCCTGCGAGCACACTTGAAGACCAAGTGGCAAGGTGTCCAGAGGATCCTCCCAGTGAAGCAGGGCACCCTCCCCTTCATTAATGACAGGGCTGGCAGGGTTGGCTTCCATGTGAAGAAAGCCAAGGGCCAGGGCTCAGTGGTTCAAGGGCAGTAGCACTGTCAGTTGTCCCGGGACCAGGCCGACTCTGGTCTGAACATCCCCTCCCAGAGAAGAACATCCCCTCCCCATCCCTTCTGTGGAGAAGCCAAGCACCCACCCCCATCTAATCAATGCTTGTCTTCATGCGCAGCCACAGCCAATCAGAGACTTCCTGAGCTCTGTCTACCGCTGCCTAGCCAGATGGTAGAGAGGAGCCTTGACAAGCTATGCCTATTCCATAGCATCTTAGAAGACAGACCTTTGAAACAGTACTTTCTGGCCAAGAACACTGAAGAACCTTTTAAAATGCCAAACAGAAAAAGGCAGCATGGGCTCAGGCTTCCCAGGGGGCTGAAACACTGGTCCATCTTCAGTACCCAACACCCCACTCTCCTAGATCCCGTATCTTTACTGCTCTTTTCTACCTTCAGAAACGACCCTGGTCTTCACAGGCTGGCCATTCTACACCCACAAATCCTCTCCATCCCCAGCCCACGGTGTGAACTGTACATCTTGGCTTTTCCTATATAACCTGTGTCCTGGCCTGGATAGTGTCCCCCAAAGTCATGCCTTTCCAGGAGCCTCAGAATGTGACCTTTTTGAAAAGAGGGACATTGCAGATGTGATTCATTACGATGAGATGAGCTCATTCTAGAGTAGGACGTGCTGTTAATCCCAGATTTATCTCTTATAAGAAGAGGAGCACAGATACATGAAGGAAAGATGGCATGTGATGACACAGGGAGAGACAGGGATTGGAGTGATGCTTCTATAAGCCAAGGGGTACTGAGGATTGCTGGCAACACCAGAAGCCAAGAGGAAGATATGGAACGGGGATTCTTCCCTGGACCCTGCAGAAGGAGCACTATCTTGATCTTAGACTTCTGGCCTCCAGAAACGTAAGGGTGTAAATTTCTGTTATTCAAACCACGCAGTTGCTATGGCAGCCCCAGAAGGCTAACACAACGTAGTTCTGTTATAACCAACACAGGCATGAGCCACCACTGAAGAAACAAGACACCCTGATGTAGATCTGTCTGACATTCCCTCCTCTTAGGGGATATTTGAGAATTTTGGGATCTCTCTCAAGAGAGCTGGGGATGCTCTCTAGAGCATTAGGACATCAGCACCAGGACACACACCATCCTCCTAGGCTTTGTATACATGGTTCCCAACTGTATGTCACTCAGTCATGTCTGCTAGAGGGCCACTCTGTCATATGACATTTGTGCATTTACGCTTAGGTCCGGTCACTGGTGGAGATGACTTTAGAGGTACTGTCAACAATACCCCACCCCACCCCCCCAGTCTCCATAAGTCATGGATGCTGGATTTATACTCGGGCCCAGACCATGCAGATCAGGTGATGCTCTAACCTGCAGGTCCTGAGTGTAAATGCAATCTGGAAAGAAAGGAAGACTACCTGGAACCTCTGATGCCCACGGGCAAGTTTGTTTTCCAAGTCACTGCAGTACCAAGTAGGAGTTTTCTACGTCACCAGACAGAAACAGAAGGCATGGGGAGATGCCCTAAGACACGTGGAAGGAGAAAATAAACTCCATCTACTCTATGGCTTGCCTATTATACTTCCAGATATGATCAACCATGCTCAACTGAGAATTTTATATGATTTATCCTTAGATCACAGTTAGTCATGAGCCTAAAGAACTCTCAAACACACACTTCCTTTTCCTTGTTTCTCTAGTAAACCAACCCCAGCTGCCCAGCGCCCAAAACAGAAAGTCAGGATCTGTCAGAAACAGGTACATTCAAACCCCGCAAAACCAAGTCACAGGCAGTGAGGGCCACGTTTGGCAGAGCGAACCAAGGTCTGGGCCCTCTGGCCCCGGGTATGTGCCAAAGCTTAGCTTGCTGCTGCTACTGATTCCGGGGTAGGCTATGGGCCAAGGTCTCATGTGGCTGTTCTCACAAGCCACACTGCGAGTATTGGGAGGTTTGCAGTTACCCCCACACCGATGGCTTAGTGTAGGACGCAAGATATAGGTGGAAACTGACAATATTCTGGAAAGAGAACTGTCCTTGGAGGACACACAGGCCATATTTACTCAACATCAAGTCACCGACAGCAACCTGGCTGGCCTGGGCACCCTGCAAATGGCACTGTGGCAAACTGGCTCTAGGGAGGTCCCCTAGCACCCCAGCACCCACCTGAAACCATAGCATCAATGTCTTACTTTTTCTGGAGCGAGAGAAGAACCTGATGCCCCCCGGTGAGGTAGACGGGTTGGAGTTGGGGGAAGATTCTTTGGAGGAGGAGCGAAAGATCCCACTGAAGCTCATGCGGCGTGGGGAGCGGGGTGGAGACTCCTGGTAGGAGAATGGGAACACAGTTTTGGGAGAGCCAGGGCTGGTCTTGGGCCTCACAGGAGCAGACACGGGGCTGGAGGGCCGGTGCTGGGGGCCTCTGGAGAAGAACCCTTTGGAGGGGCTGCCCGAGCTGCAGGGGCTGTCCACCTGGGGAGAGACAGACAAACGGATGGGTCACTCTGAGCACACAGCACACAGACCTCGGCCCTGAACTGGATCTTTCCCTTCCGTAGCTGTCGCTCCCAATGTCCTCTATCACCAGGCTGCTCCTCCCAGGCACCCTGCACCAGAAACAGCCCTGAGCTCTTGTACAAACATAGGTGGCCACCCCGTGGTCTGGAGGAAAGCACCTGACCCAAGGGTGGCCCATCTACAGGCTTGTCGGCCCCACCCAGAGGTCTACTGACATACATCCGGCTCTCTAGAATAGGTTCCTGGAGAGAAGGGCAGGACAGGAAAGGCAGCAAAATGGCTCAAGACAATGCACCTTCCCCTTTATCCTATCTGTGGGTCTGTCCTCTGGCCTTTATGTCCTAAAACCTCACATTTGTCTTTCTCGAGGTCTGACTACACTGGCGTGATGTTCTCTTGGCCCTCATTGAAGGAAGAAACTGGTATCTCTACGATCTGAAACATGGTGGGCTTGGGGCTCCATCTGGAGGACAGCCTGGTGCTGGGAAGAATGAATTTTTCACCTCCAAGCTGCTGTGGAATTGGGACGCCTGGGTTTGCTGACAGAGCTCAGGAAGAAAGTGAACAAGGCCAAAAACCTCTGAGGCACACTTCATTGATGACTTGACCCTGACGGTTTGAGAAATGTCTGGACTCTGTCCATAACTTCAAGCCGAGGCACACAGCTCACAGACTTTGAGGAGTATCAAATGCACCCTGCTGGTGGGCTCAGGGGCTGGCACCTGCAGCCTGAGTGCATGGGTGTGACCCCAGCTCACCCTTCACTGGGCCATCCTGAGTTACTTAGTCTCGTTGTGTCTCAT
Organism: Canis aureus; assembly: GCF_053574225.1. Lineage (NCBI taxonomy): Eukaryota > Metazoa > Chordata > Mammalia > Carnivora > Canidae > Canis > Canis aureus. The sequence continues at coordinate 51,050,707 of NC_135625.1, read as the reverse complement.
TTTCCTTATCTGTAAGACCAGGCATCGTGCCCACCCCTGATGCTTGGGAACCACACTCTGCACATTCAGCTGCTGCTGGGTCTGTGGCAAACTTGACACAAGGGAGCCAGAAGGACCTCAGGGCCTACCTGGTCCCACAGTAGGGAAGTATTGTGGCTTGTCCACAGGGCTCATGGGGCAGGGAGGAGGCTGGGCAGGAAACCATCAGCACACTGAGACCCTGGGTGCCACACGGCAGGTGGCCACAGGTGCACTAAGCTAGGTGAGTATACTCGCCCAGAGGCAGCATCTGTGCTGCTCTGGCCTCTGTCCACACGGGGCGCCTCCTGGGACCCAGGGCCCCTGAGAGCTCTCCCACCACCAGAGGGCATCCCAAACTGGGCTTGCGGCTCCTTACAGGAGGCTGTGCCCTTGTGGAGACCCCCTCTGCTGAAGGGTGGCCATAGCGGGGTGCACAGACTGGCTCCCTGCTGGGCCCTCCAGTGAGTGAGTTTTCAAGCCAGGCACAGTGCACTGCAATAGCTACATAACGCAAGCAAGTTTCCCTATAGACAGGATAAGCTTTTCTTTACCCATTTAATAGGAAAAGCATTTAATCCTCTGATCCCCGTCTTCAGAGGTTTTGGTCTTGCCACTATCCACCCCCTACCTATAGGACTCAGGCTTTCTGGGATTTTTCTGAACCCCAAGGAGAAGCTCTCCAGGCGGTAGACATGCCTGTGGACATGGGGGGTGCGAGTGAGGGGAGGATCCTATAACAGGGTGGTACAAGCAAGGAGTCTGGACACAGAGACAGGAGTTTGAATCCTAGCTAGTTTCCAGCAGTGTAGACAAGTGACTTAAGCTTCAGTGTCCTTGTGCATCCAGTGGGGATCGTAGGCCAGCTCACGGGGTATGTAGCTGCTGGGGTCCATAGCAGGGAAACATCTGGCACAATCCCTGGCACACAGGAAGTACCCTGTGCATATCTGATCCACACTCCTTGTCACGAATTTGGCATGAGTAGTTGCTTGATATTTGTGGCACATCAGAGAGGCAGGGCCGAGTTTCGGAGGGACACAGCACGTGGTATAAGAACTTCACTCTTCTTTGAGGCTTTTAGCAAGGGAACGGCACAGTCAGACCTGCTCAGGGCAGACCATCTGGCAGCCTCTCACCATCACTTGCTGTGCACCACTAGCCTGAAGCCAGGAGGAGGTGCCAGCTGGGGGCAGGGTGAAGGTCACTGAACCAGTAGGTGGTGGCAGGGGACCTCAGGGCCCATGGCCTGAACCCTTCTACTGTTATCCCTCCAGAGAAAAGTAGCACAAATAGCCAGGAGGGGGAGCAGCCTGTTGGATGTGAGATGGAGTCAAGGTCAAGTCTGAGGACAGAGGCGGAGAGTCATGTTTAGGAACTACTGGCAAGGCTAACCCTGCAGGTGACCCCCACGTTGGCCATGCTGTGCAGGGTGCTGGGAGCTCTGTGGAGAGAAGGCAGAAGTGCTGAGCAAGTGCTGGCGTTTGAGTCTGGGGCAGGGTAGGGACCCTGATGCAGGTACGGCACCACATGGCTGCCAGGAGCACGAAGCAGATGAAGAAAGGGCAAAACACTGCGTCCCACAGGGGCCCGGAGTCAGAAAAGGAGACCCTGAGAGCTGATGGGCCTTGGACAGGCTGATGAGTGGAGGCTGATGGGCAAAGGCTGATGGGCAGAGGGCACCCAGAGCCCAAGAAGGAGACAGAACAGGAAGCACAGACAGAAAGCCATTTTCTCGGGCCGCCACAGATAGGTGCAACCAAATGCCACCACCACAGAGGCCCTTGAGTGCTCTTTTGAACTTCATTTGCTGGGATTCCATTCTGGTCTGAGGATTCCAGGCCAACTGAGTTAGGCACTGAGGAAGGAACCCACACAAAGCAGACCTTTCCCCCAAAAGGCCAAACAATGGTGGACACACCAGACCCAGCCTTCTGCCGTAGGGGACCATGAGCGCCTGAGCCTCCCGGGCAGTGGGGAGACAAGATGGCCAAGCACACCCACCACCTGCTCCCTGCCCACTGGGTGGGGGTGACGCAGACCCGGGTGCCAAGAGAAGCTGCTCAGCCTGTGAGCAATTGTGCAATAAAACAAATCTCTGATAAATGTTATTGGATCATGCCCTGCGTTTGGATGCACAAAAGGGCCCAGTGGCCCCCAAGTGTATGCTGGCTGTGCAGGAGCTAATGGGGGGCAGGCAGTTGGGTCATCTGCTGGGAGAGCAGCTGAGGCAAAGGCCAGGCTGCCTGGTGCTCAGAAGCCCTGAGGCCACACTGGCTGACCCACAGTGACTGCCATGGTGTCGAACGATTGGGAGATCCCAGCAGGGACCTTCCCCCACATGCGGGCCTGGGAACTGCACACCACAACTATGCAGCATCAAGGGGACCAGACGCTCCTCACAGAGAAACAGTATGTGACAAAGAACGGCCATCCCAGGGTGCAGGGGGGCTCAGATGGGGGTAAAGTGAGGGGGCCTGGGAGATGGTACGAACTGGTATTATAGAACACCAGGCGGGTGGCCTGGAGCAGCGAGGACCACACGGGAAGGGGATCCTCACCAGTCAGGTGCAGCCATCCATCTAATGACACCTGGGATCCCCAGACGCAGAGGCGGCTGCCAAGCATCCAACTGTTCCCACGCTTCTCCGCCCATGCCCCCCCTTGGGCCACCCACATCACATCGGCAGAAAGCACTGGCTGTCAGGAGCCTAACCCACACCCCCCTTCACGGGGGTGTTTACGTTTTGATCTGGATTCCGGAGATCAAGGGGTGGAACCTGGCAGGGGAAGAGGCAGTGTGGAAATTCTTCATGGGAGGAGCCTAGCTCTGCCTCTCAAAAGACCAGCCTCGTGTAGAGATAATTCAAAGTTGCTGGAGTCTAATGGAAAGGAAGGTGGCCAAGGTTCAAGGGCATGGAGGAGGGAATACCTGCCCCCTGGGGATGGGGTGGGGGTGGGAGTGGGGAGGCAAAGGGAAGCCACGGGGCAACAGGCTCAGCGGGAATGTCAGGCAACCCTGCCCTGACCCAATGCATCCTGTACGGCTCAGTCCCATCCCCTTGCATCGGCACAGCTCCCTCCTGTCCCCTTGCACCCTGCACGGCTCCCTCCAGGACCAGGCTCCAGGCTGTGTCAGGGGCTAGGATGGGGAGAAACACCTTCCCAGCCAAGACTGGTCCCTCAGTCTCCCGTGCCATCAGCCAGAACCTCTGGAAGCACTCGCAGCCACCTTGGGGGTTCACACCCCCCTCTCCAGCGAGAACACAGGCAGGGGAGGCCTGCCTCCCAGACGTCACCATCACCAATGGCCCACAGTGTTCACGGCCCAAAGCGTTCCGAGGACGCACGGGGGGGAGGGGGGGTGCAGGGAAGCCTGTGGTCCCCTTCCACTCAGAAGTCATGCATTTGTGACAGGGACCTTGCTCTGAGACCCTCTGGGAGCCCCCAAAGTGGGGGCTTGTGGGGCTGGACGAGTTCAGGTCCTCACCATGGGTCTTTAACCATGTTCACCACCTTAGGTTTTTGGTTGAAGGAATGGCTTCTCGGAGTCAGACCGTCAGAAGCAGAGCAGACGGCCTGTGAGGACAAGGAGGAGGAGGGGGAGCCCACCCCGCAGGCGCAGACCCTGCCCACTGGTCTGTGGAGCTCTGTGGCTCCTTCCTGAGGGTGTCCTCTGGGCGTCCCTTCAGGCGAGGCCTCAAAGACGGCTTATGAGGGCGCCCGTTCCTTCAGGACAGGGAGTGGAGGCCAGTGGAACCCCCAGGCCCAAACCAGTGTGTGGCCTTCGCTGTATGCAGTTCAGAGTGCTTTCCCCACGCTGGAGGCCTGCCCCAGCCCCTGCTGCAGGAGCCAGAGCCAGGGGATCACGTGGTTCTGCATCCTCTGTTCGGGGCACCCGGGGGCTCGCCACCCCCCATCCATGCCACCTCCCACCGGGGCTCAGGACCTGCCTGCAGGTCTCCTCTCTCTGCACCCCCTCCCCCCTGACTGCAGGCTTCCCTGACCTCCCCTTTCTCGCCATGCCCACCAGTCCTCACGGGATCCACGCCCCTGGCTGCCTGACCCTGACACGGCCACCAGCCTTGCTGAGCCACAGGCCAACCAGTGGTGGGGGGAGGTGGTGAGCTAAGGAGAGGCAAGGAAAAGTGGCTGGTGACCAGAAGGGAGGAAGGATTGGACGGGGCGGGGGGCGGGCAGAAGGAGCTCCTGTCCAGGATGGGACAAGCCGAAAGCCACAGACAGTCTCCAAACCTCCCATTTACTCATCCTTTTAGCCTCTTCTCTTGGCTTATTGTTGATCTTCCTCATCACCTCTGCCTCCTCTGGGGAGCCTGGGTGGCCATGGCTGAACCCAGATGGAGGAGAGAAGGGAGCAAAGCCCAAGAGGCTCTCAAATTAGACACCCGCAGGTACAAGGGGCATGGCCATGTGAGGGGTGCACCAGTCGGTAAGCAGGTGGGAGTGCAAGTGGGAGCACAAGTGGGAGCACAGAAGGATGAGGGGAGAACACAAGCAGATGAGCAGGTGGGAGTATAGGCGGATGGGCAGGTGGGAGCACAGGTGGATGGGCAGGTGGGAGCAGGAGAGGATAAGGTGGGAGCACAGGAGGATGAGGTGGGAGCACAGGAAGAGGAGGTGGGAGCACAGGCGGATGGGCAGATAGGAGCACAAGAGGATGAGGTGGGAGCACAGGAGGATGAGGTGAGAGCACAGGAGGATGAGGTGGGAGCACAGGAGGATGAGGGGAGAACACAGGTGGATGAGGGGAGCGCACAGGTGGATGAGCAGGTGGGAGCACAGGAGGATGAGGTGGGAACACAGGAGGATGAGGGGAGAACACAGGATGAGGGGGGAGCATAGGTGGATGGGCAGGAGGGAGCACAGGAGGATGAGGGGAGAACACAGGTGGATGAGCAGGTGGGAGCACAAGAGGATGAGGTGGGTAGACATTTGTCCTGGGTTCTCACCAAGGGAACCTTGCTCAGTGGCACCTCAGGTGAGCTGTGAGAAGCTGTGAGAAAGGCGGCCCTACCTTACGGGAAGAATGCTTTTCTGAGCTCTCCAGGTCTCCATCCAGGAGTGGCATGGCAAAGGAACTCAGGTCCTAGGATGAAAAGAGAGCACATGGTCAACGGAGCAGCCCTCAGGTATCCATCCAGCCTCATCCAGGGACAGCACTGGCTCCATGCACATACCACACCCCCATCTTGAGTCCCCCATAAACCATGGCCACCAGGGAGAGGTGTGGATGCAAGGGGAATAAAAGAAGGGGTGACAACATGCTGGCTTCCTCAAAGACCCTGACCACGCTCACAATCCCTTTCAGAACTTGAGGCGACTACCCCTCATCACCCTGGAAGGAGCAAGGAGAAGTGGGACTGGAGGCAGGAGGAAAGGCGCCCCAGCAGGAAAGCAGGAGTGGAGGGCAAGCCTTCACAGCACCCTGGGAGAGCTGGTGGGCAGGACTTCATCTAGTGGCACAGAATATGGGTCCCTGGAGGAAGCAGTCCAGGTAGCACATCTTCCTGGTGAGGGGATGATGGGGGCCTCATGGGGAAGAGCACCTGGCTGGTGGCTGGTATGGAATGGTCAGTGTTGCTGTGTGACACAGGGGCCTCAGCTCTGCTCCTCCTTCCCCCTAGTCTCACCTGGTGACCCCCTCCACACCCCAGAGAGAAGCCCCACCAGGGTAGACTGGGAAGTCTACCAGGGGAACTTGCCTGAGTCCTCAACCTTTCTTCTTTTCCTTTTTTATTGTGGTAAAATACCCATAACATAAAACTTAACCATTTTAGCCATTTTAAGTACAGTTTAGTGGTGTCAGGTACACTTACACCGTGCCACCATCACCATCTGCCTCCAGAACTTTTTCACCTTACAAAACAGAAACTCTGTCCCATGAGACAACCCCCCACCCCTTCCCCCAGAGCCTGACACCCATCATCCTGCCTTCTATCTCTACAGATATGACAAGGTCAGGACTTTGTCTGAGTGGAACCACAGAGTGTTTGCCTTTTTTGTGATTGGAATATTTTTACTTAAGCATTAATGTCAATGTTCCTCCACATTGTGGTCTATGTCAGACTTTCTTTCCTTTTAAAAGTGAATAATACTCCATTGTATGGATGTACCACAATTTGCTTACCCATTCAACCATCAGGCGACACCTGGGTTGCTTCTACCTTTCAGCTGTTGTGAATAATGCTGCCGTCTGTGAACACAAGTGTTGTGTCTCCCTGCAACTGCCCAAATGCACAGACTGAAGCTGTAACTCCCAGAACCTCAGAATGTGACTGTATTTGGAGATAGGGTCTTGAAAGTGGTAATTAAGTTAAAATAAGGTCATATGGGTGGGCCTTGATCCCAGTATGGCTATTGGCCTTGTAAGAAGAGATTAGGACACAGACACAAATGAAAGGCCATGTGGAGACACAGACAGAAGATGGCCATCGACGAGGCAGGGAGAGTCTCAGAAGACAACAACCCTGCTGACCCCTTGATTTTGGACTTCCAGCCTCCAGAACTGTGAGAAAAAAAGAAAGCCACCCAGTCCTGGCATACTCTGTTATGGCAGCCCGAACGGCGTATTCTATTGAATACAATAGATATATAAATACCTCATTGAGATCCTACTTGCAGTCCTTTGGGTAAATACCCAGAAGTGGGGTTGCTGGATCACACAGTAATTCAATTTTAATATTTCTGAGGAACCGCCAGCCTGCTCTCCATAGCAGGGGCCCCACTTTGCATCCCCACCAACAGTGAACGAGCATTCTGATTTCTCCACATCCTCACCAACCCTTGCTGCTGTCTGGATTTAGTTTTGTTTTTATATTAACCATCTTAACAGGTGTCGGGTGATATCTCATTGTGGTTTGGATCTGAGTTTCCCTAATGCTTGGTCATGTTGAGCATCTGTTCAGGTGCTTTTGGCAACTGGTGTATCTTCTTCGGAAAATTGTTCAAGAAGTCCTTTGACGATTTTTCAACCGTGCTGTTTGCTGTCGATATTGTAGGTGTTCTTTCTATATTCTGGACACTAACCTTCTATCAGATGTATGATTTGCAAATATTTTCTCCCATTCTGTAGGTTGCCTTTCATTCTATTGACGGTGTCCTTTGATGCACAGAAGCTATTAATTTTGAGGTAATCTATTTCTACTTTGTTGCAGGTGCTTTTGGTGTCATAATCAAGGCTTCATTGCCAAATCCAATGTCATGAAGCTCTTCCCTCATGCTGTCTTCTAAGACTTTCTAGTTTCTGCTCTTATATGTAGGTCTGTGACCTGTTCTGAGTTTTTCTCTGTGGTATAAAATTAGGGCCCAACTTCATTCTTCTACATGCTGATCTTCAATGTTCCCAACACCATGCACTGAAAAGATTGTCTTTTCCCATTGAATGGTCTTGGCACTCTTGTCACAAAATCATCTCGCCACATTATGTGAGAGTTTATTTGGGGGCTCTCTATTCCATTTCATTGGTCTATATGTCTGTCTTCATGCAAGCACCATTGTTTTAATTACTATATCTTTGTAATAAGTTTTGAAATCAGGGACCATGAAACATCTTACTTCGTTCTTTTTTCCCCAAAAAATTTGTTTTGGCTACTCAGGATTCCTGGTATTTGCATACAATCCATTTAGAACAGATTTTTCTATTCAAAAAAAAAAAAAGGATGCCATTTTGAGATTTTTGTCAAGGATTGTGCTGAATCTGCAGATGACTTTGGATAGTATTGATATCTTGACAATATTGAATCTACTAATCCACACACATGAGATATCTCTCCTCTTATTTGTGTCTTCTGTAATTTCAATCAACAATGTTTTATAGCTCCCTGTGTACCCAGGCTTTCCTATAACCCATTCTGTCACCCACCCTCAACCCCTCTGCTGCTAGGATCCAAATCCCTCTTCCCTCGGCTCTCTCAAGCTAATTGTTCTCCCAAGACTTTCAGACTCGTCACTTTCAGGCCATCTCCAAACCTCTGCTTGAAGAGTAATCCCTAAAAGTGTGGGTCTTATTCTATTACATCGGCCCCTCCCCTAATGCCCTGAGGACCTGGCAATGGCTTCCATACCTGGCCAACTGGAACACGCTGGTGAGATTTCAGACTTGGCCTCCTCTCATGTTTATGTCAGTGGTCTCTGACCCGGTTGCACCTGGGGAGCTTAGGCCCCAGCACAGAAGGGAGTTGATAAGTCCACTGTGAGGTATGGGCATCTCCATCATTCTGCTGATGGCCCAGGTGGAGAGCCACCGGCTACCTACAGGTGACTGTTGGGAGGGGCCATAGCCAGGAGCTTTCCACCAGGCCCCATGGAGACCTCTGCAGCCTTATTTCTGATGTGCTTAGCACCCCGGGTGGACTGCTGTGGTTCTCGTGAACACGGTTGTGTCTTTGGACACAGGACACCATCTCCCGTCCTCACACACCTCAGTTCAAGGCCTGCTCTTTGGCAACCGTCCACCCCTCCCTGGAGAACAGACCCTGCTTTCCTTTAGCCCCCTCCAGGACACAGCCTGGCCCAAGGCCATGCATGAATGGCCAGTGCTGGCTGCCATCCTTCAGATGCTCCAAGCTCTTTGTCTTCCCGGGCTCTGCTGCATTTCCCCCAACCAGCAATCCTAGTTCACAGGTGAACTTCTCTGTGCCTGGCAAAGCCCAATTCACACACTATCTCTGGCAGGGACCCACCCTCAGGCAGAATTCATTGTTCTCTTATCTTTAGATGAAGCTTTATCACACAACTGAAGATGGACCTTTATTACACAACTGTAGACGGACTTATCGTGCCCTATTATGATCCTTTATCAGTCTGTTTCTCTAACTAGACTTTGAATTCATCAGGGGCGAGGGAGACCTATTTCTCTTACTGTTGTCTGCCTGCATTTGCCTGGCATGCAGCAGGCACGCAAAGCCTTCGAATCGGCACCCCTTCCCCTGGCCAGCCAGTGCGGGGGGCCGTACAGGCTGTGCCAATGGGGCCCACATGGCTGCAGTTCACCAGGAAGTGAGGAGGAACCAGGTGTGGGTGCTTATCTCCCATTTTAATGAGTACATTCTTCTCTGGTTTCAAATAATCATTACCCTCGAACATTGGTGCAGTACAACAGTTTCCACACGTGACAGCCTTTTCACAAATACTCATTTGTTCCTCACAGAACCATCATGCTCTAGCAACCAAGGCCCCCAGCGGTGAAATGACTCAGGTTAGACAGCCTTGAAAGAGGAAAGATGGGGATGCTGGTCCAGCTCCTATCGCAGGAGGCCTGGAGCCCGGGGTGACCATGAAGAGGGGCCGCAGCCAGTCCCCTGCAGCTCCTTCTGACCAGTGCGAGCTCATGAAAGCACCAAGCCATCCAACTACGGCTGTGGGCCTACCTCCCAGCACTGCATGCCTGCTCGGTCGAGCATCCCTACAGGGAAGTCCCCTGGCATGAGCGGCGGGCTTTGCTGGAAGGCTCCTCCACCCCACATTCCATGATTCTAATCTTGGCTCTCATCTCTCAGAGCTCACCAAGAAAGAGTGCACACCTTGGAGGCCAGGTATGGGGAAATTTCTAATGGCAGCTATGGCCACAAGGCTATTAGCTGGTGGAATAATTGAGACCTGGCCTCCTAGCTCATTCCAGAAGGCCAAGGCTCCTGGAGCCTGGCCTGTTCATGTGATTTCTAAATATTAAACTCCCAGCAGAGCTCCGTGCTTTCCTCACTGATTTATCTTCTCCCTGCCACCCCTGAAACCTCCTTTTCTGGTCTGCCAGCCAGGCCAGTCCTGGCGCTGGGTGGGCATTTCGCTGGCCAATGTTGAGGCGCTAAGAGACATTTAAGACTTGGTTGCTGCCAAGAGACTCTGGGATTGTCATCAGCTGCACATACTCTTATTTTAGACCTTGACCATGTGCTCTGGAGATGTATATCAGAATCTTTGGGGAAAGTTAATTTTCAGGATACGGGCCGCTAAAGTCACCTGTCAGGAAAGCATAAGGATAAGAGAGAAAAGCCCTAAGAAAATTCCTGAGATGTGAGTGGACCTTACAAGTAGCCCATTTAACATCCCTTCCATCCCTAACCCTCTTCAGAAATTCAGGCAAAAGCCAACATCCTACCACAAAAAAGATATCAGCAACAGAGCTGTCATTAATCTGCCATTAATGTGCCTTATTAAATCTTCCCCTGGTCCTTGAAGCAGCCCATACCAGTAGGGTGGGCAAGCAGAACCATGCCAATCTAGAGCCAAAGCTGCTGAGAGTCAGAGAGGTTAAACCACTTGCCCAAGCTGGACAACCAGACAGCAGCAAGCAGGCCCTATAGGCCAGGACCACCTACTCCCAGCTCAGAGCTCTTTCTGTTAAGTCCCACCACCTCCTTGGGATGGCTCAGCTCCATTAACCAAAACCACACTTGGTATCAGAGGCTGTGAAGATGTAGAGCTCTTCCTTGCAAAATGGGTATCGTGGGTACAGTACACCCTCAGGGGGAAGACAAGGATGCGTGAGGATTTGTGCAGTTCAGTGATTCATTCCCCGAAACAGCTTACAATGCTTTCTCTTTGAGGCCTACTCCAAATGAAAAGTAATTCTGATAGCAGAACCACCCCCACCAAATGCCACCACTCCCCACTGTGGCAGGTCTACAGTCTGTGTGGTTTGGGGTCTTATTTGCAGCTCTCCCACTCCTCTGGCAGTTATCCCAAACTGATCTGTGAACTCCTGAAGGACGGGGGCTGTCTTACTCATGGTTTAGCTTTGAGAGAAGGTGTGAGGTAAGTGGGTATTGATCAGATGCGGTCTGGCCCTTCAGTATTCCTGATCTGATGCTTCATCTTACAAAACTCCTTTGTTGATGCAGCTGGGACGCCCCGGGGCAGAAGCCTGACAAAAGCACAAATACAGGACAAACAGAAAGGCTGCCAATGTCAGGGGCCCGTAGCCTGCACCTGAGGGCCGACTAAGGGTTTTAGATATCAGGGTCATGATAGAACATTCCAGTGCAGTTACCAGCAGGCTGATTCCTACTGCGGAAGGAACACATCTGGGATGGTTTTCATTCTCCGCTCCTGCGGAGCAGACCTGAGTACACAGAGCAGCAGTGACACTGGGAGCCACCCCGGGCTTGGGGACAGCTGATGGTGGGCGCCGTCAGGGGAACAGCTGGGTCCTGCATCCCTCCGTACTCGAGAACACCACCTGAGCACGAGTAAGGAGCCAGGAGGCTGACTTCCAGCCTCAACTCTGTTGTTCACTGTCGGGAATGGGCAGTTGCAGGGAGAGGGGGCGGCAGGGGCGGTCTCGGGTATGTTGAGTTCACTTTTTCATCTGTCAAGTGAGAGGGTATAACTAGAAGATTCCAGAAGAGGCCTCTGAGCTCCCAGTCTTGGTGTTTATCGCTGAACTAATCATCCTGGGATCCTGGGAGTGCTTTATTTTATTTTTTTAAGAATTTATTTATCCATGAGAGACACACAGAGAGAGGCAGAGACACAGGCAGAGGGAGAAGCAGGCTCCCCGAGGGGAGCACAATGCAGGGCTCAATCCCAGGACCCCAGGATCACACCCTGAGCCGAAGGCAGATGCTCAACCACTGAGCCACCCAGGTGTTCCCCTGGGAGCACTTTGGAGCAGGACTGCTAGCTTGAAAATAAACTGCAGCTTCTCACCATCTATGATTAGTCATAAAAATAATTTTTTTCTACTCTCAGACTGCCAAATCATCTCCACTGCTTTCAAAGCTCAGTGTTTGGGGGCAGAGTCTCCCCGATGTGGGCTGCTCCGGTGGAGGGGTGGGGGCATGTCCTGTGCTCCGTTATAGGTACCTCAACCATGAGTTGGTTAAGACCCAGCTGCACTTCTTTCTATCCTGACGAACCTCTTCACCTGCTTCCTAAGAGCTGACCTCTGGTTACTCAGTGGGTTTCTAAGTCCTCCCAATTTCAAGCACCTGGGTAATGGGCACAAATGCCAGGTGCGTCCTCACGATGCTCAGTACGCTTCCTGGAAAGCTATGACTAAGCGTCCTCAAAATCAGCAGGAGACAGTCGCTTGGGTCCCACACAGGACACCCCTGCCCCGCTGGTCTCCCCGGCTGTCCCTGTCCCCATCACTCCATGGGACAGCCTCGTCAGGAGCCTGAGGTCCCGTGGCTTGAGGTCCATCCCTCGCAGTGAGGCCTTGGCAAGAAGCTCAGGCGGAAGGCACAAGTGAGGTGTCTCCAGATGGACCGGGTTTGCGCAATCCCTCAAAACCGCCCAACAGGCAGTTCTTGGTACCAAGGTGGGGGTGGTGGCCAGAACCATGGTCAATCGGAGCCTTTGAAAAACATTTGCATTATATAACTGCTCTCAGAAAAATAAGGAACAAACCCTGAATTGCTGGAACTCGGCAAAAGGGGCGGGACGGGGGCCAAATTAGGGAAAGCCTAAACTTAACTCTCGGAGAAGGTCCAGAGTTCTTTATTTTCCACAGAGGACTCGTGGTTTCTGACTGCAGTCTGAGAGACTTCCTGATGTAGAAAAGTAAACCACTATTTCTCACTCCTGCTGCCACCCTGCCAGCCCCGTGCCCCCCACCTGAGGGTCCTGACTGAGGCACACAGCCGGCTTGAGCTACCCCACTGACCACCCTGGGCCTCTGTGCCAAGGAAAGTACTTCAGCTGTGGCTCTGGGCTGGCCCTTCTCCAAAGGAAGGAGCCCTGGGCCCTGGACAAGGTCGAAGTACGGCGGCCTGGCCCTGCCCCAGCGCTAAGGACGTACCTCTTCCCACTCCCCCCCACCCCCGCAGTGGCTTCCCTAGCTCGACATCAGCAGCACACAGCAAAGCCTTCTCTCACAGCACCCTCACACTGAGGTGGCCAAGAAGCCTCCGCTCGCCCTCAGCTGTCGTGTGCAGAGGATTGTTTTCACCTCCAGGAGCTGTGGGTGTTCAATCTGTAAAGTGAGGCTGGATGGCAGGTACCGTGCAGTGTGGGGTTTGTGAGGGCCATTGGCCAAGGACATATCCAGTTTCAGCAGTCACGACTGGAGGACACGGGACATCACCAGAACACGGTCCCAAGTCCCGGGTCAACTGTCACAACCTGGGAAGCCCAGGTGGTCTGTTATGCCCCACTCAACCTAGGCATGAAATCAATTTGCAAAGGTTCTGTAAAGATACCAGCTGCAGAGATACCTGGGTGGCTCAGCCGCTGAACGTCTGCCTTTGGCTCAGGTCATGATCCCAGGGTCCTGGGATTGAGTCCTGCATCGGGCTCCCTGCAGGGAGCCTTTGTCTCCCTTTGCCTGTGTCTCTGCCTCTCTCTCTGTGTTTCTCATGAATAAATAAATAAAGTCTTAAATTAAAAAAAAATAAGACAAGGTACCAGGGTGGCTCAGTTGGTTAAGCATCTGTTGAGGTTCTGGGATCAAGCCCTGCGTTGGGTTCCCTGCTCAATGGGGAGCCTGCCTCCTCCTCTCTTACTCTTACTCTCTTATTCTTTCAAACAAACAAACAAATAAATAAAATCTTAAAAAAAAAAAAGACACTAGCTGCTCCTCCTTATAATTAGAAAGCCACCTTGACCCCATCCTCACGCTGAAAGACAGGGTGATTGATAACTTGTGTGAGCAGTTCTAAAGAGGGATAACCAAGGGCCAGCTGCTCTTGCTCTCTTCTTGTCAAAAGGTAGCTGGCCTCGCCCTGCTTTAAGGTAGGCAGCCTTTGCTTGACTATTATGAAGGTCCCCACGGACTCCTGGCCTTACAGCTGAGGACTCTGTGCAGAGGGGACGGTGGCTCCAATGCAGCCTCCAGGGACCTGTGTTCTGGAAGGCCTGAAGACCCCCAATCTGCATGCCCAGGGCCCCCTCCCCATCCCCTGCTTGCTCAGGTCCCAGAGCAACCCCTTAAAGGTACACACATTGCAGGCCAGGTTGAATCTGGCCTCTGCAAACTTCTGCTGAGGATTAGAAACTAGAATCAACCCTGTTTGCTGTCTTCTCCCAACCCAGGAGGGAGGAGGCAGGCAAGGGCTGGGAAGGCCCCGGAGATGGTGAGGGGCAAGGCTCAGGTCTGGGGCAACCACCTCCCCTGGGCTACCAACAGGTGTGACCTGGATAGCACGTTGCTTCCTCAGTCCAGAACAATCTACATCTCCACAGGTGGTATCTCTGGCCCAAGCCAGGGGATGAGAGGGGGGGGAGATATCACAGAAGGGGGAGCTGTGGGCTCTGCCAACCAAGTGCCATCACAGAATCCGTGACGGCTTGTCTTACACATCACTTTGGCCAGGCCATAGCTCCAGTGACTCAGCCAAGCACCAATCCAGATGCTGCTGTGAAGGTCCCTGGAGATAAGCATCTATGGTCACTGACTTTACATAAAAGAGATGATTCTCCCTAAAGTGAGTGGGTTTCACCCAATCAAATGAAGGCCTTGGAGGAAAAAGAGGTTTTCAAAAGAAGAAGGGATCCTGCCCCAAGACCTCAGCATCAGGTCCTGCCTACACCTCTACCTGCCAACCTACCCCGGGGATTTAGGGCTTAGCAGCCCCACACACACAGGAGCTAAGTCCTCAAAACAAACCCCTTCATGTGTGGATATATAGAATATTATATATGTTTCTATATTAGTTATGTATTATGTACACATATTGTATTAATTTGTAATAATCTATATTAAGGATACACAACATAGATACATATATTAAGGACATATAATAAACATATTATTATGAAACATTAGTTAATAACATGTAATGTTAATGTTAATATGTGTATACAGAGGATATGTATTGGACACATCTCTCTCTTCCTTCTTGTTTCCCTGGAGAGTCACTGAGGGGGGGCCAGCCCTGGATAAGGGTCCAGGCAGCAGGGGCAGCTATGGAGAGACTCTTGGCCACCCCCAGGAAGGAGACTGGGGCCCAGGGAGGGGGTCTCTGTACACACAGCTGAGCCTTCACTTTGCCAAGGGATACCAGAAATCCCCAAAGGAAGTCCAGGATCCTGGACGAGAGGATGAAGACAGATAGGAAAGGCTGTCCATCCCAGCAGAGTTGAGTGAAAAACAGGAAGCAACCCCGATAGGCCCATTCTGACTGTCCAGGAAGAACCTGTGCCACACACACGAAGAGCAGCAGATTTAGGAAAGCTCCACAGTCATCCCCTCAGGCATCACCTGTGACATGAACACAGTCACTCTTAGGCCACTGGCCGGCTGAGTGTCATGAAGATGCCCGCCAGGCATCTGCTCACGCTGTTATTTTGTCTACAGGCCCCTCTCCCTCAGATACCAGCAGTCGGTTGACAGAGAGGACCTCGTCTGGGTCACTTGAGCGACTCATTCCTCCACAGTGCCAGGCACACAGCAGGACTCAAATGAGAATTTGTCTTTCCCTGAAACAAAACCAATCCTGGCAAAGGTGCTAATACGCTGGCTCGTTTGTACTGAGGTACTGGGGAACTATGACGGCTCAGAGTATGGTCAACACCAAGGTCTTATGATAAGGCAATGACCTCCCAGGGCATATCTTGGATTGCTCGGGCCTCCTAGGGGTGAGTACAGATTGAAACTGTGAGCCATCTGGGAGAGGATGGATAGCCCTTCATTTCTAGGGCTGTTTTCAGCTCTGACATTTTACTCTTTTGCTAAGACAAATCTTGAGATGAGGTTTGAAAAGACCAAATCTGGGTTTCTGAAGAGGGTTTAATTATGCACAAGTAAATGCCACACCGCTGACCAACACTGTGGCATTGAACCCTCTGTGGGTGCCCTGCACTGCCTGGCCAGCTGGGTGACTCTAGTCACAGGGGCGCCCACCCTTTTGTGCTCCCTTCACGAGGAAAAACAACAATGAGGGAAAGTGGAGGTGCTACTGGGTCCCTGTCCCACAGACCCAAAGGGCCCTGTGTCAGACTCGAGACCTACCCCCTCCTGGCCTAGCACCCTGCAGGCAGTGCTGGCCCTACAGGGAAAACCAGATGGTTTGGGTCTGTGCTGGAAGGCAAACTGCAGGAGGGACACTGCAAATTAGAGCCAAACTGGGCACGCAGGGAACATTTTTATAAGGTCACAGCGCTGCTGGCTGGTCCTGAGACACACCCTCCTGTCTACAGGAGGGTCTTGTGCAAGCGTCAGGCTCAGAGACCTCATTTCTGTTCCCAACCACCTCCCCAGCGAGGCTCTGGGGCTTGGCCCAGCGGCTGAGCCGATATCCACAAAGGTTGCCAGCTCAGAAATTCCAGAATATCAAACATCCATATTTATAACACCATGTATCAAAAGCTCCTTCCTACTTTCTGCAGATGCCCAAGGATGCCTCCTCCACGCCTACTGGCTGTGCCACCCACCTGCTCTGGGCCAGCATGGTACAAGGTGTTCAGAGCAAGCAGCAAACACCAAGGACGTAAAAGGAATTCAAAGGCCTCCCTGCACTAAAGCATAATGAAGAAAGGTGCTTTTATTTGTTTATCCCTGGGTAAACTGGCTGCTCCAGAAGCACCTGGCCACAGTTTTCAAACGAAGAGTCCAAACCCACCAGCAGATCATAACATCGACTTAGTGGATTATACACAACCATCAAAATATGAATGAATAAACCTAAACAAAATAAGGATGCCTTGCATTGTTTCATAAAAGTTTTGATCACATAAACGGGCATAGAATAAAATGTGCGTCTTACTGCACCATGGACAAGGGGGCCTGCACAGTTGTGCCCTGGATAATCTTTGAAGCAGTGCAGTTAAATTTCAGAGGGGCTGACCCCCTGTCCCTCCTGATGTCAGGAGAGTGGGGAACGATGAACACCATCTGTTTCCCTCTGTCCTGGCTGGAGCCTTCTGACCTCTTCTAGTATTTTGCGCTCAGATATATGCATGGAGTAAACAGACGGAGAGAGAACCACATATCTTTACTGTCGCGGGAGGTGGGTGATTTCTTCCCTGCTTCCCTTTCCTCCAACCCCACCTGTGTGCCTGCCCTGGCCCTGTGATCGGCAGGCACTGCTGCTCTGACCCAGCATGGGCAGCTCGGCTTCTGGCAACCCCAGCGGTCCTGACCACCAGTGGACCCAGAAGAGCAATTATGCCCTTGGGGTCTCAGTGGGTGGTTACCCCAGGTATCTGTCAGCACCTGTACCTACCTGGCCCAGACCTGCTGCAGAGCCCCTGCTCTACTGACACCTAAACCCAGGGAAATGATGCAGTCATAGCATATTACAGTTGGAAAAGTTCAGAAATCTTCAAGTCGATGGATCCCCTTCTAGCCCAGGTGGGGTGTCCAGAGAGATCTGATGGAGCTGCTCAAAGCCACATGGCACAATCATGAACCACATCCTAGTATTGCGACTTCCAGCCACATTCTCATTCTGTCACACTGCTCTTTTTAGCTGATTTTGACTTTCTAGCTTATGTTTCTATTACATAAGAGGACAGCAAGACCATCTTAGAGTCGCTGTGCAGCATAAGCCCCCAGCGTGGGCCTGTAGTAAATGTCAGTCATCACCAGCCTAGGAGGCCATCCTCCAGGGGAAGTGTGTTGGCATTTTCACATCTTTCTTCCAGCGACCAACCCGCTGGTTCCAAAATGCCCTTCTCTGTCATTCTTGGGCTCTGTGTGAATTTGTTACTTCCTGGAATCCTCCACATCCGTGTCACGGCCATCGGGCTGGGCAGCTGCTCCAAGGACTTACCGGAACCACAGAAACCTCCATGTCCTGCTGATTGAAGGCTGGTGGGTGCTCTGCACAAAGGGGCTCCGGGCGCTGCCCACCTGAGCCTGGCGCAGGGGGTGAGTGGAGCTCGGGGGGCCAGGGGACGGCATCTCAACACTTCCCTCTCCATCCAGGGCAGGGCGTGCCGAGGCCACATCAGGCTCACACCGCGCTGCTCCACACAGGAAAGGACCAGAATTCTCAGGCAGAACGAGATGCAGAGCTCGTGACATCAGAGGGTCCCAGGGACCCCATCCTGGGCCCGAGTTGTCCCCAGGGTAATAACACCCAAAATGACCACATGATACCCAAATGACATCCAAATGACCAAATGACACCCAAAATGACCACATGACTAGCTCTTTTTACAATTTACGTTCTGGTCCTGTTTACTTAGTTCCTGTTGTTAAAAAAGCAGCTGAACTGGGTCTATGCCCCCTTCCATGATAGACCTGGGTACAAACTTCTGCCCCGACCCAATGTGTCAATTGGAACCTCACCTCCCGTGTCTCGTCCTCAGTCCCCCATTTGAGATAGAGGGTGTTCAGGCTCAAACCCTAAAGATCGCCTAAGCACCCTCCAAACCCCCCAATTCTGTTCTGGGCCATCCCTATTCCCAGCCCTGTGACAAGAGCACGCCTTTCCACACACCTGGGTTGTATGTCCCCACCTGGCATGGGGTCTGGCCCCAGACACCAGTAAGTCAGAGCCACCATGGGGTGGCGGAAGGGGAAACAGGCATTTTTAGGGCCCGTTGCTCTGACACTGTAACAGTATATAGTGGAGTAAACAGACTGTCGTGGGAGGTGGGTCAACTATGTGCTTTGGTTAATGACAATAATAATGTATTAATAAAAGCTCATCAATTGTAACAAACATACCTCATAGTGCAAGCTGTTAATAAGGGATACTGGCGAGGAGAGGAAGGCGGTGTGTGAGAACTCTCTGTACTTTCCATACAATTGTTCTATAAATCTAGAACTGCTCAAAAAAGCTCTACTAATGAAAAAAAAAAAAAAAAGCATAGCAACAAGTGGCTAGGGCTGGCTTTAGTACCACAGGCCAACCAATCACCCATCACTCCAGGGTCGGCATCCATCCTCTGTTGTTAGCATCAGGAGACAGAAGGAAGCCTGCGATCTAGCCGAAGGGGCCTGCCCGCAGCTCCTCTGAGAGACCCACACATCACTCCACCTGGGGACAGGAGCTGGAGCGTGCTCACTTCACCCCACATCCACGGCCCTCAGGGCTTCCAGAACTCAGGGGAGCAGGTGCATGCCCAGAGTCGGGGCCCTGAGTGGAGGGGATCTCATCTAAAGCTCCTGGCAGAAAAGATACATGAGGAGATATAGTGACCAGCAGAAAAGATACATGAGGATACAGTGACCAGTGGGGTTAGGGAGCAAGAGCACTAATAAGTTCTGAGAGCCCAGGTCCCCTCTGTCAGGCCAAGCTGGCCAGCATCGGACCCAGTGGTGAGGCTCAGGCCTTCGTGCTCCAGATGGAAACAGGTGCCAGCCGGAGTCACCAGGCAGCCGCACAATGTGTGGAGTGGGTGGACAAATCCCAGCACCAGCCTGGAGACTGAGTGGACACAGAGAAACACATGGCCCCTGGTGAGGGACTCAAAGCCACAAAGCATGGTACTAACGAAGCCAAACGAGGAATTTGCTAAGTTTCTTGTTTGTTTTTTTTTTGCTGCCAACAAACCCATTCCATTCTGGAGGGGCTCATTATATAAGTACGGGAGGGAAGAAAAATGCTGGACAGGAGGCCAAAGTCACCAGAGCACAGAAACTTCTAGATCAGCTGCTACCACCACAGGGAGTCAGGTACAAAACACAGGGGTTGTTTGAGGCTCTGCATTTTCTTTTTTTTTTTTTTTTTTTTTTTTTTTTTTTGAGGCTCTGCATTTTCTAGGAAGGAAAAAAGCCTGCTTCTCACATCCTAAGAACTAGGTTAAAAGTCATCATATCCTACCTAGGAGGACCCGGTCACTGACATGTCCCCGTGCGTAGCACGTGTCCCCAGACCACCCTGTCTCCCCGTGCCCAGGATGGGGCTAGGAAGAAACATGTTCCTGAGCATGTCCTCCGCCTTTCTCATCCACTCCCTGCTGGAGTGCTTTGGGACCTTTATCTCTTGCTGAAAAAGCACAGAGGATGCTAGACTGGGTCCTGTGGGGATATTCCTAAAGCCAGAGAATCCCTTGGGATTGTTTGTCCCTTAGCAAGGCCAGCCCCTTGTTTTCACTTGTGGTCACCACCAGTGTGTCTGGGCAGCGTCTGGACCACATATTCTCTGCCCTTTACATATATGAGGCCCCGGGGGACACCTCCCTCTGTGTGCAAAGCACTGAGCTTCCCACTCCGGATCTTCGCACCCAGAACCAAGTGGACTCTGACCTTCCAGGACCACTGTGGGGATGATCTGCAGGAGCAGCACATCCTTGGGGAGGTCCACAGAGAAGAAGGGGAAATCCCATAGGCAGAGAGGGAAACCAGAGCTTCCAGGGACGTTCCCTGCTGCCCTTCCTCCTGCGCACACGGCCCCACTTTTGTGGTTTCATGGACAGAATTGAAGAGCACACAGGCCAGCTTTCCCTGGCCTAGAGAATGAAATCACACCAAAGAGGAGCCTTCCTGGCTGAAACCTTTAGGGTCGCCACATCCCTAGCCTGGTGCACTGAGTACACCCAGGACATGTGCAACCGGCCTACACACTGTCGCCAGAACTTTGAATGTTATTGCATGCAAAGGATTTTTTTTATGCATTACCATT
Source organism: Canis aureus (assembly GCF_053574225.1). Lineage (NCBI taxonomy): Eukaryota > Metazoa > Chordata > Mammalia > Carnivora > Canidae > Canis > Canis aureus. The sequence continues at coordinate 51,030,215 of NC_135625.1, read as the reverse complement.
TTATTTTTGGCTCTACATTTGTTCAACAGTCACGGAATTTCTAGGCCAGGTTCAGGTAACAGAAGAGCCTTTATAATTAGTTTATATTGTCTAGATCCGAGCAAAATGGGAAACAACATCTTTCAGAAGACAGGCTTAGAAATGCTAATCTAGTCAGTTGTTTCCGTTCTTTGGTTAGCAGGCCTGACTCATACCTGGCTGCTAGGCCACCGTGCCCAGCAACAGCCAGGAAGACAGGGCATAGCCCACCGAAAACAAGACCAACCAACCCACCCTGTGTTACGGTACAGATTTCACAACTCAAATCGCCTAGACTCAAAGGTAAACCTACAAAAATTCTGTAAGATGTGTGTGCAGTCAAAACTGGGATCATTATAAGACCGCACCTATAAGAGCCTGTGTCACACTGAAGATGGGTTGAAAAAGACTATTTGCCATTAGGCCACAGAGGGAAGAGTTAATTCCATAGATATAGATCCATGTTCAAGTAGATTCCTTTCTGCTTCTGGGACTTGGTTAATTTTTCCTGGTGATGACACTGAAAATTAAGTTTCCCTCAACAGTATCATCTGGTTCGTGATTTTCCACCTGGAGCTTTATGCTCTTGTCACAACACTTGTGCCTCCACCAGTCTCCTCCAGCCACTCTGGGGCTCACGCCAACTTTTGCTCAACTAACTAGAGCACAGCCATCTTTGGCGGACATGTGGCTCAGGTCCCACACACAAATGATTTTAAAGGTAGCTTTTAAGAAGCAAGAATTCCTTGAGAGTGACAGTCTATAATTCAGCATACTTTGATTGAATACAATTTTTTTTTCAAGGTTGTTGTTTCATTTTAAAAAGATGAGTCCTTGGAGCTATCATCATCACACATCATACAGATAACCAGCTTACCCCCACCTCCACCCCCACACCCGGAGTTGTAAAATCGCTTGATTTTCTCTTTCCTTTCCTTTTCTTTCTTTTTTTCTTTGCATATTTTTTTTATTGGAGTTCGATTTGCCAACATATAGTATAACACCCAGTCCTCATCCCATCAAGTGCCCCCCTCAGTGCCCATCACCCAGTCACCCCATCCCCCTGCCCACCTCCCCCTTCCACTTCCCCTTGTTCATTTCCCACAGTCAGGAGTCTCTCATGTTCTGTCTTCCTTTCTGATATTTCCTACTCATTTTCTCTCCTTTCCCCTTTAATCCCTTTCACTATTTTTTATATTCCCCGTATGAATGAAACCATATAATGTTTGTCCTTCTCTGATTGACTTACTTCACTCAGCATAATAACCTCCAGTTCCATCCACATTGAAGCAAATGGTGGGTATTTGTCATTTCTAATGGCTGAGTAATATTCCATTGTATACATAGACCACATCTTCTTTATCCATCATCTTTTGATGGACACCAAGGCTCCTTCCACATTTTGGCTATTGTGGACATTACTGCTATAAATATTGGAGTGCAGGGGTCTCAACTTTTCACTGCATCTGTATCTTTAGGGTAAATCTCCAGCAATGCAATTGCTGGGTTGTAGGGTAGCTCTATTTTTAACTCCTTGAGGAACCTTTACACATTCAATATAATCCCTATCAAAATACCATGGACTTTCTTCAGAGAGTTGGAACAAATAGTCTTAAGATTTGTGTGGAATCAAAAAATAAAAATAAAAAAATAAAAAAAAGATTTGTGTGGAATCAGAAAATACCCGAATAGCCAGGGGAATATTGAAAAAGAAAACCAGAGCTGGGGGTATCACAATGCCGGATTTCAAGTTGTGCTACAAAGCTGTGATCATCAAGACAGTGTGGTACTGGCACAAAAACCGACATATAGATCAGTGGAACAGAACAGAGAGCCCAGAAATGCGCCCTCAACCGTATGGTCAACTAATATTCGACAAAGCAGGAAAGACTATCCACTGGAAAAAGGACAGTCTCTTCAATAAATGATGCTGGGAAAATTGGACATCCACATGCAGAAGAATGAAACTAGACCACTCTCTTGCACCATACACAAAGATAAACTCAAAATGGATGAAAGATCTAAATGTGAGACAAGAATCCATCAAAATCCTAGAGGAGAACACAGGCAACAGCCTTTTTGAACTTGGCCACAGCAACTTCTTACAAGATACATCTATGAAGGCAAGGGAAACAAAAGCAAAAATAAATTATTGGGACTTAATCAAGATATAAAGCTTCTGTACAGCAAAAGAAGCAGTCAACAAAACTAAAAGACAGCCTAGAGAATGGGAAAAGATATTTGCAAATGACCTATCAGATAAAGGGCTAGGATCCAAGATCTATAAAGAACTTCTTAAACTCAACAGCAAAGAAACAAACAATCCAGTCATGAAATGGGCAAAAGACATGAACAGAAATCTCACAGAGGAAGACATAGACATGGCCAACAAGCACATGAGAAAATGCTCCGCATCACTTGCCATCAGGGAAACACAAATCAAAACCACAAGATACCACCTCACACCAATGAGAATGGTGAAAATTAACAAGACAGGAAACAAATGTTGGCAAGGATGTGGAGAAAGGGGAACCCTCTTGCACTGTTGGTTGGCGTGAACTGGTACAGCCACTGTGGAAAACTGTGTAGAGATTCAATACAATTTTAAGTCAGCAGTTCCCACAGTGGAGCTCGAAGACCCCTTGTCAGGGCCAGCAAGCGTCCTCCCCTCCCGCGCAACGGTCTAAGGCCTGCGAGCTGACAGGACACCCCCGTTTGGACTGACCTCCCTCTTTCTCTTACCCACTGCTAAGAGGACCTACTCATCCAAGAACTGGCTCAAACCCCACAGATTGTGATGCCCTTCCTAATGAGCCCAGTTGGACACCATCTCAAACACCACACATTTCAAGAGTTTCAGCTATCCCTTATGAATTTTAAGAGTTTTGAGTAAAAGAATTTAAAATACTCAAGCGTTGTCCATGATTTATTTGTAAATGCTATCTCTATAGAGATTGTGAGTACTCTGAGGGCAATGGCTCTGCTCTCCAGCTAATTTTTGCATGCGTGCGGATAAGAGCTAAATTCATGGGATTTGCAAGTGAAAACAAAACGATGCATAATAGGAAAGTTGCGGGCAGACCAGGTGGCTCAGTGGTTTAGTGCTGCCTTCAGCCCAGGGTGTGAAACTGGAGACCCAGGATGGAGTCCCACATCAGGCTCCCTGATGGAGCCTGCTTTTCCCTCTGCCTGTGTCTGTTTCTGTGTGTGTGTGTGTGTGTGTGTGTCTTTCATGAATAAATAAAATCTTTTAAACATTTTTGAAAAAAAAGAAAGGAAAGTTGGGGTCCCACCCTGGGCCCCATCCATGTTGTGCCCCCAAAGGAACCACTATTAGTTGCACATCCTACTAGGGCTTCCTTATGCGCTTGCACACTCCAAGCCCCTTCCGTCTCTCTCATACTTAGGTATCCCTGCTATGCACATACTCTGTCCCACAGCTTGCTTACCCAGGACATCACTCACTATCAGCACAGAGATATTTCTGGTATCTGGGGCATGCTTCTTTGGATGGAATGTTCTAGCTACACCAGCCCCTGTGGCAGTCCGAGTCTCCAATCTTTGGCCATTAGGACAAGGCTGTCACGAGAACGTTGTGCGTTCTTCCTACTTCTAGGATGTGTTATCCCCAGAAGTCTGACAGCTGCTCAAAAGGCCACGGATTGGTGATTTCTGGACAATACTGCCACATGTTCCTCTTAGTACAGGGCCATTCTGCCCTCGCTATGGCAAAGGAGAGGGTCTGTCTCCCTCAGAGCTTCACCAACAGATTATGCTGCTAAACTTCAGATTTTTGTCAGATGGGTGAGAAATGGCCTCTGTGTCACCTACCTTTCACTTGCTTAATTGTATCTTTGCTGTGCCATCAAGCACAGAGGAAGCACCTGAGCTGCTAAGATGTGGGACAGTCTCTATCCAGCTGCAGGTAGGACATGCAGGTCCTGACATCAATGCAGTCCAAACGGGCTCTATTGTTGTTATTAACAAAAACAGAATACAATCCACCCATGTGCCCCAGGAAACGTGTTTCATGATGTGTATACCCAACCAGCCACAGCTCATGGTCAAAGTTAGCAGACTGCTGGGGGCAGGGTGGGGGGATGCTGCAGGCAGAGTCAGTGTGTTCTGCACGGTAGTCCATCCTTCCCTCCCTTGGGTTTGGGCTGCCGTGATCGACAGAAAAGCAGCAGAAGGGTCACATGATTGGAGGCCTTGTGGCTTCCCCCTGGATCTCCTGGGGGGAAACCAGCTGTTAAAAATCCAACTACCCAGAGACCACCCTGCCACGGGGCAGCTCAAGCTAGCTGCCGACCAGCCCAGGCACCTGTCACAGGGCGAACAAACATGGAGAGCGCTCCGGCCTCAGCCTCCATCTGGCCTAGAATGTAAGCACAACGCCAGGCGGGCCCTGCTGGGCTAAGCCAGGCAACCCCTGGACCTGTGACCATCCGCAACCATATTTCCAAGTTTTGAGTGGCTTGGGATACAGCAACAGATGACCAGAAAACTATGCAATCCTGTGAAAGTTAACTTCCCAGTGCCTCAGTTTTGCTCATTCATAAAATGGGAATCATGGGAGTTCCTATCAAATGATGAGCTGGCATATATAAATATGCACACACATAACACTTATGAGCTAACATAGAGATTATAGGAAAATGCTACCTATTACCTTAAGATACTTTCCTGGTTTTACAGGCAAGTAAAACCATTATTAGGGACAGGATACTATTATTACTGAGAAAGGTAAGGGGTCGGGGGTGATGTGGGTTGGGGGCCTCTGGTCTAGGGTGGGATGCTCCTGCCATGTTTTCAGTCTTTCAAGGGGTGGAAAAGAAACGCACACACTCTGGTGGCCATGCAGCAATGAGGATGGCTAGGCCCTCCTTCCACCTGCTTTCATTTCATTGGCTCTGTAATGCTGATGGTCTATGGCCGATCAGGGAGCTGGACTCTGACTGAACACAGAAACTACGTGTTAGCAAGTGCTTATTAGACAGTCTTTCAAGACATGGGATGAATGGGAGAAACCACAGGAGCCTTGGAAGGATTTTTGAAATACATTGGAGCCACTATGTATTTATTCATTTAAACATGTGCCAGGTTGCCTGTGTGTCTGGAACCATATGGAATGCAGGGCATTCAGAGAGAAGACCCACGCCCCTCCTCAGTCTCAGGATAGGGCTTGGGGGAGAAGACGGACTGCAGAGGAGTCCCATGGGACCTATAGGGAGATAGAAATAACCCCTGTCCTGAGTGAAATGGTGGTCGCATGACTGTACACATTTAGCCCAATCTGTCTAGCTGCACACTTAAAATTGGTGAATTTTATTGTATGTAAACCATAGGTCAATAAACCCCACCACGAAGTGACCCACCAGCCACCACCCATCCCCATACTGTAGGAGAAAAAAAAAAGAAAAATGCACCATCTACAGAACACAGGGAAGGTGTCTACATTATTAATCCTGGAATACTGAATGTGCGTTTTCATGCAATGTGAGTAGACTTTTCAGGAAGCAGCTGTGCAGTGTGGGTGATGGTTATACTTTATTCTCAGCAAAATTCTCTGGTTTCAATTGCCCTCCTGGTGACAAAGCACCTTGTTACATTTATCAGATAGGGAACAGTTGTCCTTTCTTCCCATTCCTGGGATCTGAAAGTCTGACATTTCACCTCCCAAAACCCAGTCCAGACACACAGGTGCTACAGATATAGGAGGAGAGATGTGTCAGATGCCAAAAACCCAATTTCTCCCAAGGGTAAAAACCCCAGTAGTGTGAGGTGTCACAATCCTACATGTGTGCTTAAATTTCCTATCCTGTGGTACGTCTAGGTGGCTCAGCAATTGAGCCTCTGCCTTCGGCTCAGGGCATGATTCTGGAATCCAGGATCGAGTCCCCCATGAGGCTCCCTAAGGGAGCCTGCTTCTCCCCCTGCCTGTGTCTCTGCATCTCCCTCTGCCTGTGTCTCTGCCTCTCTCTCTCTCTCTCTTTCTGTCTCTCGTGAATAAATCTTAAAAAAAAAATTTCCTATCCTGAGGCCTTTATCTGGATCAAGGCAATATTTAAATGATAACCATGAGAGACAACCACAAAATGAACCCCTTCTCTGAACTGGTAGATTCCTGGATTAGCTAGTCTCAGAAAAAAAGCCCTGATGGCCTAGGAAAAAAAAGAAATTTTGGTTGAGTAGAGATGGTCAGACAGAAAAAGTGCTTGGATAAGGCCAATTTGGGGAGCACTGGGGTGAGGACCCTAGATATAAAGGAAGGCCCCAGAGGTGGGGAAGGGGATGCCCAGAGGCCCTCATGGGCTGAGGCCACAATTCCCCACCACCCCTGTATTAACTCCAGCCAAGTAGGAAGTGCAAGAACATGGTGAATATTTAAACGTGATGAAGAAGGTTGATTACAGCTAGCTTATCGCAACCGGACGTCCTTACTCACTGGCATCAAGATTTTGTTAGAGTGGCATTACTGGGGCCTTAAATGTACTAGAGACTGAGTGATGGGTCTTGTTTCATTGTTAAGTGCATTTTATAGTACTCTAATTTTTTTTTTTTTTTTTTTACAGTTAGCATTCTAAATAAGATTTAGCTGGTAGCTCTCAGAACTCTGGGTTAACCAGAGTCCCCAGGCATTTGGGATTATTGAATAATATTCTTTGGATTTTTTTTTTTCAATTGCACAATGATCTCCTTCTCTATCTCCATGAATGAAATTAGAGAAAGCTGATTTGGGGGGAAATTGTTATTCTCAGTGTTCAGTTGGACCCTAGGCAGAATTTTCTTTTTTAAAAAAGATTTTATTTATTTGAGAGAGAGAGAGCATGAGCAGGGAGGGGGCAGAGGGACAAGCAGACTTCCTGCTGAGCGCAAAGCCCGATGTGGGACTCAATCCCAGGCCTGGAGATCATGACCTGAGCTGAAATCGAGTCAGATGCTTAACCAACTGAGCCACCCAGGTGCCCCTAGAATATTCTTTTTACATAAAGGAGCAGGACGGGAAATGCTGACTCCAATTCAATCCATTCTAAGTACAAAGCCAGTCCTCAGAGCATGGAAGATGCTGCTGAGGAGCCCATTCAGTACACTGGGGTGGAATCCCAGAATGCACACACACTTTAAGAAGCCCCCAGGGCCACTTGGGGCTCCCATCCACCAGCAGAAATCTTTTCTCCCCACTTAGGAGGCAGCAGGGGCGAGTATGTGTGTATATGTGTGTGGTGGGGTTGAGGGGGGCGGAGATGGTTCTCATCTACCAGGTAGAGATCTGAGAATGAAGAGAAGTGAAAAAGGAAAAACAAATTTTTATGTGCCGGCATGGCCCAGTGCCCTTTCTCTATGCAGTCAGGAGAAGGAGCAAGTCCTTCTGGGGAGAGCTGCCAGGTGGCTGCTAACCAAGGCCCGGAGGGACATCCTGACACTTCCAAGGGCAGAAGAGAGGTGTCCCCAGGTCCTGACTGGGGCACTCAGAGCCCCTTACCCACACCCCAGGCCAAATGGAGCACATCCCTCCTCTCCTCCTCCAAGACCTGCCCTTCTTTCCAAGTGTCCCCCGGGGTTTGTGTTGGAAGACCAACTGGTGAGTGCATTTCAAGGCTCTGTGATGTGAGCTGATAAGTGTGGGGTGACTCAGAGTGAGTGGGTGGTGACAGATGCTGGCAATGCCTGCAGTGAGCTCTGAGCCAGGCCCGGCCCGTTCTGGGTCAGTGCCTGGCTTGGGTCTGGGCCTAACATGAAGGGCGAATCCCACCAGGGGACAGAGGGCTCTGGGAGACTGAGTGGAAAATCTGTTCAAAAGGATGAATCTCTACCCAGTCCAGCCCCCCCACCCAGCCCCAACTCCCCAACTTGGTACAGCACCAGCAGCGGTGTCATCAAAAAGCCCTCAGCACTCATGTCAGAAGCCAGAAGCCATGTGTTTGAGGGGCCCGTGTGGGTGCTGTGCCAGGCCCTCCCCACAGCGTCTCGGTGCTGGAAGTTGCCCTGTCATCTTTGTCTGCTGGGCCTAAACAGCAGATCATTCCTGCTCTCTAAAATGCAGACACCCCTCCAAGGACACATCCAGATTCCCTATCAGCTCCATCTTGACTCTGAAATAGGAAAGCTCATCTGTCTTCGGAGCCTGTCAAAAACTCTTTATGGTGAGGAGATCCTGTCATCCAGAAAATTCACCTTTGTAGAAATACCTGTTCTCTGTCAAAGCTGGGTAGGGCAGGTTTAGGTGTCAGGGATGGCGCTTTAAGGATCATCACAGTTATAGTTAACTTGACACTTTGGATAAGCAGAAATCACCTTTCTGATCTTTTTTTTTTTTTTTTAAAGATTTTATTTATTTATTTTGAGAGAGTGTGTGTGCAAGCAGGGGGAGGGGCAGAGAGAAGGAGGGAGAGAGAGAGAGAGAGAGAGAGAGAGAGAGAGACTCTCAAGCATAGAACACGCTGAGCATAGAGCCAGACTTGGGGCCCGATCTCATGACCCTGAGATCATGACCTGAGCCGAAATTAAGAGTCAGACACTCAATCACCTGAGCCACCCAGGTGCCCCCACCCTTCTGACCCTTACTGGTGAAAAGATTTTTAAAAATGTCTTCACACAGGGATCCCTGGGTGGCTCAGCACTTTAGCGCCTGCCTTCGGCCCAGGGCATGATCCTGAAGTCCCAGGATCAAGTCCCACATCAGGCTCCCTGCATAGAGCCTGCTTCTCCCTCTGCCTATGTCTCTGCCCCGCCCCCCCCTCAATCTGTGTCTCTCATGAATAAATAAATAAAATATTTTTTTAAAAATGTCTTCACACATCTCAGAGCTTTGATAAGAAGCATGAGGTGGGGGGATCCCTGGGTGGTGCAGCGGTTTAACGCCTGCCTTTGGCTCAGGGCGCGATCCTGGAGACCCGGGATCGAATCCCACGTCGGGCTCCCGGTGCATGGAGCCTGCTTCTCCCTCTGCCTATGTCTCCGCCTCTCTCTCTCTCTCTCTCTCTCTCTGTGTGTGTGTGTGTGTGTGTGACTATCGTAAATAAATAAAAAAAATTAAAAAAAAAAAAGCATGAGGTGGGCAGGGTTTAAACATCAGATGGCCATGGTTCATGTGGAGCACCAGGGCCTCTACATCAATGGTTCCCAGAGCTGAGGGCAGGGGCAGAGGCACACTCTCCAGAAAGGTGTCTTTGTGTACCTTGTGTTCCATCACCTTTTCTTCCTTCTGGAGAGTCCCACACCCCATATGGTTGACAGGAAACTCTGTTGCTCCTGGTTGGGGGAGTGGGTTGTGCACTGTCCCTACACTACGTGAGGGTAACTGTCCGCCTGTCTCCTCACGACCTCCTCCTGAACACAAGCCATCCCAGCACAGCCTCTGCCTGGGCCATCTCCACTACCCCGAATGCCCACAAGTGTCAGCTCCAAGTTCACTTCCAGCCATGAAAATGTGACTATGAATGTGACTCAGCCAATGGAGATCAGAAAGCAAGGAGAATGTCTGTGTTTAAGGTCAAATACAGGAGCTGTTGGGGTTAGGAGAAAAGGAAAAGCTCCACAGAGCTTCCTGAGGCTTGATGCTTCGTCTTACCTCTCCTCAGCTCCTGATTCTCTGGTTCTCTCTGCAAGAAGCAGCGAAACCCTGTCCTAGGGGCTCTTGAGCCATAGAAAGGTAGAACCAAAAAGAAAAGGTAGACCAGCATCGGAGAGAATGGGGAACCCCGATTCCACAGCCCTCCATTCCACCCTCCTCGGGCTGCCTCGAAGCCCCCCGCATTGTGTGGTCAGCCCCCCAACACGGCAGTAGGGCAGCTGCAGGCGGCAGGGCTGGCTCTGCTCTGACTCGCCAAGTGTCTGTTCTCTTATTTACTGGAATCTGCACAGTAAGTCTAACTCACGGGTGACTAACGAGATGAAGCCATTATTACCAGGCAGATGGCAGACTCCCTTAAAAGCAGACACGAAGCAATAAAATGCTACCACATACCTCATTCGCAAAGTAAAAATCAAAACAAGAACCCACGTCTGACTTTGTTTTCTTCTACTTTCTCCCTACCCCTCCATGTGCTCTATCTTAGGGTGAAAGATGCTAAGGGAAATCAAGGAAGGGTTTTAGGATCCGAGGAAGATGATGCAAACATGCCACTGTGACCTTCAGGAAAGGGTGGTGGCAGGGGAGCCACGCCAAGATGGCAGATGACCATGTCCGCGTGGGGCAGGTGGGGCGGGAGGGACGGAGAGGGCCTGACCAGCTGCTCAGTCAGGTGGGGAACTGGCCTCACTGGGACAGCATGGGAACTACAGGGGCCCAACCGAACCCCCAGCCCCCCGGCCTTGACTCCCTGGTGAATAATCAAAGTGATGAGATCCAGAGAGTTCTATCAGAAAGCCAGATCACCTCAAGGTCCTGCTTTGAGAGGAATTCTGCTGGGCTTGGTGCCCACACTCCACAACCAACCACTCACCACCAGGAGGCTGCTGCTGATTGAGCACCTATTACAGGTGGGGAGCTGGCCCTTGTCAACTGGTCTCACCCCAATCCTGTGAGGTCTTGTGGTTATCTCCAGTTTCAGAAGAAAAATTAGGCTTGGAAAGGTGAGATAACTTGCCCATGGTCCCCAGCTGGTAGAGCGCAGGACACAGACCTGAAGTTAAGTCTGACTCCCAGACCCAGTGCCAAGGGGGCTCTGGGTTTGAGGAGGCAACTTCGCCGAGTTCTCGAGTATCAGGTGCTTATGACTACCCCCTTTTCAAAACCCCAAATTTTAGTCATTGAGGTTAGAGCTCCGTACTCTGTCCTTAACCTCTTTTAGGGCTCTACGGCCTTAAGTCACACTCATGGAAAAGAAGTTTGTCCAGGCAGAGGGAAGGTATGCCCAAGAACACAGAACATCCATGGATTCATGCTGGCCATCCCTGGTATTAGAAAGGCAAGGCCTCAGCATCTCAGGGCTGGGGAAGCCTAGAGCCTTCACTGAAACACTGGCTAAGTCCTGCTTGGTCACCACAACCTGATGGTGGCTAATAAACACATTTTCTCTGTTGGATGTTTGCCATGTGCTCCTACAGTGCAGTGTGGGGTGCAGGGGAGGAGGCAGCAGAGGTGGTGGTGGGGGGACAGGGGAGGAAGCCAGGGGGCAGGGGAGGAGAGGGGGGGAAGGAGGTGGGGGAGTAAGGGAGGAGGCCAGTTAAGGAGTCAGGGGAGGAGACAGGGGGCAAAGGGGAGGAGGCCGGTGGAGGGGGGGATTCAGGGGAGGTTTGGGGGGGAGGGGAGGAGGCTGGAGGGGAGGACTGGAGAGGAGGCTGGGGGGTGGTCTGAGGGAGGGAGACAGGGAGCAGGGGAGGAGTCAGGGGGAGTCAGAGGAGGAGGTGTGGGGGCAGCAACTTTGGAGTCAGAGGGCCTCAATCCGAACCCTAGTTTGCCATATGCCAGTTCCATAATCTTAGCAAATAGATGAAGTTCACAGAGCCTCAGTTTCCTCCTGTGTAAAATGAGGGAAGTGTCCAGGATTGTCATGAGAACTGAGATCATTAGTGTCCATGAAAATGCCATCTGTGGCACCTGGTGCCTAATATATAGTCAATAAACACTTACCAAAGCATGAAGAGCTAATAGCAGGTGATTTGGAGACAAATTCCTTTAAAAAACGAAAGCCCTAACTGACCATAGGAAATGATCAATCGAATGATCAATCGAATGAATCATTACAAGAACTAACTGAACACAACCTAATACAAAATAATGCATAAAACAAAAAAGTATAAGCATGAACCCACCATCTTAGCCCACAGGCCACGTATAAGGGAGTGCTAAGGGGGTTTGCTAGAAGGTACGGGTCAAGACTTGTCAGTGTGGGTGTCCCGGGGGAGGTCAGATTGCAACACTTTTCAAGGAAGAAAAATATATGGTTTGAAAGAGAACAGTAAGGAGGTGGGAAAAATCCAAGAAAGATCCTAATTTGTTAACCACTGGGCTGAAATCGGGTGCAAAATCAGAACGTGTATTTTCAGGGATCCTCAGCTGTCCAGAACTAATGACCAGGAGGTCAAGACCCAGCATCGTGCTCATCTTGGATGGCCACTGCCTGGCACGTAGCACTCAAGAGTTTGTTTCAGTAAACAGTTGACTTAATACTGGCCTGGGGACCAGAGCTTCGGAGTCCATGACAAGGGGTGACATCCACATAGCTGTCCTCTCTACTCACCTCCCTCTTCCCCACACCTGCCTCAGTGAAGACCAGGCTGGGCCTCAGGGGCAAGGAGTGTCTCTTCTGTAGGTGAGGCAAGCAGGCCAGATGCTTTCAGTGACCTCTGCTGAATGAATGCTACATTCAGTGTCCTCTTGCATAGAAAGGAGTTTCCACCTGTCTCATAGACCTCATGTCGGGCCAAAACAATGAACAAAAAAACAACCCAAAAACCAACAAAAACCCCCACCTTAAATTTTTCCAGCCAAGTTCCTGTGCAAACTGCAGAAGCAAGGGAGAGGTGTGAAGCTGTGCCACTCTCCTGTGGGGTCAGGAAGTGAGCCAGCCTGGCCAGAGAGGCTGACCGAGAGCCCACGAGGCACTGTTGCTGCAATCTGTTCATTGCTTCCCTCAGGAAGCTTCCTGGGTTGACTGCTCACTTCCCTCCTGTCTACCCCTGCACTTCTCTTCCCTAGCCACACCTGACAGCACCTGAGAGGCCCTCCATTTATGTTTCGGGGTCTCCCCTGCACTCAGGGAGGTAAGCCTGCACCCTGCTGCCCCCGGACCCACCAGTGTTTTCAACGCTTGGCACCTGCCATGATGCCATACTCAATCCTCTACTGTTCCCCAAGTCTTGAAACTGTCTAATAATTCTGTTCTCTCTCCCGCCCCCAAAGGTGTTAAGTCCAGAAGCACAGAATCAAGCCGCATTCTTCTATTTACCTGCCCCTGCCCCTGCTGGGTCCCCCAGCCCAACCCCTGGCCTCAATTAGTAGGACCCAAGTACCAATCTCAGACTCTGAGCTGAAGTTCGGTCACACACGACTAATGCAGCCCCTGGCTTAGGGAGGGGGCTTTGGGGGAACCAGAAAAACTCAGCAGCCTGCTCCAAGCCGCAAGCCTGGGTGTCAGCGGAGGCTGAGGGGCGACAGTCCTTTCCAGCAGCAGCTCTGCGGACCCGGGTTCTCAGCCCCCACCTGCCTCCTCCAGACCAGAGAGCAGACAAGCCTCGGCTCAGTCCTCGGTGAGCACATCTTCCATCTTCCCCCTTCCCTTCCTTGCCTGCTCCCTCCCAGTTTCTGTTTCTTCAATATTTTCTCCATAAGGTAAAAGCAACAAGTATGCCTCCTAGAGCTCGCCCTCGCCGGGCAGGACACCAGTGGACTGGGCTGTGTGGTCAAGAGCCCTGCAAGGGACAACATGGGGGGGGGTGTCCTAGGGCTCCCACACCATCCCCAACCCTTTCTGTTTGGGGACAGATTGAATAATAAGTGATGACTCGGGAAGTGGGGGAAGAAAGGCAGAGGATGCCAACTCTGCTGAGATTTCAGCGGGGAACTTGTCTCCGAGGTGGGAAGGTGGGGCGCAGAGCAGAGCCACACTCAGGAGCGGGCAGCTCCAGCTCCCGGGCAGGGCGGCCCGGCGGGGGAGGAGGGGCCAACACGGAGAGGGAACACGCCCCCACACACATACCACCTCCACCACCATCCTCTTTCAATCCCCAGGAAAAGTTAGGTAAGGAGAAAACACAGAGCCCGGAGGTAGGGAAGGAACGCTGAGTTCCCCCTGGGGGTGTTCAATTGAATACGAGGCCCCCGCAGAACAAAGCGACGATTCAGCATCAGTCTGGCAAAGAGAGGAGACAAAGCATGGGGGGGGGGGGGGGCGCACACAGAAACGCACAATCACCACGCACTCGGGGACGCGGCTCAGGGGTCAGCTTACTCAGCCCCAAGGGGTCCCGGGGGTGTCCTCGCGGTGGCGGGTGCCGACTGCAGGTGCCGGGCCCACAGGCTGCGGGTGCCGCAGGCGCAGCGCTCCCGGCTCCGACAGATCCTGCCGCCCGCTCCAGAGGCCCATGAGAGTCGGCTCGCCCAGCCCCCTCAGCACCGGCGGGTTCGAGGGTTCGGCCGCTCCCCGAGCCGCCACCGCCGCACGTCTGCAACAGATGGGCACCGGGGCTGGGCGTGTTCCCAGTCCCCAGAGCAGCGCACCAAGCGGACGGCAGACAGCATGAGCTGGCCCGAGACAGCGCCGGCGACAGTCTTGTTGGCGAGAGGTGCTGTGCTGCTCAACACGCAGGCAGAGCGCGGGCAGATCCCCTCAGTGACGGGACTGCAGCCAGCTGTCATTACCACCTGTGCCCGGGGCTGCTGGGGAGGCAAGTCCCACTACACAGGAGGGGGGGGGAGGAGGGGGGGGCTGGGCCAGGGCTCTTAAAAAGACAGGCGGCAAGGCTAAGGAAGGCAGGAGAGGCTGATGATGCAGCAGCCGGTGGCATCATCGGCCGGAGGTCCAGAGGCCGCCAGGGCCCCTGCGCCGTCCCCATCTACACGGGCCAAGGCCGGCTAGCTTCAGAGGACACAGTGGCTGCGGCCACCCGGACTCCCCAGGGAGCCCTGCCCTGGGAACGGGAATGCATCCTGCTCTCTGGCCACGGCCCTGCCAAACGGCCCTTCGGCCCTGCCCACACAACCTGCCCACACCTGGAAGGCACCATGGGCCCTGCCTGTATCCAGTGCGTCTTGTTTTCTGTAATTCTGAGGCTCTGACGTCTGTGGCCTCTGCGCAGCCCCAGGTGGGACCACCCTCCTGGGGTTAGCCCCTCCCTAGAGAGAGTGAATGGCTCACCTGGGAGCAAGCCTTTCAGATGCAAAACAGCCCCTGCAAGCACGCCCGACCGACCTCCTCCCCCTGCATTAATCACCCGGGGCAGCACCAGACAGCCAGGGGCACCGCTGCACCCAGAGCCTGCTGAAATGATGCCAACCAGCCAATCCCAAACCCACTTGCCCTGCCTCACCAGATCCTTCCAGCACAAACCACAATTGCCTACATTTGCCTACATTTTCCTCGCACACCTTGTGCCTCCTGACCCAGCCTGGGGCTTCTCTGCGTGGTCCCACCTGGTGTGCTGAGCCTCCTATTTCTAGGGGTCTGTGAGGATGGTAAACGCCTTCCTTCCAATCTTGGTGTCTCTATGTCTTCCCATACCTGATTGAAACAGAGCCTGGGTTACCTTCACACACTTCCCTGGGGAGTGTGCAAGCTGGCTGGGAAGAAAACAGATTAGGAGAAAATGAGCAGGAGAGGCACTTGGCTGGCTCACTCGGAGGAGTGGTTAAAAGCATGTGACTCTAGATCTCCACATTGTGAGTTCAAGCCCTACGCTGTGTGTTGGGGGATTACTTAAAAATATATTTTAAAATCTTCTTCATAAAGGGAGAAAATGTGTGTCCTCACTTCAGAAGCCTGCGATGCTCATTATTAAATAAAACTTACTAATGACTTAAGCTTGTTAGCAGTGGAGAAACTGCTTCAAAAGACAGTACTCAGGCAGAGGAGGAGTCTTCCTGGAAGAATCTGTTCTTTGATTCTATGACAGGATTTAGCTGGCAGATCTGTGGTTCAGGAAAGGGTGACAAATGTGAAGGGTAGAGTGGGACAGCCGTGGAGGAGGTATGCAGGATGCTTTGTGGGGAGAAAGGAACGCCGCATGGCGTCCAAGGTCATGAACAAAATGGCAACTGAGAGTTTGGAACTTCGGGAAACTCCTAATAGAGTTGGAAGTCTGTGGTTTTCTTAAGGTTTCTTTCTGCCCAGAGGGTACAGAACGGTCACTGTTCACCCAAAGAACACACCCATTCTGAGGCCTGAGGGATCAGAGGCATGGGTATGGGGCCAGGATCTCTCTGGCTACCAGTTATGCTGAACCTGAACCCTGTTTTCTTGCCTGCAGACTGAGCAACATGTTACCTAAAGGACCTCTGGGCCCTCTCAGACCTACACACAGACATTTTGTGACAACAGCTCAGATACAAACCATTTCTCTGAACCTCAGGTCTTCTTCTTCTGAGAAAATATTCTTAGGGAAAACACTCACTCTGCACATCTCCCAGGGCTGCTGTTGGGATAATGGACGAGCAAGCTTTTGGACAAAAACAAGTAGCAACTTGGGACATACAAGATAATTCTGGAAGCAGAGGGCTGTGCTAGTGTAAACTCACGGCTTAGCAAGAAGCTGGTGCCGTTTAGGGATGAGTGGAACGCCACCACCCTGCAGCCAGCCCCCTGGCTGTGGTACCAAGGGTCGGCCAGAGACCCAGCCAATCACAATATTTTCTCCTGCTGGTTCTGGGACTAGCCTCGCTGGGTTAGCTAGGCTTGTTTTATTTTGTGCTTTATTCCAAAGTATACAAACAAACCCGAGGGAAAAAAAGCTAATTAGTTTTGCTTGGAATGCTGGAGATGCCAGAGAAATGGGCTTTGCCATCCAAAGCGTTCAAAGGCCTGCTGCACTTGGAGACAAGCGCCTGCAAATGACTTATAGTCTGTGAATGACTTTCTGCAATTCTGACTGCCAGTGATTCCATGTGTCAGGTACCTGGCATTATCTGTTAGAGACTGAGGAGCATAAACAACCCCACTCCAGCCTGCAAGCTACCAACCACGAATACTGTTATTGCTTTCACCTGCATCTATTCCCACTCCCCAAACCTCCACTGCACCCTACGTCCCTGCTTCCTCTTCAGGCTTGCAGCTTTTCCACCTATTCCCTGTGGAGGGTGGAGGTCTGCTCTCCTGAAGGAGAGGCCCAGTGGACTGAAGACATTTGTACAGCCTAAGGCTGCTGTTGGTTCCATCTTTGGTCTTGAGAATATTCCTGCCTGTGGGACATCCCCTCTGACTCACCTGCCCTTCACTTATCAATCTTCCTAAACACTGCTTTCCGAATATTGCCCTTGTACCCTCACCAGACCAAAAATGACCAAGCAAAAACAAAATAAAACAAAAACCAGAACAATGGCTCCATGCTACCTGCAGAACAAAGCCACATTCTGCAGTGAGCCACGGCTGCCCAATCTTCCAACTACTCCAGCTTGCACAAAGCTGTTGCCCAGGGTCCTCATGGGCCCCTCAGCACCCCATGCCTGCACACTACTGACTCTCCCTGGTTTTGCATGCCTGGTTTTGTATCCCACAGTCCTCATGGGTCCCCCACCACTCTCAATAGGCTTTCCCAACATCTGTAAGTTATTACCCAGCCTCTCTCTCCTGGAATTGATTTCTTGAGTATATTTTTAGTGCTGGGTATTTACAAATGTCTCAACTTGCACAACAGGGAAATGGGTAAAATAATACTTTTTTTTTTTTTTTTTTTTTAATCAACAAGGAAACTGGAGCTCAGAGAGGCTGAGTTGCCAAAGTGACAGACACATCAGTTCCACCACCAGGATTTAATCACAAGTCCATCCCCTCTAGAGCCTGGCTGTGTTCCACACATTTAACAGGTTCACACCCACTCCCTTTTATTTACTTATTTATTTTTGCTTATCTGTATCTTCTGGTCTCTCTGTAGCACAGGCTATTGTTTGTTACTCGTGCAATTAAAAATAAGAGGGTATGCTCACTCTTGAAGTTGGAAGGTTCCCTTTTAGGGGGTCCGTCCTAAAAGGCAAGTGAAGGTTTAGGCACAGAGGTGGGCCGTGCAACAGTGGGGAAGGCTCTGATGCCACCCAACGTGCAGGAACGGGATTATCCCGTGTGCTCTGATGGAGTCATGCACTGGGGGGTAAGGAAATCACAGCAAATCACAGCAGTGACTTCAAAGACTACAAATAACATGGGAAATGTGGCAAGGAAAAACTCCACACTATTCTCTGCCTTACCTCAGCTGTGCAAGTGCCACCGAAGACTAAAAACACACTCACACAGGGAAAGGAGGGTGCCCCTGCCTGCCTGCCATGGGTATCAGACCTGGGTTCGATTTCTGAGCATCCTAGGAATCCGGCACAGACCCTTTGCCAAATCCCATGCCATCTTCATTCGTGAGCCTAAACACCAAATGCTGCATGCCCACCTCATCTCCTGATGAGAGCCACAGCTCTAACAGCAAAGGGACCCACAACCCCACATCCGTACTGGCCACGGTGCCAGGCCTGGGTATCACGCTAATCACAGAATCCTGCAGACCGACAGCAGCTGCTCAGCAAAGCCTTATCGCTCTCCTTTTGTTGGTGGCCAGCACTGCTGGCCCTGCACTCCCGGCAGCGATCCTGCGGCTGCCAGATCTATGCCTAGGGAAGCCAGAGACACTGAAACCAAGGGTTCCCTGGGCCCAGTGCCCGATTCCTGGCTGTACTGGCTGTGCTTGTATTTTGGCCCAGAAGGGGGGGCACAGCCTGGTGTTAGCATGGTGCTGGCTCAGCCGTCCACTGGAAACAGTGTCTGAGATGTCCTGGGTCGCGCAGGGGTGCCAACAGCTATGGTGTTTCCCTCTGGAATCCCATTCCTACAAACAGCCTGAGGCCAGCCTTCCTGACTCTATGAGCCCTCTGCAATACGTTGGGGCAGTCTGATAGCTTCTGAAGTATCCCAGCTGGGAATCAAGATGACAAAGACTACTCAGCATGTCCAACATCCTTATTAAAGTCTATACTGGAAGACTTGCGAATCAGCTCAAGAAATGTTTGAGCTCTTTTCCCTCGGAGGAGTGCGTGGTGTTCAAGGTAAGTAAGTGCTGGCTCAGGCTGGCTCGGTAAGGGATGGCACAGGCTGTAGCACCTCTGCATAAACCCGCCAGAGATCCCCACCCCCCTACCTCCCACCTCCCCACCCCCACCCCCTCCCCCCCACCGCCCAAGGCAGCAGCAAGACTTCCCTTGAGCTACAGGAATAGGTTGTACCTGTGGCCTAACATCATCTGTGGCAGTCTGGCAAACTCTGGCATAAGAGTCCTTTCCTGATGGTATGCCACCTGCTGCGGGGGGGCGGGATACCCAGCCTCATTCACCTCCAGTGCTGGAGGCGCCACACTTTACAAAGTACCCGGACGTCTGCCAGCTGAGCTTCCGGGGTCCCTCCCGGGAGGATCCCTCTAGCCACACAGAACCAGCAGCTCTGGAACTATGCACATTTGCACACAGCCCTCAAGCTCCCCTGCCCTGGTTCCAACAGAGGGGAGCTAAAACCAAACCCAACCCTGCCAAGGGTAACTAACTCTCCATCTTTCACAACCAAGTTCTCTCTCGAAGGTCTTCAGAGACTCAGACTACCTGATGGGGCTGCAGGTGTGGACACTCATCTCAGGCCTCCATCTCCCCGCAGCCTCCAGCGCAGGGCAGGTCCTGAGCCTCCCACCTGCAGAAGTGTTGTGTGTGTGTGTGTGCAGACTATGCATGTGTGCATGTGTGTGTAGGAGCCCACTGCCTCCCTTGTTGTAGAGCTGCAGCTCTCAGCTCCGCTGACTAGTACACCAGCTCTAAATCCCAGGCAGCCCACCAGGAAGTGACCTGCGCCAGGCCAGGAGCTGGGTGCGGAGGGGGCCAGGATCCCGACTCCCGCTAACTGATAGGGAAGGGCTGAGCCCTGCCTGCCAGAAAGCTCGCTGGGCTTGTTCACGTGGCCCCATGGTGACCTCTCCAGACTCGGTCTGAACAAGTCTTAGGTGTGGAAGGTACAGGGAACAGATGGTAGAAGGGGAAGGACTTGCCATCTGTGCTGGCAGCCAAAAGGGTGATGCACACTGAGGGCGTAGGGGTGGATTGGGGGTAAATAGGACACAGGCACACACGCACACACTCACATACGCATGCACACACGGGTATCTGCCTGCCGAAGCCCACGTGGACCTCTTCTCTGCCAGGCTCCTCTCTGAGCCCACCCCAACCCCAGGGGCTGCAAAGCCTCTCCTGTATCCCCTGCCCTAGCTCCTCCAGCGCCCATCATGTTAACTCCCAGGCCCACCCTATAGCTCTGAGGAGCACACACTGTCTTCACCACTGCACGGTCTCGGTCTCATCCAGGCCCATTGACTGGCCAAGGAGAATGCTCCTCAGATCCCAGGAGTGGGTGTCTACCGTCTGGGACTCGAGTGTCCTTGCCTTGCAAAGAAATCGCATGGCCCTTGGAAAGGCCCTCCTTTCCCTCTTTCATTTTCTTGCAGTCAAGAACAGGATGGGTTTGGGCCCCAATACAGGCCCCTCAGTCTGTCAGAGCCCCTGCAGCCCCCCACCCCCCCACCGGGTCTTGCTCTACCTCTTGGTGGTCCATCTCCTAACAAGGAACACTCCTGGGGCACCCAACTACAGAACACGAGAGAAACAGAGGGGCCTCCAACCCCGGGAACTTGAGTCCTGGCTGGGAGGAGAATCACGGACACGAGGAACCACCAGGCTGAGGGCTGATGTCGTGCCTCACGTGGTACAGACAGCAGCCTCCACAGAAGTTTCCAGGAGAGGCTGCACTGGAAGAAGTCGTAAAAAAGACTTCCGTGAAAAAGAGCTTCATGAAAAGAGTAAGGCTGAGGGTTTGAGAGGTAAGCAACAACAGGCTAAGAAAAACAGGCGTGGGACAGTCCCTGGATTTGTGAGCCTCCCTGGGATGTGCTCCCTCTTCGGTCCCTGGACATTCTGCCAATGGAAGGCTCACAACAACCAGGTCTCCCCTTCAAGCCCAGAGCCAGGTTCGGTGCACCCACAGCTGAATGCTGGCTGAGGGGCTGAGCTTGGCTGTATCAGGCAGGTGCTCCAGTTCTGAACGTCTGTGACCTAAAAGTGCCTCAAAGGCACCACTGAACAGAAGGCTCTGGGCCCAGGTGGCGAAAGCCAGGCTGCTGCCTAACATGCACCAGTCTTCCCAATTTAATTGAAACCAACACAAATCACACTGGGGCATAAAGCAATTTTTTCCTCCAGATTGCCCTTTCTAACCATGGCCCCAAGCATGTCCTCTCTGAGGCTGGACTCATCTTCCTGAGCACTCTGACGGGGAAGAGTCTTCACTCATCCTTTTAAACTGACACTACTGTTCTGCGGGTTTCAATTCCAGTCCTGCCGTCTGCTAGCACTGTGACCTTGGACAAGCACCGAACCTCTCTGTACCTCCATTTCCTCTTCTGTAAAATGAGATTAATAACAACCACACGTACCCCACCGGGTTGCCGTATGTGATGTATATATGGAAAGACACACGCACATGTGCATGCATATACACACCTGTATTCTAAATACAGACAGACACAGCCTGGTATGTAGCGTGGGCTGTGTGGGTGCTGGTCTGAGTTTTAAGGGAGTAAACAGGACCTGGGAACTGATGGAAACCAACAGCCTGGGAGGCAGTACAGCCCATTGTAACGACATGCGATGCAGGTGTGAAAGGAGCATCTCACACCTGGCATCTCACACAACGATGAGATAGAGCCTCAAAGACTGCACCTCAGGACAAAGTAGGAAGGGGCAAAAGGTAATCAAAAGAAAGCTCTGGAAACACACACTTGCAACCACCTCTGGGACAGGTCTGGGGTTGGAGCAGAACTGGGGACATCCCACGGAAGTCTCTAGCAACAGAAGCGGCAGAAGGGCCAGGAGAGGGCTTGGATACTGCCGCCGCCGCTGCCTTGAATAGACCCACTGACCGGGGTTCAGCCTTACCTGGTACAAGCCCTACTGGAGCCAAACAGGAACCAGCGACAGGCCCTGC
This sequence comes from Canis aureus, assembly GCF_053574225.1. Classification (NCBI taxonomy): domain Eukaryota; kingdom Metazoa; phylum Chordata; class Mammalia; order Carnivora; family Canidae; genus Canis; species Canis aureus. Next base: position 51,008,544 of record NC_135625.1, on the reverse strand, counting down.
CCTGGAGAAGCTTTTGAGTCCCACTGCGGGAACAAGACTGGAGCTCTAGAACATGCTCCTGTGATGAGCTCGACAGATAGGTGTCCAGTGTGCTCAGGGAGGACGCATCACTTTGGGTTGAAGGCTCTGAGCTGAGGACCAGGGGGTGGGCCGGTGGGATGGGACCAGCTGCCCCAGTTAGTGCTGGGGTGCCCTAGGACAGGGAGAGCCACCACACCGCAGAGTCAGCTTCCTTTTTTCTCACAAATGGCTGTTGGGTGCGGGAAGAACAGTGAACCCACAACAGAAAAATTTCAGCCCTGATTTAAAAAAAACAAAACAAACCTTCTGCATCTATCAGCCGTGGGGAAGCTGAGCCTCTGCCAAGCACAGGGCCCCACTGTGGACCTCTAAGTGTCCTTAGGACACCTCAGGGGAAACTGGTTTTCAGCTCCTGCCACCCCCTTCCCCTCCCTCGCCCAGAGCAAGAGGAATGCACCTCAGCTGCAGAACCTGCTCCCTGACCTCGTGTCACTTACAAGCAGGAGCCCAAGGCCTGAGCCGGGCACGCAGGTGGGGGTGCAGGTAGCCACCTACGTGGCCAGGTGTGGCCCCAGCACAGCACCTGCCTGCAGACATCCCCATGAAAGATGGAAGAACAGGAAGGCCCCCATCTCCAGGTTCGTTGCTAAAGGGATTCCATCTCAATGAACTCTTCTGAAAATCAAACGAACACAAAACCTTAAGCTAGAACTTTTCAAAGATATTAACAGGCATTATACCTCTCTCTCAGAATGCATTATACCCTTCCTTACTCTCCTGGGTCGAATCGTGTCCTCTCCACCAAAAGTGAGGTCAGAGCCCTAACGCCCAGCACCTCTGAACGTGACCTTATTTGCAAAGAGGGTCTTTACAGAGCCAATCAAGTTACACTGAAGGCACCAGGGTGGCCCTGCTCCAACATGACTGATGTCCTTACAAATGCAGAAATGTGTGGGGGTGCCTGGGTAGCCCAGCCAGTTAAGCGTCTGCCTTCTGCTCAGGTCATGATCTCAGGGTCCTGGGATCGAGTCCCTGCATCAGGCTCCCTGCTCCTTGGGGAGCCTGCTTCTCTCCCTCTACCACTCTCCCTGCTTGTGCACTCTCGCTCTATGTCAAATAAATAAAAACTTAAAAAACAAAAATAGGCAGAAATTTGGACACAGACATATAATATAGACAGGGAGGAGCCACGGGGAAGCCTGATGACTAGGACCTGAGGAGACAAGCCTGGGACAGATCCCCCCAAGGGCTGTCAGAGGGAGCACAGCCCTGCCTGCCCACACCTGCATTTCAGACTTTTCACGCCAGACCTGGGACATGATCAATCTCTGTGGCTCCAAGCCCCCCTGGTTTGTGGTGCTCTGTTAAATGCACCCCTGGAAACCAAGACGCTTGCTTTTTTTCCCCTTCGTTTCTCAACAGCTTTATTAAGACAGAATTCACAAGCAGTAAGTTCATCCATTTCGAGTGCCTGATAAAATGGCTTTTGGTATATTCACAGGGCTGTGCAGCCATCACCACAACCAATTTTAGGACATTTTCGTCACCCCAGAAAGAAGCCCCATGCCTGTTACTTCCATTTCCCTGTCTACTCCCCAGCCCTCAGCAACCACTGAGCTACTTTCTGTGTGTGTTTCCAATGTTTCCTACAAATGGAATCATTCATCACGTGGTCTTTTTGAATGGCTTCTTACTTTCTTAATGGAATAAGCCCAGGTATTTGAACATGAGTCTGTCCGTACCTTACGGGGGAAACCCGCTGGCTGGGGGATCAGAGTTTGAATCTGCTCCCTACTCTCTTGCTCCGTGACCATAAGTAGGTTTCTTCCCCTGTGGGGCCCAGAGTCCCCACCCCAATCCCCGTCTGTGGGGGCTGCAGCTTCATGGGGGGTAAAGGGGTACAGTGACAATGCTCATATGGGCCTGCCAGCCCTGGTCTTATTCATTGTTAGCCCCCTTCTTTTGCCTTGAAGCCTCATTGCCACTTTATTGAAGGAAGTTGTCATTTACTGCAGAGATGGCCCTGGGGGTACTGCGCAGGTAGGGCTTGGTGGGCCCTCCCATGGAATTTCCCAAATCTCTAAGCCTTCCTAGTAGCCAATAAAAAAAATAAAAAAATAAAAAAAATAATTATGTCGGGTAGCCCAGTGCCAGGTTCTGCACACAAATTACTGTTCTGATTCGACTCTTCCAGCCCCTTCCTCACTATCAGCTTCTAAAGACATTCTCGTTTTCAGACTTCTCATCCCCTGCCTGGTCTCGGAAGGAGCCACGGTGCGTAGTCAGGGAACCTGACCACCGTCCACAGGTCTGTGGCCAGCTCATCACCTGCATGCTAGTTGGTGTGTGGTGGGCTGGTCACCAGCTCTGTGATGGGGAACCTTCACCGTCTCCCCACAGCCCCGCCGGCCCTGCTGACAAGGCAGAGAAGACCAACTCCCAGGTCGGTGGTGGTGGTGGGGGGAGCTCCTAGCACCATCACTGGGTTTAGTGACTAAGACAGGAGCCGTGGTGACAGGTGGGAGAGACGGGGCAGGTCGGCTGCAGGAAAGCTCTGTAACAATGACCTGCCTTGGTTTGTGAGCACTCACCATGTACGGGCACAGCAGTGGGCACAGGGCCCTCTGCCACATACAGTCTGACCAGAGAGCAGAACCAGAGGAGATGGGAGTCTGAGGCCGTCAGACTCTCAGTGGCCTCATCTGCCCCAGAAGCTTCACAACTCAGAAACTGTCAGAGACTGGGGAGGGAGGAGGCAACAAATGACACCTAAGTCTGCTGTTGCTCAAGCTTCCTCAGCCTGATCCTGGGGTCCTCCACCAGGGCAGGGCCCAGAAGCAGGCCCAGAGCCACTCCAGTGAGTGGGAGCTGGAAGGGAGGTCAAGTCAGCTCCTGGTGAAATCCTTTGTCTGATGTTCGGAACCTGGAGGGACCATCAGAAGCCCCAGGGGCACCGTTTCATCAAAACACAGATGTCCAGAGTTGTCTGCAGAGCTACTGTCTCAGAACTTCCGTGGCTGAGAACAGGACTTCAGGGCACCAAAATGCACCCTATTTAAGAACCTATGGGGGCACCTGGTTGGCTCTGTGGTTGAGCATCTGCCTTTGGCTCAGGTTGTGATCCCAGGGTTCTGGGATCGAGTTCCACATCAGGCTCCCCTCAGGGAGCCTGCTTCTCCTTCTGCCTATGTCTCTGCTTCTCTCTGTGTCTCATGAATAAATAAAATCTTTTAAAAATCCTTAAAAGAAAAAAAAATAACCAGCACCTCGTGGTAGAGGCAAGTAAATATGCATGATGGTTCATGGCATCATTTGTCCTCAAAATCAAAGGTGCCTTTGAGAAGGGAGCTACGAAGCCAGGAATGGGTGCTTTCCCTTTAAGAAGGAATCAGGTTTTGAATCAAGTAGACCAAGAAGCAATCACTTGGACTTTGGATGCTCAAGGACAGTGCAGTCAGTTGCCCTCAGTCCAGAATGTTTCTAATATTCCCTGACTTAGAAGGCTTCTCAGCTGGAAGCTTCGTAATGGGCTCAGGTCAAAGGCCCCAGCGAGGGCTATACTTGCTCAGTGTCCTTCTGCCTGTCTCCTGCTATCCCCTCCCTCCCTACAGGCATCCCTCTTGCACACCCCAGCCCTAATGTCAGACCTGGTCATGGGCCACCTCCCAAGGGAAGGTTTGGAAGCTGTCCTGTGTTCCAAAACCGTCTCTTAACCCTCTGCAGCAAGGACTGGGTTCCGGGAACAAACAGTCCACAGCTGCCCATGATGGACACGTAGACTGGGAGAGGAATTAGGGTCATGTGTTACCCCAGCATCGCTCACTGATGCTCACGTCACTGCCTCCTCTCTTGCTCCCTACATAGCTCAGTGTGACCTGCTACAGTTGCAAATGTTGTTTCTTTGGCTTATTCTGGCTTATTCCCCCCATTACACTATTTGAATCAAGTCTGGATTGAAGGGGCCTCTCTGAGAGGCAGCTCTGAACCCAAATACAACACGATTTAACAAATCCACTTTATGTTACTCCCAAATTTTTAAATTTTTTTTTTCATTTATTTATGATAGTCACAGAGAGAGAGAGAGAGAGGCAGAGACACAGGCAGAGGGAGAAGCAGGCTCCATGCACCGGGAGCCCGACGTGGGATTCGATCCCGGGTCTCCAGGATCGCGCCCCGGGCCAAAGGCAGGCGCTAAACCGCTGCGCCACCCAGGGATCCCCCCAAATTTTTAATACTTTGTATGTTTTGTGTCCTTTATGATATCTTGAGATAATGTGATGACAATCTTTCTGTAAATACTCATAACCCTTAATGTAGAGCCAGACACCAAACACTGCTTTCTCTTGACTGGGTTAATCCAACAAACACGTACTAGACCCTCATGGTGTACCAGGCACGCAGGTGACAAGGGCACACAGATGATAGGCAAAGTCTCGGTCCCATAAGCAAGTCCTGATTTGGGGTTAAGAATACATTCAAGACAGGTGTTCTTGCCTACAAGCCCAAAGCCTGTGTTCTCAGCCGTGTCTCTCTCTCGGGGGCTCTCCTCAGGCCCACCCTTTAACCAGGGATTAGGACAAACGGGTGAGGTCAGGGTATACCCAGAATACAGACCCTGGAGCTTCAAATCCATGCCACTGCCTGCCAGGCCAAACTTCCTGCCCCCACCCCAGGACTCCTTCACTTCCCCTTCCTGCCCACAATTGCCTCCAAACAAAAATTAGTAACTAAGCAACTGCTATATCCTCCGCCAGTAGTTACAGTGACCGGAACGTCTTGGTTTGCCCAGGACCCATCAGATTTTAAAACAGAAAGTCCCACATTCTAAGAAATCCTTATAGTCCCTGGTGAACCCGGGCAGCCGGTCTGCCCAAGGGACAGAGGCTGCCTCCCTATGCCCCACCTCAGACCTCCCCACCCCGGAGGCCACGTGTACCTCTGTGCATCTGTCCACACCACTGGCCGGACCTCCCACACCCCTGCCCGCTTCCTCTCTGCCTCTCCTGACTTCAAGCCCTTTGGTGAAGGAGGAAACACCCTCCCACTTTTCCCTTCCTCTCTGTTTCATTTATTTAGTAAAAATTAGCCCTAATCATTGAATAAGAAAAGAGCCAGGGATCTGTGTTCCTCAGGAAAAAGTAATTACTATAAGTGAAAACAAAAGTTTTAAAGTGAAATTAAACCTAAATAAGAGGGTCCCCACGTCCCCGGGTATATGGAGGATGTCTAGAAGGATTCAGAATTCCTGTCACATTCTCCATTTAGCTCTTTTTCCTCCTCTGAACAAACCCACTTTTCATAAAATGTAGCTTTAGAGATAAACAAAACACACCACTGCAATTCCATTCTGCCTCTTGCTTTTTTAATGACTACATCCACTCCCCCCATTCACCAAGCAGTGTGTTCCCAGCCCTGTAGAGCCAATTTACAGCAGCCACTGTAGCCACAAAAGGCCATGTATATAGGGGTATCTGGGTGGCTCAGTGGTTAAACACCTGCCTTTGCCTCAGGGTGTGATCCCAGGGTCCTGGGATCGAGTCCCACATCGGGCTCCCCGCCGGGAGCCTGCTTCTCCCTCTGCCTCTGTGTGTCTCTCATGAATAAATAAATAAAATCTTAAGAAAAGAAAAAGAAAGGCCATGTTTAAGCCAAAGGCCACTCAACTGCCCATGAGCCAACAGAAATGAGGATCAGAGACAGCTTAGGATGGGGAGCCAGAACCAGAAAAACAGAGAAAGTGGGGAGTGAGGTGGGGAACACAGCAAAGTCAAGTCAGACGTTTGGCTCTAAACTGCCCGCGTCCCACTGGCTCTCAACCTCAGACACAAATCATCTGGGGAATTTAAAACAACAACAACACAAAGCCCGGTACCTGGTCACAGTTTCTAATTAAATTCTCCTGGGGAACAGCTGGGCACTTGGGCGTTTTAAATGCCCCTCAGGTGAGCCTGACATGCAGCCACGTTTGAGAAGCACGGCAGTAAAACCAAGAAAAATAAAACACGACGGGTTATAGTTGCCCATTTTACGCAAGAAGTGAATAGACCAGTTCCTGGGGAGAAGCATGGCTTTTCCTAACACACATTCCCGTAGACATTTCTTGAGCTGGTTTTGGGTAAAACCTGAATTACCATAGCGTTTTCTGGCATGGCTTCCAACACCAGACCCTGGACACCCCTGAGGTGTCCCCAGGGGTCACGGGGCACTCATCCTGGTGCTGCTTCTCCCCGATGCTACTTGGAGCCTGTGCCACGTGCCAGCCCCGTAGCAGATGCAATGAACCCTTCCTGACACCACCGTAGCTCCCCTGCTCATCCAGCCCAGAAAAATGCTGAAGCAGTGACCCAGGGCAACACGAGCCTGGGTTTCAAGTTCCACTTAGAACGGAGGGTGAATCTATGGGCACCACCACCTATTCACTCAACAAGTAGTAACAGGCCCCTGCTGCCCAGGAGGAGCTCCAGCCCTGATCCTTGGAATGAATGCAATTCCTTATCCATGGGTCTCCATGCTTTTGTGAGGAACACCTGCATCTCCTTCCCATGGAGCCTTGAGACAGATCCCCAGGGTCAGAGTGGCTGTCTAGGGGTCCAGAGAAGAGGACAGTATCAGGATGGACAGCAAATCCCAGCCGAACGGCGGGGGGAGGGGGGCTGTCCTTGAGAGCAGGGCTGATATCCAACTCATGTGGCCTAGTACAGGTCCTGATGGACAACAGTACATGCTCGACAAATATTTGTGGAAAGAGAGAATGAATAGTGCCTGAAAAAAACACAAATGATAGTGAAAGAGGACAGTGATAGAAAGTCTGGTAAAGCAAAGGCAAGAGGGAAAAAGGGATTTTCTGCAGATTTAGGAAACATACAAACTGATGGGAAGCATATAAGCTTGTCTCATCTCTTCCTCATCTCTTTTAGGGCCTTCAGGCTCACAAGATGCCGGCATGCCACTGACCATACATGTGCTCACTGGGGGTGCCCTGTACACTCCCAACACGTTGTGCGCTCTCTTGGACACGACAGCAAAAGCCACAGGCAACAGAAACAGATAAATTTGGCTTCTGAAGAGTGAAAGGACAACCTTCAGGATGGAAGAAAACATTTTCAAATCATGTATCTGATAAGGGATTTGCATCTAGAATATATAAAGAATTCTCCATCTCAATAGTGAAAAGACAACCCAGATATGTGCAGACATCTCTCCAAAGGACAATGTACAAATGGCCAAAAAGCCCAGGAAAAGATGCTAGACAACGCAGGGAAATGCAGCTCAAAACCACAAGGCAGCGCACATTGCTCCCACTGGGACAGCCACAATGAAGATACACACAGGAACACATGCTGGTGAGGACGTGCCCAAGTTGGGAGCCATGTGGACCACTGTCCAGCAGCTCCTCAAAAGTTAAACACAGAGTGACTCCACTGGCCAGTGGTAATTCTGTTCCTGGGTATAAACCCAAGAGACATGAAAACACATATCTACACAGACACTTGTACGAATGTCTACACTATTCATAGATCATTAGCACCTTCAAGGAAACTATTAACACTAGCACTATTACAAATAGTAATAGTGTAGACACTCGTACAATACATTACAAATAATGTAGGCTACATTATTCCTAATAGGTGAAGGTAGAAGCTACCCAGGTGTCCTCTAACCGATAAACAGACGAAGTAAGGTGTGTTCACACCATGGAATATTGTGAAGCCGTAAAAAGGAATGAATTACTGATGGATCTACCACATGGGTAAACTTTGTATACATTATGGTTAAGTGAATGAAGCCAGGAGCCATATATCATACGGGTTCTATTTATAGGAATGTCTAGAACAGGGAAATCTGTAGCAGAGAGCCATGTCGTGGTTGCTTGGTCGGGGAGGGGGACAGGGAGGGCGTGAAAATATCCTCGGGTTGACTGCGGTGATGGTGGCACAGATCTGCGAATATCCTAAGAACCACTGAATCGTACCCTTTACACGGGGAGATTGTGGATCTGTCAATTATATTCAATAAAGCTGTTTTAAAAAAAATAGAAAGTGTGTGAAAACCAGCAAAACAACAGCATAGCCACAACACTGAGACCCATTTGTCACCCATCGGACCGGTGAAAACAATGAAGTAGGACTATGCATTGTGTCAGTCCTAGTCATGCAGAAAGCAAGGAAGAAACAGGAAACCAAAACAAGCCTGAATGAGGAAGGGGTCTGGATGGTGTCTGGGAAGATGGGCTGTGATTATGGGAAAGGCACTGAGAAGATCTGTCTTTCCCTAAGGTCAGGGACTGGGTCTTCTCCTTACGTTACCATGTGGATTCTTTCAGGAGAGGTTTCCAGCAGAGAGAGCTGCATGTGCAAAGACCTGGAGGCAAGAGGAGGCAAGAGGAGGCAGGAGGAGGCAGGAGGAGGCAGGAGGAGGCAGGTCTGCCCACAGCAGAGCCGTGGCCCATGTGGCTGAGGTCACCAGTGGGGTCAGAAAGGTGGTGAAGCCGTATTCATCTGACTTCAGGTCACTGGAAAGATGAGGACTTGCACTCTGAACATGACAGGGGCCACTGAAGGTTCTATCAGGGAAGACAGTTGGGGGCGAAGATGGAAATGGCCTTCACTTCAGATTGGAACTGACCTAGGGGTGACGGGGAGGGAGAGGAGAAGTGGGCAGGAAGCCGTAATCATGGAAGAAAAAGGGGAGAAAACCAACGAGGTTCTGGGACAGGTGCCCCCACAAGGTGACATCCCTACATCTTCTGCTCCCCGTCGCCGTCCCAAAGCTTAGCGTGGGTCATGAGAGAAGCAGAAAATGGTTAATAATCATACAGAAATAGTCCATACAGAATTAAGGCATATAGAAATAGTTAAAAATAAAATTTTTTTTAAAGATTAGAAGCTGTCCAGAGGAAAAAAAAAAAAAAAAAAAAGAAGCTGTCCAGAGAAAGGAGGCAATCACAGGGTCAAGAGGGGAAGAGAAAACTTTAGAAGGTTTTAGGCTCAGTGCCACTCTGCCCACCTTGCTGGCAATGAGCTTTTAAGTGTAAATACCTTTATCACTTCCCTTGAAGGTGCTAATGATCTATGAAGCACTATTTCTAGCTACCTTGCCTTGGAGGAAGGACCACCCTCCTTCTGCAGGAGCCTCAGGCCCCATTCCCTACAACCAAATAGACATGGTTTGTGGGTTGTTCAAGGCAGCTGCTCCTGGCAAAGCAGGACCTAGGACAGGCCTTGATGAGAGCACGGCGGGTGTAAACGTCAGGAAGGGTGTCTCCGTGAAGGCTGGGGGCTCCAGGGAGAAGCACGGGCCAAGGCAGGAGGGCACAAGGAACAGGAAATCCTACAACCTGAAGTCTACCTTTCTGCCCCTTCCAGGCGGCTCCTCCATTTCTAGAATTAACAATAGTGACTCACTAGACCTGAACCCAGTGGAGGAAGTCTGGAGGCCAACTCCTAACTGTATAGTGCGCTGGGCTGGTTTCGTGGGCTGCAGTGGACCCAATGTCCCCTGGACCTGGGCAACACCACAGCTTGGCCAGGCTCGGGCCAGCTGGCCTGTCTGTCCCCTGTCTGTCCCTTTGGCGCACTCAGCCTGAGCCGCCTCAGGCTGTCACCTTGGTCTCAGGCAAGCACGTTTCCTGGACATGTCCCACTTGACTTAATTGGAGGCAAGGTCAACATGAAAAAGAGCAGGTTCTTCCAGGGCCAAGTCTGTAGACTTGCAGCCGCCAGATACATTAATCAGGCCATTTCCTAATCGTCTGGGAGTGGAACATGGTGTGCTCACATGTCCCCCACCCCGACCACCCAGGGCTCACCAGACCAAAATCTGCATAGGAAAACAGTTTTTTCCAGAATCAAAATAGCAGTAATTTTCTCAGTCAGAGACAATTACAGAGACTAACCAGAAGACAGACAGACAGACAGAAGGAAAGAAGGGAAGGAAAGAAGGAAGGGAGGAAAAAAGGAAGGATGGATGGATCAAAGGAAGAAAGAAAGAAAAAGGAAAGAAGAAAGAAAAGAGAAAAGAAAAGAAAAGAAAAGAAAAGAAAAGAAAAGAAAAGAAAAGAAAGAAAAGAAAAAAGATCAAGAAAGGAGACACCAAATGATGGTTGAGGGACCAGCAGTGCAGCACAGCAGAGCCATCGGACTGGGATTCACACGCAGGTTTGCCGCTAAGGAGTGGCCTGCAGCTCTCTGCACAAATTCCCTGCCGCAGCAGCTCTTTGGGCCTCAGCTTCTCGCACCTGGAAAATTATGGTCCATGAATCTGTTACTTCTGCTCTTCCTCACTCAGCAAAGTTGTATTCGGCGTCGATGATGTAAAAGAACAGCAGCGTTTATAATTCCAAATGCTTTGGGCATACCTTCTCATGTCTGATGCTGTCATGCTGCTTTACGGTTTACCACATGCTTCACCTGCACCATTTATTCTTCAACGAGGGAACAAGGGTGGAAGAAACGCTGCCTTGTGCTTTGGTGACCACTCAGGGAGGCAGGCGATGGGAGACCTGGTCCTGACCCAATTGGCGTCCCCCCTCCCCCAGCCCCCGACCTCCAAGGTGTCGTGCCCCAAGCTGCCCGTCACACCTGCAATGTCACTGGGCACAGAGAGTGGCTCGCACTCCAGGAACATCCCTGCGCAGAGCCTGTGACACTGTGCAGTCCAGGAAGCCAGGGCAGCGCAGGCTGAGCACACTCTCAGGAGCCCTGGGAAGCTGCCCGAGCCCAAGGGATCCTGGAAAACAGGGCAGGGTGAGTGGCTCAAGGGGGACTGGGCTTCCCCCCAGTGAGGCATGTGGTGGCCAGGCACCTACCTTCTCTGAGCTTCGGGTCCTCACCTGTCACATATGAATATTAAGTTAGTTAGAGAACGTAAAGTGCCTAATAAGTGCAAGTGAACATATGGCTTAGAGATTTGGGGTCAGAGCTATGAGTGTGGCTCCCAGCCCAGGAGAAGTGCTGTGGGGCCAGGCCTGTGGCACAGCGCAGCCATGGGGTTGGAGGGAGAGAAGGGGAGGGCAGCGTCCATCTGCCGTTAATGCATCCTAAAGCTCACTTAACAAGCACTCTACGTACAAATCTCCTTCTGATGCGACTCCTCGATCTTAGAATTCAGGCGTAGGTGCATCTTCTGGACAGAGAACAGGTAACCTATTGGATGCCCTTCGCGTCCAATTCTGGACAGCACTGTTGACCTGGCTCCATCTACATGGACAAGTCTGGTTGCATCCATGCAGGTTTAGGAGCCAACATACCAGCCATACCAATATACCAGTACATACAAGGAGATGCTTCCACATTCGTGCAAACACACAGGTGTGGACACCAACATGCATGTGTGTAAATTTATGTGTGCAATGCTCTGCTGCACCTACAGCTTTTTTTTTAAGATTTTATTTTTTTAATTTGAGAGAGAGACAGAAAGAGGGAGCACATGAGCAGCAGGGAGAGGCAGAAGGAGAAGGAGAAGGAGAAGGAGAAGGAGAAGGAGAAGGAGAAGCAGGTTCCCCACCGAGCAGGGAGCCAGACTCTTGGACATGGGACTCAATCCCTGGACCCTGAGATCATGACCTGAGCCTTAGGCAGATGCTTCACCAAATGAACCACGCAGGTGTCCAATCTACAGCTTTTGATGCAGGTCCGTGCACACACACATGGTACACATGGACAATGGATGGGCCACCTGTCTAGAACCTAGAATAAACCATAAAGTTGGCATCTGAGGGATGCCTGGGTGGCTCAGTGGTTGAGCATCTGCCTTTGACTCAGGGCATGATCTCAGGGTCCTGGGATGGAGTCCTACATCGGGCTCTCCACAGGGAGCCTGCTTCTCCCTCTGCCTACGTCTCTGCCTCTCTCTCTCTGTGTCTCTCATAAATAAATAAATAAAATCTTTAAAAAAAAAGAAAAGCTGGCATCTGAAAACAAATGGAACCCAAAAGCAGAGCCATATGTCATTTTGTTAAGTTCTGAAGCTTGCATACATCAGACACCACGTCCCAGCCCATGGGCTGCCCTGCGGAAGGACTGCGACATGGAAAAGTCGCCCAGGTCAGGCTGAACTATGACACGGCTGTGTCTGTTGCTAGGTTTTCCGCATGTGTTGCCCTGTTGTTGTTCTCCCAAAAGTTTAATAAATTATGTCACCAAAAATAAAGAAATTTCTGGAGCAAAGTTGAAGCAATATCTCACTGGTGTGCTTCCAGAGAGAATGAATGGATTTGTCCTTCTCCTTCCAGGATCTGAGATCACACGACCCGTCTATCCACGTTGGGGTGAGGCCTCCCAAGGAAGCTTAGACTGGAGTGGGAGACCACTTATTGCCACACAAATTAACAAGATAAATTCATAGAAATCAGCAGACTCAAGGTCAGGAAGATTTGGGCCCCATTCAAACATCAGACCAAAGCCAATGCTCTTTTTGATTAAGAGCAGATGGGAACCCACCCTCTTCATATCTGTCAGCTGAGGAGCTATGACCTAAGGCACTGCCGCCCTCAGCGTTGGGCCAGGGAGCCCAAGGGGAAGACATGAGACTCAGGCCTCAGGAGGCTCACAGGCGCCATCAAGAGCAGACCATGACGGGGGCAGCAGTAGGCACAAGGAATCTCCAACCTGGGGCCTTGACTCCACATCTGGCCACAGACAGACTGGCTTCTCAGCCTTCAGATCCCAAGGCCTCATCCTGAACCTCAACTCTTGGTCGGGGTTCGGAGGGTGGAGGTAGGCCAGGGAGGAAGCAAGCACAGAAACCAAGCCTTTTCCAAGGTCTTGGCAAGCACCAGCCCTACACCCTGTAGGATGGAGAGGCAAAGGGGTGTGGCGGGGCCATGGGAAAGCCAAGGTGGCTCCCCTCAGAGGCTGGCACTCAGGGCCACTGTCTGCTGGTGACCTCTGGGCCTCAGCTTACTCATCTGTAAAATGGGGAGATGCTACTAGGCTGTCCCTCACCTCTGACACCAGTCTAGCCCTTAGCTCCTGCGTTTCTGTGAGGTCGGTGGGCTTCCCAGAGGAGGCAGAGGAGGGCCAGCTATTTAACAGAGGGTCAGGCTTGGACGAGGCAAGAGGCCCTTCCAACTAGGGGAGGGCACCTAATCGGGCGGAGTTTTTTCCAACACCTCTCGTAGATTAGACAATTATTTTAAGTGCGCCATCCCCAGGAGTCTTTAAAACATGAAACACAGCAGACTAGAGCCTCCCACAGCGGCGGCCATGACGTAAGCACTACAGAAGTGTTAAGCCCTCCTTCTTATCATCTCTACTGTAGACCTCGGTGCAAACACCATAACCTCACCACGGAGCAGCATACTCGCAGCAGCACACGTAACGTGTGCATGTGGGGTTAATTGTGTCCATTCCACATGGGAATGCAAGCCCCCTGACTTAGGGATTTCCAACAGTTTTGTTAACTGATATGCCCAGCATCTCAGACCGTGCCTGGCACCAGCCAGATGCCCGAGAAATATTTGTTTGGACAACTGGATCCATATCATTTCACAAAAAGGCAAGTTCAGTGACCAAGAGGTAAGGGAAAAATAAAAGGAACAGGGGTTATGGGGACATTTTTAGGTTTCTGCCTGTCTCCCCACCCTCCTTACCCAAAATGGTGTGACGGGACAAGGGATCCAGCTGGGGGGTCAGAGGCCTTCCAGCTCCCCGGTGGTAGGACTCCCCAACTCACCCGCTCCGCAGAACCACCAGCAACCCCTGGAATCTGCTGCTCAGGGCCCCTCTGCCTTCGTTCTGGGGCTAGGTTCTCCCACGAGCCGGGGGCCTGGCCAGCAGAGCAAAGATGGGAGGTCACCCCAGCAGAGGGCTATGAGGGGTCTCCGGAAAGGTCAGCCAGCTGCGAGCAGGGAGCAGTGAAGCCACAGTGGTGACAGTTCCCTCACAGATAACCTACTCTGATGCTTCCGTGTTTGTTATCACCGTTTATGGTGAGCCATCACTAGCTTTCCATTTCTGCTGGTCCTAGGATGTTTCTTTCTCTGTCTTTTTTTTAGGATTTTATTTATTTATTCATGAGAGACACACAGAGACAGAGACACAGGCAGAGGGAGAAGCAGGCTCCCTGTGGGAAGCCCAACGTGGGACTTGATCCCAGGACCCTGGGATCATGACCTGAGCCAAAGGCAGACGCTCAACCACTGAGCCACTCAGGTGCCCCCTAGGATGTTTAAGAATATTTAAGAGGGGCGCCTGGATGGCTCAGCTGGATAAGGGTGTGACTCTTGGTTTTGGCTCAGGCCATGATCTCAGGGTCATGAAACTGGACCCTGCGTCCAGCTCCCCACTCAGTGGGAAGTCTGCTCCAGAGTCTCTCCCTCCCTCCCTCCCTTTCTGTCTCTTCCTGCTCGTCCCCCTCTCTCTTTCAAATAAACAAATCTTTAAAAAAAGATTTAAGTGGGATCCCTGGGTGGCGCAGCGGTTTGGCGCCTGCCTTTGGCCCAGGGCACGATCCTGGAGACCCGGGATCGAATCCCACGTCGGGCTCCCGGTGCATGGAGCCTGCTTCTCCCTCTGCCTGTGTCTATGCCTCTCTCTCTCTCTCTCACTGTGTGCCTATCATAAATAAATTTAAAAAAAATAAAAAATAAAAAATAAAAAAATAAAAAAAATAAAAAAAGATTTAAGTTAAAAAATTATACTTCGATAGGATACAAATCAAATTGTGCAAGTTTAATGAATGCAGTTTGGGACTAACCTGTCCCATGATCCTGCCTCTGTTTCCCTGAGGGGTCATTAATTAGGACATCAGAGGGAGATGGCATTTCTGCCGAGGTGTGAATACATGTGTGCGTGGATCTGCATGTGTGCATGTATGTATGTGTGTACATGTGTATGTGTGTAGCTGCATGCATGTGTGTATGTGTGTGCAACTGTGTGAGTATATGTACATACGTGCACTTCTGTGTGCAGCTGTGTGTGTGTATATATGTATCTGCATGTGTGGAGCTGTGAGCATTCTTCCAATTTCTTTGCAAAAATGAATCCTACTTTTATAATCACCACAGGTTTCAAGAAATAGTATGTACTAACACATTTTCCCTATTTGCACATTTCCAAAGTTTGGTCCGCGGGTGTTTCCATGGCCGTTCTGTGAAACATGGTCATAGATGAGGAGGTCCACCAGAGCCCACCATTGGGAATAGGACCCAGCTGTTTTGCAAGGGAATTTGTGCTTTAATGACACAAATGTGAGTCCCTACCTGCTTATTAAGTTTTTGTCTTGCAAAATCACCAAGGCTCTGATAGTAAAAGCGGGCATGGGTGTAAAATGTGGGGGAGAGGTCACAATGCACAAAGCCTGTGCCTGCAGGGGGCTGCCTCTGAGGGAAGAACGGGTGGGATGGTTACGGAATTTCCCTGTGAAACTACCGGGACCTTGCAGGAAGACTGTGTCCCTTGGCTGGGGCCTCTGGCTACCTGGTGTCACACTGGGCACACCAGCAGTTGCGCTGTGCAGCCAGGCTGGGGCTGGCAGAAATATGCCTCCTTGGTAAAGCAACCAAGGGGAGCCCGTGACCTGTGGGTAATTCCCCCCTCAGCCAAGGGTCATGTGTGGTTAACTGGTAGGGGCAGGGGGCTGCCAGGGCACAGAGGTGAGTTAGGTGAGCTGGTCTTGGTGACTTTCTCTCCATTGTCAGCTCTGGTCCTTTTTTCAAGCCACATCGTCATGGGACAGTGGGCCCCTGGCTGGCCTCTGTTCAGGAACTACTCTTTCTTAGGCCCTTAAAGCCTGAGACCCTGGTGGAACACTCTACCCAGGCTACACTCCCTCGACTAGTACCTTCCCATCTCCATCTCTGTCCAGGGGCTTTATCATCCTCTGAAGACTCAGATCCTCCAAAGGGACAATGAGCTAATCTGGTAAACTGAATGGGCTGGCCTTGCCCTCTCTCCACTCCCAGCAGATCCCCCCTCTTGCCCTGCATGGGAAGTCTTGCAAGTGGCTTTCCTTCTAGACACAAGGCTTCCTTCCTCTGGGGTTCCAGGTCAAGAGAAAAGGTGGCATGCACCCTCCCTCCCCCTCCATGTCACACCAGCAGGAACCCCTGCAGGCAGGTGACACTCATCCAGGCCATCAACCAGCACCACAGATCTGGACTGCTCTTCTAGGCCAGCCGTTAACCATTTACCAGCTGCCCACTGGCCCTTTGACTGTATTGCAATGGTGCACCCTACCTGCCCCCCGCCCGCCCCGGTCCCGGGCTGTGAAGCCCAACTGCAAAGGCCAAGGCTTCAGAACACGACTTTTGTGCTCCGACCAGGTGAAACCTCGGACAGACACCTTTCATTTTTTGATCATCACAAGATGAGAAAACAAAACTAAAGATAACAAATAACTTTTAAGCTCAAATTCAGTTTGCACACATCATCTCGTGTCTCCTTCACATCCCATCCCAGGTGAAGAAGGGGCGGGGGCTGGCATAGCCGCCCAGAGCTGGCCTAGGCAGGCCCCGGGCCCAGTTTCCTGCTCCCACGGAGCTCTTCCCAACAGCTTCTGCTCCTGAAGAAAAACTAATTACTGTTTAGGAAGTTGTTTGTGATCCCTGGTGGAAACAGGGGAGTTTAGCTGTGCTGAGGGCATGAAGCAAGCACGGGCACACTCTGCCGCCTTGGCATGCTCTCAGGCCTTGAGAGGCAAGCTGCCTAGGGAAAGGATTTCCTGATGAAGCGTCTTTGGAGAAAGTTCTGGCGGTCAGAGCACTCTCCCACCCTCGAGGCTCAGGCAGCGCTGGCAATACTCCAGTTTCCTTGAACTCATCTGCTAGCATCCCAGTGATCTCAGGAGACCAGAAGATGGGTGGGGCAGCCCGGGGTCAAGGCACTGCCTGCCTCAGTTTCTCTGGGTCTCTGTCTAGAGGGTCAGGAGAGCCAAAGACAGGGGATGAAGAGACACAAACCCTGCTGTATTCTCATCCTTGGGCGGCCCCTACACAGCACCACACGCGGCAGGGGGGCCTCAAACCACAGACACATATTCTCTCCCAGTCCTGGAGGCTGAAAGGCCCGAGTCAGGTGTCGGCAGAGCGCCCTCTGACACCTGCAGGGGACAACCCTCCCTTGGCTCTTCCAGCCTCGGGTGGTGGCAGTCTCTGCCTCGTCCTCTCTGTAGTTGTGCTTCCTCTGCTCAAAAGGACACGGTCCTACTGGATGAGGGGCCCGCTTTGGCATCACAACCAATTCCATCGGCGGTGACCCTATTTCCAAATAAAGCCACAATCTCAGGTACCTCGATATATCTTTTGGGGGGACATGATCAGCACACAGCGCCTGCTACTGCTGGGCATGACCAATCTGGGGAATCCCTCCATGCTCACACCCCAGTGCTCTATGGGTTTCCAGACGACTGTGCAGCTATCCCAAGAGGCATCTTGGGATGCCTGCAGGGTGCCCAGCCCCAGGACCCTGGGCCCTGGCCAGTGCACAGGCCCTGGGTAAGAGCACCAGTGAGGCCAAGACTCCTGGCACCACAGGCCAAGGGGACCCCGACACAGGCAGCTCAGTGACTCAGAATGAGGCAGGAGGGGAGCACAGAAATAAGCCACTGTTGTCCATACCGGGCACTTTGAACAATTACCCTGGGACAGTGCAGGTGAATCAGACATGTCCGAGACAAACCAGGGACAGTCCCCTGACTCAGGGAGTTTCTTGACAGTTTCATTGGAAGACACCCTGCCGGAAGGTTTCTCCTGGAAGAAAATTCAACTTGAAGAAAATTCAACTTGCCTGTTTATTTAAATTGCAAAGTAGCTGACCAGAGAGAGCACAACGATTATTACTTCAACTGAGAAAGGGAAGAAATGAATCTCAGATGTAAAGGGACTGGTCCTGTGCTCTGCCTTGCAATCACCTGACATGGTGGATATTCCCTCTGTCTTACAGGTGGGAAGCTGAGGGCCAGAGTAGCAATTGTCCTCTCGGGATGAACCAGCCCAACGTCACAGCCAGTGGAGCCTGGACTTGAACTCATGTGCTTGGGTTCCCAAACCCTTTAGTTTTCCCCAGCTCTTTCCACTCACTCCACCCACACTGTCCTGTGTCCAGGAAATAAAGCCCATCCCAGCCTGCACCGGCTGCCCACCTCCCCAGATTATCTGCCAGTGAAGCACAGGAGGGCACTGGATGCCAAGGAGAAGAGGGAAGCACTCTGACCCCTTCTCATGGAGCCTCACAATAATCTGATGGGACCTGAGTCTGACAACAGCAAATCAGAAGTCCTCCATAAGCCAGTTTCTTGGCCTCCAGAGGCCATGACCTACACCTGCTTCCACGCCAAGGAAGAGGTGGGGCTGCAGCCTGGGGACCCAGCGCCTCCAGCCCTGATGGCCAGGACTTGTGCTAAAGGCCTTCTCTTCTCTCCGCCCCAACGCCTTACTCTGAGAAACAAATGACTGACACTCTTCCTCCTGAGACAACCGTCATCCAGCAGATTTTTAATGGCCTAGGAGGGAAATATCACAAAACAAACACATACTGAGCAAAGGGAGGGGGAAACCACTCAGTAAAGGCCAGAGTTCAGCTTGGTTATGACAATCAATTGTGAAAAGCCAAACCCACAACTTTCCGGAGCGGGAGTGCGTCTTCCTGCTGACATAATGCGCTTGGGCACTTGGCTAAAAACAAGTTTTCCCCGTTTGAGGCTGGCACATTTGGGGCCTCTGCAAACAGGTCGCTTCTGCTTTTGCCAAAGCTAGCTTCCCCTTTTCTGGAAACTGCTCCCCCCACACACACACACACACTCTGAGTCCGCAAGGCAGCCTCCCGCTCCCTGGCTGGGCTCTGGGATGTGCATCACAAACAGTTCAGTTGTGGGCGAGTTGTTTTTCTCTGATGTAGATGTTTCTTTCCAAAGCCTGCTACAAGTGGAAATTTCCGTATTCCCCTGTTCAGCAGAAATTACAGGCTTCAGTTTCATCATCACTATCAAACCATTAACCATTAACCCTTGACACCCCGGGGGAGCCCTGGAGGAAACAGCCTGGGGCACATTCCTGGGGCTGGCGGCTGCGGAGGCTGGGAGGCCCCTTGTGCCAGGAGGACCAGAGGTACGAGCTTCTGGAGGCGGGGCGAGGGGGGCGGGGGGGGGGGGGGGGGGGCGGAGAAGCACTAGAAGCCTTACTTTTCATTGATCCTCCTCCACACCTCACGTCCAAATGTCTTACTCTGCATTATTACCTTCTGTGAACTGAGTGCATCTTCAATCCTATCACGTCTGAAGCTCACTCACTGCTCAGATTCCTTGGCTTCTGCAGGGGTGTAGACATGAAGGGGCCCTGGAGCTGTGCCCTGTGTCCCCTGGGCCCTCCGCTGGAGCGCAGGGGCAGCAGACACAGCACAGAGAAGCCTTCCAGCGAGCCCCACGTGGGGCCAGACCAACATGGGAAGCCAGGCCCTGTCCCCCTCCTGCACCTCTCCCCTCCTCTGCATCTGGGATACCTGCCTCAAAGCAAACTGCCAATAGTGATAATGAGCGGATGGACACCTCAGAACCCAGACACCTGCACAAAGCCTGCAGACTAGAATAAGTGCCTAAAAAGACAGCAGTGAGACTGGCCCCTGGGGACAGGAGCGGCTGCAGCCCTAGGAGTATAACCTCCTGGGAGTAAGAGCCCACTGTGTTCACACCGCCAAGCCCCGTGACACACCCCACCACTTGTAAGATGCATTAGGGCCACAGAGGCCAGCTTGTGAGACACAGGGATCTGCCCCAGGATTGCAGATTCCACCCCCGAGTTCCGGGGCTCCCACAGTAACACCAGCAGCTTAGGCACCCCAACCCCACAGAAACATGGGGGCAAGCAGGGAGAGAAGCAGCTCAGAGTTTGACTCCTCTCCCCAGAGTGCCAGGCCCCAGGTCTTCCTCTTCACCTCTTGTGGTCCTGATTGAGCATACCAGCATCCACCAGCATCCGCCAGCATCCACCAGCAGGAGGCAGACACCCACCCTGGGCCGGCACCCCAGGCAGGCAGGGGATATCTGGACCATTTGTTCTAGGTCTGGCCTACATAGAATTCCCCCCTGAGGAGGGGGCAGCTGCCTCCAACCGCTTCCTGAGCATTCTGGGTGTCTCCGGAATCCAGCCTAGGGCAGGGTTTCATGAATCCCTCTCAGAGCTTGCCTCCAAGCCATGACATGACAACTTTTTAAAAATAGGTGACGACTGTGACAAGGCCAACACGTGCGGCTCCCCAGTCGCAGGCCTGCATCTGGGGGGAGGGGGGACACGCGGGCCACAGCCCAGCCTCAAGGCAGGAGGCCAGAAAAAGGAAGATAAACACTGGGTTTCAGCAAAGGGAGGGGGAGGGGTGGAAAACCAAAATGCCAGGGTTGGCAATAAAATAATTTGCAGTTTTGAGTCTTAGCTGTTTAAAACTGATTCTCGGATACTTTTTTGTATGTCAATTTAAACAATTTTATATGGTGGATGAACCAGATATTAGGTAAACTCTAAGATTATCATTCTTGAGGTTAAAAACTTGGTCATATATGGGATAATTTATTTGGGTTAGCCTAATATGATCAACTGCTTTTTACCGCCAAGGAAATGGGGCACGAAGATGACAGGGATGGATGTGCCTCAAACCAAGACTTCCCCCTCTGAATCCAGGCTCTTCCTGAGAACCGTCGCATTGCTTCCGGCCCCTAAACCACGACAGAATCCAGGCCCCCTCATGTCACAGGCACCTGCCTGAGGACACTCAGATCTTCCACCACAAAACCAAAGCCAAAATCCTTACCCCAGCTCCCTTCTCATTCTACGACATCATCGTGCTGTGCCCAACTCAGATCATAAAGTCCTCCTGTCCCTCTGGCTACTGTTGTTTATTCTTCTAAAGATAAAATTAAAATGAACCTCCAAGCAGCTTGATTCAACTTGCAAATTCCAGTAAACCAAACCCGGTATACCAGTGTCTCCTGGTCTGTAACCATATGTCTGGATCTATGCGTGTCTCTCTCAATCTCTTTCTCAATGCACAACATACACATGCACACAGGCACACATGCGTGTGACCCTCTAGTGCCCAGGAGTACATGCTCCCGTGTTGCAGGTTGTCAGGCTGAGGGTGGCATGGTCCTTGACTTCCCCCCAGGCCGTGTAAGGCTTGGGACCGGGGAGCCCCTGCCCAAAGTGAGCCCATCCTGAGCGCCTGTGTATGTCCCCTCGCAAATCCCAGGCATGTGGAGGCAGACTGGGGCCCCCTGAGCAGAAGAACTGTGTGACATAACCATGCAGCCCCCACCCTTGCAGGGGGAATTGGGCCTGTTGAGCCCGAAGGTTCACAGGGTCGTAAAGACCTTCCAGAATGAAGTTTGCAGGGGTTAGGCGGCCCCCATTGGAGTTTGTACAACTGAGCCTGGACTCAGCTGGGTGGCAGGGGACAAGAGCATTTTCACCTACACTCAGACACAGGGGCTGTCAAGAATCAGAGTCCCCTGTTCTCCTGTCCCATATCCTTTGATTCTCGAACCACTGACCTGAGGGAGAGATGAGCCCATGGGAGCCCATGGAGCCGAGTGATGTGCAGGGGCATGCTGCAAGAAACGACAGAGTTCCTGAGGGGGACAGACTCCCTGCCTAGCTTGAGATGGCTGTGGAACCCTGCTCCTCCTGGGCTGAGCCTGGGCACAGGCTGCACCTACACCGCTCCCATGCCCCGCCCCCTCAACCACCTCTACCCCACACACCCTGCCCCACCCTGTGGTCCATGCATCCAAGCGCCCACACCCCGACGTCCACACACCCCACCCTCCACACCCTACTGCACACACCCCACTGTCTACATCCCAGGGTCCACACTATATCATCCAAAGAGATAGCAGGAAGATCAGTGCGTGTGGGATGTGCCATCAGAGAATTGGGGCAGGTGGGAGGAGGGAAGAAACAGGAGGGCAGAAATAAAAAGGACGAGGAATAGGCCCAGCTCCACACCCCCACCTGGCATACGGCCCCATGGAGATTTGTTTGTTTGCTTGCTTAATTAGAATTTATCAAAAAAAGAAAAAGAAAAGAAAAAAAATTTATCAAGTGCCAATGATATTTATTTATAGCCTATCTTCATTACCCAAGCAGGCTGCAATGCAGCAGGATAAAGCACAATATAAGAGGAGCAAGAGCAGCCACTGAAGAAGCAAGCAGGGCAGATGTGGAGAGACGCTGCACCAGGAGCTGTGGGGCCCGACCGCACATCTGCTCCTGGGGCTCCTTCAGCATCACAGCCAACGAATGAAGAAGATGCTTTAATAATTATAATCATTCAAGTTTGCTGCATGCCGGGCATTCAGGTGAGGTCATTTTATTCTCAAAACAGCGCTCAGGTGGGCATTCTTGTTGCTGGTTTACAAACGAAGCTGCTTAGACTCAGCAGTACCTAGGGGCTCGTCTAGGTACAGACACAGTAGGTGGGAAACCGAGGTGCCCAAATCTCGTCGAAATCTTTACAAGACCCGTAATCTAACAAAGGGTCCTTGGGAAATACACAGGTGACAGGCAACATCCATCCTGTGATGTTTGCAGCTCCCAGGCAGGCATTTCGAGAACCTTACACACACACCCCGCCCCCACTAGGACTTTAGGGGGAATGGGAAGAAATCTTACAGGGAAAGATTCTGGAGGCAACCACACTTGCTTCAACGTTGGCTTTGCCTCTCACCAGCTGTGTCTTGTGGGCAAATCACTCAGTCTCCCCACGACTCAGTTTCCCCAACTGTAGAAATGGATGCAGGGGGCAGCCCTGGTGGTCCAGTGGTTTAGTGCCACCTTCATCCCAGGGTATGATCCTGGAGACCCAGGATCAAGTCCCACGTCAGGCTCCCTGCATGGAGCCTGCTTCTCCCTCTGCCTGTGTCTCTGCCTCTCTCTCTCTCTCTCTGTCATGAATAAATAAATAAAATCTTAAAAAAAAAATAAAGAAATGTGTGCAGGAACACAAACTGGACTGAGCTAATGAAGAGCTAAGGGACAGAATACATGGTAGAGGCCATCGAGGTGCTGAGCCCCTTACTGAGTGTCCCATCAACACGTGTCTCTCAATTTCACTTGAAGGTGACCTGACAGTCAGAGGAACAGGTAGACAAACCCCACGGCACCAGGGGCCGCGTCCCCACAGGAACCTGGCTCGCCAGTGCCTCTCTGCAGGTGTGGCGACCAAAGGAAGAGAATTGGGTCAGAAGGCAGGTTTTTCAAGCCTAGTGAAACCTAGCTCTAAAGAAACAAAACAAAGGATGAGAAGAGATTCAGGGCAGGGAGACAGATGAAAATGAAAAAAAAAAAAACTTAAAGAGAAACACAAGGGGGGAGAGAAAATCAAGCAAAGTTGGGGATAAAGAGAAACCACCCAACTGCAGCCTGAGCTCTGAGTGTCCACCTACATCCATCGGCTTTGATATCAAGGACACCCTTTCCTGGACCCAAAGACACCAGCCAGTGCAAGTTCTGGAAAGTAATATGAGGGAAAATCCCATGACCCATCAATTGTCAAATAGCCAAGGAGCAGTCACTGCTGTAAAGGGTGTTTGCTGAGGACGAAGAGAGGCAGAGGTGGAGGCCATGGAGGTGAGTCAGGGCCCGTCCTGGGTGGCCTTCACAACGCTTCTTCTCTTGCCAGCTGGCTCCCTGCTGCAGACCACCGAGGCATGCAGGCTTGGAGCTGGGGGTCCGCCTGCCTCCGAGAAACTGCCCCAGGGGTTCCATCCTTCACACTCGTTCATCACTCTCATCCCTTCCACACGTGTCCTCAGGGTGAACTTTGCCACCCAGACCCTGGGGCTGTAGGGTGCAGTGGTGGTTCAGCACAGGGTTCAGGGACGAGGCAGCTTGGCCTCTATGCACCTATCTTCCCACCTGTATAATGGGCACAATAATGACACTGACTCACTTGGCTTAAGTAAGCTAATGCACACACATGCTCGGGCATGCCGGCTCATGAGTATTAGCTATTTCTGTTAGCCACTGTTTCTCTTCCTTTCTCTCGAGGCTGACCTTGAGAATCATTTGAGCCAAATGATTAGATAGATGGCACAGTGCAAGGCAGACGTGACTGTTCCTCCCACCTTTGATACAACTCTGACCTTTGTTTCCTGTTTCCCCCAGAAGGGAAAGGGGTAGAAGAGACACGGTAGCAGGTCTGGCTCCTTCAGCTGTCCCAGGAAAAGTCCAGCATCCGGATGCGCCTCCCCAGGAGTGGAGGGCTTACTCCCGGCTGTTGGCAAAGCTGCAGGATGGTGGTGCTTGGCTGCCCGCCCCTTGTGAGGAGTGTCCAGGCTGGGAGGCCACTGTGCCCAGGCCCAGATGCAGCCCTGATCTTATAACTCTGCACAACTCTGAAGTGGCCACGGAGGCCTTCATGAGACTACAGCGCCCCTCAGCTCCCTGCTCCCCTCATGCTCCCAGAAACATCCACATACTCAATCCCGGGTCTGAGTCTGCTAATCCAAGAACCCAAGCATGATGCACAGGTGCTTTCAGGAATCAGAAAGACCAAGAGAATGTAAATTCCACCGATGGTCTAGGGTCCAGATGCAGAGGAGAAGGGACCTTCTTCCAGCCACCAGGGCCTCCATCTCTCGAGGGGAGTCTTCAAAAGCTCTCAGATCATAGCCACCTGGAGAGCCAGAGTCCTCTGAGCAGGGGCTAGACTCAGGCCAGTACCTCTCCCATCTGTCACAGTACAGACTCAGAAAAAGCAGCCCCTGAGACTTCTGCAGGGTCTGTGGGCAGTGTCACTGCACTGCCCAGGACCACCGACCTGGGGGACGGTGACCACTGGGCCATTCCTGAGCAGCACCTGCTGGGAAGGCAGAGGCCACAGCGTGACCAAGGGGGCAATCTTCTCCACCTTCCCCTCCTCTCAACAGAAGCCCAGCCTTCTGTTGGACAAGGGGGTGATCCAGACAGCCCCCCTCAGACATGTGTGATACTCTAAAGAAAGAAGCCAAGGGTGGCAGAGGCCCACTGTGATCTCCAGGAGGCAGGTTGGGCCCAGCCCTTCCCGGGATTTCATCCACCGGGCTAAGGGAAGCTTGATTAGGAAGGGCTGCTGGGAAGGGCTTTCCAGGGGTGACTTGCCACCCAGCTGCGGGGCTGCCACCTTCCTGTCCCAGCCCACTTGAGGCCTTGTGCCCAGAAGCCGGTCTGCAGTTGGTGCCAGCACCCAGAGCTGCCCTCTGATTTGTAAGAGCCGAGTGGCTTATGATGCTGCACGCTTCTCTCTCGCACTTGCTCAGCCACCCCCCAGCTGGGTGCCTTACAGAGACAGTTCCCATTAAGTCAGCAGGATCACTCTGGGCCCCTCCCGCCTGACCCTGTCGGCCTTCTCAGAACCATGGGAGGAGGGCACCCGCCTGGCCGCCCCAACTGGCCCTGCTGGACCGGCCTGTTCCAGGTGAGGACCGCTTGCCAGCACACTAGGGACTCATGCACATCTCTGTCCAGGATCAGTGCTGAAATGAGTGATGAATCACTGAGCCCTGGACCCACTTAGACAGGAGTCATCAGTGGCAGCGGAGGGAAATCTCTGGTTATGGGATTTGCCCAAGTCAGCAAAGCTGGTGGATGAATGTGGGATTGGGGTCGTAGCCTCCCTTCCACCATGTGGTCCTTCCACCATGGCCCCTGGCCCTGCCTCATGGGACTGAAGGATGGGAAGGATAGTAGGCCACTGGATACCTGTAGTTCAGCAGGTATCACAAAATTGGGGCCTCTAGACCTGGGTGGGGGAGGGGGACCTTCCATTCCCTTTGAGGCTCTACCTCCCCATCAAATCCTTCACCCCTCCCTTAAGGAAAAACTAGTGGTCAGCAGCCAGAGGAGACTGCAAAAGGCCCCCCTTCGTTCTCTGTGCCCAAGATAACTGAGAATTTGCTAAAACACACTGACCCTCCCATTCTGCTCCCTGCCTACACTTCACTTGGCTCCTCTCATCCCTGCCCTGGCTCTGTGGCCATCTCTCCTTCATTCACTCTCGGAATGTGTTCTAGTCCATTCCTGGCAGCGGGGAGGGGAGAAAAAACAGCCCCCGGGGCTCACAGTGGCTCAGGGCCTTGGCCCTTTGGACTATCTCCCTGCCAATAAGGAAATCTGCCAAACAAACATGCACATGTATTTAGCCAAAGCATTACAAGGGGTAAAAACAAATTCCCATTTGAATGTATCATTAAGAATCACCTCCAATGAAAAGAAGATTATCTTACCTGGAGTGGGATGGTGGCGGCTACATCCTTAGGGGGACCTTACCCACGGGAGAGGAAACCAACATTCCTAGGTCACCACCTCCCTGTTTCTCCCCTTGTATCTCATTTCAGTCCCCCCCCAAGCCCTGTGAGGGAGGTGGGGACGATGATCTACCTTTGACGGGTGAGGAGTTGGAGGCTTGGGAAATATCGGGAAACTGCCCCAGAGACGATGGCACTAACACTGCAAGGTTGACCCCTCCTGCATGTCACCCTCCAATAGGGCAGAGGAAAACCATCACGCCCCCCCCCTGCTCCCACCACAGATTGTGTTCTAGAGCCTTTCGCACGAATGACGGCTAGGTCCCTGTCTGTCTGTCCTCCGAGTGGGAGGATGCTCTCCCCTCCTCCAGTGTGAAGGCAGGGAGGCAGAGGCACCTGGCCTTGTACCAACAGTCCTGTCCCTCCCTGTTTATGCTCCACATCTTCTGTCAGTCTAAATGACAGCCTGGTTTCTAATCAAAGGATTATCATGCCACCTAAAATACCTCCTGGCATATTTATGATCCTCTTACTAGTCAATTAGCCTGAGCAAAAGCCCAAATAACTTTCTTAGGTAGGAGGAAAAAAAAAAGGGGGAAAAAAAAACAACTCCTAAAAATTGCTCAAAGGGGGAAAAAAAACAACTCCTAAAAATTGCTCTTTAACTGAGCCGACAAAACATGGTTTCCCTGAAAATTATTTTTTCATAAGATTTGCATAGCCACGCCTGGGTGGCTCAGTGACTGAGCGTCTGCCTTCAGCTCAAGTCATGATCCCAGGGTCCTAGAATCAAGTCCCATATCGGGCTCCCCCCATGGAGCCTGCTTTTCCCTCCGCTTGTTTCTCTGCCTCGCTCTCTGTGTCTCTCATGAATAAGATCTTAAAAAAAAAAAAAAAAAAAAAAAGACTTGAAGAGAACGGACTCATCCAGATTTTCAAAATTAGTTCACAGAGTTGACTAAGCATTTGGATTCTCAAAGAATATCTATTATTTTCTTTTCTCCCCCACTTAGCTGAGCTTTTGCATTTCCTCACGATCACCGTCATCTTAGAATCAGCCGTGTGGGAGGTGGTTTCCCGGGGCAAGGAGATGAAAGGTGCAGATGCATGCCATCCTCAAGGAGCAGGTGGTCTCATTAAGGAGACAAGAGTCTGGCCACCCTGCCCCAGTCTGAAGGAGGCCAAGGCACGGGGCAAGGGGGGGGGGGGTGTTAGTCTGCATTTCCCTCTGCCTACCCCCTGCTCATGCTCTTTCTCTCTTGCTCTCCCTCAAATAAATAAATAAAAATATTTTTAAAAAATGAATTCAAAGCAACTCTCAAGGGCCATCCCAGTTCCAGAATGTTCGAGCAGGTCAGTGGAGGCCTTTGTTATGACTGCTTCACAGTCCAGCTCCTCCCTCTGCCTCAGCTGGTTTTCTTTCCTTCCCCTACCACTGAAGGACCAAAGCTAGAGGCACAGAATCACCGGCTAAGAATAATTTTTAGGTGACAGTAACAAAGATCATTTGAGGGGAGCTCACCATGAAGCAAGGAATATAAGCAAATATGTCCATTTGACCTTAAGTTGTTGTATTATGCTTATTATTATTTTATTATGGTAGTAAATTCTATGTCTACATGCCAAGCCTACCCTTTGTATTGAATCTTTCCTGAAAACTGATGTTGCCCCATCCAGAGAAGGCGGGAGATGGATAGAGAATGGACTGGCTCCAAAGCCCGGAGCCAGGGCCTCGCTCTGAAACGACTAAATGCTCACTCACGGCCGCCCACAGCCCTTGGTTTTGAGCCATTGAAAACAGAGCTGCTTTGAATTCATTTTTTAAAAAGATTTTTATTTATTTATTTGAGAGAGAGCGAGCGAGAAAGAGCACAAACAGGGGGGAGGCAGAGGGAGATGCAGACTCCCACCCCACCCCCCACCCCCGTGCCCTGAGCAGGGAGCCTGATGCAGGGCTCAATCCCAGGACCCCGGAATCATGACCTGAGCCAAAGGCAGACGCTTCACTGACTGAGCCACCCAGCAACCCCTATGTTTTGATTCAACCCAAGGTGTAGGTATCTCTGGCAGAGAATAGACAGGACCTTGGCTCTCCAGAAGCCTTCCTTCACCTGTGGGGGTGAATGCTGCCTGCCCCAATGTTCCCCACGGAGAAAACCCGAGTTGTCATCCCTGCTTTGCCCCTGGCCAATCACATGACCTTTGGCAAGTCCCTTTGCTCCTCCAGGCCACCTCCTCACTCTGAGGGGTCCCCAGTGAGCTCTCACCTCCTCTGGCACCTGGCAGAGAAGTCACCTGGCTGAATTACTCTCTTAGACCCGTTTGGTACTGTTGCCCAGCATTTCCCTCCATCAGCGAGCTGAGAATATTCTATTATCTGTGCCCCACACTCACTTCAGAATCTCAGAATACACTTAACAAGCGAAAAAAGAGAAAAGTGACAAGACAAGGAACTTCTTTGTTTTTCTGGCACGGGCTTCTCCCCGGGAGCACACAGCACCCCTGATGCTGGCCTGGCTCTGGTGAGGAAGTAGAAGGTTGGGTGGCCCAGCTTTGGAAGGACCCAGGCTATATGGCTCCTGCATCACTCATGGCCCCACAGGAAGCCCCGTGGAGATCCAGCCTGCAATCCTCTCCTATATTCTCAGAATATAAGACGTATGCAAGGGCACTTGAGTGGCTCAACTGAGCCACCGACTCTTGGATTCAGCTCAGATCATGATCTCAGGGTCATGAGATCAAGCCCCACGTAGGGCTTCATGCTCCACAAGGAGTCTGTTTGTCCCTCTCCCTCTGTCCTCCCCTGGCTTAGGCACTCTCTCTTTCTCTCATTCTTTCTAAAACAGATAAAATCTTTTTAAAAAAGAATTATGCATATATATATATGTTACATATATATTTATATATACTATATTAAATTAAGTATTGGGCAGCCCGGGTGGCTCAGCGGTTTAGCGCTGCCTTCAGCCCAGGGATCCTGGAGACCCAGGATCGAGTCCCACATTGAGCTCCCTGCATGGAGCCTGCTTCTCCCTCTGCCTGTGTCTCTGCGTCTCTCATGGATAAATAAATAAAATCTTTAAAAAAATAAAATAAGTATTAATCATATAACATTAAATAATGGGACTAATTATGTAACATATAAACCTATTATTTTATATGTTTAATATGATATTAATATATTAATTATTACACATTACAATTTAGTATCATGTTAATAGGTTACATTTATACATAACCATATTTTAATAAGTATTTATGTAACAATACAATCAACCTACTGGTTATGTATAATACTAATTACTATATATATTGTATGTATTTGAGAAATACTAAATGTGTGTTATTTTAAGTCACTATGTTTTGGAGTGTTTTGATATTTGATAACAAAGATGAACTGATATAGTGACAGATGTTCGAGGCTCCTCTATAGACTCAGCCCCATCACAGGAGGGTTCTCCGAGCCTTGCACGGTGCCTGGCACACAACAGGCCTTCAATAAGCGTCTGCTAACTTAGTAAGAAAAGCTCTGCAACTATTTGGCAAAAGACCCAACACGAAATTTCCCAATTCTTGATTTAGTGCTTATTCTAAGATTTTGTTAATTAAAAAAAAAATTGAGAAAGGACTAAATAATAAGAGCTATGAAATTAGAGAAGGCAGACTATTTATTTTTGAGATGAGAAGGATAGAGAATTGCTTTTAATGACCTTCATCTAAAAAATTAGGAGCCACATAAAGAGTACAGAGACCTAGTCAACCCCAAGGGCAAACTGCTGGAAGACAGCTGGCCAGACCAGGGGTTTCGTTTCTGGAAGACCACCATCATGTGGGTGGTGTCTTGCTCCCCCAGCAGTCCTCGCCTCCTGCCCCCACACTGCCTGGACTGGTCACGGGGCATCAAAAGCCAGGGGCTGGGGTGGAGCCAAGAAGAGACATCAAAACCCGATTAAAACACATCCCGAGAGTTTTCTAAGCAAGCTGGACTAAAACAGTTGTGAGCCACAGACAGCCGGCACTCCTTTGTCTATTGTGAGGCTAGAAACACTGATTATAAGAGTGACGATATTTCTACAGGCTTATTTTTGAGATAGAGAGATGGCTTATATAGAAGTACACACCTGCCACATAGCCAGTGCTCCATCAGTATTAACTAAATCTGATGCAACCTTGTCCTCCCAGATGGTATCTGATAATCAATGATATTGATCAGTCATAGCTACTATGAATGAAACCACCCCCTGAGTGATGTCTGGATTTGGAGGAGGAACCTCTGGGGTGTTTGTTTACAGCAAATGCTATAGATAAGAATGGGGCCAGGTGATAATGGCTCAAGCCCATAACCCAAAAGCCATGTGCACGGCCCACACTGCAAGGCAGGGTGGAATCAGGCATTTCCACCTTAGCCCAACAGACAGAGAGCGGCCAGTGTTCTGGAAGCTGAGCAGACTGAGCTGGGCTGGCGGCTCCCATTCTCTACCCTCCCCCTTGCTCTCCATTCTAGGTGCAAGAGAAGGTGCTCCCGACAAGCAGGGTCGGGAGCTGCCACCCAGCCTTTTCTCAGGCCCTTGCCCAGGCCCACCCACCTGCTAGGATTTCCAGCAGAGGAGCCATCAGAGAGGGGAGGGGATCCTGGGAAAGACCCAGATCTTGGGGCAATGCAGTCAATGAGTGGTGGACGGTAGAAAGCCCAGGTTTGTGGGCCCTGGGCTACTCTCTCTGGGCAGTGCTGGGGTGTCCTGGCCCCTCGAAGCACCTGCTCACATGACCCCACCACAACACAAGTGGTAGTTGGTTGACTATTGTCCCAGTGTGCTTCGAAGGCAGGGACCCTGCTGTATTAGGTCTCTGGGGCCACCCTAACACAGAGCCACAGCAAGGTGGCTTAAAACAACACAACTGGGGCAGCCCCGGTGGCGCAGCGGTTTAACGCCGCCTGCAGCCCAGGGCATGATCCTGGAGTCCCGGGATCGAGTCCTACGTCAGGCTCTCTGCATGGAGCCTGCTTCTCCCTCTGCCTGTGTCTCTGCCTCTCTCTCTCTCTCTCTCTGCATCTCTATGAATAAATAAATAAAATCTTTAAAAAAAATTAAAAAAAAAAAAAACACACAACTGTATTCTCTCATAGTTCCGGAGGGCAGAAGTCTGGAATCAAGGTGTCTGCAGGGCTTTGCTCCCTCCAAATCCTCTAAGGAGAGGGAGGATCCACTCTTGCCTCTTCCTGCTCCCAGGGGCCCCAGGTGTGCCTTGGCTTGTGGCTGCACCACACCAGGCTCTGTCCCTGTCCTCACATGTACTTCCCTCAGGGTCTGTACCTACATTCCTCTCTCCTTACAAGGGCACCCACCAGTCATACTGGATTCGGAGCCCAGGCTAATGGCTTTGTCTAAACTAGGCTCATTACTTCTGCAGAGACCCTATTCCCAAATAAAGTCACATTCACAGGCACCAGTGGTTTGGACTTCTATGTATCTTTTTTGGGGACATAATTCAACCTATACCCCTGTTCATCTTTGTACCCTCAGGGCCACCACATCACCTGGAAAACAGGAATGAGTTGACTGGTTTCCCAGGGCCTGCTTTAACCCTGCCTGTAAATATGATTCCCAGCAATTCCCCAGTCCTCCTTTTCTTTCGAAACAGAGAAGCAGGTGTCCCACTTTCTAAAATTCTTCCTGGCCTGGTTGTGTCCTTCCTCCTGTGTGCACCCCGCCCCCCTGCCCAGCACAGATGGAGGTCTTGAGCTGTCCCCGCTGTGCTCCCCCTCCGGAGGAGAGTGGGGAGGGTGACGGAATTGCAGGGCTTCCCACAGCATCACGGAAAAAAGGCTGGACCCCTGGGGTTACCAAGAGCAAACTGGTCTTTCTTGTACATTCACCAACAACTTTGCTGCAGATCAGAATATATCAAAACACAGAGGCCCTTGGCAGAAGCCCCGAAGCCTGGATGCTACCTGATTGGTCTGTGACAAGCCCTGAGCTGGCAGAGAAGGGTTTCCTGTCAACAGGAAGGAAAAGAATAGAGATCAAATTATTTTCAAAGTAGGTAGTGGAAGAGAGAGAGAGTGAGATTGGGATTAACCATTCTACTGCAGGCCACAGAGCCGCCCCCTGGAGGGCAATCAGGACCCCAAAGACCCAACTGCGTCCTCTGCCTCTCACATACACCATGCAGTGTGGTGTCTAAGGATTCCCAATGGTTAAGCCTCAGGGACACACAGCTTGACTCTCCTGCGGCTCCCCTGCCCATCTCAGAGCAAGATCAGGGTCAGCTAACCAAGCAGATTAAGGACGCTGCCTCAGCTCTTGCCTGCTCAGCATCTCATCGGCCTCTGTTTGCCCTACATTTTAAAACACTTGACAAATTTTTGACACTTGGTTTGATGTCGTGGCATTTCAAGATGGGTTGGCCCATCCTCTTGAAAGAAGCAGGAGACACAATGTCACATGTGTGATCATATTCACGGTTCAGGGTCAGAAGGAGGATGGCTGGAGAACAGAGAAAAGAGTGCTGGATCCTAACCCAGCTCTAAGGAGTGCCCGCTGCCCTGTTCAGCAGCCCCAGTCGCCCCCATAAAAGTAAAATGGTGCCCAGAAACAGCAAATCTTTGGCAGTGAGCTGAACAAATAAAAACTGGAAAACCAGAAAAGTAAAATGGTCAAGAAACAGCATCATTTAAAAGCACATGTCTTTGCCTGAATATTTTTAGAGGATATTAAGTCATGTCAGAAGTTACGGTATGATGTCTGAGTGGACGAGAAGGCACTGGCAGGTACAAAGTGCTCCCATGTTCCTCCAGTCCATCGACTGGTTAGCACACCCAGAAGTGCAATCCCCTTGCAGATTAGCAGAATACAGCTTTGCTGGGGTGAATTGGAGGAGGGCAGCTAAACAAAACAAAACAAAACAAAACAAAACCAGGCCAGGGAGAGATACTTATCAAGCAACGAGAATCCTAATGTGATATGTGAAATGATGCACTATTGAGCATACAAACTATATCGTGGCTGCTTCTGTCTTTGCTACCGGATTACTGGGGGTGTCCTTTTGGTGAAATAATGATCCATGATGTTAGCAGTGGTCAGTAGGCCACTAGGCAGTATTCAGAGCCTGGTTGGCACAAGGGTCTTGAACCCCCTCCACCGTTGGGCCCTCAGAGTGAGAACCGGGCAGCAGAGACGAGGCTAGAATAAAGAACACATTCCATGTCCACCATGTCACCTCACCATGGGATGGGGAATGTGCTTGTTCTCAGTTGGGCCATCTGGGGGCCAACGAGAGGACAAGAGAAGGGTACAGCCCAACCCTAGGGTACACCTTAAAGCACAGAACAGTGATTCAGCAAATCCCTGAGTTTTGTGCATGCTCTGCGTAGATCACTGGAACTGGTCATGGAGGTCCATGCATACTCTGTAGGGTAGAGCCTTCCAGCAAGGGGACTTCTCTACCCATTCTCTTCCTGCCTATTCCCTCCAGAGGCTCAGTGCAGGGCTGCGCTTTACCGGCACTCAGCCCACATGCTCTGCCCACATTTTGGGAAGCCTACTCACTGGTCTGCCATATTTACATCCTGCGAGCTGTGGAGGCACGCCCAGTACTCATTTACAAACCCTGGAACCACAGGACCATTCCGGGGGTTCCAGCACCAAGGAGCTTGACTTGAAGCTTAAAGGTCCTGATATGATAACCTGGGCCCTAGGAGAGCCTACACTCAGGGCCCCCAAGATGCACCAGAGGGCTGAATCAAGAAACATTCCAGTGTGGCCTAACAGGCCACACGGGGTGGCCTTGGCTGGGGGCTGATGTGGGCTCCCATCTTTACTTGGAAGCCAGCAGTATCCTATGTTTGTTCAAGAGTCAGTAGCCAAGGACATCTCTTGTTAATGACAACTGGAAAAGTGAACATGGTAGATCATGATAGATAGGTAGGCAGATACACAAGGAGAAGGATGGACAGACAGATGGATGAATGAATACCGAAGCAGACAGACAGACAGACATAAAGGATAACTCATGGGGGCAGAAGAGACAGATCAGTATTAACACTGGGGAAGTTGGAAACCAATTGTTTTTAACCACTTTAAGCATAAGAGTCACCTGGAAAACTTAGGTCCCACTCCTCAGAGAGCCTGATTCAGTAGATCTGGGCTAATAGGATTTGACATCTCAAACACACACTGGGTACTTGTACTGAAGCTGTTGCAGGAACCACCCTTTGAAAAAGCCTGCTTGCAACCGTAACCCAACAAATGTTCTCCAAGGGGTACAAACTGACCAAGGTCAAGGCCAAGATCAAAACTGCATAGCACCCCTTCTTTTCGCTGAGGCCTGGTCCAGGGTGTTTTGGTAATGTGACCAAAGGTAGTGAGCACTCTTGGCACTCAATCCTCCAGCCCCACAGGACAGGACAGCTCCCCTTCCCACCTGCAGCCAGCCCATGTGCCCTCCTTTCCAGAGTCCCTTGGCGGAGGGCATCTGGTTGGATGGAGGCCCATCTCCAATGTGGAGGGCACCAGGCCTCAAGCAGTGCAAGGCTTCCCCCCGGGGACCTCACAGGCAAAGTCATCACTAGTACTAGGCCTGTCCAAGCCAAGTGGTGTCTTTACAGCCTTCTGTGACCAGCCAGCTTCTCTTGGCTCTATTTTTAGTTTGTCTACAGTGACTGTGAAGGATTTCTGGAGCACCACTCCCAAGAAGCCCAGGGACATGCTCCTTCTGTCAGCGGAAAATGTTGGGCACCTGCCTCAGTGTCCTCACAGGCTCCTGCAGGGTCCTTCTCTAAGGAGAGAACCAGGGCAAGGTGCCAACCCACCATGACTCTAAACATGGTGCCCATCCCGTTCCTTTAAAGGCCCAGTGCAACCCCAGAGGAGTCCACTTCCTCTCCTGCTTCCCATCTTCCCTTTTCCCTGACAAGACCGGAGAGCATTTTCCCAGAAAGGTGATCCCAGCTACCCAAGAAAGAGGCTAACACCAAGCCTTGCTTCGTCCTCCATTAGGGCCCAATGGCCATTCTCCCTTCAATCAAATTCAACTCATCAGTTACTGCAGTTAGTGATTCCAGGTCCCCATTACCTGCTACAACCCATAGGCCCAAGGGCCTCCCCTACAATGGACTCCTCCTTGCTGCTATCTCAGGGCACAGCAGGTGCTATTGGCAGCAAGGAGGGTAAAGATGGTTGAGACACTCAGAGGCTGGGATGGAAGTCTGCAATAATGCAACACCCCAATACCCAAGGTCATAGTACTGTTTATGGGACACACTAGAGACCACACATGCCAGTGAACTGGATGCCACCCACAGGACTGCCGGAGCCACTCCTCGGAAGCCCAGACATGGTGTTCTTGGGACGTGAGGGGTCACTGGTGCTGTGACTGAGGAAGTGGACAATTCTCCCTCATTTGCTGGGCTCAGCTCAAATTCACCATGGCTGCGACTGAACTCCCCACCTTTCCCTCATTTCCTTATACCAAATACCCTGA
Source organism: Canis aureus (assembly GCF_053574225.1). Classification (NCBI taxonomy): domain Eukaryota; kingdom Metazoa; phylum Chordata; class Mammalia; order Carnivora; family Canidae; genus Canis; species Canis aureus. The sequence continues at coordinate 50,972,829 of NC_135625.1, read as the reverse complement.
AGCCATAAGGTTAACTCAATCTGTGGCTTCCTGCCCATCCATCAGGCATGCCAGCTCACCCATTCTTCCTTCCAATGTCTCATGCCTCCCGCTCACTTGTCTGCTTCCATCAGTACAGTACCATGCTTAGCCCCTCAAACCCTAACCTCTGGATATCTGCAGGGCATTTGAGTTGGTCCCCTTGCCATCAGCCCTCTTTCCATGGAGCCACTTTGTGCGCTGCTCCCAGGCTAAGTCTCCTGATGTTGCTTTCATCACCTTTAACTGTTTCTTAGTTTGGATTCTCCCCAAGACAGTGAGACGGTGAGTCAGATTCAGCACCTTATCCTAGGGAGTTGGGGCAAGCAAGGCAGGAAAGCCAGATGAACAGTAAGGGTACGTTAAGGAATGGACCACCAGTGTGGATGACTGTACCTGGACACTGTTGGGACCCTCCGGGGCTTCCTCTGGAACACATGGCCCCTGAGGAATGGGAAGGCTGGGGTGCCCTCCCACCCACATCCCTCAGCCAAGGACTGAGCCAAGTCCCAATCCTGCATTGGGATTGAGGAAACTGCACTGGGGCTGAGGAAACTGCCTCCATCCAAGAGGAGTCCTTGGAGAAACAGAGGGACAAGCTGTGGCAGGGAGCGGAGCTGTCCAGCAGGGCTCCATGCGCTCTGGGTGAGCCACGGGTGAGCGGGGCAGGCCCCCCACCCCATCCACGGCAGCTCCTCAGCGCCTTCAGGAGGAGGTCCTCACTCCCTCCGGCTGCCTTCTGGGTAGAGCTGCGAGATAAGACGCAGGACGCCCAGTTCAATTGGGATTTCAGGTAACAGTGGATGATTTTAGAGTATAAGTTTATCCCAAATGATGCATGAGACACCCATATACTAAAAACTGAAATCCTAATTTAACTGGTCATTAAGTATTTTTATTTGCTAAACTTGGTAACCTTACTTCAGAGTCCTCCTTGACCGGGCCTCCATCTATTTCTGCGTACCCTGATTCTTGAACCGTTTCTTGTAGGGGAAGGGGCCCTTGGGCTCTTTGCTGTACCTGAAAGCAGTCATCCAACCCCCAACTCATGAAGGTGTTCAGTTTGGCTCCCTGATGGGAGTAACCCAGGCTTCTCACATGTGTCTGTGCTCTGTCCACCACCTCTGGGTCTGATGTCTCTCCCAACATGCCAGTCTGCTGTCATCTCACCCACTTTCCCCTCTAAAAGCACTGGTCATCTGATGCCCTTGGGTCATGTACTAGCATTTGTCTGAATGCCAGTCTCTCACCTAGCTAGAGTCTAACTAGAGTCCAGAGTCTAACTCTAGAGGCTCTCACCTAGCCCAACACAGTCAGCAACAGGCAATTACTAGATGGTCACTGAGAAGACCCCCTGGTCCCACCAGCAAACACAAGCCCTATAAGGAGGGAGGCAGAGCCACTCCCTTGCACCCCTAGATCTCACCACCAATCAAGAGTACTAGACACGTGTTGTGGGATAATTGAGTGAACACCACTTTGGGTAAAGGATGGGTCATGCCAGAAGTTTGTTTTAAGCAGCCAAAATCACATCCAACAGCAAGAGGGGTGGTCAGTGTATTCCAACTACACTATGGCCTTTCTACTCTCACAGCATGGCCTCTTACTCCTTTTCTGGGTTCTGGATTTTGTCTCACACTAACCACTAACACCACTGCTGCAGGGGCCCCACACACACACCCCACGCGGCATCTGGAACCAGCCTCGCCACTCCACCTCAGTACAATATGGCCTGCCACCAGGCGGTGTCACTTTCTTTTCTCTAGATCTCTCCTTCTAAAACCAGTTGCTCTGATGTCACCATGATAGCCATACATATATACAATACTTTAAATATACAAGAATTTTCCCATGACTTATTTTAGTTTGACATCCCCATGAGGTAAGCAAAGCAAATTCTTATCTCTGACAAATGGGAGAAACCAAGTGAAGGGCTCGCTCAAGCAATCAGCGTTCCTGGTATATTATGCCTAATTTTTCATGTACAATATGGCTTAAAAATATCTGTTATGTTAATTATCTTAGCAACGTAAACAAAAACAACTCATTCTAAAATAGAATGCTCATTCTTGCATATTTGGGTCACCACCCTGGTAGCCACACAGCAGCTGGTTACCCGCACCCTGAGCTCCCCCGTGAAAGGGAGGGCTGGCTAACCCCTCATCTTCAGGCTGAGACCTTCTTTACCCAAACGTGTGCACACATGGAAGGCAAAGGAGCTGCGATCAATAAACATGGAAGCAAAGCACCTAATGGGTTCTGCAGTGGGAAGTGAACAGGCAGGCAGCACCACCCCAGTCCTGCCCAGTTTGCCCAGTCTGCAGCAGCTTTCAGAGAGAGGGATCCACTGTGCACTCCCACCCCGTGCCCAGGCCCGAGAACAAACAAAATCACATTCTTCATGGATTCCTCTACTCTTTGTGTATGTGTGTGCGTGTGTGCATCTGCATGTACCTGTTTGGACAAACATTCACTGGGTGGTGGTTGGGGACCAGGGGCTTGACCCAGTTGGGGGTCTCCTTAGGGCCCAAGTAAGGGCTGCGCCGCACGTCCTCCCACCTGACTTGCTCGTAGGGAGGCCGGAGAAGGCCACCACCCGCTGCTCGGGTTGCAAAACCCCAGGGTGGGCGCACGACCCCGCCCGGCGCTCCCTCGCGACGGACAAAGTAGCCGCGGACCGATCGATGCCACCAAAGTCCAGGCAGGGCTGCCGGCGTGGCCGGGGCTGAAGTTCGCTGTAGCTCTGCACGCCTGGGGGAACCCCAAGTCCCCAAAAGCCCGAAATGTGCTTCCCGGGGGCGGGGGGTGGGCAGAGCAGCTCCGGGCCCCGGGCCCCGGGCGCAGGCACACTCGGAGAGGAATCCGAGAGAAGAAAGGTCCATTTGGGGGCGCAGCTACGCACGCAGCTACACACACACACACACACACACACACACACACACACACACACACACCGCCCGCTGTCCCCGCCCACCGCCCCTCCCCTGCGTCCCCGGCAGCCGCGCGCGGCTCCACCTCTCCGAAGCGCAGTCCACACCGTCCTTTTTCAACAAAACAACACTACGCACCGCCCCCAGCACCCGCACCGGGCGGGATTCGGGGCTACGCCCAGCCCGCCCCAGCCCGCCCCAGCCGCGCCCCGCGCCCCGCGCCCCCGCCGCTCGCCGAGCCCCGGCCGCGCGCAGCTGGGCAGGGAGACGCAGCCCGGGCTCGGCGGCCCAGCGCGACCCTGCGCCGCCACCCACCCCCGAGCGCCCGAAGTGACAGGAGGGGCACGCTTGGCGCGCGCGGGGCGTCCCGCCTTAACCGCTTCGGCGCCGGGGCGGACGACGGCGGCGCGAGGGCGGGAGCGGGGACCGCGCTGCTTGCACTCACCGGAATGTGCACTCGCAGCGAACGCCGCTTCTGGCTCGGGTTTTTCTTCCCGCCGCTCCCGCCGGGGCTGGAAACATCTTTTTTCTTCTTGGTGTCCATGGCCGCGCTTCCCATAACTTTAGCCAGAAGTTAATTCCGGGTGCCTCGTCCTGCAGTCGCGTCCTCTCCTTCCTCGCCGGCCCCCGCGGCCGGCCTCGAGCCGCGCGCTCTTCGCGACCGTCCTTCCACCCCGAGGACGCGGCGCGGGGACTTCCGCGGGGAGGGAAGGTGGCGCAGGTACCTCCGGCCGCCGCCGCCGGCAGGGATGGCGGGAGGCGAGAGCGCGGAGTTCACGTGTCCCCTTCCTCCTCACGGGCTCAGCGATGCAAAACCAAAGCCAAAGGCGGTCCTGGCTCCGCTGTCCCTCCGGGTTACGCGTGGCAGAGGTCTCCCGCTGGGTGACAAAGTTTTCTTCCTTTTGCAAGGCGAAGCAACATTTTCCCCCCTCTCAGCTCCGCCCACGGACGCCCAGAGGTAATCTGAAAGGCAGGTGCAGGTGAAGACCGCAACCGGGAAGACAGCCCTCCCGTGCCCGCGCCGAGGCGGACAAGCTGGCCAGAGCCGACAGTTTGTGTGCAAATAGAATCCTCGGCCGCTGAATGCGCCAGCCGGGAGCCTGGGACTCGGCCCGTCCCCCTTCTGGGCGCGAGGGGGGAGGGGGGGAGGGAGGAGGAGGCGTCCCCGCGAACGCCCCGGCAACTGGGCTCCGGCTCGGCTGCGCGCTCGAGGGCTGGCGGCGGCTGGGCTCGCGGGCCCGGCAGGCGGAGGGCGCGCCCGCTGCGGCCCGGGGACGGGGGACGGGGGACGGGGGACGGGAGCCGGCGGCCAGGGGCGGCGCGGCCCGGACGCAGGCTCGGCGAGCGCGGAGCGCCCGGAGGCCGCGTGCCCCGAACAGGAAGTGCACGGCGCGCGCCGCCCGCCCGCTCCCCCCGCCGCCCCGGCCGCCCCCGGGTCTCCGGCCCCGCGGGCGGCGGCTCCCCTCCCCTTCCCTCCTCCGCGGCCGCGGCGGCGCGGGACCGGCGGGCGCGCGGGTCTGATGCATTCCGTGTCCCAGCGCCCCTGAAACACGCCCGCGCCCCGCCCCGCCATCCCCGCAGCGGCGGAAGCCCCGGCTGGCGGGGGATGCGCACTGACCCGCACTTGTTTCCGGGACCCCCGCGGCCCCCGGGTCGGTCTCCGCCTGGCGTGCGGACTCCAGTGCGCCCCGGGGCGCGGTCGGCGTAGCTGGGGAGAGCGGCTTTTCACGGTCCCCCTGCCCCCCACCGGCACCAGGCTTCTCCCGGGTTCGCCGAGAGCTGCGCAGTGATGGGCGGTTGGAGCCGGCGTGGAGTTCCCGGGCCGCGGCGCGGAGAGGGCCGGCAGCCCCGGGCGAGGCCGCCACGTGCCGCCGCGTGGCCGCTCGGGCGCGGCGCGTTGCCGAGGGGCTTGGGTGCTGGCGTCCCCCTGCGAGCGCCCCAGGGTGCTGCGACCTCGGCCCCCCCCGGGCGGCTGGCAGCAGGGGGAATGCGCAGTGGAGACGTCTCCTTTCCCGCCCTAGGTTCTGAGGACATAGTGACCCCAAAAGTCCCTGGAGCGCCCCGAATGCTGACGTCGGTCCCGCCTCTCCTCCTAAGCAGTAAATCAGGAAGGCCACGGGAGAAGAGCGGGCCTTAACTCCTGCCCTGGTGCGGAGACTTGAGCCCCCTCCTCAGAGGGGGAGGGGTTCGCCCGCCCGCCCTCGGGGTGGGGGCGGGGGAGGGGGGAGACGACACTCCTCTGGTGGCGCCTCCCACCCAGCCAGCCCGCAGCCAGTGGTTCCAGCCGTCTTTCCTGTGCTCTTTCCAGTCCTCCTTCCATCATCTGGTGTGAAATCCCCTGCGGTCTAGGTGGTTCCTTTTTCTCCCCTGCTCTTCAGGCCAGAATGAAGCCAGACTGGAAAATCTTGGAGGACTCCTTGCTTGACATAAATTTGAAATGCCCCGGGGCGGGGGGTGTGGGTTCAAAAATCAAGTGGCCAACCTGGCCCTGCAAGGTGTGGAATTTCACACTTTGACCTTTTTCTGACTGGCTGGTGGGGGAGGGGGGGACATGAGACTGCCCATTTAGGGCCCTTTATTTCCCTAAATGCTGGAAATACTGGTTAGCAGAAAAGGAGGGGGGGGGGGGTTCCTTACCTATGCAACCAAGGGAACCCACCCTTACCCGCTCAGAATTCCTCCCCAAGTGTCACTTAAACTTCATCTCTTTAGCTTCCCATTTTTAATCCCTATCACAGTAATAATAATTTTCCAGGGTGTGGAAATCACTCCGTTCGACTAGAACTGATTTGGGAAGGAAAGATGGAGAAGGTGGGAAGGAGGGAGTTGACAGGAAGGGAAGTCTGGAAGAGCCACTAGGGAGGGATTCAGAACCAGGAGGTCACTGTCATTGTGTCATTGCTGGGGCTAAATGCCTTGCCTGGGGCCTGCTGTCCTGGGTGATGGGCAGTGGTTAGCAGTTCTTATAATAGGTACTTTGTTGGTTGCTTGGTGTAAATACATCCAATCATTCATTAATAAAATTGATTTGTTCTCTGTTTATTTTGTTGGAGTACAGACTTCAGTGCCCAGGGATCCGAAATTAAAGTGTTTTACCATCTTGCCTGCATTTTAAGTGCCTTTGTTGTTGTTGTTTTTCCATATGGGACTATTTCTGAGATCTGGGTGTTTCTTATAGACAGTGCCAAAAAGCATACTAGTTTCTTTTTTTTCCTTTTGAAAAGATATTAAATTGATCATATATCTTCCAATCAGTGGAGTCTTAGAATTGAGTTTTTTGTAATTGTTTTGCTTTGGGGGTGCCTTCTGAAACCCATGTTCCCCTCCACCTTGCCGCACACATGGTTATTTTAGCCAGTAGCTAAAAGTGGCATGCCAAGAAACAGTGTCCATGTACTGACCCTTGCTACTGATTGTTTCTGAACGCACTAACCTATGACTTCTTTCTCAAAGACAACGCAATACGATCTGTTCAAAGCACAATATCAAAATTTAAAATAAAGATAAGCATTACTGAGTTTGCCTTCCGCCTGGCTCTCATATTGCCAAGGTCAACACCATTACTGATCCTGTCTTTTTGAAAAATTCAGACTTTTTTTGGTATAAGACAAAGTGTTTATACACATAGAAGTTTATATAGATTATATATATAATAAGTTCTTGTATATAAGGTTTATATATAATTTATATAAACTTTGTGCATGAATATAAAGTTTATTGATAAATTTATATATGTTTGTAATGCACTATATATATGTAGTGAAGCCAGTGCACAGGATCTGAGTAAAGCAGAGGCTCTTAGGTCACGAAATATCTATGTGATCCTTTACATTTTCCAGTGCCTGGCAGTTAGGCTAAGAATTGTAATTAATTCTGGCTGATGAAATGTGAATAGATTAAGTGTGTGTTATTTCTGGGCCAGGCAGTGAAGAGTTGGGATGTCTCCCTCACTTTTCCTCTGTTGCCGTGATCTTAGAAACCTTGTGTTCCAGACGGTGTCCAGGAAGAAAGGGTTGGACAACTGGCTTTGCACTTGATTGAGATGGGTAAAGTCACTGAGATTTTGATAGTTACTTGTGATCACAGCATAGCCTTGCCTATAAAAAGTATTTGCATTGAAATATTACTTATCGTAATGACTGGGTTTTGGCACCCCCTTAAATTTCTACCCAGGGCAGGGCTGCATCCGCCTCCCTCTGATGTGGCCCTGTCCTTCAAATTGATGGAAGGATGAGAGGTAGAGGCTGGCCAGAACTGTGGGGTGCTGTGGGAACCACCTTGAAGTCTCCATTTGTCCTGAGTGCTGCCACTGAACCAGTCACTTCCTCCCCCCTTCTGCGAGACAATCTTCTGAAGATTTCTGAGGCCTCTTTAACAAGGGGCTTGTATTTTGTCTTGATTATATATATTGTACATATTTGTTCATTTTATTCCTCCAGTAATCCCTTTTTTATTTAACTTTTCAGAAGTCTCATTGCACAATTAATTGAAAATTAAAAACAAGCAAACAAAAGATCTCTAGTCCTTCACCACCAATGATTTAGGACAGTGCTTCTAAGGGAAAGGGGGCTTCTTGAAGATGTTTCCATTGGGGCATCATTTGTCCAGACTGGTACTAACGAGAGGTACCCATATACAGCACCTACTGTGTGCCAACACTGGGGCGTTTTATAGGCTTTAGTATCTATCTCTACATGAGGAGATGTTATTAACCCCATTTCACATCACACCTGTGTTTGTGTCATTGTAGTTCCACAATTCTTTCTATTAAAATTCCCCAGAACAGTCAGAGACATTTTACAGAGGAGGGAAACTGAGACCAGCCGTCAGATACCACTTAACTTCTGTCCATTGATTTTAATTTGCAGGGCCCTCCGGAAAGAAACTAAAAAGTATGGCCCCTTCCGCTTTTAAAAGCTTTGCACAAGGCTAGCAATACTATTTAGGAAACTCCTTCAGGGTGACCTTGGACAGACATCAACATCTTAGCTGCGTGGGTCTGTATATTTAGGAAACCAGTCACTCCATTTTGGGCAGAAAGCACCTCTTGGAAAAATGAAACAGGGTCTGGGCTGAGGACGCTGTGAATGCTTTGCTAACTCATTAGAAACCAAGAGGAGAGGGTGTTGTCATCCCATCATGAAAACCAGGGCTAAGGGTCACATTCAAATTTTTATTTTCCTTTAAACATGGGCCCTGATTATGTAACCTTGTGAAAGCTTTTGCTCCCTGGTACAAATGAGGCTACTGTTATCAGTCTAAGGGTAGTGGTGGAGGTGCACGCAGGAGCAGTGGGGAGGGTTGCTTTGGGGCAGCATCTCTCTCAACAGCCCTTTCCTGGGTTCCTTTTGATTTTTCAGGGGACCCGCACAAGCCACCCCCTTTATCTGTGTTTCAGATCGCACTTCATCTGTAATGCCGGTTAACCATAGGTCATCCTGCCCATGCAATCCAACAAGTACTTTGGATTAAGATAAAGGTAAGCTCTGTGGCAATATTCTCCCAAAGGACAGACTTGCTGTTCACTCTTTTTCTCTAGAGAATAGGCTGGTGTCTTGACCGGCTTTGCCTAAACACACACTCAGCAGTTCTGAAGAATGACAGATTCAGCAAGCAGGGTATGTGTGACCCACAGCACTGTGTAGTAGAGAGGCGTCTGTTTGCTAAATAAAAGAATAGGTAATCCCAGCAATTATGTCCCCTTCCTCTACTAAGGGTAGCAGTCACGTAAACAGCATTAGTTGGGAATCAAGTCTTTGGTTCTGCCAATAGCTGCTTTCATAACTGCGTTACAGAGTTCCCATGTGACTTTTGTCCTGGAAATGTCCAGCATTTCCTCCCAGCCAGGGAGTGGGTTTGGGCTCCCTAGGCTGCAGAATTCCACTAAAGCTCTGTATATGTTGGTTCTCAACTTCCTCCGGAGCGTTGAACATGCTAGACGTGAACAGATTAACCCAGGGAAATTTGGAATTCCACTGTTAATCTGAATATGGCATGAACCTCTGCCATGACTGACCTCTGATCTCACTCAACATATCTATTTAGGGCATGATAAAATAATGCAAATTAATTATAATAATTTCCTAAGCAAGCAAAATTTCTTTGGCGATTACACTAGCCTCAAAATGCATATACTGCATGTACAAATATGAACATTAACTTGCACGAGGGAGTGCTTATCGGCACCACTGTTAACCATTTATTCATGTAACTTGCAGCTGACATCTAGAGCTGCTGGCCTCTAGAATGCTAGCTATGGTTTTTTAACAAGGCTCCAGAAAAAATACATTTACAGTGCCTGGGGATGGGCAGTGTTTGGAGAGTGGATCCAAATCCAGTGTGTGTCCTGGATTTTCTTTTCTTTTTTTTTTTTTTTAAAGATTTTATTTATTTATTCATGATAGTCACACACACACAGAGAGAGGCAGAGACATAGGCAGAGGGAGAAGCAGGCTCCATGCAGGGAGCCCGATGTGGGATTCGATCCCGGGTCTCCAGGATCGCGCCCTGGGCCAAAGGCAGGCATCAAACCGCTGCGCCACCCAGGGATCCCTGTCCTGGATTTTCAAGTGTGTTATAGACTTTGACCTCTTGACATCCACCCATCACTGCAGATGCAGTTTCCTTCCTTCTTGGGGAAAGCTGTGTCCCTCCTGGAGGGTCCAGGCATACCTGGAGTTAAACCCATGTACAAACTTGCCAGTGTCTATCCCTGTCCTTGAACCTTAGCACTTTATATCACAATCGATAAATGCCTATTTGGTACACAGACAGAGCCTACAAGATGCTCGTTTCCAGGGCTCTAACTGTGCAGGGAGGCTGTCAAGGATATAGTGATCTTTGACAACCCTCCTTATGCAGAGTGGGTCAGAAATGTATTTTGTAAAATGTTCCTAAATATAGCTCCAAAGAGTTGCATGAGGTCCTGGGAGAGAATGGAGAGAGAGAGAGAAACTCTGTGCCCCCATGAGCTTGCAAAAGGTCATTTCAAATCATCGCAACACCCCCAGTGCATCATTGTGCAAAAGGATTTACCTTGCTTTTCTTTTTTTTTTCTTTCCCCACTCATTGTAGCATTTTATCCTCTAGGCGAAAAAATAAAGCATAATTACAAAGTTCATTGTTCTTTGACCAGCCTGAAAGAACATTTTCCTTTCATTGTAGCTTATTCACACATGATGGAAGAGGTTCCTGGAATCTCCTGGAGATGGACGCAGAGTTTCTCGGAGCAACCAGGAGGACCTTGTGTGAAGCATGAGGTGGCATGTGGGGCTCGCTGCAAATATGAAGCCCTCGAAGAGACTCCATGCCCATGCTGGTCAGCATCGAGGCCAGCTACCTGGTCTTGTGGCTAGGATGCAAGCACAGCTGCTTCGGCCAGAGCTTTAAGAAGAGTCTATATCTTAGTAGGATCGCTGGTTCCAAGTCCTTTTGTGATCTTTGCAGCCTTAAGAAACTGACAATTTGTTCTCCAAGAATGGAGATAGCTAGAGAATTGTGTCATTTTAACCACTCCCTCCTAAAAGACTGGTTTTTCAGCCTGTCTAGAGATTTGCTCTTTTGCCAGGGGGCAGGGGGAGTCATTTGCCTCTGCCCTTAGATCTGTTCTGTGTCCCGCCCTGCTCTGTGTTGCCCAGAAAAGCAGTCCCAGGATCTTTAGCCAACTGATCCCACTTGGTGTCTGGCCAGGTTTGGCCAGAGGGAGGCAGTGGTAGAGCCCAGAGTATGGGAGCAGGAGGGAGGCTGGGGGTTCTTCTTGACATTGGATTGGAAATCTGGGGACATGAGGGAGGTGGGCAGCTCTGGGGGAGGATTCTAGGACAGGTCAGGAGGGCAGTGTGGCGGGGGGCGTGGCTGGAGGACAGGTGGGGATTTGTGTGAGTGAGATGAGATGGTATTGGGGAACGTCAGCCAGAAGAATGGCATGATCCAGCTTCCGTTTTGAAGGTTGGCCTGGTGGCTCTGTGAAGTAGAGTAAGAGGAAGGAACTGGCAGCCCAGTCAGGAGCTGTCACTGTCATCCCAGCGAGACATCATGGCTTGGACAGGAGGGGAGAGGCGGGGTGGTGAGAAGTATACATACTTCTGGATGTATGTCAGAATTTGCTGAGAGATTGGGAATAGGGTCTGAGAGAAAGGAACGGGTAATGTATGGTCTGAGGTCTTGGCCTGAGAGACTAGAATGATCCTGATTCCTAGGAGGAGAGGCTCAGGGCTATGGGCAGTCTGCTCTGGGCTGTAGTAAGGCAGAGGTGCCTGTAGGGACCTAAGGGAAGATTCTCCAGCAACAGGGAGACGTCTGGCTGGTGACATCGGCCCAGCTGGCATTTCAGGCCAGAAGCGGGAAGAGATTTGGAGGCATGAGCATAGACAGCAAAGAGGTCAGGACAGCACCCCGCAACCCCCCTCTACCAGTTCCAAGTTGGGGAGATGAGCAACCTTGAATTATGAAGAGAACCAAGAGAAAGTGGATCTGGCAGCCAGGAGACAGAAGCTCATCGAGGAAGGTGCAGAGTGAGAGACAGGACTCAGAGGTGACTGTGGGATTTGGCCTCAGCTGCCTTGATGAGCCAAGGACTAGTGGGAGCAGTGGTGTCATGCAGAGGACTCACAGGAGGCAGGGCCGTGCAGGCGGCTCATGCTGGATGGGTAGCTCCCAGAGCTCTGCAGAACAGGGAGCAGAGATGGGCGATGAGAGAGGAATGTGGGTCAGGAGATGTTGGTTTTCAAGGAGCAGGATGTTCTAGCATGTTTGAGTGCTGATGCCGTGACCCTGTCCCGGTCAGGGAGGGAATCCATGATGCAGAAAAGAAATCCATGACCAAGAGAGCAAAATGCTGAGGTGGGCAAGAAGGGTGAGGTATACCAGACCTAGGGGAGGACAGTCCATCGGGCGAGAGGAGGCTCATCACCTGATTGGAGGGAGGGGTGCACGGAGACATGGACAGGGAGCTGGGGGTTCTAGTCTCCTCAGAATGGGAATCAGTGACACCCCTGATAGAGGGGATGGAATGGGGGCTACAGGAGAGACAGATGGGAAAGCAGAGCTGTAAGGGGCCACGGGGGTACATTTCCCACACAAGTGGAGGGATGCCCTGTGCATCTGCTAACTCAGCAATAGGTCTCAGAGAGTGTGTGTAGCAGTTTGCAGGGAGCTGCCTTCTTCCTGGAAGAAGTGATAAATGGGCATGATATTCCATTGTAGAAACACTCCATAACTTATTTGATCATGATTTGCTATTTATTGCATTTGTTTATATAAGCAGTCCCCTCCTGCTGAAAATTTAGGTTGTTTCCAGCCCTGGAATGCTGGGTACACATGCTCCAATGCAGAATTGTTGGAGAAAAGCTCGTGTGCACTGTCCACCTGGACAGGCAGCCAGTCTGTCCATCTTAGGTGGATGGCACACAGGCCCATCTCATTGGGCTTGCCAACAGAGTTGCTTTTCTAGCTTTTTGATATTTGCTGATTTGTTAGGTAAAAATAGTGTCATGAAACTAAACTTTCATGGTTTAATTTTCCTGTTCTGAATGGAAAATAGCTTTTGTGCATTTGCACTTCCTGTTCAGTTATCTTCCTGTGAGTTAGTTGCCGGTGCTTTCTCCTGTGGGTGCTAGGTCTGTCTCCCACCTGCTTACAGGTGCTCTTTATACCTTGACAGAATTAGCCCCTGTCAGTGCCATGCACTGCAAGCATTTCTTCCCGGTCTAATTGTCTTTTGAGTTTTTTTATCTTGCCCTTTTTTTTAGCATACAGGATTTTCCCCTTTTTATATGGTTTGTTTTATTGATTTATGTTTATGGCTACTAAGATTTTCTGTCACATACAGAGAAGTGCGGTGGGAGGGGCACAGGCTCGGGGCTCACACTTGCCTCTGTCACTCCTCCGGTGGTATATCTGCAAGGATGTTGCACAACCACTTGGTAAATGTGGGATGAGAATGCCTGGGAGCATGTAAGCACCTGCACGTGGAAGATGCTCCTTTCTCTTCCTCAACATCAGTCCCAAAAGCAGAGCACACAGCAGTGGCATGTTTGCTGCCTGCTTTCCAGAATCCTTCTGGAACATCACAGTGCCCGTGATTTCCTGGGCACAGGCCCTGTGGCCCTCTGAAGTCCACCCAGCCCTGCACTCAGAGGTGACATTCACCCCAGAGGAGAGCTCATATCCTAGAAGGCTGTTCCAAAGTTGCCATCGGTCCAAGGGGCAGCCAAGAGCAGGGTTCCTGTCTTTCACCTCAGAGATGGAGCAGGGTTTCTCACAGAGTTGCCCTCAGGTGCTGGGCTCCTTACTTCCCCACACTCTGGTCGGGCAGTTTGGGGTAGACCATGTCACCTGCTTGGTTGAAGTTTGAGACCTGCTGCAACGACCCTTCCTCTGATCCTTCTCCAGGAAAGTATTTTAGGAACCAGAGACATAACAGCAGCACACTTTGCTCCATCTTTCCAGCTAAGAGAGTTGCAGGCATGGTGCCTGCCTGTCACCCACCGGAATGTGCGTGGCTGTGGAGGATGGCCTCAGAGAATAGCTTGGAGAGGCCATCAAGGAGCACCAGCCAGGAGATCTTCCCACGGAGCTGATAGCTGAGTCGTCTTCCCAGCTGTGTGGCTGAAGGCCTGTCTGAGTCCCAACAGGAGGGAAATGTGGGGCAGGGGATGCCAACTTGCCTCCTGTTTCCATTTTACATACATGACATCTGTACCAAACCTTCCCTGAAGAGAGATTATGTTGTATGAGTTTAGAGTGTTTGACTTTATAAGTCTTTCTAGAATGACTTTTATATTATTGAACAATGGGAATGAGTCAGAGGCCTGTAAAATGGGATACCACTTAAGGCCCAAGTGGGAAGAAGGACTTTTACGAAAGTGAAAGAGGGATCACATGGAAGTTTAGAAAGTATGATGGGCTTTGGACTTGGACTCCAGAGAGAGGAGGGCAGTAGAGTTATTTGGGGTCGTGTTCCAAGAAGGAGGGTTTTTCTACCTAGAACTGTTCCATCCAGAGCTGTGTCTGAAACCCTAAGAGATAGGACTTGATTCTATCAGGGCCAGGGCTGAATGTGGCTGGCCAACATGGGGATTTGATAGTTGAAACCTAAAAAAAGACATCTGTTAAGATCTCCAGGGAGAAATTCCTGTCTTTCTCCTGAACTCTTGGTTACCGTTTTCCTTGTTGGCACTGGAGCTAACCCTCACATCCTTCTCACAGGTGGCCAGTGCACAGAGCATCAGAGCTGATGGCTGTAACATACACACACACACACACACACACACACACACACACACACGGTGTGCATTCATAGCTTTATTTCCTCTTTAGGGGAACCTGCTTCCCCTGCTGGCAGGGGCTGCCACTCCCAGTCAGTGTTCTGGTCCCTGCCCACCAGCTCAGCCAGTCACAACCTCCCTCACATGGGGAGTTGGTCCTGGGGGCCAATCAGAGCCCTTCCCTGGTATTCTAACCGGAGCTGACCAAGCTCTCTCCCTCCGTACCCCAAGGCTGGAAGGCTTCCATCTGGAGCTGCCCCCACTCAAGGGACAGTAGCCTGAGAGTACAGCTCTCAAAAAGAACTAAGGAAGGGGGGACATGGAAGCCTCGGCCCCCCCATCACCCCTAACACCACTTCCTCTTCTCCCTCTCCCCATGAGCCAACAACATTTCCATCTTTTGGGTGGCTCAGTGGTTGAGCGTCTGCCTTCGGCTCAGGGTGTGATCCTGGGGTCCTTGGATCGAGTCCTACAGCACGTTCTCCTCAGGAGCCTGCTTCTCCCTCACCTGTGTTTTTACCTCTCTGTGTCTCTCATGACTAAATAAATAAAATCTTAAAAAAAAAAAAAGGTAGAGTTGGAATTCTGTCTCTTGCAAGACAAGAGCCTTAACTAAGGAACTTCTCACTTTTAATTAACTTAATTTTGTTATTCTTTCTAGAATCAGGTGGGGAGAAGAAGGGACCCAGGGAGGAAGAAGAGAAGCAAGAAAGAGGAAGGCTGTGTAGCAGAGTTTATAGCCAACAGGAGTGCCTGTTATCTGGCCCTTCCAGCCTGACCCCTCTGCCCCTCGGCCACCCTGGCCACGTTCTTTGCTGTGGTCAGGTAGCCTTGACCTTCCTGGCCAGCAGCCTCCCAAAGGACGTCCAGGACCAGGCTGTTTACTCCCAAGCCCATTCGGAAGATCTGTGGGAACGGAAGGCTCCATGATGCCATAGGCCCTGCCCTCCGTGTGAGTGGGCAGCTCCCTGGCTGCACACAGTGTTTGCGGGTGCCGTGGCCCTTTCCAGAGGCTCAGGTCAAGCATTGGATATTCTCAGAGCCCTGGGGGCTCAGATGAGAATCTCTGATGGGACTGGAGTGCATAAATCTTCTCCCATAGGAAAAGAACTTTGCCCTTTGTGATTGAAGAAAGCCTGCTTAAACTGACTAATGACTAGGATTACCAAATTCCATTGGCAAATTTTCCAAGTTACCTGAGCAAGAAAAAAACAGTGATTACAGAAGCCAAGGCCAGCATCGTCAAGTGCACGTTGGTCATTTACTTGGACAGGCACAATCCCGTCCTTCTTATTTCTGGTTAAACTCCCATGGCACTGTAACCAGATACCTCCGGGCTGGGAGGATGGGCTGAGCGGGAAGGGAAGGGCTGTGGGGTTGATCTACATGGTCAGATTTCTGGTTCAGAGAATTACCAAGATCTGATGTGAAAGAGCCCCTTTCCTTTTCGTTTACTCTTACCACATCCTCATTTCTTTTTTAATCCTTGTATCTCTTTGTGTTTTTACATCCAGATTCACAAAGTGGCTAATCTTAGGGCTACATGAGATCAGAAAATGCCCTGTCTCCTATCGTACCATTGTTCTGCTTTCATCAAGAGCAAAGGAACAGAGGGGCGCCTGGGTGGCTCAGTTGGTTAACTGTCTGCCTTTGGCTCAGGTTGTGATCTCAGGGTCCTGGGATGGGGTCCCACATCGAGCTCCCTGCTTGGCGAGAAGCCTGCTTCTCCCTCTCCCTCTGCCTGCCACTTCCCCTGCTTCCCCTGTGCTCTCTCTCTCTCTCTCTGTCAAATAAATAAAATCTTAAAAAAAAAAAAAAAAAAAAAAAGGAGCAAGGAAGCAGTGCACAAACAGTAGCTTTCTAATAGCCCATTGGGAAGATCTACAGTATTTATTCTACTGATTTTCCTATTGCTCAAAATATATTGGAACTCCTTTTAAACATTTTGTGAACTTAGGGCAGTTTGTGAGGTGCAAAAAAGCAAAAGTACTAAAGCCGATAGACTTCCCATGGAATATTTGTGCAAACACCAAGCCAAATCGTCAGCATAGACAAGGCACAGAAAGGATGCAGTATTGAAATTCCCACACGGTAGCCTCTGTCGACATCTCACCGGCCAGTGAATTTTGCTCCAGCTGACCCTTATTAATGAAAAATTAGATCTGTTTCAGGCTGAATTGCTAGCATCCCAGGGATCACTCAGTTCGTCTCTCTCTCTCTCTCTCTCTCTCTCTCTCTCATTAAACTAACAGTAACTTCAGAGACTCCCATTTGCCAGCATATCTTTGTCAGCTGGGATCCTTGGGGAGGTGGATGCCAAGACAGAATTAGACATGTAAGAGCTTTAATGGGGGTAATGTCTGTGCAGGAGATAGAGGGGAACGAGCAGGAGTAGGTGGGGGGAGTCTCTGACCCGAGCCCAGGTCTGACACCTGAAAGACACTATTGCTACAGCCGGTCTTGGGGCCACATGGGTGGCCACTCTGCCCCCGCCCCCACCCCCACCCCCACAGTATCCAGTCTAAATGGCCTACCTGGTAGTGTGACCCAGATCTTGTCCTGAGGGCTCTGAGTCCTTTATAATCATACCCATCTTGGGCCAGGCTGGCAGCATCTACAGTCACACCGTGCCAGCATGAGGGGGAGCCACATGGACCCTTGGCGTCAACATGTCTTCCAACCCCATGCCTCTATGAAAGCACGCTACCTCCAACTGCTGATCTTGGTCAACTCACCCCACCAAGAGAGTGACTTCCTTACACACTGGGCCCTGGCCACGAGGAGCCAAAAGCATCCGGGTGACAGCTGCAGCCTGCCGTTCAATAGGACCCTGGCTGTGTCCCCTGGCAAGACAGTGTCCCCTTTTGGGACCCAGATTTTAGGTCTACAGAGCCCGGAGTTGCAGGGACAGGAAGCAAAGAGTCTGCCAGCAGGTCATTGGAGTGACTCCATAGTTCATGCATCCATGTGTTCTTCCCACAGGAGACACGGTGCCACAGAGAGCTCTCCAACTTAAAGCACACACTGCTCCTGCAAGGTATTCCTTCCCATCCCTGCACAGCATCACCTCCGAGCTTCAGGGACTTCTTCAGTGCACTCTCCTGGCTCTGCAAGCCTGGCTGCTTCTGGATGGTGTGACGTGTGATGGGCCAGTGCCTCCTACAGTCACACCCTCCCACCCTGCAGCTTCTTAGCTGTAAAGTGAGCCAGCCCTCTGTTGGGTGCTGTGTCATGTGGAATCCATTCCTGGCCAGGTGTCCCATAACCCCCAGACAGTGGTGATAGCTGAGCATAGTTCTCTGTGGGCAGGAAGGACAGATCCACACTTGGAATAGGTATCTGTCCTTGTAGGATCAACCGCTGTCTCTTCCGAGATGTAAGGGAGACCAGGCAGATGGTCCCCTCAAAGAATAGCACCAACTGGAATTATTGTTGCTGACTGGTTGGAAATTCAGAGAGAGTCCATGCTGTCAGGCCCATGCATAGCCTCCTTCTCTGCCGCTCAGGCTGCTCCATCCACATACCCAACGTGCCAGTCCCAGGGTGGCTGGTGACCAAGGCCAGCTGCCATCAACCAGTGAGTCATTTTGCACACTTGGCTGTTTAGTGCCTCTTGCATGGCAGACTCTCTGGTGGGCACTAATGTGTGATTCAAACATCTTTACACCTTGTGCCCACTCCCATCTGTCCATCCACGTGCCTCTATCCAGAGCTTTCTGTCCGTGACCCTCCAGTCCTTTTCCTTCCAGACCCTTAGCCAGCTAACTGGGCCACTGGCCACAGCCCAGGCACCTTGGTCTAGTTCTCCTTCCACACACGCGGATGAGTAGCTGTGCTGCTCACAGCCCTGCCCTCTGGGAAAAGCTGTCTCCTGTGTCATTCAGGGTTGTTCCAGAACATGACTGTAATGCAGTGGCTAAACATTTTCCAGTTCCTCCCCCAATATGGCCATCTGTCAATCAAGCTTGGATTGTTTTTGTTTTTTATCAGCTCCTTATGTGGGTCATACAGGACACCTCACTACCCATGTGGCCATAGGAGTGAGCTGGGGAAGGGGTGCTGGTGGGACCATAGTGGGTGAAGTGGCAGTCCACTCATGCAGCGTCTTCATGCCCTATGATTTTGCTTGGCCCCTATCCCAGATACACCATCTCCCTCTTGCCATGGACTGCTGCTAGTCTGTTCAGCTTTGTGACTTGGTGGGTCCCACAGGCCCTAGGTCACAGGGCACAGTTCCAGGTGCATGGACAGCTGGTGCTCCAACATCAAGTGTTCCCTCTATCAGGAACCTGTTTCTCAAAAAGGGGCATAGTTCTCTGCTGTAGTTGGCATGGCCTTGCTCCAGAACCCCAGGAGCTGCATTGGGACTCTCCCCTGGCTGGTCATGACCTCTGTGCTGCATCTCCTCCCACTGTTGACACCACCAACACTGCAGTGGGTTCTCAGGGAAGAGACCCAAGTGGCCACCTGCATGGCTGCCACAACATCAGCCCCCTCCTGCCTTAGCTCTCCCCCTGCCCCATTCCCCAGTTCTACCTGCAATATCTCCTCCAGGAGGTGGGCAGGCTGGCCTCTGTGGCCACATAAGCAGGTTATGTGGGTTGAATTGTGCCCCCAAAGACACATGTTGAAGCAATAAGCCTGGTACCTGTGAAGGCAACCTTATCTGGAAATAAGGTCTTTGCCGATGCCATCTGGTTAACTAAGGTCATTAAGGTGGCCTCTAATCCAGATGACTGGGTCCTTATGAGAAGAGACGAGACACAGACACAGACGCTTGAGGATGGAGCCTGGTTGGAGTGATGCATCTAGAAGCCAAGGAGCCCCAAGGATGCCAGCAGCACCCAGAATCTGATAGGTACAGAGCACATCCTCCCTGGAAGCCTCGTGGACTCTGCTGTTGGCCTTGCTGACACCTTGATTTCAGACTTCTAACATCCAGAACCGCAAGAGAATAAGTTTCTGTTGTGAGCCCCCTAGTCTGTGACATTTTGTTACAGCAGCCATGGAAACTAACATTCACGCCTTTCTCCGCTGTCCCTCCGTCCCTTTGTCCTGTGTCCTTTCCTGCCTGGAGCACCCCTTCTCTACCCTTCTCCACTTACCACAGCTCCCGTGGTCCCCATCAGGGCACTGAAATTCGCTTTGGGGCACCCAGGCTCTGGCTCACTGCCGGCCCTGCTGTGTTCTTAACACATCTGTGGGCTGAGCTGCACCCCTTAGCACTTAATTATAAACTGCCTTGCTTAATTTATTTTTATTTCTCACCTTGCTCCATAAAAGGATGTTAGGGAGCTGCTGCTTCCCATTGCTTGCTAAAAGGCTATTTCTGTTGTGTTTTTCAAGACTGATTCGATTGGTTTTGGAATCAAGTAGGGTCTGCCCTCAGGCCTCCAAGCCAAGAACACACAGCAGGTCTCTGCAGGGCCTGCTGGAGAGGGGGCCAGATCACATGGGGGCAGGCCTGTCTGGGGCCCGGCCATGCCCATTTTCTGGCTCCGGGTACACAGAAGCTCTGTTAAGATCAGTCTTTAGGACCCTGACTCTCTGTGATTGAAGCAGCCCTAGTGGCACATGGACCACAGCAGATGCTATAAACAAAAAAGTCTGTTGGGGATTTGGGCCACGCCCCATATTTGAACCCACCCACACCTCAAACTCCACAGGTCCTTTAATAGCTCTCAGTAGAAGAAAAAAAGAATATTCCAGATCTTGCCACGTGAAAGTTAATGCAAAGAAAGGGGACAGGAGGACCCATTCCAAATGTAAATCAAAGACGATATGAATTTAGCGACAGCCACATTTAGCACCCATAAGCTTTAATTTTAATTAAGGCAGAGAGTGGCTCATCTCCAATCAAGGCCAAAGAATTAGTGCAATCTCCTGACACATCGAGTCATCTGGCAGAGTGGCTTCGCAGGGAGCCCGTGGTGTGCTGTCGGTGGTGCCTGTGGCTGCGCACTGCCTCCCGGAGGACTCATTCTGACCTGCAGTGTGAGGGCTGAGCACCCAGCAATAACCTCATCACGGGACCCTCCGAGGCCCCCCGCTCTGCCGGGCCCTAGAAGCTAATGCACGGCCTCAGCCTCTCCTCCCAGTGAGCCTGGTTCTGGATCATCACCCCTCCCACTCCTGTGCCGCCAGCCATGCCGGCCTCAGTTTCCTCATCCAGACAACGGGCATCCGCCTCACCCGGCCCTTTGGTCTGAGGCTTGGAGGAGGAGTTTGCAAAGTGTGAAGCCCTCTCTAAACAGAGCATGCTCCTAGTCACCGCATGTCCTGTGTGTCAGAGAAGTCTGTGGAATGAAGGACCCAGGTTCGGTCACAAGGACGTCATAGTTTGCCTGCTGGGAGGGACATCCCAGACCCACGGGCAGGAGTGACACCCAGCTGGCAGTGTGGGACCGGGATGTGGGGCCCGGCCCTGGGGGGCCTGGGTCCCTCGTGATCCTTCTGATGACAGAATCTGCAGTGATGGGATCCCTGGGTGGCGCAGCAGTTTGGCGCCTGCCTTTGGCCCAGGGCGTGATCCTGGAGACCCGGGATCGAATCCCACATCGGGCTCCCGGTGCATGGAGCCTGCTTCTCCCTCTGCCTGTGTCTCTGCCTCTCTCTCTCTCTCTCTCTCTCTGTGTGTGACTATCATAAATAAACAAAAATTTAAAAAAAAAAAAAGTGAGGATACCTGTATCCAAGCTATAAAAAAAAAAAAAAAAAAAAAAAAGAATCTGCAGTGATGCCTGGCCCCTTCCTGTGCAGCCCTGTTGCCTCCTCACACAGCCAGGGGGTCTCTGGGGCTCCTCATGAGGACAGCCCTCCACTTCAGGCAGTTCTGGAGGTTTGCAGACGGGGCCCCTGACACCCAGCCTTCCTGCCTTTCCGTGTGTGGCTAACTGGGTGCCCCTTCCCCGGGGGGCTGCACTTCACCTGCCCAGGGACAGACACGCCCTTTTCACCAGTAGAGAGCCTTTGGGGGGGCCGGCGCGTGGCAAAACCAGCGGCCACCTCCCACCCAGCCCAGAGGAAGTTGGGTTTTTTTTTTTTTAATTTTTTTTTTTTTTTAGGAAGTTGGGTTTTGAAGAGCTAAGAAGCATGTCATTTTCCAGAACACACAGGAAAAATTCACAGTTCGTCTAGACAAACACATGCCTGCAAAATTAGCAGTGCCGTCTTCAGAAGGGCAGATGGTTCTCAACTCTCACCCAACCTCAGGAGGTTCTGAGGTCAGGATGCAGGTGTCTGCAGTGCTGGGGTCTCTGGAGCGCCCCCCACCCCCAGGTTGGTAGTCCAGTCATGTTTCTTATCCTTATTGTAGTGGCTCTACTACATGGTGCCTCTTACTGTGCATGATCTCAGATGTTTCTAAGTAGAGGAGGTACCAATCACCCATTTTATTTATGACTCTGCAGGTAAGATCAGAATCAGAGTGTAACCTGGGGAGGAATGTCAAGGAAAAGACGCTGGAGAAACGAGCAGATGTTTGCTCATTGCAAAAACCTGGCTTTTGCCTCCTCCTTGGTTTTGATGATCTCATAGCTTCTATCCGACAAACACTCAGGAAGTAGCTAATTGTTCAGCCAAAGGTATCTATTGACTGCATCATTTCCACGCAGCCAGGACTGACCATGCTCCCTGGAGGACATCCAGGAGGAAGTGCAGGCCCGGCCACACGGAGAAGAGCTGAGAGGACCTCTGGTGCTGGAATGCACAGGCCCTGAGCGAGCTAACGTTTGTTCCATGCTGGCTGTTGCACTGGGTGCTCTCAGGCCACCTGTGGCCTTTCACATGTCCTTGGAAGGTGTGTCACTGCTTCACAGAAGTGGACATGCAAGGACACAAAACGTGGCCAAGTGGCACAGCAGCAACGGGCAGAGACCTTCAGCCAGGACTGGACAGTCTGGACTTCCAGAAGGTTTGCAGGGCCCCCGAGGCAGCTGCCCAGAGCCAAGGAGTTGCAGGGATGGGGTGGCTGGGGTTTCACCCTGAGCTCCACGCCACAGGGACCCCTGTGCCACCTGGGGCCACAGGATACCTCCGAGGTCCCTTCCCTCTCCCACTGCCCTCACAACCACTCCAGACTCTCCCCTCCTCTCGGGAACCTCTGCCAGGCTCCCTCCCCCACGGCCCTCACCAACTGGGACTCCCACAGAGGACTCCTGACTGTGTCTTCACTAGAAGCCCCTCCTCTGCTCACCCCCCCCAACCCCGCCCTGCCATCACGCACTCTCTATCCTGCTCCACCCATGTTGCTTGGGCCCGTGCAGTGGTTCTTCCTTTTTTTTTATTTTTTAAAAGATTTTATTTATTTATTCATTTATTTATTTATTTATTCATTCATTCATTCATTCATTCATTCATTCATTCATGAGAGACCCAAAGAGACGCAGAGACACAGGCAGAGGGAGAAGCAGGTTCCCTGTGGGGAACCAGATGCAGGACTCGATCCCAGGATCCCGGGATCACACCCTGAGCCAAAGGCAGATGCTCAAGCTGAGCCCCCCAGGTACCCCGGGTTCTTCCTCTTGACTACACATTGGAATCACCTGGTGAGTGAGTTTGGAAACAAAAAGAAGAGGGGAGTGTGCCTAAAGATTCTGAGACCCAGCTTGCCTGGGGCCCCGCTCCTTCCCACCCACACCTCTCCGCCTACCACCCCCCTTACACCCAAACCCCTGCGATAACTGTCAAGCTTTTTCTCTCCAGACCACCGGAGTGCTGGGGCCACCTCACTGCTGACCCACTGGGTCCTCAGTCCTCATCATACCTTCCAGCAGCGCTGACCAATTGGCCTCTCACTCTTTCTTGAAGCACTTACTTCCCTGGCTCCCTGACATCTGGCCCAGGCTCTCCATTGACCTCACTGGCTGTTGCTGGTTCCTCCCCATCTACTCTTGGTGGCCCAGGTCTCCATGCTGGGACCTGTTCTCTTCCCCGGGGTGCACTCCCCTCTCCCTTGCTGTGCTCACTCAGCCTGCAAGCTTTATAAGTCATCTATTCACTAAGATCGGATCGCTGATCTGACCTCTCCCAAACGCTGGACACGTGTGTCCAGACCCCCCACTTGGCCTCCCCACGTGGGTGTCTCGTGGACATCTCAAACTAAACATACCCCAAACTGGGGTCCTGCCCTTCCACCCCACCCCACAATGGCCTTGCCAGCCTTCCTGTTACTCAAGCCCAAAACTGAGTTGTGTTGGGTTACTTGCCTCTTTCACGCCTGCTTCCAACCCATCAGCAAATCCAGGTGGTCCTGCGTCAGAGTGTTTCCAGATCCTTTGCGTCTCACCCCTCCTCCATGCCAGTCTGCTCCAAACTGGATCATTTGTCACATGGTAACTGATTCCTACCTCTACCCTGCCCCCACGGTCTCTTCCCAAAACAACAATTAGAAGGATCCTCTATCAAAATCCCTCCAAAGGCTCTACCTTTCCCTCTTGGGAAAGCCCGTGTCCCCACAGTGACCTACAAGGCCTTCGTGATGGACTCTCCATTTGTCTCCTCCTTGCCCCCATGCCAACCAGCTGGCTGTTCTCCAAGCTGTTGCTCTGACATGCCAGACTCCCTCTCACCTCAGGGCCTTTGCATGGGCTACTCCCTCTGCCTAGAATTTTTTTTCCTAGATAGCTGGAAAAGAACATTTCCTTCCCTCCAGCTTCCCATTCAATTGCCACTCCCTTGGTGAGTCCTCCCCAGACCACTCTTTTAAAAATTGAAATCCTCTTTCTTGGCATCTCCCCTCTTTGCTTGCTTACCTCTATGGCACATGTCACCTCCTAATGCATGATACCTCCTAATGCACAATTTACTTATATGTAATGTTGACTGTCTGCTTGCACATGAGGTTTTAAGTCCCATGAGATTAGAGATGTTTGTTTTGTTCAGGGCTCTGTAATCCGGACGGTGCCTGAAGCTTAGTAGATGGTCATAGTGTTTGTTGAATGAATGAATGTGATGCAGCCCAGGAGCTGTGGGGGATGGTGAAAGGAAGAAGACCTCATTCAGTTCCACAGAGGTTATCACTAGTATTTGGTGCTGGGAGGGCTTCTTGAAGAAGATTGGAGATGAACCGTGAAAGAAGGATAGTATTGAACGATAGTAATATTAGTTGGGATAAGCAACAAGACTCATGAAATCCTAGGAGCAATTTCTTCAGAGCTCTGCTCACAGAGTGGGGGAGCCACACCAGAGGTAAGGTGAGGAGGCAAGATATAAAGCCGAGCCCGGTTGGCGGGGGGGAGGGGGGGGCAGAGTCGCAGTCTCCTGGCAGGTGTGGGTGCTGCAGTGGGCCGTGAGGCCCCCTATCCTCACCCCCCTCACCCCCACCATGGCAGATCCTTTGTGCCTCTTCCAGGGCCCCAATCAAGAAGACACAGGAGCCACCTGGGTGGCTCAGTAGTTGAGCACCTGCCTTTGGCTCAGGGTGTGATCCCGGGGTCCTGGGATAGAGTCCCGCATCGGGCTCCCCACAGGGAGCCTGCTTCTGCCTCTGTGTCTCTGCCTCTCTCTGTCTCTCTCATGAATAAATAAATAAAATCTTAAGAAAAAATAAAAAAGAAGACACAGTCTTCACGTTGAGGGTTATGAATCCCATCAGCAGAAGTAGTTTCCCGTGGCTGTACCTGTCTTGGAGGAAATTCTTTGTGGAGGAAGAAACGAAAGCTGTGCTGATATGTGGTCAGGGATTGGGCACCTCATCCCTGTCGCCAGTCACGCGGGTGCAATTGGGTGTTGCTGTGACAACTGCATCGTCAGGCCCAAGTGGACAGAGTCTCCCTGAGTGTATCAGGTGCCAGACACACTGTGCACACTTTTCCACCTCAGCCCAAAGTGTGTGGAAGCCGCAGGTCATGTCAGGATCCCAAGGAGAAAGCCACAGCTCCCCCTTCAGGAACAGGAGGGCCCAGGGCCGTATTTGCACCCCTGCTCAGAGAAATCTCTGACACACAGCTTCGCCTACACTCCTCTGTGGTTCCTCTCTCCTGTCTCCTGTCTTCACCCCCTCACATCTGCACCACTTGCTTGGCCAAATTCACTTACTCATCATCTTCTAGATGCACCAGGAAAAACAGTGTGTAAGCAAGGAGATGGAGGAATGACAAAGCATGGAATGTTCTGGAAACACTTGGGGAGGAAGGACTTCGGTGTCTCACAGACACTGCTCGGACCCTGGCTCTGCCACTCATGGATAATAGGCAAGTTCCCTCATCGTCTAGCTGGGCTCTCCTCACCTCAGCCCACCTGCCTTGCAAAGCAGTGCTGAAAGCTCAGTGAGGCTGGCCATGTGAATGTGTCTGGCACGAAAGCAGTCAGCTCCAAACATACCAGAGGTGGGCAGATGGGGAGGGCGTCCTGGTGCTGCACACCAGAGACTTGGAGTTTGGCCAGTGGGGGCCAACGAGTCAGGGAGAGATTTAAAGCTGCGGAAGGGTTGGTGCTGCTATTAATCCCATCTTACAGATGACAGAAATAAGGCACGGAGAGGTTCGATAATTTGCTCAGGGCCAAATAGTTAATAGATGGCAGAGCTGGATTCAAACCCAAGCTCTTAACCAGTGTAGTGGTTATTCTTCCTTCAGCTGAACAGGAAAAGGAAAGAAGGAAAGGCCTCTGAGACTGAGGTCATGTTAGGGACCTTGGAATAATTAACTGAGATCCACAGAAAAGCTGGACTTGGCTTTGCCCCCAACATAGTGGCTAGGCTGCTGAGATAGGAAGAATTTAGGTGACCAGTGGACTGGTCACCATGAATCTAACACCCTTTACCGAGGATGGACCATCCGCCCTCTCTGAAGCTGGTGGCATCGCCCCGTACTCCCAGCACTTTGCTGGAAGGCCTGTGGGAAGCCTCCCATGCACTGGGCCAACTGCACAGCTTTGTGGAGCCTGTGGTAAGAAGAATGGGTTCAACCCTCCAGGCAGATCTAGGAAGGAGAGATCATGGCGCTAGGACTCAAGACTGTTCACACACACACACACAGCAGAGAGGTGTGCACAGGAAAGCCCCAGGCCTACAGCGGGACTCAGGCTGGAAGGCAAAGTATCATCTGCAGCCACGCATGACTGTGGTGGCCATCTGTTAGGTCCACTTCACCTGTTTCAGCCAGAATTTTATGTGGAGCATCAAACCCAAGGCAGTCCTCACCTGGACTCCAAGCAGGCAAGCTCATGGAGCTGGCCCTGTTGCTGCCGCCCTTAGGGCCAGGCCTCCAACGGGGAGGGAGGACAGGAGGTTCTGCCAAAAGCCCCCAAACCAATGTCATCTGTCACTTGGCCATCAAAGGAGGGCTGCATCGTGGGAGTGGAGCCACAGATGTGTGGTAGCTTCTTCCAGGGACAACCCAGAAGGCAGAGAAACAGTTCCCCTCCCCTCTGGTTCCCCACTTCTTTTCTTCCAACACGCCCATTAGGAGGGCCCAGAGAGGGGACTGGAGTTCATGGGGACCCAAGACATTTAGTCCCTACAATGAGGGCAGGGCAGGCTGGGCAGGGGGAGATGGGAGAGTGAAAAGTGGTTGAGGGGCCATGCTGTTGGTCCCACCGGGAGCAGTCCTAGGTTATCTGGAATAATCTGATTCCAAATATACTGTCCTATTGTCCCAGTAAACTACCGAAGTTTTCTGGACATTTAAAATATGGGTACGCACTGATACCAGATTTGTCTTCCTGACACATGGCATTCCACATTCCACTCATTTAGCAGGACCTGACCCTGACGTCTGGCTACAGAGTCTATATCTGAACAAAATCCAGCATTCTTTCCAGAAGAAGAAAAAAAAATCCATAGTAAAACAGTAATCAAATGCTATTTCCTTAACATAATAGGAAATAATACCTAACAAGATCACTGGAACCAGAGAGGTATTCTCATTAAATTCTGAATGGACCAAGAATTATAAATATTGAAAAGGAGACAAGAATTTGTTTGATGATATAATCACCTACCCAGAAAACAAATTAGAATTGACTGGAAAACACTTAGAACTAGTATGCTAATTCTATAAAGTGGCTGGCTGGAAAATAAGTACTCAAAGAGTAATGTTTTTCTTATAGGATAACAATAACCAGCTGGAAAATTCGAGGGAAGGAGGATGTGGCTCACAAAAATAAATGTGCAGCTTCTTTACCAGGGACCCGGCAGACCTGGGTGGGCAGCTGGAAGAAGACTGGCGTGAAGGGAGAGGCAGGCGCATTTCCAGAAGGATAGACCCGAAGCAGTGAACCCAGTGCTACTTCCCCAAGTACCACGGCCAGTGAAAAGAATCAAATCTACCACCACCACCGCCGCTCCCACCACGACCACACACACAAACACACAGAGGATTTCAAAATTTGGGATCTGTTATTTGAAAGTTCCTCTAGAAAAATAAATGCAGGAGAAAAGCTACTAATGGTCTAGTGGGGTGGTAATGAGAGAATTTCTTCAGCTGATTGTGCATATCACATAGTGTCACCTAAAAAAGATGTAGTAGCAGGAAGCATGCAGGTCAGGGAAAGCCCTGGTGATGATCACGATGCTTTGAATTATGGACAATTGTTTATAGATTTTAGATAATAATGTGGTCCCTGTTACACTAGCCACTACTAGTAACCACTTCTGCAGGTTAACACTGCTTCTCTGGTTCCTTCTGAGGCAGGTTATGGGAAGGGGTGAGGGGAGGAAGGTGAGAACATGAAACCTCTGGATCCCAGGAAGATGAACTAGACGTCCTGATGGGAACTCCTGCTCGTGTCTTCTGTTAAAAGTAATCTCCGGAGAGGCCCTCTTACATCGACCTGAGAGCCGTGCTGAAAGGAGCAGCAACCTCTCTCCCCTTCCTCTCCGCCGTCTGCTGGGCAGCTGCAGAGTAGTGACCACGTGAGAATGCATCTGCATCCACACTGGCTGGGCTGGGGTACAGATAAGCAATGGCTGCTGGGAGCTCTGTTGCCTGGAACATGACATCCAGCCTGGCCAGAGGCCAAGTGATAAGACCACTGGGGGGGGACTCATCTTCAGTGAGATGAGTGCTGGCGAGCATGTGCCCGGGGCAGTGTTTGTAGATCTAGAACCCATGGTCGTTAACGTTTACACTGGCTCCCACCACCAGCTCTCCCACCTTGAGCAGCTCATCACAAGCAAGGAAGATGCTGCCAGTAACTATGCCCGAGGCCACCACACCATTGGCAAGGAGATCATTGACCTTGTCTTGGAATGAATTTGGAAAACTGAACTGAGCTACTAGACAGGTCTTCAGGGCTTCTTGATTTTCCACAGCTTTCGAGGGGGATCTGGTTCCAGGTTCACCTCCCTGCTGGTGCGGCATCTCTCTGCCGATTATGGCAGGAGTCCAAGCTGGACTTCTCCATTTACACAGCTCCTGGGTTCCCACAGCTGTAGCTGAGCCCTACAGCTCCAGCCTCACTACCCACACTAAGCTGGAGCACTCTGATTGTGCTTTCATGGTAGACAACAAGGCCATGTATGACATTGTCATAGAAACCTCACTATCAAACGCCGCCCATCCTACACTAACCTGAGCAAGTTGGTAGGTCAAATTGTGTCCTTTACCATTGCTTCCCTCACATTTGGTGGAGCCCTGAATGATGTTCTGATAAGATTTCAGACCCACCTGGTGCCCTATCCTTGCATCCACTTCCCTCTGGCCACATATGCTCCATCTCTGCTGAGAAAGCTTACCATGAGCAGCTTTCTGTAGCAGAGACCACTGATGCGTGCTTTGAGCCAGCCAACCAGAGGGTGAAATGGGACCCTTGCCATGGCAAATACATGACTCACTGCCTATTGAACCAAGTTGCTGTGTCACTGCTGCCACTGCCATCAGCAAGACCAAGCGTACCATCCGATTTGTGGACTGGTGCCCCAGTGGCTTCCAAGTTGGCATTAATTACCTCTCTCCCACTGGGGTACCTGGTGGAGACCTGGCCAAAGTACAGTGAACTATGTGCATGCCAAGCAACTCCACAGCCACTGCCAAGGCCTGGGCTCGCCTGGACCACAAGTTTGTGTGTGCCAAGTGTTCACCTACCTTTGTTCACTGGTATGTGAGTCGGGGCACGAAGGAAGGAGAGTTTTCTGCAGCCCATGAGGACATGGCTGCCCTTGAGAAGGATTATGAGGAGGTTGGTGTGGGTTCTGTTGAAGGAGAGGGTGAAGAAGAAGGAGAGGAATACTATAGTTAAAAATGTCACAAGATGGGCAGCCCCGGTGGCACAGCGGTTTGGCGCCGCCTGCAGCCCGGGGTGTGATCCTGAAGACCCGGGATCGAGTCCCACGTCGGGCTCCCTGCATGGAGCCTGCTTCTCCCTCTGCCTGTGTCTCTGCCTCTCTCTCTCTCTCTGTCTCTCTCATAAATAAATAAATAAAATCTTAAAAAAAAAATGTCACAAGGTACTGTCTTTACAGTACTTCTGTTTTAAATATTGAAACATGCTCTGATCAGCTTATTTGTATGTAGCATCGTATACTCTCCTATACAAGTACTGGCCTGCGTTTTAAAACATGACTCTCTGTTACAGACCCAAGCTGTCCGATTCTCTGATGGGTTTGAATGAAGTATTCCTTGTCTTAAATGTAAGGGGAAAAAAAGTCATTTGCAGAAAGGACCCCTGGAAAGTTATTATCAGCTCTTCATGAACAGCAGACTACCTCCTGGAAAGGTCTGCATTTTAGCGAGGCTGCACCTGCAGTGTGAAGCATCTGTGTTCGGGGACACTGAACACTTGGCGGGGATTGTCTCTATCCCCATGCACCCTGCCACCCTCCTTCTTCACTGTAGGATTACAAAGACTGTCTCGCAGGGGCTTTTTCAGGACAAATACTACAGCAGGTAGCAGTATTCGTCTGCGAAGAGGCAACGTTTTCAGGAAGAACTTAAAAAAATACATTCCCTGGAAATTGTCTCTAACATGTCAGATCTGCTCCAGGGAAAACTGCTATGGAAGCTTTAAGTAATGAACTGTCATCATTTGGATAATCGCCTTTCAGCAATCATGGGCTATCCCACCGTGCCGAATAAATCGGTTATAAAACGTAGGGGCTCTTAACCTTGAAAAGCCCACAGGGATATGTGATACAGAGCCAAATACCAAATAATACACTATATATTTTTTTAAGATTTTATTTATTTATTCATGAGAGACACAGAGAGAGAGGCAGAGACACAGGCAGAGGGAGAAGCAGGCTCCATGCAGGGACTCGACATGGGACTCGATCCCGGGTCTCCAGGATCACGCCCTGGGCCGAAGGCGGATGCTAAACCACTGAGCCACCCAGGGATCCCCCAAACAATTCATTTTATTTTTTTAATAGTTTCTTTTTAAAGATTTTATTTATTTATTCACGATAGACATAGAGAGAGAGAGAGGCAGAGACACAGGCAGAGGGAGAAGCAGGCTCCAAGCCAGGAGCCTGACGTGGGACTCGATCCCAGGACTCCAGGATCCTGCCCTGGGCCAAAGGCAGGCGCCAAACCGCCGAGCCACCCAGGGATCCCAACAATCCATTTTAAAACAATTTTCAATAGTTACTTTCTAGAGAAAGTTGGGAGCAGGTAGCTTTTCATTTTCTTAATAAGTCTGTCCAATTTTTAAGTCTTTATTTGACTTTTTAACTGATTTGACTCTTGAAGCACTGTTTGTGTACAATTGTAGTAAAAATAACACCCCCCTCAGGTGCCTCATTTCCCCACTTTGGTCTCCCACTCCCCAGTATTGGGTTGCTGTGAGGTCATTGTCACCAGCTTTTGGCAGTCACTAGCTCTTCCTGCCGCCCCCGAGTGCCTCCTGACCCCAGCAACACAGTAACTGAAAGGTGAAGAAGAGCTCCAGTCCCTCAGCTGAGGATGGGAGCCTGGCTGCTGGCTGGTCCCTGTTCACCTGATGGGCCCCACAAGGGAACCACATGTCATCATTAAAATGATGAGTAACAGTGGGAACAGGAATCAAACCTTTAAAGAATTTTAACACTGGCATTAGGCATTAATGCCTTGTGGGTGAATGAGGATCTTGTGTTGCTGATTTTCTTTTTTAAGATTTTATTTGTTTATTCATGAGACACAGAGAGTCAGACAGAGAGACATAGACAGAAGGAGAAGCAGGCTCCCTGCGGGGCATCTGATGTGGCCCTCGATCCCAGGACCCTGGGGTCACGCCCTGGGCCGAAGACAGCCGCTCCACTGCTGAGCTACCCAGGTGCCCCTGGGACCTGATGTTTAGAAGCAGGCCTGAGGGCAGCCTGGGTGGCTCAGCGGTTTAGCACCGCCTTCGGCCCAGGGTGTGATCCCGGAGTTCTGGGATCAAGTCCCAAGTCAAGCTCCCTGCACGGAGCCTGCTTCTCTCCCTCTGCCTGTGTCTCTGTCTCTGTCTCTGTCTCTCTCTATCTCTCATGAATAAATAAAATATTTTAATAAATAAAAAAGAAGCAGGCCTGCCTGAGACGACAGTCCCAGGAGAAGAAAAACTGACATGAATGTGTGTTATCAAGGTCACTGCCAAGGACACCTGGTTTTTCTGGAACCTCTGAAAAGCAAAGAGAACCTCCCAGAACCATTTGCCTGAAGGAAGGGAGGCCGGAGCACATGTCCATGCACTGCAGTCACTGCATGTTGAGGGCTGCTTTCGGTGCCTGCGAGCTGAGCCTGTGTTGACAAGGCCCCAGGGGCAGAAAATAGGCAGGCCCAGGTTGAAGGCCCTGTGCCCAGAGAGGAGCAGGTCATGCAGGAGCCATTTTGAGCTTGCAGGGTCAGCCTTTGAGCTGTGCGGAGACCCAGGTTGGGCTGGTGGGCTGCGAGGTGCTGAGGCATCGCTCCACTGCCCCCCACTCCCAGGAGCATCTGAAGGAACAGAAGCTGTTTAGCCTGGGGGAGAAAGCATTGGGCATGTGACAGATGGCCTCACATCCCAAAGGCAGTCTGTGTTAGATACAGTGGCGGTGTGAGGGCTGAGGAGAGGGGGAGCAGATTCTGCACCAGACCTTGGTCAGCGACTCCCCAGGAGGTTCCCACAGAATGTTCACTTGCAAAAAACAGTGGCAAGATCAAGAAAAATAATACCCTCTGATGGTGGCCTTGACCAGTTATCTAATCAGGTGTGGAGAATTTGTTAGCTGGGCTGGACCTCAGCAAGCATTCCCTTAGCCGAGTTATTTAGGCTTCTGATGAAAGTAGGCCACGAAGCCCTCCATGTCACCTCTCCAAGACCCAGCCCTAAATCTTGATTGTGCCAGGACAAGACGTACAATCAAAGTGGTGTTGAAACACACATATTTTGGAGCCAAACTTCCAGAGCTTGGGCTTGAATCTTAGCTTGACCATTTAACTAATCATATGACCATGGGCAAGTTTCCTGGGGTCTCATTTAGAAAGCAGAGGTAATAGTAGTGTCTACCTCCTAGGCCTGGGATGAGGAATAAATGAGTTAATTCATATAAAACACTTACAACAGTATCCGGTACATAGAAAACACCCAAACTGCTAGCTACAATTATTAGTATTCCCTGTAGCAGGAGGAAAGGAAGAAAGGGGCCGGAAGGAAGGAGGAGGAAGGGGAGGAAGAGAAGGAAGATACACAGGCCAGGCTGCACCAGGCATTGCTTCTGCTGCCTAGCAACACCACCCACCAGCGAGGGTGCTTATATTCCACATTTTGAGAAATCTGATTGTTACTTCACCCTTTCAGAAAGAGCAGAGTGGTGGACTGGAGAAAATCTGAGAACTGCCTCTTGCTTGGGCACCTACCCAAGGGAAAAGGGATCAGGTTTATTTTGCGATGTTCCGGGGTAATATCTATTCTCAGGATCATTACAGACTGTCTAATGTTTAAATTGTTCTTAATGGAACGATGGGCTGTCCATGGGTGCTCCCATACGCTAAGAAATCAAGGATGGGTGTGCTTTTGCTAGACCTGGCTCACTCTCGACATTTCCTCCCACACTTGTGAGACAGAGCATGGGAAACAGGGCAGAAAGAAGCCCATTTTACATATAGCCACCACTTGTCTTGTAAATAACATTTTATAATGTAACTTTACTGTCAACTTGTTCTAGGTAGTTGGAAGCACTTTCAAAGTTATTTTATTTCATCATCACACTAGCCCTGTGATGTAGGTGGTTTGTTAGTGAGGCCTCACTTCTTTCCTAGTCCTCTGGGCTTTGCAAGGAGGGATTCTTCAGCACAGTGACCTCTTGCCTCATCTTCTTGCTCCCTACAAAGGAAGTAGGTTACCTGACCCATGAGCTCAGCTCTTTCTACCTGCCCTTCCCTATGGGAGCCAGCTGACAAGAGGGAACATTCTTCTTGCTCTGGGCCCCTGAGCCAGAAGTTCTAGTGGGCAGGCACCCTGCATGAGAGACCTCGGATGTCCAGCATGGCCTGTGAGGGCATGGCCACATCGTTCTAATTCTGGGACTTGATATTTGCAATGAATGCTTGGCCTACAGACCCAAAGCCAGGTCTTTCAAACGAGGTGTATAGCATGATCTGTTTCTACCCACAGAACACTCTGACCCCAGATGTATAGGATCTTTTGACACCAACCAATTCTCTAATTCCCCAGATACTGGGTGGGTGTCCTCCAACTCAATTCAATTCTTTTTTTTTTTTAATGTTTTCTTTTTTTTTTTAAGATTTTTAAAAATTTATTTATTCATGAGAGACACACAGAGAGAGAGGCAGAGGGAGAAACAGGCTCCATGCTGGGAACCCCACGTGGGACTCCATCCCAGGTCTCCAGGATCACACCCTGGGCCAAAGGTGGCGCTAAACCGCTGAGCCACCCAGGCTGCCCAACTCAATTCAATTCTGACATTAACAGCTTAGAATTCGCGCAGACCACATGGGTCAAAGTTTCAGTCCCACCTCAGACACCATGCACAAGTTCCAGGCTGCTCTCATTCTTCTGACCAACCCACTCTAAAGTTCCCACAACTCCCTCCTTGGGTTAAATATTTTCTAGAATGGCTCACAGAACTCAGCAAAACACTCTACATACACTGAGCAGTTTGTCATAAAGGATACAACATAGGAGCAGCCAAATACAAATGAAAGCGGTGCATAGGGCAAGATATATGTGGAGGGTGTTGGTATACGGAACCCCCAAGTCCTCTCCATGCATGCCCTTGATGTACCGTCCAACTCAGAAGCTTCCCAGATCTCCCTACTTAAAGGTGTTTATGGAAGTTTCATTATATAGGGCTGATGGAGTAAGTCATTGGCCATTAGTGATTGATTTACTCTCCAGCCCCATCTTGTTCCTGGAGGTGAGAGGCTAGGGGGCGGTGGGACTGAAGTTCCAACCCTTGGTCTTTCTGATGACCATCGTCATCCTGAAGCCATCCAGGAGCCCCCACCAGTCATCTCATTAGCAGACCAACAGGCCATGAGCCAGGGGAATGCTCCAGAAGGTGGGAAGAGAAGGAAACGGATTCTCACTTTAAGCTTCCAGAGGACATACAGCCCTGCTCATAAAACTCATTTTAGACTTCTCCTGAACACTGAAATAATAACTTTCTGTTGTTTTAAGCCACCATATTTATCATAATTTATTATAGCAGCAATCAAAAACTAATGGATTCTCCATCCATTTCTTTTACTTATAATGTATCTGTTGAACTCTGGCCTTTTGACCCACAAAGTTTCCTAAGGCAGGACTTTGCTAACTATGTACTAACGGCACAGTTGAACATTTTCCTCCATCTTCTGGATGTGCTGTGAATTGGCAGCTGAATCCCACAGCTTAGTCAGGCTAAGATTCCTTCCTGTGGCAAACACTGTAAGTGACTTGCCCTTTTTTCAGGAAGTACATGGTTTTTGTTCTGTTTCAATTTAGCAGCAAATGATGTTCAGGTCTCACCTCCATTAACTAATTCATTTGGAGTTGCAAGCTGGTGGTATTTGAATTCTGCAGTTTAAAAATTTTTATAAGTTATAATACCTTACAAGGTGATCCATCCCTTCATCTACTATTTGGTTGCCCAACGGTGCTGTTTATATAGGAAAAACAGTAAATGCCCTTCCTTTGCTTTTGTTTACTCTGTTTTCAAGATTATGAATTGGTTGCCCATCATCCTCAGAAGGTGATCAGTTAGTTTTTATTCAAATATCATCATAAATTTATAGACTTAAACATATTCAGCATATTTCAATCCACTGAAATTTCTGTCTTTATTGAGTCTCAAATTGTCCCACCTTTGGCCATTCAGGACCTCCTGAATCATTTGGACATGGCCATAATAGTCTTTGGTAGTTCTTTGCTATTTGGTATCTCGAGATATTCTAGACTTTTCTAGGACATTTCCTACCTCCAATCCAGAATCAGCCATCTCTCCTAGATCTCTGGTTTCTTTCAATGGAGAATGATTTTTTTTTTTTTTTTTAAAGAGAGAGCATGAGCATGAGGGGGAAGGGGCAGAGGGAGAGAGAGAATCTTAAGCAGGCTCCATGCTCAGCATGGAGCCCATGGCAGGGCTCAATTTCACAATCTTGAGATCATGACCTGAGCCAAAATCAAGAGTCGGATGCTTGACCAACTGAGCCACCCACGCATCCCAATAGAGAATGATATTTTCAGAGTATAACCTGAAGGCTATGGATATGTATAAAAAAATAAATATATATAGGGAGAGAAACAAAAATGTGGAAATAATGACCAACCAGAATGCAATGATTATCCATAGTACATCCAAATGTTACATACTACAACCAAAGTGATATACCTTTTGTTCATATATGTATACATATACTTATGAAATTTTACAGATTTATCAACATGTATCTATTTATGAAGATATCTATCTACTATCTATCTTGAGTTCATAGATAATTTTTCTATTCAAATTGAGAACACAGGTTTTTACTTAACCACTGTTTCATCTGTTTCTTCTTTCTTTCCCACTGAGATTCTTAGTTCTCAATGATATGGGGAAAGATAGAAATAAAATATCCCATAGCTTGCTTCATCCCACATTGCACATACTACAGTTTCAGAGCAACAATACTAATCCTAGCACATTAATTATGATTGAAAACAAGCTTATTTGCCTATGCTATCCCCATTCTCCCTTTGTTATGATTTATTTTATTTATTTTGTTATGATTTATGTCATCAGACCACATAGTCATCACGTACTATAATCTCTGCTTTTAAACCATCTCTTAGTTTTACATGTAACTATGTATTTAATGCTGAGCAACCATCCTTGTGTTGATGTTTGCAGACATTTAGTTTTCTGAAGTTCATTCTCTACTGGATTCCTCAGGAGGAGCTCATGGCAATACTTATTTTCTGAGTTCTTCATGCTCACCAGAATGTGTGCTCTTTATATTGAAAAATATTTTACTGTTTTGAAATCCATGGTTCCCATCTTTCCTTGAGTCCCTCAAATATGTTGCTCTTGTGGCATGAAGCATTGCTGTTGAAAAGCTCGATGATATTCTTTACAAACCACTTTCTCTTTTTATCCGGATATTCGAAGTATATTTTCTCTTTTTCCCTAAGTCCTGTACTTTGGTTGAGCTTTGGGTTGAGCTTCATGGATAAATATTCCCAGAAGTTACAATGTGTTCTCTTTTAATAAGTAGTTTTAAATGTTTGAAATTTGAGAAACATTCTCTTGAGTTATAGTTGTTTGTACCTGGTCTGATCCCTTGCTTTCGGTTTTCTACATCAGGGACTCCTGTTCCCATGTGTTGAATATTCTTTGTCTATTCAATATTTTTACACTCTCAAATACATTTACCATTTACTTTTTTCCTTATCCTTGCTGGATTCTGGGCATTTTCTCTCCCCTTCCCTTGTACTTGTCAACGTCTGCTGTGTTTCTTTGTTCTTATGTTCCTTCTAGTTCATTATTCACTTCTAAGATTTGTTCCTTCCATTCCTAATTCTTTTTTATTTCTGTCAATACAATTCTGAGATTTTTCTGATTTTGACTTAGGCTGGTTTTTTTTTTTTTTTTTTTTTCATCTTGTGTCATTTTCTTCATGTCTCTTAGCTTTTTCTGAAATACCTTCTAAGGTAGCCTCTAAGAGTCCAGCCAACCTGGTTGTACATCCATGTATAATCCCCTTCCCTTGGTCATGGGCAAGACTTGTGAATATAAGGGATATCATTCCCATGATTAACCTGCATTTTGTGGCAAACATCAGGGGTTTTTTCAGTTGTAATTAAGATTCCTAATCAGTTGGTTTTAAGTTAATTAAGGCAGAGCATCCTAGATGAGCCTGACCTAATCAGGAGACTTGTTTAAATGAGAGTCTAATGGTCAGAGAGAGAAAAGTCAGAGAAATTCAAAGCAGCAGGGACACTGTCCTGTTGGCCTTGAAAATGCAAGCTGCCTCAAGTTGTGGAGAGGGCCATGTCACTGGAGACAATAGATGGCCTGTAGCAGCTGAGGGTCTGAGTCCTACAACCACAAGGAATTGAACCCAGCCAACACCAGTGAGCTTGGAAGCATTCAGGACCCCAACCCTCAGGTAAGATCGGAGCCCAGCTAACACCTTGATTTCTGCTTCAGGAGACTCCAAGCAGGGGATCCGGCTAACCTGTGCTTGAACTCCTGGCCCATGGAAACTGCAAGATAATAAATATCTTTTCAGCTACTAAGCTCATAATTCATTATGCCACAATAGAAAATGAACATGGTCCATTATAGTTTTGCCCTGTTCATTGAGCATGTCTTTCCAGCATGCTTTCATTGTTTATGTGGATTGTATATCATTCTACTTCTCTTCATCCTTTTCTAAATAGTAACTTTGTATGAGATTTGACCTTGATATTTTGTGCTATTAATTTTTATATGAATTAGTTTTCCTGAACTTTTATAAGAAGGCTTCGTTCTAATAGCTTTTTGTTTTTTTCAAGCTTAACAAAGATCCTTCTGTTGTTTTCATGTAGCAGCTTGCTTGATGACATTTACTGGCTTGGTTCTCAGTTATCTCGACATTCTCTTTTCTTCACTTCTGTTATCCTCATTCTCCTCAATCTTGATCTTACTCCAAGCAGTCTCATCGTATGGGATCTCAATCAGGCAGGGAACTTTTTAGCTTTTATATATATATATATATACACACACAATATATATATATATATTGTTTCACTCCTTGTTTCATGTGTTGTCGGCAGATTGGTCTGGCTTCCACTTGTTGTTCTGTTAGATGCCCCGTGACTTCCCTGAGTTCTTCCCACAGATGCTAATACTATGTGGGTCTCATGGCTTTAGTGGTTTGTCCCACCTGCTTTTATTTTGAAGTTAATGGAGATGTCTTCACAGCTAATTATCTTGTACATGTGGTGCATGAGTTTTTGTTTTTTTCTATCTAGTTGTGTTATTTTTATTTGAGGAATCAGGAGGACAGAAATGATGCTGTGAACCCCTACTGTGCATCTCCTAAGATTTCTCCTGATACCTTCTTTTTATGGCCCAAGAAGGATGAACTCTCAGGGAGGTTAACTAATCTGCTTTATTTTTTTTCAAGAATTTATTTATTTATTCATGAGAGACAGAGAGAGAGAGAGGCAGAGACACAGGCAGAGGGAGAAGCAGGCTCCATACAGGGAGCCTGATGTGGGACTCGATCCCGGGACTCCAGGATCACGCCCTGGGCCGAAGGTAGGCGCTAACCCGCTGAGCCACCCAGGGATCCCACTAATCTGCTTTAAGTTATACAATTAGTAAGTAGAGAAACTAGAATTTGAACCTGGTCCAAATTTCAGCGTTCTAATTTTTTTCCAGTACATTTTTAAAAAATCTTCTTTACTATAACAGTTCCCAGCTTTAAAACTTAATGGTTCCCCATTACCTAAACCAACTTAAAGGCCCAAAGCATTCAAGCCCCACCCTAAGCATTTCAGCCTCACCACCTCTCTTATACCCCCTCTTCTGTCCCCAAAAGCTGTCTCTATTCCTTCCCTGATCCATTATTGTTCTTTTACTCATCCCTTACCTCTCCAAATCAAGTCTCCCTCTAATCAATCACTAGTGACTCTTCTAGAGTCATTTTGTTTGTTCATGATTTGTGGAGGAGGGTATTTTAAGGCATTAACCTATGCTTTTCAGTACCTCTGTGTATTAGTTTCCTAGGACAGCTGTAACAAATCAGCATGAACTGGGTGGTTGAAAATAACAGAAATGCATTATTTCATAGTTGTGAAGTCTTGAGGTCCAAAATCAGCATATAAGCAGGGCTATGCTCTCTCTGAACCTATAGAGAAATCTTTCCTTGCCTCTTTCCAGCTCCTTGTGCTCTGCTGACAATCTCTGGCATTCTTTGGCTCATAGATGCATCATCCCGGTCTGTCCTCACATGATGTCCCCTCTGTGTGCCTCTGTTTTCACATGGGCCATCTTCCTATACAGACCCCAGTGAGATGGGATCAGGGGTCCACCCTACTCCAGGATAACTTCATCTTAACTAGTTACATCTACAATGACCCTATTTCCAAATAAAGTCACAATTTGACATACAATTTGACATACAATTTGAAACTTCACATCTTTTTCGGGGGGACATAATTCAACCCCCAACATCCCATTTCCTTTTTCCCATTTAAGCAAGTAATCATTTTGGGTTTTGCTTCAGGAAGAATGGAAGAGAATAGAACTATGTCTATGGTGTGGGCTTTCACATCCAGAAGCTGCTTCAGTTCTGGTCATCTGAAGGCACATCCATTCATCAATAATAAGACTTTCAAAAATCACCTTCTCTGTGCAAGACCTGTTCTAAGAACTGCAGGGAATCTAAAGAAGCATCTCCTTTTATTGAACTTAAGATACAGTTGATTGTATGGCACACCGTTATTTTATGTATTTCCAAGAAACACCCTGAAAACTATGATATATATCAATTCTTAAAGTGTATCCCAATTTCAGAGTTGTTATAGTGCCAAAAGAGGTGTGTCTTAGAATTGATGAAATCATGTGTAAGGCACCATATCTCCTTTTAAAGAGCTCTAGTCTTGGTAGAGAGAAAACACGTGTGCACACACATGCACAAAGATAGACACACACACATGTGTGTGCACATACAGCTGGAGGCAGTGCCTGTCTGAGTGTGAAACGAGCTGTAGGGACTCAGGTATTTTCAGAGCTGAGAAGGGAGGTGGTTGCTCTTGGCTGGATCTTGAGGTGTAGATGGGACCAGTATCATCCAGGTGGAGCTTAAGAGAGCCATCGAGAAGACAGGAAAACTGTAACACAGGGAGCAAAGGTGTGTAAAAGGTAGAGGGGTATCCAAGAGGGAGAAATGGGAAGTGATATAGTAGGGAAGATAATCTTATTTCCAGATTATGGTCCTCCCTAAGGAGTGTGGATTTTACTCTTTAAGCCATGGGGAGCCATAGAAAGTTGTGGAGCAGAGAGGAACATGCCAAGCAATATTTGGGGATTACTGATCTGGTAACAAGCAGAATATAGAGAAGGTAGTTAGGGGATCTGTTGAAGAGACAACCTCAGAGGTCCAGGTAGCAGCAAGAGAATAATGGTATGAAATGAAAAGGAAGGGACAAAGGGGGACTTGTGCAGAAACATAAGCACACAGGACTTGTTAAGGAAGAGGGGTGCTTAAAGACGAGCTCTCAGTACTTGAGTGTGGACAGCTGACAATGCATTGCCAGAGTCAGGGACTCCTCAGGCCCTATTTACCCTCAAAAGCCTTCCTGGTCAACACAAAAATAAGCCCCACACTTGCCAGTGGCATGCCCATGGGCACTCCAGGCTTAAATCAAATTACAGTCGCCATCGTTTTCTATAAAGTGGTTGTAGTGGTGGTGACATCTTTGGTGAGACGCTACAGGGAATGAACAGTACATCCTATTATTGTAAGTACCGGAGACATTTCACAGTCTCACCTGATTTTACAACCTGCCTGTGCAGTAAAACAAAGGCAAGTTTTACTCTCTGTGCATCGAAAAATCAGATGACCTTTATAGCAACCATGTAAGCCAGAAGCAAACCTGGGAATAAATCCAGGGTTTCCTGATGCAATATTTTTATCTACACATGTATGTTTGCTCTACCTTCAGTAAAATAGAACAGAGCACTGAGTAAACATTAAGCACTCTGTGAATTCTAAGTAGTGACCCAGGAGAGAGAGTCTATCCACAGAGTGAGAATTAACCTTGGTAAGGCATTCGTCATCCGTCCCTAATGCTGTGGGCAAGGGATGGGCTGCATGTGGTGTGGGCAGAGCTGGCCACCAGATGTGTCAGGGATGCCCTTGACTGCATACAGATCCTAGATTTTATCTTGTTGGTGTCAGAGGCTCTCAGAGGAAGCACCTTTTTTTTTTTTTTTGACATGGAATGTTAGAAATTTCTTTATTATTACTTAGTAAGCACCAGCTTAATACTGCAGAAAATTTCAAATCACCCTTCAACAACCCATTCTTCCCTCCCCCAACCAAATTCTTGATAAAGAACTTTTCAAGTGAAGACACAGTCTCTTTTTTCTTCTGTATAAAACTTTATCAAATAAAGGTAAAGAACTGTGTACATCTTGCTGTAAAACACTACCCACAGCTGTAGAAAGTGTCTGCCCAGGCTCCTTTCACTGTCCAGGTCCTAAAAGACTCTTGTTCATGAACTGTCGCTTCACAAAGCAAGTCCACCACTTGCTTGGCTTATCATTCTGAGGGTCAAAAACTTTCTCACAAAGTCTCAGTCCAGTCTCTTGTCTCAGCTGCTGTAAGTAGGCCCTCATCATCTTCCTGTTTGTTTGCAGGTTTGGCATAAATTGCATTAAGTGGAAAACCAGGCTCTCCAGGAATGGGGAAATTAGTGATTCCAAGTGTATACATTTCTTTTTCACCTTGGCTTTTGGAATTACACTTTTGGAGTTTCTTTAGACACTCAGAAATGTAGAGTGTTATATATATATATATATATATATATATATATATATATATATATATATCAAGGTTCTATCAGCTTCATTCTTAATCTCATAGTTTTTGAAGAAGATATTGGCCTTGAAGTAATAGATGGCTTCATCCACAATATCTGTATCTTTTGTCTCTCTAGGGGCGGGTCCTTTGAATTGACTTCTGATAGGCAACAATGCCATGTTTCCAATGAGTTTGGTGTCAGGGTCCATGAGAGAAGAGTGGTAAACCAGCATCTTGGCAGCGACCAGGTTTCAAGTCAGACAAGGCTGGGTTTAGAGCTCGGCGCTTCCTGTCCAGCGGCCAGGAAGCACTTTTTTTTTTGAAGGTCATGGTCATGGTTCAAGGGAAAACCGTGTATAAGTGGAATTTTTTCCTTATTGTTCCTCAGATGGAACAGTAGGTTCAGAGAGTAAGTCCAGTTCCATAGTATGTGTTCATAATGGACTTTGTCCATCAGTGAACAAATAAGTGTTGAGAACCTTCTATTTAACAGGGCTCAGGCCCTGGTCAAGGGAGCAAAGAGGCCATAGGAACAAGGCTCAGTCTCTGTCCTCAAGAAGCATCATTCCAGTAGAGGGAGGGTGACGGAAGTAAGTAGGTAAGTAAAGAAGACCATTTCAGATGCAGCCAGGGGCTATGAGGAAGACAAAACAGCAACATGGCACAGAGTGGCTGCTTCAGCTGCAGAGCCTCTCTGAAGACACTTGACCAATGAGGAGGAGGGAGCTGGCAATGACCTGGGGGAAGCATTCAAAGCAGAATAAAGACCAAATACCCGGGCCCCAACGTTGGAACCAGCTTTGTCTTGTCAAGAAACAGTGTAATAGTGGGAAGGGCAGGAAGTAGCAGTACGTGGTCTGACATCCTTCATCAAGAGTTTGCCTTTTACTGTAAGAGTATTGAGTGCAGCAAAATTCTGTAAATCAATTGCCCCAGCATCTGCTGTGGGTGCCCTATATATGCAGGATAAGAGCAGTAGCTGGGACACAGGAAATGGTCCAGGGGAGGGATGATGGTCCAAGCCAGGGAAGATGGTCCAGATGAGGGATGATGGTCCAGGTTAGAGGTGATGGTCCAGACCAGGGATGATGGTCCAGGTCAGAGATGGTGGTCCAGGTCAGGGATGATGGTCCATGTCAAGGATGTTGGTTAATATGCAGGAGATGGTTATTATTTTCATAAACTTTATTAAGATTTATGACTAAGAAAAAAAATATTTATGACTAAGGGTTATTAATTACTAAGGATTAAGGTTTAGCTAAAGGTGGTAAAGCTAAGATATGAGAGACGTTAGTAAGTTTTGGCTGAGAAATTGTATGGGTTTCATTTATTTAGTAGGGAGAAGACGTGGGGAGCATATCTGGAAGCATTCTATAGTTCTGTCTCTGCCATGTTACGTTTGAGATGCCTTTTGTCGCCCAATAGGTGACTCCCAGCAAATAGTCAGATAACCCTTCATGGGACTCAGATCCCATGCTAGTATTAGAGTTAGACATTTCAGAACCATCCATGCAGAAATGGTAGATGAAGTCATGGAACTGGCTAGGATTGCTGTATTCACTTCCTAGGGCTGCTGTACCAAAGTGCCACAAACTGGATGGCTTCAGACAACAGAAGCCACTTACCATTCTAGAGACCATAAGTCTGAAATTGAGCTGTCAGCAGGGCCATGCTTCTGCTGAAAGGTCTACTGCAGAATCCTTCCTGGCCTCTTCCAGCTTCTGGCCAATTTTTTGTGTTACTGGTGTTCTTTGGCTTATAGCTAGCTGCATTACCATTAGTGATTCCCATTGGCGCCAGATGGCATTCTTCCTCATGGTTGCATCCCAATCTCCCTCTCCTTATGCGGACCCCAGACATTGGATTGGGGCCCAGCCTACTTCTGTATGGTTTCACCTTAGCATGATTGCATTTGCAAAGACTCTATTTCCAAATAAGGCCACAATCCCAGGTTCCAGGTAGACATGTGGGGACACTGCTCTACCCAGTGTAGTTACCTAGAGAAAGAGTCTGGATGGACAAGAAGGCTGTTGAGGATAGAACTTTGGGGTCCCAGCATTGGGAGGACTGAGAGAGGAGAGAACACGGGTGTGAGCTACATTTCCTATCTAGAGAGGCATTGTTCTAGTGAAGAAGGTATCAACAACATGGCACACTGCTAGTAGTTATGGAGATTGACTAATTTCACCTGGTTGACTAGCTTGGTGATGGAGGACAGATTGACTTTTTGGCATTGGGGATGTGGAAATAGTGGGCA
The DNA here is from genome assembly GCF_053574225.1 of Canis aureus. Taxonomy (NCBI): domain Eukaryota; kingdom Metazoa; phylum Chordata; class Mammalia; order Carnivora; family Canidae; genus Canis; species Canis aureus. The sequence continues at coordinate 50,928,482 of NC_135625.1, read as the reverse complement.
ACTTTAAAATCTCTTCCATGAAGCAGTAGGGCAACAGCATGTTGGGCTGAAGACAGAGTGAGGACAGTGAAACTATGAAAACAGTAAGTAGAGACATCTTTTTCTATGAAACTTGGAAGGGAGCACAGATGTAGGGGACAGGAACAGTTAAAAAGATGTGTGTGGAATGGCGGCATGCTGGTATGCAGGTGGTGTCCAGCAAAGCCTAGCAGCAGGGGCAAGCTGACCATGCAGGAAAGAAGTGGTTCCACCTGAAGTGTGAAGTCCTTGAGCCTCTAGGGAATGGAGTTTCCCTTGCTTGAGGAGGGAGTGGCTTCACATGGGAGCAGAGGTGGGCCAGTCATATAATAGCAGGGAGGGCAATGTTTCTTGGTACCCTCGAGCGGAAATCAGTAGGACCAGTGTTGGGAAGACAGTGAGTTCTCATTGAGTCGCAGGTATATCAGCTGTCCATGTTGGCGACAGTTGGGAATTGGGGAAAGGATGTTGGGTTTGGGCAGGGTGTGGTCATGAAGCCCGGGACTTAGAAGGAAGTGGAGGCTCCAACGACCCTCAGTCAGCAGTCAGGTTGTGTCGGGGCCCATCTGGAATCAACGCAGGTGGAGTGTGTCCTGTGGTCTCTCCAGTGATAAGCAGCAACTTGGGCAGATGTAGGCCAAGGGGGTGGTTGGGTTTGGCCAGAGTTAAGGTTCTGCCAGAGGGAAAAATGAGAAAGGGAGGTTTAGGGTGTTCCTGAAGAAGCAGTTACAGTGAAATGTGGGCTTGGTGAGGCAGGAGTGAGGCAGGAGTGGGAGCCAGGAGGATGCTGGCAGGTGGAAAGATGTAGGGCTGTGGATTGGAAGTCCATTTAGGGAGGAGAGCCATGGACCCGGGAGCATAGAGCAGGTGAGCTGTGAGGGTGGAAGGTGTGTTTGAGAGGCACCTGGGTGGTGCAGTCGACTGAGCGTCTAATTCTTGATTTTGGCTCAGATCATGATCTTAGGGTCCTGGGATCGAGCCCTGCATCAGACTGCATGCTCAGGGAGAAGTCTGCTAGGGATCCTCTCTCTCCCTCTCTCCCAAATAAATACATCTTAAAAAAAAAAAAAAGTTGTGTTTGAAATTGAGCTTTCTGAAGTGGCAGTGTTTGGTTGGGAGAGAGTCTAGTATTTGGCCATACAAGTGGAAGGGGCCAGGCAGAGTGTGGGAATCCAACCGGAATGTGCTAATGCAAGAAAAAAATCTGGCTTATTTAATTTTTTTTTCTCCTCAGTGACGGGAAATAAAAGGCAAAGTCAACATTCAGTGCCAGGAAACGAGGGACCAAAAAGCCAGAGAAAAGGGGTCTCTGGGGAAGCAGTATTCTCTCCCACCTCCAGGTTTTGGGGCGTTTGTAAATCCTACCTGCATGGGGGTGGGAGGCCCAGCAACTGGGCAGACAGCGGCCGCACAAGTCGGCAGACTTGCTAGCTCGCACAAAGGCAGAGTTCTGTGCCGGGGGGCGTGAGGGGGGGATGGCCCAGGAAGCCCCTCAGCTTACTTGGAGAATGGAACAACTGGAAAGAGACTTAACCCGAAAGCCTAAAGTGCAGTTTGAGGTGGAAATGGGTTCAGGAATGAAGGAGCCAAACATTAACAGAGGGAAAGGTTAACAGAACAAGGGGCCTAGGTAATGTGGCCCTCTCAAAATAAAGCCAATGAGAATTTGCTGCCAGCTTAAAATTTCTGAGGCCCTGGAAACAAATTTTCACTTTTTTTTTTTTTTTTAAGATTTTATTCATTTATTTGACACAGAGAGAAAGAGCACAAGCAGGGGATCAGCATGCAGAGGGAAAGGGAGAAGCAGGGTCCCCACTGACCAGGGAGCCCAATGCAGGACTCCTGGGATTATGGCCTGAGCCGAAAGCAGATGCTCAACCAGCTGAGCCACCCAGGTGCCCCTTTCACTTGTTTTACTTGATCATGAATCTTGCAATATAAAAACAGTTTCCTGGATAAGATTTCCCCAGGTGAATCAGGTTTTTCCAAGACATGGATTTATTAAACAGTGAACAATGAAGTATTTGTAGAAATTAGAGGTGAATGTGACAGATGTATTAGTCTTGGCAAAGGGGCATCTTCAGTCCCAAGTGCACACCTGTCTCCTTCTGGTGATTCTTTTTATGTCTCTCCACGGTAATCTTAGACTTTCCTTGAGTGAGAACTCGACAATTTTTTGGGTATGCATTCCTCTCTTTTTTCCTCCCTCTATGGATGGGTGGACAAGATCTTTGGCAATCGTGGCTACTGAGAAAGGGGAGACATTAATCTTTACAGGATTGCAAAGATTAGAAACCCGGGTGACCCCCTTAAGGACCCTAGTGTTCCCATCTTGCAGCAGGAACTGGAAGATGCCGAGATATTATGTGACTTGCTGTTAAAACCCAGGAAGTATAAGAGCCAAGAATCACACCCGTGTGTGGGCGCTCAAAGCCCAACCCTTGCCCAACTGTAGCCGGCTGCCTCCTCCCCAACCTGGGACTCCCCAACTCCACCTGCGTTGATTCCAGATGGGCCCCGACACAACCTGACTGCTGACTGAGGGTCGTTGGAGCCTCCACTTCCTTCTAAGTCCCGGGCTTCATGACCACACCCTGCCCAAACCCAACATCCTTTCCCCAATTCCCAACTGTCGCCAACATGGACAGCTGATATACCTGCGATTCAATGAGAACTCACTGTCTTCCCAACACTGGTCCTACTGATTTCCCCTCGAGGGTACATTCATTGGCATCCCTGGCATTCACCAGAGATGAGAGGGATTCCTTACCTCGTACCAGTACTCAGCCTTCACTTGGCTGGCTTGTCATTCTTTCTTTTTCCTTTTGTTTCTTTCTTTCTTTTCTTTTGCAATACTCTTGTGCTCGGAGCTGGTGCTTCAGAGATGAAGCACCCAAGGAGGTCACGGGAAAGGAGAGAGATAGACAGGCAGCAAATAGCCACACGCAGAGTGATGACATGGCACTTGGCAGCAGACCCATAACCAGACCCATGGGCATCTGGGTGAAGCACTGGTAACAGCCCAAAGGCCAAATGAAACTCATTGCCATGGCCAGATAATAAGATGCTCATGGGCCATTTAAAATGCCATTTCAGGGATCCCTGGGTGGCGCAGCGGTTTGGCGCCTGCCTTTGGCCCAGGGCGCGATCCTGGAGACCCGGGATCGAATCCCATATCAGGCTCCCGATGCATGGAGCCTGCTTCTCCCTCTGCCTGTGTCTCTGCCTCTCTCTCTCTCTGTGACTATCATAAGTAAATAAATAAAAAAAAATAAAAAATAAAAAATAAAATGCCATTTCAAAAAAAATAATAATAAATAAAATAAAATAAAATAAAATAAAATAAAATAAAATAAAATAAAATAAAATGCCATTTCTCGGGGCACCTCAGTGGCTCAGCAGTTGAACATTTGCCTTTGCTCAGGTCATGATCTTGGGGTCCTGGGATCGAGTCCTGCATCGGGATCTCTGCAGGAAGATAAATATATAAAATCTTTAAGGAATTTAAGAAAGAAACAGGACAAGAGATGGCCCTCGACCTCAAAGTCCATAGAGACCCCAGTTCTAGCCCCTTCCTAAGATGCCCTTGACTCTCAGCCCTATGGTCTTGTGACACCCTCCCCTTTTTAGCATAAGTCATCTTGAATTAGTGCAACCAAATGACTCCTGAGTAATACAATCTTGAATTGCTCTCACAATTAGAAAATAATTATAAAGGATATATTTTTATTTTTTAAAACTTTTTACATTGAAATAATACAGACTCATAGGAAGTAGCAAGAATAGTACCCAAAAGCTTGTGTGTACCCCACACCAAGCATCTTCCTGTGGTGGATCCCCGATGGCTCTAGGACATAGAAACTATGCTGCTGCATGGTTGATAATTGGACTATAGACATTCGGTTCTCACCGTGTCAAAATCTGGCTTGTGTCTGTTGGTTCGTGTGCAGTTCTATGCAGTTTTGTCCCAAGAACAGACTCATACGTCCACCACCACAGTCAAGATGGAGAACAGTCCTGTCATCAGAAAATAACCCCCTTAAACTGCCTTTTTGTATTACACTCCCTCCTCATGCCTTGCCCTGGAAACCACTGATCTCTTCTCGATGTCTGTACTTTTACTTTGAGAAGGTTGTATAATGATATGTAACCTTTGGAGATTGACTTTTTTTTAAAAGATTTTTATTTATTTGAGAAAAAGAAAGAGAACGAGCAGTGAGGAGGGACAGAGGTGTGGGGGTGGGGTGGGGTGTGTGTGTGTGTGTGTGTGGGAAGCCGACTCCCTGTTGAGCAGGAAGCCTGATGTGGGGCTCCATCCTAGGAACCTGGAATTATGACCTAAGCTGAAGGCAGATGCTTATCAACTAAGCCACCCAGGCGCCCCATGAGATTGACTTCTTTTTACTAAGCATAACACCCTTATGGTCCATCCAACTTGTGCATATCCCTAGTTCATTCCTTCTTATTATGGAAGAATATTCCACTATGTAAATGTACCAGTTTATTCAACCATTCACCCAAAAAAGAACATTGAGTTGTTTCTAGTATTTCGCTATTTTGAATTAAGCTGCTATGAACCTTCACATGTAGATTTTGGTGTGAACATAAATTTTAATGTCTCATGGATGAATGCCTAAGGTCATAGGCAAGTGCATGTTTGGTCTTATGAGAAACTGCTAAACTATTTTCCAGACTGGCCATTTGGTACTGGTAACTTGTGGCTACCATTTTGCATTCCCACCAGCAATGTATGAGATCCAGTTTCTCATTCTTCTGTTACTCTTTTTGGGTCTTCCTTTGGGTTACTTGAACTTCTTTAGAATTCCATTTTGTCTCCAGCGTTTTTGAATATTGAAAGACAGCCAAGTGGAGATGCAGAATAATTGGAGGCAGTTGGGTGTGCCAGCCTGGAAAGCAGAAAAAAGCCTGGGTATCCATGTGCACGATGTGCTTGGCATCTGGACAGTGCTTGAAATCATGGGAAAGATGAGGAGAGAGAAGGCTCAGATTGGGCCCTGAGTGAGCCAAGTGGTCACGTTAGGGAGATGAGGAGAGGGCCAGCAAAGGAGCCCGTGGAAGGAGCTCCTAGAGTCTGGATGGGGAACCTCCTTGGTGGTGTTCATCAGCGATGCACTTAGAACTTTCTCGACCCAACTGAGGTAATTGTAGATACATACTGTTCTGTCATCATGTTTGTAACTTGCTGAGATTATTCTTCCTTGTCATTAAATATGCTTTTGCAGGGGGGATCCCTGGGTGGCTCAGCAGTTTAGCCCCTGCCTTCAGCCCAGGGTGTGATCCTGGAGTCCTGGGATCGAGTCCCACATCGGGCTCCCTGCATGAAGCCTGCTTCTCCCTTTGCCTGTGTCTCTGCCTCTCTCTCTCTCATGAATAAGTAAATAAAATCTTTAAAAAAATATATGCTTTTGCAACATAATTTTTAATGATTGCATAGTTTTCCATTATAGGGCTATATCATGATTTATGATTTTGTTTTGTTTTTTGGGGTTTTTGTTTTGTTTTTAAATATCTTTTATTATTTATTTATTCATGAGAGACATACAGAGAGAGAGAGGCAGAGAGAGAAGCAGGCTCCATGCAGGGAGCCTGACGTGGGACTCGATCCCATGTCTTTAGGGTCAGGCCCTGGGCTGAAGGCGGCGCTAAACCACCTAGACACCCGGGCTGCCCTGTTTTGTTTTTAATTCATGATAGACACACAGAGAGAGGCAGAGACATAGGCAGAGGGAGAAGCAGGCTCCTTGCAGGAGCCGGATGTGAGACTTGATCCCAGGACCTGGGATCATGACCTGAGCCAAAGGCAGACGCTCAACCACTGAACCACCAAGCATCCCATGATTTATGTTTTTATTTTTTTAACTTTAATTTTATTTTTTTAAGATTTTATTTTTAAGATTTTATTTATTTATTCATGAGAGACACACAGAGAGAGAGGCAGAGACACAGGCAGAGGGAGAAGCAGGCTCCATGCAGGGAGCCCCATGTGGGACTCGATCCCAGAACTCCAGGATCATGCCCTGTGCTAAAAGCAGGTGCTAAGCCGCTGAGCCACCCAGGGATCTCCTGATTTATGTTTTTTAAAAGTTTCTTCTAGAACCTTGTCCAGGATCAAAATCAAATGTGCTGGCCTATATTTTCTGGAAATAGCTTCTGCTTCTCAGAGCTCAGGACTATGGTTGCTTCTCCTTAGTCCCCTTGCACTTCTGCTGTTTTCCACATTCTTTTGAGCACATCGTACATTCACCAGTGTCTTCTATATACTTTTCTAATCCTCTGGAATATAATTTGTTCAAAGTCCCCTAATCCCTCCCACAAAACTTAAAAGTACAGTGCTAGATCTGTGTTACCTCTTAATCCTCACAACATCATGTTTAACCTTCAGAACAACCTGTGTGCTTGTTTTTATCATCCGCTCTCAGAGATGAGGACATAATCGTGGAGAGTGTGTGTAGCTCGCTCTCAAGGCAGCAGCCAGTCAGGGCAGACCCCAGGTCTCGTGACCCACAAAGTCTAATACATAATGCACCCTCCCTCTGTGTGGCATTGATTCTGGCCTTCGTGCTTTGAAGACCATGAGCCCTGATGGAATAGAAGCCAAACAAGAGTTCAGCAGCTCTGTTTTCATCTGTTAAATTTTGCCATCTGTCTCAGGTAGGGGGCGTCTTTCTTGTTTCCCTGAGCATAACTAAAATCTATTTTGAAAGTTGACCCAGGGCAGCCCGGGTGGCTCAGCAGTTTAGTGCCGTCTTCAGTCCAGGGCCTGGTTCTGGAGACCTGGGATTGAGTCCCATGTCGGGCCTGCTTCTCCCTCTACCTGTGTCTCTGCCTCTCTCTCTCTTTCTCTCTCTCTGTTTCTCTCTTTCTCTTTCTGTGTCTCTCATGAATAAATGAATAAAATCTTGAAAGAAAGAAAGAAAGAAAGAAAGAAAGAAAGAAAGAAAGAAAGAAAGAAAGAAAGAAAGAAAGAAAGAAAGAAAGAAAGAAAGAAAGAAAGAAAGAAAGAAAGAAAGAAAGAAAGAAAGAAAGTTAGTTGACCCAGCATCACCGGGAAACTGTAGTGCTTGGTGGCTGTTATAGCTTTCTTGACACCAGTTTTGCATCTGCCCCTCCTTCATGACCAGTCTAATAGGAGTCAAAAATGTAGATTTGAAGTTAGGCTGATCTGACTTTGAATCTTGAATCTTGGCAGTAGCTATATGAACTCCAGTGACTGCATCAGCCTGTGCCTCAGTTCCTTGGGTGAGCACCACCCTCCCATTTCCCATGCCCTGTGTGGTCCCTCCCACTCCACCTCAGTGACCCACTTAGAAGCAGAAAGCAGCAGAAGTGATGCTGTGCGATTCCAGCTCTAGGCCAGAGGAAGACCTGATGACATCCTCTTTTATGCTTTGAGAAGCTCTGAGCCATCATGGAAGAGGTCTGGTGCCTACTAGCAAGCCCATTATGGAGAAGCTACATGGAGAGGCATGGAGAAGAGAAAGAGGCCCCACCACCCCAGAATCCCAGCTCAGCCCAGCCTTCCAGCTGTCCATGCCAGGGCCCCAGCCCCAATACGCCAGCCAGGCCAGCCCCCAGGTGGAATGGAGCCAATGGAACACCCAGATGAGTTAACCCACAGAATTATGACACCTAATTGAATGGCCATTGTTTTAGGACACTGCGAATTGGGATGATGCTTGAAATATTAATTGTGCACGTTAACTGTGAACCATTAATTAATATAGTGCATTAGCACGGTGCCTATAGAGCTTAATATGCAAGGGCAACTTTCATTTGACTTTGCTGAGACCCCAGGTGTTTTGAGAGCTCCACTGAGCTCTAACCTCTTGAAGACACGTTTTTGACAAATAGATCTTGAGGAGCTATCTGAATCATTGAAGATACAGGAACCTGAGCCATCGGCACCACAACCAGGTAGAATTACCCTCCATTCACTCCGTACCCGAAGATAATAAATTGGCAGCCAGCGGAGTAAAGGCAGATCAGAGCCTGAACCTGCTACCATGATGGTGTCTTGGTTTTTGAGATCTCTGTTGCCTTTACTTAGTTCCATGCTAGGGCTACCCAGGCATGGTGTCCTGGAGCTAGGGCTTCTTATAGGCTCTGGGCCACTAGGAAGGTCACCTTCCTCTGTGAGACAGGCAGTCCTTCTCTGGAGGACTTGGGAAGACACAGCTTGCTTTGATGTGCAGGGCAAATAGGGTGGAGAGTCTACACTGTTCAGCCAGTCCCTTTGTCTCAGACAGCATTTGTACTTCGTTGGCTAATTGTTCCGTATCCTACAGGCCTGGACAACAGAGCAGAGTAGAACTGAGATGCCTAATCCAGCTTAGCCAAGGCTATTCAAGAAGTAATGACAGGTGAAGACTCGCCCTCTCCTAGTTCACTTGAGCTGCTATAATAGAATATTATAGACTGGGTGGCTTATAAACAACAGAGATTTATTTCTTACAGTTCTGGCAAGAAGTCAAAAATCAAGGCACCAGCCCATTCAGCATCTGGGGCCAGCCCATTTCCTGGAGTTTCCTTCCATGGCAGAAAGGCAGAGGGAGCTCACTGGGGTCTGTTTTAGAAGGGCACTAATCCCATTCATGAGGGTTCTACCCTCATGACCTAATCACTCCCAAATCCCTATGTCCATGTACCATCACATTGGGATAGAGTTAGTGGCAGGGAAATACTGAAGTCTACATTCAAGAGGCATCTAGTTTAATATGGCCAGACTCAGTTTCAACATATGATTTTGAGGGGGACACAAATATTCAGTGTGTATGAGGCACACCCCAACAAGGACATTGGGGTGCTGATCTTCACACAGCGATGACCCCAGACTTGTCCCCTGGCACACAGGGGTCGATGCTGTAGTCATATTAAATTATTTTACAATTAATAAGCTAAACTCTTCCTTTGCAGTGACAACCTGCAAGTGAAAGCCACTTTCATACACATGGTGCCACTTTCTTAAGGTGTGAATTCATTGAGACTGGTGCACGCTGGTGGAAAAGCAGGTTATTTCATTTTCCATGAGCTCACCAGAAAAGAGCAGCTTTGACACAAGACCAGGCTGTGATGCTTGCCATAGGCACCCACACTTCCCGGAATGTCCCTTATCAGTGACCTGGGAGCTTGGGGAGCATGTGTAGACAAGGGGATGCCAGTGAGCAAATACCACCAAACACTTCTTCTCCTCAAGAATGAATTTAGAGAGAGACGATGGACACTATACAATGTCTCCTCCTCTCCTGTTTCCAGTTTTTCATGGCTACCAGGATTATCACATAAATGTAATGCTCACATGCAAAAATGACCTTTTCCCAGGTTTCTGATAAGAGTAGCTAGCCACTTCTCTTCTCGTACGGTTATTCAGCAAAGTTTGCTTAGGAGCCAGGCTCTCAGCTCTACGTTGCACAAGGTGAAGGTCACTGGGGTTTTCCCAAGGAGGCCGTGGTCCATCAAGGAGACAGAGAAGTAGCGGCACATGGGAGCTTGGGAAGGCAGCTGCTGGTACAGCAGCAGCAGAAAACACTGACAAGGGCAGAGGTCAGAAAGCCAGCTCTGGAAGCTGGGGAGGACTTACCCACAACTGGCATGAGACCTAAACCTTGCAGGAGGAGTTGGACTTGGCGAGTTAGGAAGGTACGGGGCACTGTAGGCAGAGAAGCCAGAGTTGGGCAGGAGTGGGGTGTTGGCTGTGGGGTGTTCAGCACAATGGCTGGAACAAGGGGAGCATGGGGGCCAGTAGCTGGGATGGCATGTGAGGTCAGTACAGGCTGCAGAGGTCTTCCTGGGTGAGTCTAAAACTTTAGATCTTTATCCTGCCATCCAAGGGAGGTAGCAAGATTGGAAGCAAGTGAGTGGCATTATTGACTTTGTTTACAGGAAAAGAAAATCAATTCAGTTTGTTAAGTTCCAGATGCCCAGCATCAAGAACATATGGAGTTGAATAGATGGTCATGGAAGGTGAGAGAATGATAGATACTGGGATTTGGAGCTTGATTCATTAGCATAGAGATGATGCATGATGTCATGAAGATGAGAGATTTATCTTTTTTTTTTGAGAAAAAATTTTTTTAAGATTTTATTTATTTATTCATGAGAAACACACACAGAGAGAAAGGCAGAGACATAGGCAGAGGGAGGAGCTGGCTCCATGTAGGGAGCCCGATATGGGACCCGATCCTGGGACCCCAGGATCATGCCCTGGGCTGAAGGCAGGCGCTAAACCTCTGAGCCACCCAGGGATCCCTGAGGATGAGAAATTAAGGGAAAAGTAGCTAAAGCAAAGATGGTAAATCTGTAACATGCATATCCCCACCCTCTTCCTGTGCATGTAGTAGGTATTACCGTAGCACCCTCTCTTGTGGAGCCCAGTGCTGCAAAAGTCAAAGGAAAGGGATTTCTAGAGGATAGGCTGCTCAACAGGGTCCAAAGCTCACACAATAAGATCAAATAGGCTATAGACCAAAAAAAAAAGCCTGCTGGGTCGACATTCAGGAAGGCATTGGAAGCTCCTTACCTCTTATAGAAACTATTTACTGTTGACTTAGAGTTGTGTTTATGTTTTCTTTGATAAAAGTAAACTTGTAGAATTTGAAAATAATAGTCACCTATCATTTCACCATAACTGGTAATACCTTTGATGCATATATTTCCAATCTTCTTTTTCTACACAAGTACAGCTATATCATTACATATTTGCAATCATACTATACAAACAATTTGTGTCCTGAGTTTTCACTTAATATCATTTCCAATTATTTCCTTATCTTCTCTCTTTGTTGGTTAAACATGGAGGCATTTTCCAGATTTTGCCATTATAAATAATGGCTTGGTTGGCTCAGTCAGTTAAGCATCCACCTTCATTCAGTTCAAGTCACAATCTCAGGTCCTCTGATCCAGCTCTGCTCTCAGCGGGGAGTCTACTTCTCTCCCTCTGCAGCACCCCTGCTCATGCCCGCTCTCTCTCTCTCTCTCTCTCTCAAGTAAATAACTAAAATCTTTTTTAAAAATTTTAGAAACTTTTTAAAACATAATCTTTTTAAAATTTTTAATATTTTCTTAAGATCGATTTCTAGAAGTGGCCAAAATACTTAAAGATTTTTAGACTCCTGATACAATAAAGTGCATTTCAGGACCATTTTATTAATTGGCACTGCCACCAGCAGAGTATAAGGGTGTTTTTTTTTTTTTTTTTTTTTTTAATGATAGTCATGGGATCCCTGGGTGGCGCAGCGGTTTGGCGCCTGCCTTTGGCCCAGGGTGCGATCCTGGAGACCCGGGATCGAATCCCACGTCGGGCTCCCAGTGCATGGAGCCTGCTTCTCCCTCTGCCTGTGTCTCTGCTTTTCTCTCTCTCTCTCTGTGTGACTATCATAAATTTTTTTTTAATTCATTCAGAGACACAGGCAGAGGGAGAAGCAGGCTCCATGCACTGGGAGCCCGACGTGGGATTCGATCCCGGGTCTCCAGGATCGCACCCTGGGCCAAAGGCAGGCGCCAAACCGCTGCGCCACCCAGGGATCCCAGTATAAGGGTATTTAAATGAATGCACCATTTTTGACTATCCTGCTGTTGTTTTATCTGAAATTGATATAAATTCTTTAGGGAAACCATATCATAGTATAATACCATATGATAAATAAGCGTATATGTGCATATATAACACACATATACTGGTATATGTAGTTATGCATATACACACATAGACATATAAATAACCTTTCCTCAAATAATTTTAATGATCTGGGCACCAATATCAATGCAAAAGATTTTTATCATCCTTCTACAGGATAGTGGTAAACAAATCCCTTTTTCCATTGCTTAGACGAAGAGGAAAAGAAACATCTACGAAGCCAGTCGCTGACCTGGTACACTGTGGGTTCTTAAACACGAATCAGTGCATGAAAACACTCTACTAGGACCTGCTTCGCTCTTAGAGCCACAGCCACATGATAAAAGTAACATTACCCCAGCTTTACAAAGGAAGGGGACGGAGGCTTCCTGGGGGTAATTAACTTTCTCAAGGCCATGTAACGAATAAGTGGTGGAACCAGAATTCACAGGCAAGGCCTGTTTTAGTTGAGAGTCTGTGCTTTCTTTCTGTACCGTGAACTGCATTGCAGAGAGCGAGCCAGCTAGGTGGCAGAGAGGGATGGGCTGACTGCTCTCTGAGGCTCACTCCTACTTTCTGGTCGCTGATGTCTTGGTGGAGATGCCCGACCCCCAGTAGGAAGCCCATCCTCTAAGGGCCGCCAGATACTGTCCCTCTTCTCTGTCTGGGTGTGTTTTAGAAACATTTTAGCTTTCTGAACGCTCTCCAAGCACACCCTCTCCCCAGATCTGCACATGTTCACCACCCCGGGAGCTCTCTGAACCCCATACTTTGGGGGGTTTTATGGACGTTTCATGACAGATCATTAATTAAGTCCATTTCCAGTCTGGGGCGAGGCAGAGCTGAATATCCCCAGCTTCCAATCACTGCCATCACCCAGGGAATAGCAAGGGACTTAGCAGGTCAGTGTCAGGAACCAGGGCCAAAGACTATCAGAACAAAAGATGCTGCTGGTGCTCTTATCACTTAGGAAATTACAAGGGTTTTAGCAGCTCTGCTCCAGGAACTAGAGGCAGATATATATATATTCGGTTATCTCACAGGGCATTAGCCTGACTTACGGGACAAAAGTCAGCTCTCAGGTCATAGTTATTATATGATTGTTTAACAAAAACCCTTTACCGATGAATTGGGTGGTTGGGAGACTTCTGAGAAATTCTGGAAGAGCAGGATTTCACCCTGTGATAAATCTTCCATTGAAGAAGCTCTTTGTTTAGTGTCCTAGAACCTAGAATCTAGGAGCTTGTTTGGGACCCACATCCAAGTCACCAATTTCCAGGCTGCAGAACCTACCTTCTGTTTTTGCAGGTTAAGAGGTGCTAGGTGTTCCCTCTTCCTATGGTGGTTTTCTTTATCTTCCCTTTCATCTGTTGTTTCTCAGGTGTGACCAATGCCTCTGTGCACCTGGTAATCTGTGCCCTGCTGGGTTTGGGTGGCAAGGAAGGAAGCTCTGCTATGACCTCAGTACAAAGACCGCACTGTTCCTCCCTCACTGCGCCTGTGACCCCACTTACCCGGGACAGGTCGACTCACAAGGTGGTTTCTCATGTTTCCTCCTTGGTTTCTGTTGGTCACAGCTCCTTTTGGTGATAAGCCTCAAAGGGCCATGTTTGGCGCAGGCAGGACCAGAGGTGATTGGACCCAGAGCCAGACTCAGCTTCCTGAGTTTGGAGGGTAGGGGAGCTTCAGCCTGTCTCCACCTCCCTCAGGAAGGACCCACTGAGAAGGCGCCACCACATGCTTTGCAGCTGTACTTGTACAGGCCAGGATGACCCACTTACCTAGTTTAGAACCATCCAGAGCCTTTCTTGGATGGAACAATGTGTGTTTTACCTGGGCAGAGGTAATGTTTTCTCTGTAGCATTCATGTCTTTCCGTATTTATTTATTTATTTATTTATTTATTTATTTTCGTATTTATTTATTTTTTAAAATTTTATTTTTATTTATTCATGAGAGACAGAGAGAGAGAAAGAGGGGAGCAGAGACACAGAGACACAGGCAGCGGGAGAAGCAGGCTCCATTCAGGGAGCCCAACGTGGGTCTCGATCCTGGGTCTCCAGGATCACACCTTGGGCTGCAGGCGGCACTAAACCACTGTGCCACCAGGGCTGCCCCCATATTTATTTTTTAAATTGTAATAAAACATACATGAAAATACCATTTTAGCCACTTGTAAGCGTGCAGTTCAGTGATGTGAAGGACATTCACGTGGTTGTGCAGCCATCACCACCATCCTTCTCCAGAACTTTTTCATCTTCCTAAATGATAACTCTGTCCCCACTGAACACTGACTCCCGACTTCCCCTCCCCAGCCCCTGGCAGCCACCCTCATAACTCTCTGTCTCTATGATCTTTCTGTCCCTAGGTACCTCATATGAGCGGAATCACACAGCATCTGTGACTGGCTTATTTCACATAGCAGAATGTCCTCAAGCTTCAGCCATGTTACGGCACATGACGGGATTACCTTCCTTTTGAAGGCTGAATAATATTCCATGTACATATAGAAAATGCATTTTACTTCTCTGTCTACTGAGGGATACTTGGCTATAGCTTTAACAAACATTTTCTGAGCACCAATGATGTATCAGGCATGATGTTTGCTCCTGGAGATAAGATTGTTATTGAAGTAGATGAGGAGGTCCCCGCCCAGAGGTGAAGAAACACTTAATAATAATGGCCAAAAGTAATGGCAGTTTCTTTCAAGTTCATAGACACACCATTGGCTATTCCCAATTTATGTATTGTCCACAAATTTTAATACCACCTTTGGCACCTCATTTAAAAAATGAGTAGCAGAGGGGCACCTGGGTGGCTCAGGGGATTAAGCTTCCAACTCTTGATTTCGGCTCATATCATGATCTCAGGGTCCTGAGATTGAGCCCCTGAGTCAGGCTCCACGCACAGCAGGGAATCTACTTAGGATTCTCTCTCTCTCCCTCCCTCTGCCCCTCCCCCTCTCTAAAATAAATAAATCTTTTTTTTAAAAAAAATGAATAAGTAGAAATATTAATAGAAAAGCTTGCAAATCATTGTATGCAGTTTAAATCTTTGAGAGGTTGCTCCCAACAGTAAGTTTAAATCACAGCTATAAGATGGTTGTGCTTATCACTAGCGGTACTTCGTAGCTACAGTGACAAGAATAGCTATGTCGTTATTTCTCAGTGTTCCATGAATACACGGCAGGAGTTTCTGGTTTCCTGTGCTGTTCCAGGGTAGCAGACCTCGAGCACCTGGCCACAGGTTTCCAAGGACACTGTGTTTCCCTTGTGCTTCTGCACCCCACTTATCTTTTTTTTTTTTTTTTAATTTTTATTTATTTATGATAGGCACACAGTGAGAGAGAGAGAGAGGCAGAGACACAGGCAGAGGGAGAAGCAGGCTCCATGCACCGGGATCCTGACGTGGGATTCGATCCCGGGTCTCCAGGATCGTGCCCCGGGCCAAAGGCAGGCGCTAAACCGCTGCGCCACCCAGGGATCCCTGCACCCCACTTATCTATTTTCCTCTTGCTGCTGTGTGTTTTTACTCTGCAACCATCTCATTAAACTGCACGTTTTAAATCACTGTTCTGTTTGCCACCATACCCTGTGATGTGTCTTCTTTACCATGGATGGTTGCTCTGCGGATTTCTGAATGTGTGAAAAGTGCCCTGCCTTAGACAGAGGGCAGACAGGAGCCTGCAAGAACCCCTGGTGAGGATGGAGCTCCGGCAAAGCTTCCGGAGATGCTGTGTATCCTTATATAGTTTTATACATTTACACATTTGGTTGCTGAATTGTTCTAGATCCCCCTCTTGTGGGCCATCTATGAAATAAAACACATCAATTATTTCTCATAGGTGTGATGAAGAATCTTGCAGATTACAAGGAATCAATTTCTGTGAAACCTATGAGTTGAATAGGACCTTTGCTTTTATTATGAAATGCTGCAAACCCATAAAATGCATGTAGAGAATAATATGAAAATACCCATGCACCCCCACACCAGCTTTATGAAATCTTAACATTGTCTTGTATATTTACTGTAAATCTTTTCAAAAAATAAAATAGAGGGGATCCCTGGGTGGCTCAGCAGTTTGGTGCCTGCCTTTGGCCCAGGGCATGATCCTGGAGTCCCGGGATCAAGTCCTGTGGTGGGCTCCCTGCATGGAGCCTGCTTCTCCCTCCTCCTGTGTCTCTGCCTCTCTCTCTCTCTCTCTCTCTATGTCTATTATAAATAAATAAATCTTTAAAAAAATAAAATAGAAATGTTGAGGGCCCCTGTAGACCTCCCATCCTGCACATGCCTCCTCCCCCAGGCAACTGTTACTTTGATATGGTATTTATGACTCCCACACATATTTTTGTATTTCTCTACATATATGTGTGTCAATACAATACAAACCATTGTTTTCCACTTTCTCAACTTTATGAGGATGCTCTTACACTGGGTGTGTTCTTTTACAACCTGTTCTTCTCTCTCAGTGCTTTACGGTTGAAGTTTATCCTTGTGGCTCCAATCGTCTCATTTTCCTCTCCTGTATAGTTCAAAAAACTTTTTTTTTATTTGAGAGAGAGGGAGCATGAACAGGGTGGAGGGAGGGGTAGAGGGAGAGGCAGACTCCCCGCTGAGCAGAGAGCACAATATAGGATTTGATCCTAGGACCCCAGGATCATGACCTGAGTCAAAGGCAGATGCTTCACTGACTGAGCCACCCAGGCGTCCCCCTCCTGAATATTGTTGATCCAAGAATACCACAATAGATTTATTTACCAGTTCTTTTATTCTGGGATAATTAGGTTGTTTTGAATTTTCCCCACAACAAACAGTGCCGTACCCAGTATTCCTGGAACACAAATGTGCATTTCTCTAGAGTACGTCCTAAGGACGGATTGCTGGGTCATTGTGCTTGGGGCCTACGTGCAACTTTTCTCTCTTGCCAAAGAGCTCTTGGAAAGATTGCTGCACTAGGTACTTCCCCCCCCAATTTCCTCCCTCTCATCTGCCAGCAGCAGTTAGGGGAAGGAGCAATTCCCACCATTAACTGAGCCTTGGCATGAATTTTCTCTTTTAGGTAAGGACAACAATCTTCTGAGGCAGGCATTAGCATGTTTACAAGAAACCAGAGGGGTCCAGGAATCCGCCTGAGGCCACAAAGATAACAAGCAGCAGAGCAACACTAAACCTGCCCCAGAGCAGTGCTGCAAAGGCCTGTAAAGATTCAGCCTGGGGAGTAGAGAGGGATGGGGGGCGGGGAGGGACACAAACTCCCCTCCCAAGGCAGCCTGTCTGCAGGGCTGCTGAGAGCTGAGAGAAGGAAGGATAGGCTATCTAATTTTTGTAATTATGAAAGTCAGCATACATACACAAGGGCATATTTAACACTAATGTATAAGTAAGGAGAAACGATAACATGAACCTAGATACCTAAGGGAGGAAAAACATGTCACTGTTAGAAAATTATATTGGAAAACTTTATTTTTCAAATTGTGCATTAGCTTTCCTTTTAAATTACTAGGAATCAGCTATCATTTCATGATGGAAACCTGCTTTCCCTAAACTTAGTGTAGCTGACTTCAATCCTGGGGATCGTATGAATACAATATATTCCTTGGAGGTGCAGAGGAGCCTATTACTAGATGTGACAGCCTGGGTGGCCGACTGGAAGCAAAGAGAAAAAAACAAAACAAAAATGAGAGTCGGATAAAATAAGAGGAGACAAGGGAAACGTATTCTCTACTCTACAGCTGCTCTCTGGCTCAGCCCCCAGAAGAGCTGCACATCATGTTTTGTCTCTTGGCTTTGCAGCTTTCTAAAGAAACTTCCCCCTTTTATTTTAAGTAAGAGAAGGACTTAGGTATTCCAGCATCAGCAGAGCCTGATATTTCATCCAAGTTTGGACATCTACTTCCAGGAGAAAAATGCTAGGATGCTTGTCTGCTTTTGTTTGGGGTTTAGCCTATATAGTTTACAAAAATATGTTCACTGTAGATCCGAGTGTTTAATGTCTACTTGATGTGAAAAGAAAATGACACCCGAAACACAACAGCCAGAGCAAACCAGAAGTGAATGTTAATGAGTGTTACAGGAAGTCGACAGGAAGCCAGAAGTGTGGGTATGGAAGTGAAAAACTTTTCAAAAAGCACATCAAGAACATAGCAGGTGAGGTAGGTAGTTTTCTTAGCACAAGTCAAAGAATATAAATCATTTTGTGTACTTTTCCCCTAATTTTTTTTGTGTGGTAAAATACATATGACATGAAATTTATCATATTGGTCATTTTGGGTATAAAGCTCAGGGATATAAAATACATTATAAATCACCATCTCCTCCATCCATCTCCAGAACTCTTATTTTGTAAAACTGTACCTGTCCCTCCCCCAGCCTCTGGCAAGCACCATTCTACTTTCTTTATGATTTTGACTACTCTATACATGTAAGTGGAATCATACAGTACTTGTCTTTTTATGTCTGTCTTCTTTCTTTTTTTAAAAAAAGATTTTATTTATTTATACATGAGAGACACACACAGAGAGAGACAGAAACACAGGCAGAGGGAGAAGTAGGCTCCCTGTGGGAAGCCCAATGTAGGACTTGATCCCAGGACTCTGGGATCAGGACCTGAGCTGAAGGTAGATGCTCAACCACTGAGCCACCCAGGTGCCCCTATGTCTGGCTTATTTCATTTAGCATAACATCCTCAAGATTCATCCATGTCGTAGCAATGTCAGAATGTCCTTTCTCTCTAAGGTTGAATAAGATTCCACCGTGTGTGGACAGCGCCTTTTGCTTATTCATTCATCCATTGATGGACACTTGGATTACTTCCACGTTTAAGCTACTTTGAATAATGCTGTATAAAAAGATTCTTGTTTGCCATGTGAACCAAGCTACCAACATCAAAAGTGTCCAAATAGGCTATTTCTCATTAAATTATTAATATTCTGAATAACTAACCTAGGGCCCTAGAATGTATGTGATTATCATCTTTAGAGCATCTTTGGCAGATGTTCTTGGCATCTCAGAACCAAAGATTATTATTTTGTTTTGTTTTGTCTTTAATTAACTGAAGATGAAACTGGTTGTTCACTCAAGAGGCCACTGATTAACTACCAAAAGCAGTTTTGGTATTATTTTTCCAGGAGAGCTGGTCTTGTTTGGCCAAACCTATTAATAGAATTTGAACCAATTCTTCGAACAATGTCTTCTTTCCTGTTGGAGCTATGACCTACTCTAGGATAGAGACTACAGATTATTTTTCTGTATCCCCATGTAGCCTACCAGGGTCTCAGGACACAGTGCCTTTAGCCTCTGTAACTGGGGGGTAGGTACCTAAAGATAAAATAACATTTTCCCCCAAAGCCAAATATTCACATTTCGTCATTGCTTGCACATATTGGATATTAGCCAAAAGAAGGTCTCTGCCTGACATTTATTACCAGATTTTCCCTCCTTGCCAACTCTACATCCCCAGCCCTGGACCCACATTAATTCCCCACACTCTAAGACAGCACATCATTAATTTCTAGACGGAACCTCTCAAATCACAACCCACTTGTAAGTTTCCTAAGATAACTGTCCATTTCCATGAGAGAAGCTTACTACTGGCTACTGAGGGAAATGCTATTTGGACCCTGAGATGGGCAGACCCAAAAGATGGTTGCAGTGGATGCTTTGAATGGTTGGGAACCACAGTGGATAGGGACCGGGTTCTCCTGAAGGGATCTTAGGACAACGAAGAGCATAGGTTGGCAAATTTGATCAATAGTATAGGGAGGAATTTCAAGGTAAGAGGAATATATAGGGGAGGTTTGTATGCCTTTGTCACTGGAGCAAAGAAGCAGTCAGAAGAGAGGTTTTAGATGAATGAGCCCAATTGGGCTGATGGGAGGAAGCCAGGCAGGGCTGAGACTAAGGTTACTTCATTAACTTTTAATTCTCCTTTTCCTTCCTCCTTCCTTCTGTTTCCTTTTTACCCCCAAAGATATTCACATTTTGGCATTACTTACCAATTTCTTTGTCTTAGGAGCACAGGATTATCTGAGGATTTATTTGGGGGTGGGAGTAGTGTCTACCAGCACCTATCACGTTAGGTCCAGCATCATGGAGCAGAGAGACAAACTAGTTTGGGACCCTCTCCTCCAAGTGCTTACAATCCTCAAAAATACTTGGGATGATATGCAATAAATTGGCAAATTTTACACTCAAATATTTTTCCTATTATCTTTCGATTTGCATTTCCTGTTTCTGTTTCTCTGCCCTTTGCTTTTTGTTTTGTTTCGTTCTGTTTTTTTTTTTTTTTCCTGCCCTTTGTTTTAAACATGGTTTTTATCCCTCAGAAGACATGGGCCCAGAAAGAAGATGGTTCTCCTGGCTCTCAGTTTGAAGTTTTAACCTATCATAAGAAAGGTAAGAGACATTTCCCTTTCCTTTCTCAAACTAAAACTCAGGGCTGCTTTGTTTCTCCTTGTAAT
This sequence comes from Canis aureus, assembly GCF_053574225.1. Classification (NCBI taxonomy): domain Eukaryota; kingdom Metazoa; phylum Chordata; class Mammalia; order Carnivora; family Canidae; genus Canis; species Canis aureus. Next base: position 50,908,374 of record NC_135625.1, on the reverse strand, counting down.
TGCTTCATTAAAATGAACACGGATAAAACTTGTCTGCTAATGTGAAAGAAAACTTACACTGTTTCAGCCTCCAAATTTCTTTTTATCCGTAGGGAAGGTTCCAGGCTTTCTGGGTACTCCCATGGAACTGACCTCCACTGTCACAAATGCACCTCGCTCTCCCTCCCCACCCCCCCCAACATTGCTTCCCCTCTGCAAATTTTTATCTTCCTCCTCTAAACCTCCTCTCTTCAGCATCTACCAGCTATCTGCCTAGTGTCATGACTTTGTTCTATGCCTTTTGTTTTGTTCTGTTGCATTATCCTTTCCCCTTATGAATGGGTTCTGGCAAATGTGCCTCCTGACTCTTGGTTCAGGATACCAGGCTGTAGCAACTCAATACACTTTTTATCTTGTATCTTCCCCTAATTTCTCATATGATTATTCTGTCTCCCTTAAGCAACTCCTGGGTAGCACCATGACTTCTATGTCCTTTGTACCTATAGAAGAAATGCTGGAAGTCTAGCATGTTCTCTGTTCCCTCATTCCTGGTCCTCCAGGAAGAACCCAACTTACCCCCCCCACACACACACACACACTTTGAAGCAAATGTCTGATCCCAGGCAAAACAGAGTCAGTCTCCTCAGTGGGGAGGAAGGTCACATCTGCTCAGACACGTTCAAAAGACATTTCACAAGCATTTGGGTGAACTCATATACTAATATCTAAATATGGGTAATATAGAGTAAAAACTTAAAAGGCAGCCAAACAACGCTTTGGCTCATCTTTGAGTCCCTTGAGGTGTTCTGAAAGCTTCTTTTTCTCACCTTGATTTCAAAAAAGCTAAAAATGAGACCTAGCTTAGATTTTGCCCAAGATGAGGCTTTTCCTATTTCCTTGGCTGAGGAATGAGGATTCTAAGGCTCTCTGAAAGAACCCAGTGAACTCTAGAAGTCCTGGATTCCACCTGCTGCTTGGAGTTTCCAGGCAGGGGGCTCTGGCTGCTGGCAATGCCCTGTGTGATGTCACAGGGCTTTGTGACACACTTGATGTTGTGTCTTGTATAATACCACGCAGGCAGGGCAGCCCAGCACAATCAAGTACTTGCTCAGAATCCAAGCACCACAAATCAACCATCCAGAAAGAAAACTCATCTTTTCACATCATTCAACCTAGAGTCCTGCCTAATTTCACCTGTGACTCAGTTTAGGCAAGTTATCAACTACAGAACAGCCAATGTCTTAATGGTAGGTGGGGGGAGCTGGGTGTGCTGAAAAGTGGGAACAACGTGGGTGGGGTGGAGGGGTCCTTCCACCTGGAATCAATGGAAACAGCGCATCAAAGTACTGAATCTTGAATGGAATGCTGGCTCTGGGGATTAGGATTAATAGGACCTGATTTTTTTAAGAAGAGATTATGGCTACCAGGCTGGACTATGTTAATCTGGAGGTATTATAATGGGCATTATAATGATGTCAGTTCTTGAAAATCTGATTATTTATTTATAATTTAGTTGTGACATCATCTAAAGCATAGCCTGTTTGCCTGGCTCTGAAAACTCACACTTTAAAACAAATTCAATGGCTGAATCCAAATTTAGTTTAGGGTTTCAGTTTTTCAGTGTGTATGTGTGTGTGTGCATTTGGTGGGAGTGGGGGTGGGGACAGGGGGAGAGATGAGGTGCATATTCCAGACTACCAGGAAGAGCTCTGCTTTAAAAAGCTGTAGTGTAAGAAAACTGCCATCAGTAAAATTAAAAAAAAAAAAAATTGGGCAAGGGTCATTTTCCTAAGTGTCCACATGTAGAGAATTTCCTCCAAATTTTCTGAATATAGTAGAATCCTCCTAGAGAATAAGGATGTATTTCCTTCTGCAGCAGTAACCCTATAATGAACCCACATGCGTATGTTATCTATTCAATTCGGGGGGCCTCCCCTTGCTTACTTGCTTCCTTAGTTTCTAATTGCTTTTGGTATTTGGTGGAAATTAAAACAGTCTCAGCATGTGACATTGAATCAGAGGAAGCGGCAGTAAGAAGTTAGCCAGCTCCATTCTCTTCCCACTCATTTCAATCCAAGCATTTCCCCCAGTTAGAGGCCACCTTCTCCTCTACACATTTGACACTGTCTTTGCATACACAAAGATTTTTGTGTGTTTGTTTTAAGACGTTATTTATTTGAAAGAGAGAAAGAGAGCATGAGCAAGGGGAGAGGCAAAGGGAGAGGGCGAAGCAAACTCCTCACTGAGCAGAGAGCCTCACCTAGGGCGTGATCCCAGGACCCTGAGATCGTGAGCTGAACTGAAGGCAGACGCCTAACCGACTGAGCCACCCAGGTGCCCCAAAAGATTCTGTCTTTAAAGTGTCCAGTCAAGGAGCCTTCACTGTGCAATGAGGATCTTTGTCAGGATGTTAAGGCCTATGTCTTGGGGGAATGGAATGTTCCAGTAGGAATAAATGCCCAATCCAGTTTTATACCTCTACCCTTCATCTAGGATCCTCAGGATGCAGCCCATGCAAAGCCCCTGATTCCACTGGATCGTGATGTCTTGGGGAGGTTCTGCAATTCCTTGGGAACAGTCTCTTTCCTCCCTGGGCAGGGCCCAGCATCTTTCCAGCCAGGCTATGCTGTAACTTGACCCTACTTATTGATCTCGTGGCCAGGAGGGGACTGGGGTGGGGGTGAGGGGCAATCCAGCAGGAGGGCATGTGTTTGCCTGTGAAGCATCCTCAAGCAGAGGAGCAGAGCTGGGCTTTAACAGGGTGAATGGGCCATTTCTACAGGTCCAGAGGCTGGGTCCCCGGTGGCTCTGCACCCACACACCCCCATCCCAAGTTTTCATGCCTCCTCATTCCCTGGACAGGAGATAAGCCAGGACTGAGAAGTCACCTTCCCTGGAGTACAGCTGCCCTCACCACCAGGCCCTGCACACAGCTCTCAGCTTTCACTGCCCTTCCCACGTAGGAGATGAGTCTCTTTAGGTGTCGCTAAGGAGGCCAGGTTGACATGTTGCCATCAAAGGGTGACTAGTCACCCTCAGCCTTTCGTGGCCTTTCTCAAATGCATCCATAGCATCCGATAGCAACCATTTCGATTACACAGTTTTTATATTTGCTTCTACCTACCCCCATCTCTCAAATGTGCTGCCCAGAATGTTCCTCTCCACCAGTATTCCATCCCACTTCCCCTCCAGTGAAGTTGTACCAGGCACATCGCTGCAGCCAGCTGGCGGCCACCAGAGCACCGCCTTCCCACCAGCAGTGGGGTCCTCAGGGCCAGCTGATAGAGGTGACTCAGCCTCAAACCCCATATCGGTGTCTGTGCCCCAGGACTACTCCCACTGTCAACTGTTGTCGCTCCAGTTCCTTAGGAAGCAGACTCGGATTCTGAGGTTGGCCTGCAGATACTTGATTGGCATGGGTTTGGGGGAGGACACCTGCGAGTGAAGGGAATGGGTAGTGTCAACCTTAAATACAAAACAACCAGTTATTGTACCGGGAAAAAAAAATGAGCTTATTTGAGGAAAGGCAGAGAACTGCAACCCAGGACAAGGAAGCTACAGCAAAACAGCAAAACTTAAGGCCAGTCTACAGAACAAACAGAAGAATGTTTTTTACGGAATAAAGGAGAAGTGGGGAAGGAAGGCAGGTGGTAGTAAACAAAAAGTCCATTGGAGTCAACTGGAGTTCCAAGTATAGTGGCTGGGCTGTGACTGTCCCTCATTGGTTGAGCTGTGACTTTCCCTCATTGTTTGGGCTGTGACTGTCCCTCGTTGGCTGGGCTGTTGCTGGAGGAGGAGGAAACTATCCTTCCTCTTGCTGGGATAGTAAAATGATAATAATAGATGCCTCTGTTTCTGTTGGGTCTGCAGTCTACAAGGAGACATGAGAACATGAGAGCCCCCCCGCCCCCGCCCCACCCCTCCTGACTCCCTTCTAAAGGAGATTTCCTTTTATTTGTCTTCCTAAGAGAAAGGGGCTAGACTGCAATGTGATTGCAAGAGGGACCTCTGTCTGTCCCATGGGCCGCTCTGGGTTGGGTAGGCCTTCAGAGTCATCCCAAGTTGAAACAAGGCAGTTGGGCTCATCAGCCAGTCTTTAAACATGAGTTCCCTTGGGAAGGAGGACCTTTGGGCAAAGCAGCTTGCCCCCCCCCCCCAAGGGTAACTCTGGTGAAGGGATGTGGCCATGTGCCAGTACTCCAGGCAGTAGGGAGAATGGGGGCCCCAGCCCCGGGGGCTGATCTGGTGGCACCACACAGCACCACTGCATATGACGTTGTATCCAGGTGTGTTCAGGTCTGTTTAGGGGGCAAGGTGTTGCCCAGGTGGTTTGATACCATGGAATTGTTGACAGTATTGGGTTCTGTGGGGTAGGCTGTGTCTCTACTGTGGACAAGAGCAGAGAGAGCTAGATCATGTATGTAAACTTGTTCCTAGTACAACCCTAAGGTCAAAAATGTGGAAGCCAGACTCTCCTCCAGTCAGAAAAATGGGATAAAAATAGGAGACAATACAACATGGTCAGATGCCAGGAAGACACTTGGAAGAATCAGAATATGAGGAGGACCCACCCCAGAGAGTCCTAGAGAGAGGGTGTTGCTGGAGAGCTCAAGGCTCCTATGTTTGATTCCCTCTCCCTGGGGCCAGGCTGTCACATGATTTAAAGAGTCAGGGAGAGAAGTGGCTGCTGTATGTAAGTGTTGACAAGCCATGATGCCCTTTGATAGGCACCGCATGTAATCTTTATTCTGAAATTTTTTTATCAAAGTAATGCATACATTAAAAAATGAAATAAAAAGAGTCAGCAAACCCCTCCCCAGTTCCCATCCCAATCCCCAATACAACTCCCCAAAAGCAATGACTTTCAATTCCTATCATATATATCTTATGACAGTTGCCTTCATATTTTAACTAATATCCTTAGGCTTCTGTTTCTTGGCTTATTTTACACATCAATTGCATTTTTTACACGACTTCCATTTTTAAAAATCAGTGTTTACATCTTTATTACTCTACAAATACCATTCCTTAATTTTCCTTAATTTTTATCATTAGATAAGTCATCTACTTGCATTTCCTCACCCAATCAAATTTGATATTCTTCTGACCCATCTCCTTTTTGGGGGAGGAATGGAGTGCCAGAGCTCACTACAGCCTCTGCTCCAATGTGGACAGTCACCCCCAAACCCTCACCCTGCCTGCACAGCCACCCTCTGAGACCATCTCTGCCTCTCCCCTGGTTTGGATCCACCACTCTGGACCATGTCTTCTTTGTTTTGTTGGCATTTGCAATCCACATGTAGTCTCTAAAAAGAGATACGTGAAATGTAATTCTTTCTGACTCCTTTACAGATCTGAAAATATCTTTATTCCTCTTTCAAGCTAAATTAAATTTTGACTAAGTAAAGAATTCTAGGTGAAATACCATTTAACTTAGAATTGTAAAGCCATTTCTTTATAATCTTAAACCAGCGTTGGGGTGCCTGGGTAGCTCAGTTGGTTATGCCTCTGACTCTTGGTTTTGGCTCAGGTCATGATCTCAGGGTTGGCTCGGGTCATGATCTAAGGGTTGTAAGGTTGAACCCCACATTGGGTTCTGTGCTCACTTAGAATGAAGTATGCTTGAGACTCTCCCTCCCTCTCCCTCTGCCCCTCCTGCTGGGGCTCTCTCTTTCTCTCTCTAAAATAAATAAATCTTTAAAAGAAAAAAAAAAAAAAAGGAACCCAGTGCTGCTGTTGAGAAGTTTGATATCCTTCTGATTCTCCTTCTATATGTTGACCATTTCTGATGCACCTGGAAGTTTTTAGGGATATTTTTACATTCATTGCATTGGGCATTCTGTGACCCCCTTTTACTTCTGGGGAAAATATTTGTATTATTTATTTAACATTTTCCTGTCCTCCACCTTTCACCGATTATCTTTTGGAAATGTTTCTACTATTTAGATGTTATACCTCCATTAATGAAATACCACCTCCCTCCAGTTTTTCTTATGTTTTCCCTTATGTCATTTTGTTATGCCTTCTAGAATATTCCTTTCACACTATTTTCCAACCTTTTAATAATTTTTTTATTTTCCCAATCATGTTTTAGGTTTTGACAACCTTTATTTGTTCTGTAATGTTTTCTTTTTCAAGCCTGCGTCTCTGGTTTTATAAATGTAGCATCTTCTTGGCTCTCTGTGAGCAATCAAAAGTGATGTTTTGAGTTTTTGAAAGCGCTCATTAATTTGTTCCCATTTTCTGGTTCTATGTGTATTTTCTCTCTTTCTGGAGGCTTTCTTCAAACACCTAGGTCAAACCTTGGCACATGTATCAGTTTACTAGTGCTGCTACAACAAAATACCACAGACTGGGTGTGCTGAAGCAACAGACATTTATTTCCCTCCACTCTGGAAGCTGGAAGTTCAAGATCAAGGTGTCAGCAGTGTTGGTTTCCTCTGAGGCCTCTCTCTTTGGCTTGCAGATGGCCTGTTTCTCCCTGTGTCCTCACATGGGCTTTCCTCTGCGCATGCACCCTGGTGTCTCTTCCTCTTCTTACAAGGACACTGGTACAATTGGATTACAGCCCACCCACATGGCCTCATTTAAACTCAGTTACCACTTTAAAGACCCCATCTCCAAATACAGTTCCATTGGGAGCCTGTACGTCGACATAGGATTTTAGGGAGGACACAACTCAGTGCATAACAGCATTCTGTTCCTATTGAAAAATGAGACCCTAACCCCTAACCCACTGATGGGAATCTGACCCTGACCACAGACAAGGTCACACGTAGTAGGCTGCTTTGTTGGGCACTCCCGAATTTCAGCATGTGAGACCTGTTTTCTCACCATAGAACAATTCTCTTGTCTCCTACCTCAGGTGTAGCAACCTGGCTGTGGGGAGCCTGTGTGTGTGTGTGTGTGTGTGTGTGTGTGTGTGTGAGAGAGAGAGAGAGAGAGAGAGAGAGAGAGAGAGAGAGAGAGAGATGGGGAAATGGGCAGAGTGATCAAACCTTCTGGATCCAAGGGATCCCCTTGACTTCAGCCCCTCCCCTCTGTAGCGGCTGAGCCTCCTCAGTCCAGTGTCATCAAAGAAGAAATTGCCAGGCTTCCATCTTGACTTTTCTGTGCAGTGTGGGGTGAAGAGAGCTGACTGCTGTGCATATACACAAGTGGCCTCTGTGGAAGCCTCCCCACTCTGCACCTGACCAGTCCCCAGCTGCTCTAGGGTCCCACCTCAGAGTCCTCTCGCTGTGCACGTGGGGTCCTGGCTTCCTCTGTTTACATGCTGTTACCTCTCATCCAAGCAGCTTCCGGTCTTCCAAACCTATGTTGAAATCTCATGTGCCCTGACCTTCCCCCTACCTCTCTTTTCCCAAGAGAGTTTTTAGATTTGTTTTTATTCACAGCTGAGTCAAGATGGACAGGGCACAGACACACATATTCAATCCATCATCTCTAAAGGAAGTCTCTCAAGACTTTTCTGATAAATTATGAAATATTTCCAACAAAAGGGAAATATAGAGAAAAATACCATGAATGCTCTGTAGACACATCATTAAGCTTTATCAAACCTTTTAATTTTGCCATATTTACTTCAGAGATTTAAAAAAATTGCTTTTGCTGTATTTTCTTTAGCCGTAGGCTCAGGAGTGTGGGCCAATTACTTTAAATGGGAGTGTATGTTTTGTAACCATGTTGTACATTTTGATGTTAAGTGATCTTCTGAATATTAGTTTTAGTAGTGTTCACTAGTAGAAAACAAGATATACGTATCTTGTCCAAGTATATGATAAATACATATCAAAACGATCCTGTTCTTAAAACACTGGAAATGGAGTTTAAGCCAAGTAGATGATCTACAAATCATTGAGGTATCTAATATAGTTTCTTTTAAATCCTTCTGACTTAGGAAATTAAAAAACAGACCTTCAAAAATGCTAGGTTTACAATGAGAGGTATCACAGTTCAATGTTTATTCTATGCATCCTTGATATTTGGGATCTGGACAACTCTGTCATATATATATATTTACCATAATCATGTGAGCAACTTGGAGACGAAAACCCAGGAGGCTGAATTAATTTGGTCCCTTGGAAAAAAATTGCAACAGCAAATTACCCACGGACCCCAGCAAATCCCAAGACTGCATATGAGATTTGAAAAGCCTGATGAAGATGAAACTGCAGGAAAATTATTTTTTAAATTGGGTAAGTATTTTTTATTTTTCTGTTAGCCATTTTAAGGGAAACATTTGCCATAAATGTAATATTTGGAAGAGGCAAAGAATGTCTCTCTTAGAGCAATTCAATTTTTTAAATGATAAAATATTTCACATATATACAGAAAATAACAAATAGGCATGCATCACCTACATTTAACAATGTTTTATATAGTTTGCTATATTTGTTTCAGATAGTGTTCTGTTTTTTCACAGAAATAAATGTTAATAGGTACCATCAAAGACTTTACCTCCTTCCTCCTCCTCCCTTTACCTCCTTGCTACCTCCTCCTCAGAGGTAGTAGTTAACCTGAGTTGATGGATATCTCTCTTCACTTCCTTTATGTATGATCTCTAGCAAAATACAATATTTTATATTTTTAATGAGCTTGTAGATACTCCGGAGTGAATTGCAATGCTGCTGTGAATATGGATTATAAATATTTGTATGGACATATTCTGTTTCTCTTAGGTAAATACCTAGGTTTGGTGCAGACAGGATATATGGTAGGTATATGCTTAACTTTAAGGGAAATTGTTTCCAAGACAGGTGTGCCATTTAATATCTTCTCCAGCAATGTATGCTCCAAATCTTCACTAACATTTGACAGAGTAAGCTTTTTAGATTTTAGCTATTCTAATGGGTAAGTAATGGTACCATTGTGGTCTTAATTTGCATTTCCCTGATGACTAATGGTTTTGAGCACCTTTTCTATTTTTTTTTAAGATTTTATTTTTTTATTCATGAGACACACACACACACACACACACACACACACACAGAGGCAGACACACAGGCAGAGGGAGAAACAGGAGAAACAGGGAGAAACAGCTCCATGCAGGGAGCCCAACATGGGACTTGATCCCAGGTCTCCAGGATCAGGCCCTGGGCTGAAGGCGGTGCTAAACCACTGAGCAACCTGGGCTGCCCCGTTTTGAGCACATTTTCATGTGCTTACTTGCCACCCATCTATCTTCTTTTGTAAAGTGTCTCTTCAAATCCTTTGTCCATTTTTTTTCCTTTGTCCACTTTTAAATCAGGATACTTGTCTTCTGATGTTTAAGATTTTTTAAAAATGTATTTTGGATTCAAGTCCTTTGATATGTGAGTTACAAATATTTTGTACAAGTCCATGCCTTGTCTCTTCATTCTCTTTTTAAATTAAGAAATAATTGACCTAAACCACTGTTAGAAGTCCAGCATAATGATTTGATCCGTGTGTATATTGCAAAATGATCACCACAGTGTAGTTAACATCCATCACACACAGTTACATATTTTTTTTTCCTGTGATGAGATCTGCCTTGGCAATTTTCGATATACAATATAGCATTGTTAACTATAGTCACCATACCCTACATTTTTTATTCTCTTTAAAATGGTGTCATTCAGGAAGCAATATTTTTAATTTTGATATTCGGTTCACCATATTTTCTTGTATGGTTCATGTCTTTTATGTTTTATTGAAGTAATCTTTGCCTGCCTCAAGTTCACAAAGATCCCCTTCTGTGTTGTCTTTTAGAAATTTTAGGTTTTAGGTTAAACGTTACATTTTACATTAGGGCCACGATCCATTTTGAGTGAATTTCTGTGATGATGGGAGGTAAGGATCAATGTTCATTTTCTCTATGTGGATATCCATTTCGCCCAGTATCCATTTGTTGAAAACTTCCCTTTTTCCATCTTGCAACCTTTCAAAAATCAATTGACTGTTTTTGTTGAGTCTCTTTCAGAACTCTATTCTCATTCTTTTCAAAAATTGTTTTATTTATTCTAGGCCTTTAGCTTGTTCATATAGATTTTAGGAATAGTTTGTCAATTTCTTAAAAAAAAAAAAGCCTGCTGGTATTTTTAATTGTATTGGCTCTAAAATCAATTTGGGGAGAATTGGCATCTTAATAATATGGCTTTAGCTGTATCACACATATTTTGATACATTGAATTTCCATTTTCATTCAGTTCTATATATTTTTATATTCCCTTTGAGACCTTCTCTTTGGCTTATTTGGAAATAGATTAATTTTAGAGTCTATGAATAAGTTTCTACTGTCTACTACTGACATCCAGTTTGACGCCATTATAGTCGGAAAGTATACTCTGTATGATTTCAATTCTTTTAGGTTTTTTGAGTTTTGTTTTATGATCCAGAATATGGTCCATCTCTGGTGAGTGCTCCATGCACACTTGAAAATACAGTGTATTTGTTATTGTTGGGGGCTGTGGTCTTCACGTACACATCAACTAGATCCTATTGGTTAGTTATATCGTTCAGTCCTCTATGTCCTTGCTGAGTTTTTGGCTGATAGCTCTGTCAATTGTTGAGTGGGTGTTGAAGACCCCAACTATAATTGTGGATTTGTCAGGTTCTACTTTAACTCTATCAGTTTTTGCTTCGTGTATGTGTATCTTGAGACTGTTTTTTGACGTGTTTCTATTTAAAATCATTTTGTCTTACTGGCTCACTGAACCTTTTATCATAAGGTAATGTCTCTGTTTCTAGAAATTCTCTCTGCCCTGAAATCTATTTTATCTAATATTAACATAGCCACCCCTACTTTATTTCCTTAAGTAGGCTCCATACCCAACGCAGGGCTTGAACTCAACGACACTGAGCTCAAGAGCCTCATGCTCTATCAATTGAGCCAGCCAGGCATCCCAACTGCTTTTTTGAGTAACATTTGCAAGTAAATCCTTTTCTGTTTTTTTATTATCAATCTACCTATGTTTCACTGAAGTAAGTTTCTTATAGCTAGCATATTGTTGGAACATTTTTTAAATACACTCTGTTCATCTATGCTTTTAATTGGTATATTTAGATCATTTGCATTTAAAACCATTATTGATGTCAGAGTTTCTCAGCCATTTTGTTTTTTGTGTGTTTCCTGTTTCTCAAACTTCTGTTTCTCTTATCTTTCTGTGGGTTACTTGAACATTTTCCAAATCTATCTTGATTTATTTAAAGTACTTTTTAGGGATCCCTAGGTGGTGCAGTGGTTTGGCGCCTGCCTTTGGCCCAGGGCGCGATCCTGGAGACCCGGGATTGAATCCCACGTCGGGCTCCCGGTACATGGAGCCTGCTTCTCCCTCTGCCTGTGTCTCTGCCTCTCTGTCTCTCTCTGTGACTATCATAAATAAAAAATAAAATAAAATAAAAAATAAAAAAAAAAAAGTACTTTTTAAAAAGATTACTTTGTATGGCTTCATTAGTGGTGGCTGTAGGCATTATGTGATACATCTATAATTTATCACAGTCCCTTTGCACTGACGTTTTGACACTTCAAGTAAAGTGTAAACAGTTTCTTAGCCTTGTCAATTAAAAAATATAATTGTCTTCGTATTGAGCCCCACATCAGATGGTTATAACTGTTGCTTCAAACACCATATATGACTTAAGAAACTCATAAGAGTTTCTTAATGAGTCTTCCATATTTATTTGTATTTTTATCCATATTGATGTTTTGATGTTCTTTTTTTATTTTCTGAAGTTCCAAACCTCCTTCTGTTATCATTTCTCTCTTTAGAGAACCTCTTTTTGTTGCTCTTTAAGAGTGAATTTGCTAGTCACAAATTCTTAGTTTTTCTTCACTTAGGAGTATTTTGATTTTCTCATAATTCCCAAAGGATATTTTTGCAGGATGTAGAATTTGCTGTTGACAGTTCATCTCTTTCAGCATTTGACGATGTTTTGTCACCTCCTTCTCTCCTCCATGATTTCAAAGGAGAAATCCACAGTCATTCAGATTGTTCCTCTGTGAGTCCTGGGTCTTTTCTCCCTGCCTGCTTTCAGGAGTTTTCAGAAGTGTGTCTTCAGTTTTTAGAAGTTAATTATGAGGTATCCTGACATGGATTTCTTTGGTTTACCCTGTTTGGGGGTTTGCTCAGCCTCCTGAATCTATAGATGTCCAGCCTTTCTGAACTTGGGGAGTTCTCAGCCTTATTTCTGAGAATACTTTCCAGTCTCACTCTGATTCCTTTTCTTCCAGGTCTCTGATAATACAAAGATCAGCTCTTTTGTTGGGACACAGGTTTTCTGTGCTCAGGCCTCCCTGGCCCTTTGGCTAGAGGGAACTGGCTGATCTTGGCGTTTTTTTTTTTTTTTTCTTTTCGGCTTTTCTTTTTTTTCTTTGCCTATTGGTGGTTTTTTTCTTTCTTTCTTTCTTTCTTTCTTTCTTTCTTTCTTTTTTTATTCATGAGAGACATAGAGAGTGAGGCAGAGACACAGGCAGAGGGAGAAGCAGGCTCTATGCAGGGAGCCCGATGTGGGACTTGATCCCAGAACCCAGGGATCACGACCTGAACCCAAGGCAGATGTTCAAACACTGAGCCACCCAGGTGCCCCCCTATTGGTGGTTTTACTTGAAGACTTCTATAGACCTCTGTCTGGGATTTATGGGAAGCAGCAGGGAAATCAGGAGCTCATCATATCCTTCCTCCATTCCGGAGATCAGCCTCAGGAATCTGCCTCCTCCTTTCGACCTTTCAGAGAACTTCCTATGCTTATCTATTGTGTCCTGTCCAGGATTTCACAGGTGTAAGAAAGAGGGCCTCATGAAAATGGAGTTACTGCATCTTGAAGAAAATCCATTTTATATATAATACAGCCTTTTATATCCCTTGTCGGAAGCACTTGGTAGGGACGCCTGGGTGGCTCAGTGATTGAGCATCTGCCTTTGGCTCAGGGAGTGATCCTGGAGTCCCGAATAGACTCTGGCAACTGGCTCCCTGCAGGGAGCCTGCTTGTCCCTCTCCCTGTGTCTGTGCTTCTGTGTGTGTGTGTGTGTGTGTGTGTGTGTCTCATGAATAAATAAAATCTTTTAAAAAAAAGAGAGAGCACTTGGTAGCCATTGGAAAAGAACGTTTATTCTTCAAAAACAAAGAAAAATATAAATCCACTAAGGAAATGTAACTAGTTATATTAATCAACTTCTCTTTCTCTGAGTTGGAGTTATTCTTTTTTTTTTTAATTTTTATTTATTTATGATAGTCACACAGAGAGAGAGAGAGGCGGAGACACAGGCAGAGGGAGAAGCAGGCTCCATGCAGGGAGCCTGATGCAGGATTCGATCCCAGGTCTCCAGGATCGCGCCCTGGGCCAAAGACAAGCGCCAAACCGCTGCGCCACCCAGGGATCCCAGTTGGAGTTATTCTTAAAATATTCCATTACTGCTTATTTGTGGCATTACGTATTGGTATCTCTAATGATTTTAACATATTTTGCTGCAGCAGTATGTGATGTCTACAGGCTTGTTCCTATTTAGTCTTTATTGTGACTTATTCTTACTGTGAGTATAAAATGACTTTCTGGATGCTCCTTCCAAGGAATTCTGTACTTTCCTAAATGATATTCTGACTCCTGTATTCTTAGACCATTCTTTTACTTTTAACCATTTTAGTTTGTGCTGTTTATCTTTTATGGTTACATTTTGTTTCTTCATTGACATCTAAGAGTTTTTATTTTTAATAGGAAATTTATTCCATCTTCATTTATTGTTATGACTGATATGTTTGGGTTGGCCTCTGGCATCTTGTTCTATTTGCAATGGAATTTTGGGAGAGGGGTTCTAGCTCCCCTTTCCCACCTTTCCTAAATCCCTCAGAATAATTTCACACAACAGTTGTGAATCATGATGGGACTAAGGAGGTTGGGCACTTCTGTCCCTAGAGAGACTGAGTGACCAAAGACTAGCTTTTTGTTCATACTTTGCCAAGGAATCTGCCTGATTTTAGCCTATCATCTGGGGTTAGTGTAGGTTCCAGGAAATGACTCTGGCTCATTATAAAAGGAGTGAATTCAGGATATAGTTGTCCTTATTGTCCTTTATCAAAGTGATGGCAGTAAACGTATACTTATGTGACTGTAATTACCCTTTCTTACAGGTAAGGATTTTAACTATTCAAACCCAGAATTTATTGATGGACTTTTAAAATATGGATTTAATACCATTCTCAGTAAAAGCTTGGGCAGTGACAGCAAGGTGCCAGATACCAGGAATAAAATGTATGTTTCTCCTCATTTTTTTACTAAGGTATAATTGACATATAAGACTATATTAGTTTCAGATGTACAACATAATGATTTGATATTTGTATATATTGCCAAGTAATTACCACAATAAGTCTAGATAACATTGGCTTACCATTACAAAAAAATATTTGTGTGTGTGTGATGAGAACTTTTAAGATCTACTCTCTTTGCTACTTTCAAATAAGTAGTATAGTATTATTAACTACATTTACCAGGTGGACATTACATCTCCATGACTTATTTATTTTATTTTATTTTTTTTTTAATAATAAATTTATTTTTATTGGTGTTCAATTTACCAACATACAGAATAACACCCAGTGCTCATCCTGTCAAGTGCCCCCCTCAGTGCCCGTCACCCATTCACCCCCACCCCCTGCCCTCCTCCCCTTCCACCACCCCTAGTTCGTTTCCCAGAGTTAGGAGTCTTTATGTTCTGTCTCCCTTTCTGATATTTCCCACACATTTCTTCTCCCTTCCCTTATATTCCCTTTCACTATTATTTATATTCCCCAAATGAATGAGAACATATAATGTTTGTCCTTCTCCGATTGACTTACTTCACTCAGCATAATACCCTCCAGTTCCATCCACGTCGAAGCAAATGGTGGGTATTTGTCGTTTCTAATGGCTGAGTAATATTCCATTGTATACATAGACCACATCTTCTTTATCCATTCATCTTTCGATGGACACCGAGGCTCCTTCCACAGTTTGGCTATTGTGGACATTGCTGCTAGAAACATCGGGGTGCAGGTGTCCCGGCGATTCATTGCATCTGAATCTTTGGGGTAAATCCCCAACAGTGCAATTGCTGGGTCCTAGGGCAGATCTATTTTTAACTCTTTGAGGAACCTCCACACGGTTTTCCAGAGTGGCTGCACCAGTTCACATTCCCACCAACAGTGCAGGAGGGTTCCCTTTGCTCCGCATCCTCTCCAACATTTGTGGTTTCCTGCCTTGTTAATGTTCCCCATTCTCACTGGTGTGAGGTGGTATCTCATTGTGGTTTTGATTTGTATTTCCCTGATGGCAAGTGATGCAGAGCATTTTCTCATGTGCATGTTGGCCATGTCTATGTCTTCCTCTGTGAGATTTCTCTTCATGTCTTTTGCCCATTTCATGATTGGATTGTTTGTTTCTTTGGTGTTGAGTTTAATAAGTTCTTCATAGATCTTGGAAACTAGCCCTTTATCTGATACATCATTTGCAAATATCTTCTCCCATATTTATTTATTTTATAATGGAGCTTTGTTTTGCCCACCCCTTCCTCTGGCAACCACCAGTCTGTTCTCTGTATTTATGAGGCTGGGTTTTAGAGGTTTGGTTGTTTGTTAATTTGTTCTTTAGATTCCACATGTAGATGAGATCATATGGTATTTATCTTTCTCTGACTTATATCATTTAGTGTAATGCCTTCACAGTCCATTTATGTTCTTGCAAATAGCAAGATTTCATTCCTTTTTATGCTGAATAGTATTCCATTGTGTATATAATACCACATTTTCTTTATCCATTTATCCTCTGATGGACAGTTAGATTGCTTCCATGTCTTGGCTGTTGTATATAATGCTGCAGTTAACATAGGGGTGCATGTATCTTTTTGAGTTAGTGTCTTCATTTTCTTCAAATAAATACCAGGAAGTGAAATTGTTGGATCTCATGTTAGCACTCTTTTTATTTTTTTGAGGAAACTCCATACTGTTTCCCACAGTGGGCTGTACCAGTTTGCATTCCCACAAACGGGGTTCACTTTTCTCCATATCCTCTTCAACACTTGTTATTTCTTGTCTTTTTGATAATGCCATCCTAACAGGTGTGAGATAGTATCTCCCGGATCACACCCTGAGCCAAAGGCAAACGCTCAACCACTGAGACACCCAGGCGTCCCCCAAACTGTTTTAATTACCAAAGTTTTGTAATAGAGTTTGAAATCAGAGAGCTTGATGCCTCTAGCTTTGTTCTTATTTTTTGAAATTGCTTTGCCTCTTCAGCATCTTCTGTAATTTAATACAAATTTTGGGATTCTTTGTTTTATTTCTATGAAAAATGCCATTGGAATTCTGATATGGATTCCACTGAATCTATAGATTGTTTTGGGTAGTATAGACATTTTAACAATGTCAAATTCTTCCAATCCATGAACACAGAATATCTTTCTATTTATTTGTGTCTTCTTTTATTTATTTCACTAATGTCTTATAGTTTAACAGTGTACAAATGTATAAATGAAAACATCTAAAAAAAAGAGAAAACATCTTAATTTTTTAAATAAATAGTTACTAACCAGATTTTAATTTTGACATATTAGAAGTCTTCCTATTTTTAGTACGTGAAGTCCAATAATTCAAGAGCCTATTTTAAAATTCTCAGTTTATAAGGTAGAGAATACCTTCCCCAGTTGTACCGAATGTGTTCTAGAGATTTAAAGGAATTGCATTGTCCACAAGATCTTTTTATTGAATTACCAGTAAGGACATTTGGCCAAATACCTTCAGACAGCCACTTATGTTTTCTTCAAAATCTGCTTTTTCTCGGTGTTTCTTCAATCATTTGTGTTGGTGCCTTTTTTTTTTTAACTTGTGGTAAACAGACATAACATAAAATGTACCATTTTCACTATTTCTAACTGTATAATTCAGTGGCATTGAGTACATTCACATTGTTTTATAACCATCATCACCATCCACCTCCAGAACTTTTTTCATTAAACATTCACTCTCTTTTCTTCCTTCCCTCTGGTCCCCCTGCAACCACCATTGTACTTTCTGTCTCTGTGTATTTTAACTACTCTAGGTATCTCATAAAAATGGAATCATACAATATTTACCTGATTTATTCTACTTAGTATAGCGTCTCCAAGATTCACTCATGTTGCATTGTGCATTGATGATTCTGATGGCTCCTATCTAAAGAAGATTGATATTCTTCCTTAACTAAATAAGAAGTACTTATGGCATATAGCATCTTCCAGTAACACAAAGACAAAATCCAAGTTCCAGGAAATGGGAGAAAGGGGGGCCCACTGTGTCTTGGTGCAACGTGTGTGTAACACGAACATTTGAAACCACAAATAACGAATCAATAAAGCCTCTAGGTAGCTAAATATCACCTAAGATGAGGCACTCTCAAAAGATGTAGTGTTTACATGTGATGACACAATCTATCTGGGTCATAATAAAAAAAAATAATTTAAATTTATTCAAACCATATAACATGATATGAATTTAATTTAGAGGACAACTTTGTTTTTAAGATTTATTTATTTATCTTAGAGAGGAGGGAGGGGGAGACATAAAAGGAGAGAGAATCCTAAGCAGATATCCTGCTGAGTGCAGAACCTGATGCAGGGCTTGATCTTGTCATCCTGAGATCACGACCTGAGCCCAAAAATCAAGGGTTGAAAGTTTAACCAACTGTACCACCCAGGCACCCCAGGGGACAACTTTTTTCTTAACTGGATAGTGTGCTACCACAAAGGAGACCAACATTTTTGTTTTTTTTTTCTTCTTTTTTTTCTTTTTCTTTTTTTTCCCCAATATTTTTGAATGCCTGTAAGCTATGAATTTCTCGCCACACCATCAACTCTTCTCCCTAAATCTCATCTCCTGAAATAGTGCAGCTGCCTTTGTTTCCTTTCTCTTATTACATGATTGTTAGGAAAAATGGAAACTTTAGAGAGATACTTCTCTCCAAAGAGAGAAGTGAACTTTGAAGTTTTAGTATTCAGAATATTAACTTATTTAATAGGAAATTCATTTATTTACAAAGTACACTTGTGTTTCAAATAAATTTTAACTACAAGGAATAACTAGTACTATTGGAGTCCAAGTATATTTTCAGCCATTCTCATACTAATCTTATTATTCTATTAAGTGGGGTTTCTATTTCAACTGTGCCTTATAGTTCACGATTATTTTAACTAGCTGTGGAAACATTTAATACAGATCTTTGAAGAGTACATTTTTACGTTGCTTAGCCTTCTGATTTAATTTTTTATCTCTTAACTTTTTAAAAAACAAGATTTTATCTATTTGACAGAGAGGAAAAGAGAGAGAGAGAGCACAAGCAGGAGAAGTAGCAGGGAGCCTGACTCAGGGCTCAGCTCCAGGACCCTGGGATCATGACCCGAGGCAAAGGCAGGCACTAAACTGACTGAGCCATCCAAGCACCCCTAGCTTTTCAATTTTGAAATAATTTCAGACATACAAAATGATTGCAAAAACATTTCAGGGAATTCCTGTATAGCTTTTTCCGTAGATTGCCCAAATGTTAACATCTTCCATACCCTCAGAACCAGAACTATGAACAAAACCAGGAAATTAACATTAATACATTACCATTTGCTAATCTATAGACATGATTAGAAGTTTACAGTTGCCCATTGACGTCCTTTTTCTGGAAGAATCCAACCCAAGACCACAGATTGCATGTATCTTGCATCTATCCATGCCCTTGGTTTTCTTTCATCTGAAACTGTTCCTAAGTCTTTATCTTTCATGACTATAACACTTTTTAAGAGATCTAACCAGTTGTTTTCTAAAATAACTGGTTCCACAGTGTGAGATTGATATTTCCTTGTGATCAAATCCAGGTCGTGCTTTTTGGCATGAATACCATAGAAGTGGTTGTGTGTCATCCTCAGAGCATCCTATCAGGAGGCACTCGATGTCCATTTGTCCCATTACTTGTGAAGTGACTGGGGGTGAAATTACTTTCAATTATTTCTGCCCTGTAAAAAGACTATTTACCCTTTTGTAATTAGCAAGTGTGCAGATTTTTTAAAATGTTAATCACAGGGCAGCCCTGGTAGCTCAGGGGTTTAATGCCGCCTTCAGCCCAAGGCATGATCCTGGAGACCCGGAATCGAGTCCCTCACCAGGCTTCCTGCATGGAGCCTGCTTCTCCCTCTGCCTGTGTCTCTGCCTCTCTCTCTGTGTGTCTCTCATGAATACATAAATAAAATCTTTAAAAATAAATAAATAAATGTTAATCACAGAAAACCTGGAAAATATTTTTTAAAAAATGCAAAAGAGGGCAAGTCAACATACCCCTAGCTGACTTAGGGCACAAGGTAAGTAAGCCAACTCAGGATGTGGCCCTAATTTTCCATTTTTTGCAAGGACACCAGTCTTATCAGACTAGGGACACCTTAATGACATCTCCCTCATTGCTTCTGCAACAACCCCATTTCCAAATAGGGTCACATCCTGACATACTGGGGGTTCAGATTTCAACATATGAATGTGGGGGAGACACAATCCAACCCACAATAGTTCTGTTTTATTTTGTACTCTTTGCACTCTATATGATCAGCAAAGAATAGAGCAGCTGACGAAAGACAACCAAATTCAGGCCTCGTCCAAATTACTTACACTCTCAAAAACTGCTTACTTAGGTGAGAGAAGTTTAGGTCAGAAAAGACCACAGCACCATTTACCAATTAAGTTTGGAGAAACTGATACACACAGGGGCCTAAGGAGTCCTGGTGTGACATACTCTGAGGCCCCTTCACTATCACTGTCTCACTCCTCTGAAGGGACTCCGTTTATCTACAGTTTTCTTTAAATGACATGCCCAAGGACTGAATATAATGCTAGAGATGTGACCTAAGTAGCATGACTTCACCCTGGACCATCATGTCCCTCATTCTTGTATTATCCTTCCATCCTCCCACCCCGTCTGTCTCATCTGCTTCCTCTTTGAACTCCACGATCTTCCTGGAATTTAAGCCTGTAGGTCATTCTCCTACTTGTCTCTGCAAAGCCATGTGCAGGACATACCCACTCTACCCCACTTCCCAGCTGCTCAGCCCTTTCCCTGGCCCCACTCCCTGGAGCATGATGCCAGCTTCTACCTGGAAGGCACATCTTCATCTAGTCTTGGGTAAAAATGTTCACTAGACCAGGCCCTTTTCTTCCATGGTGACATCTGCCCGTGAATATGCTGAGAGTCTGTGCAGAATACTGTAGTCTCGCCCCCACCCAGCAAGACTCCTTGCTGGGTGGGGGCATTTATTGACATTTATTGACATTTCCTGCCCTATCCCCCTTTCCACAAAATTGCAGTGGGAATGGTGAAGGACCCCTCTCGCTGGTCACAGTCCATTAGCCTAGGGATAGGCATCTGAGCCAGGCTGGGACAATGAACCCTTACCTGTGACTTTTTGAGAAGTGCTGGACTGTGAGATATGCTGGTGGTGGCCACATTTCCCACTCTGTGGAATAAAGAAGTAGAAAAAAGCCAGGTTGCAGAGAAAGAATGAGAATTGTATAATGAGCTTGATGTAATACTTAGTATCTGCCTGGCACTGTTCTGAGCATTTGACATATTAATTCATTGAACCTTTCCAACCTATGAAGTAGGCTGATGTTGTTATAGTTACTATCATTCCCAGATGTAAAGGCAAGAGCAAAAATGGATGGAGTGTCCAGGTGGCTTTCAAGCCTCTAGCTCCAGTCATTCTTGAAGGCTTCAGCTGCACACCTGTCCTGAGGTCTTGTGGGCCATTTGGGTCCCCTTCCAATATACTTTCCTTTCTTTTGCTTAAGCTAGCTAGCACCAGTTGGTTCTGTCATTTGCAACCAAAATATTTCAAAATACAACCAAATAATGTAGCAATTCAAACAGTAATGAACAGCTAATAACTAATATTACTAGAATTCAGCTTCTATTGTTCTCTCACATGCATAAAAATAATAATAATAATCCTTGGAAGAAATCCAATTACACCATATCCACTGCATTTCTTTGAGGCAACAAACTAAACCATAAGATTTTCTTGAAGATAGTACAATGCAGTTAATTCGAACCTTTCAATGTGTGTAAGTGCATTAATACACTTTTATAATAGAAACCAAAATATAACTCATGTTTATACTATGTTCAACATAGAATTAAGATGGCCAAAACAGAGTCTCCAGGGAAGAGCAATTATTGCTGACATTAAGATGAGGGCAATGATTTAGAAAATATTAAAATAGCATAAGAAGTGGGACACCTGGGTAGCTCAGTGGTTTAGCATCTACCTTTGGCTCAGGTCGTGATCCTGGGGTCCTGGGATCAAGTACTGCACTGGGGTCCCTGCAGGGAGCCTGCTTCTCTCTCTGCCTGTGTCTCTGCCTCTCTCTGTGTGTCTCTCATGAATAAATAAGTTTTTTAAAAAAATCTTTTAAAAAATTAAATAACATAAGAAGTGAGAGACGTTTTTGTATTTTAATTTTGGTATTTTTAAATGTACTGTCACCTTATCAGAATGATCAATTAAGGGAATAGAGGAAAAATGCAAGTAAAGAAAGGTGCTTCAGCGAGACCCCTAATCCTTTTGTTTTCCTTTTATTTGTGCCTGCAGGTGTCTTCAAAAACGTTACCCAGCCAAGCTACCGACCGCCAGCGTGATCATTTGCTTCCACAATGAGGAATTTAATGCCTTATTTCGGACCCTGTCCAGTGTCGGAAACCTCACTCCACACTACATCCTTGAAGAAATTATTTTGGTGGATGACATGAGCGACTTCGGTAAGACGGAATGCCATCCACCTCTGGCATCCGCTCGGAAGGCGCTGTGATCTCTGATGGCGCTTGAATGGTTTTACATGTTTCATACATTTTACATCTGGTGGGCATCAAGTAGGTGCCGCTGGTCCACCGGTGGGGATGGAAGTGCTGGTCCCCATCCAGCGGTGGTGGGCTCGCAGGTGTTAGCATTTCCCTGAGGTGACTAAAGGTACAGGCACCAGCCTGGCCTTCAGGGATGATGAATGACACTCAGAAAGAAGTGACATGTAAACTGAGGTCAGAGTT
Source organism: Canis aureus (assembly GCF_053574225.1). Lineage (NCBI taxonomy): Eukaryota > Metazoa > Chordata > Mammalia > Carnivora > Canidae > Canis > Canis aureus. The sequence goes on along the minus strand of NC_135625.1, from coordinate 50,886,360 downwards.
ATCTAGATGGAGAAGAGGGGGGGAAGTTTTAGGCAGAGGCAATAGCACCTAGAGGCCCAGAGGCCCGAGGTAAGGAGGTAAGTGGGGAATAGTTCTGTAGTTCATGTAGTTTATGGAGGAGCACAGCATAACACAAAACCAGAGCTATACCAAGGCCACCCCGCTTGTGAAGGGCACTGTTTGAATTTTTTCTGGAGAATGGAGTGCTAGTACAGGCTTAATGCAGGGGGGTGACACGACCCAAGTCCTTCTTGTGAAAGAATTCTTTAAAGAAAATTTTTTAAAAGATTTATTTATAGAAATTTATAGAAAGAGAGAGAGAGAGAGAGGTGAGGAGGGGCAAGGGAGAGGGAGAGAGAAACCCAAGCAGACTGTTCAAGGAGTGCGGAGCCTAAGATCAGGCCTAAGCTGAAACCAAGGGTATGAAACTCAATCAACTGCATGACCCAGGTGCCCCTGGGAGAGAATTCTAATCAGATCAACTGCAATCAAGTGCATGTCCCTACTTCCTCATTGGTTTGACAGAGTTGGGATACCAGTACAAAATCTGATTAAATGCACTTGGCATTTGAAATGAGTTGTCTGTTTTACAACTGAATTATAAACCAAGATGACCCAGAGTAGTGAAAAGTTGTTTGGAGTCTGCAGGTCCCTGTGGGGTCCATTCTGCATGGAAGTGATATCTCAGTATTGGATAGATTTCCTGCCTAGAAGTTAACCTAATCCCCTGTGAATCTGAACCACTGCAGGCTGGGAAAGAAAGAGGAGAGACAGAAGGAAGATGGACAGGCGGGGGTTGAAAAGAGGGCATCACAGGAGAGTCACCTGTGGGTGAGTGACTCCGGATGTGTCAAATGGAAGGTGGCCTGTAATTCACACAAATGTCAGCTACATTTAGGAATTGCACACATTGGCCTGGCATGACTGTATATGATATCATTTCCACAGGAGCCACTACCTGTTTCTACTGTTGTGCACAGGAGGGGATGTGTAGAAATGGTCAGATTCCTTATCTCCTCAGTAGCACTGAGCAGCACATTTGGCCACATGTTGGGCAGAGGATGGAGTAAAGGGGATCTTCTGCTAGGCTGTAGAGGTCTAACTGCTCACCTTAGAAGGACAAGGGTTGGGATCCCTGGGTGGCGCAGCAGTTTGGCGCCTGCCTTTGGCCCAGGGCGCGATCCTGGAGACCCGGGATTGAATCCCATGTCAGGTTCCTGGTGCATGGAGCCCGTTTCTCCCTCTGCCTGTGTCTCTGCCTCTCTCTCTCTCTCTCTCTCTCTGTGTGTGACTATCATAAATAAATAAAAATTAAAAAAAAAAAAAAGAAGGACAAGGGTCTTGCTATGGATCTACAGTTCCAGGATGGCCATGGGACACCTCCCCAAGTCTTCCAGAACCACACCATGAGTTCAGAGGTGCACCTGGTGACCACTTCTAAGTTCTTTAGACACCAGGGGAATCAACTGCTGACACCCAAGTTCTGGGTGTGCTGCCAGACCAGATACCTTTACTCTCCTTCTCAATCCAAGTTCACCTGGTTTGTGGTGATTTCACCTGCTTCACCAAGGAGCTTAGTGTTTGACCCACATGGAAGCTCACACACAGAGGAAATGAGGTGTTCTATATTCTGATGGGGCTCAGGTTACACACATTCCTGATTTAACTCACAATGGTTTCACATGGGCTCTAGGAGAACCATTTGAACTTCAACTTGTCTTTCCCAGTTGATACCAGTAGGCACTGCCAATGTACTTCCTCAGCCCAGGGAGCAGTGGACCCATTGAGTTACAGGAGAGTCATGTCCAGAGCTGACCAGTTGCCACCCATCTTCCTCATAGTCCTGGGCCCTCTAGACCACAAGCCAATGACATGACCATCTTCTGAAGAACCCAAGCCTTCCATGTCACGTCAGCAATCACTGCTGCCAGGACCACCTTTATTTCCCCCAAGGTGTAGCTCACAGAGTTCCTCTGTATCCTGCATGTTAGAGAGAGGTATTTGCAGACTTCTGGGCTGAGATGCCCCCTCACCCCCACACCCCACCCTCCCATTGCAAGCTCAGCTCTGCAGCCTGCAGTCTGCCTCTGTGTGAACCCCTAGAGCTCTTTTTTTTTTTTAAGATTTTATTTATTTATTCATAAGAGACAGAGAGAGAGAGAGAGAGAGAGGCAGAGACACAGGCAGAGGGAGAAGCAGGCTTCATGCAGGGAGCCTGACACAGGACTCAATCCCAGGACCCCAGGATCACGACCTGAGCTGAAGGCAGCACTAAACTGCTGAGGCACCCAGGCTGCCCAAGAGCTCTTTTTAAAGACAAGAAGGAAATTCCTGCTTCTGCCAAGATAACAAGAAGCCTGCTTCTGTTGACCCTCTACCTCTTCATGCAGATTCCTAAGACCCCTGCAGCGTCCAAGCCCAGCCTCCTTGACCATCATCCTATCACCCTCCAAACGCTGAGTGGCCACTGAGTACCAGGCCCTGTCTGCGTGGTTTATCTGCCCCTCTCTCCACATGTGGGGCATGTGGTGGGTAGCCTTCCTCATTGAGGAGGGAGCCAAGACTCCAGAGGTCAGACACCTTGCCTGAGTTCTTGCCCTGTCAGAAGCACAGCTGTCAGCGAGAAAGTCAGATTGCTCCAGGCTCCCACAGCTCATGCTTTTTCTATTGAAATTTCAACAGTGATTTGTCAACATAGAGGTTTTTCACCAGAAACACAGGAGTATATTTGCAGCTGATCTCAAATACCGAATCACATTTCTTTCTCTTCCTCACATAAGATAAAATTTGTAAAGTTAGAACTTTTGTGGAAGCACATGGTTTTTAGGAATCAGTCAAAATTGTGATAAATTGTTTTATTTTCTGTAGTTCTAGTTTATACATTGACAAATGTTGGGTGGTTTTCCCCCCTCCCCGCAGATGATTTGAAAGAAAAACTAGACCATCACCTGGAAATTTTTCGGGGAAAGATTAAAGTAATAAGAAACAAAAAGAGAGAAGGACTGGTCCGATCAAGGCTGATTGGAGCCTCTCGTGCTTCAGGTATGAGCCTTTCATTCAGGACTTAACCCAATACCTGTGTCCCAGAGACCTTCCTGCCTGTGCAGAAGTGGTCCTCGTGGGCCCCTCCAAGTCTCCACTGGCATAAACAGAAGAGTGGAAATGCATTTCAGCCACATGAGTCTTTGGACTCTGAAAGTACATATCCTGCTTCAAAATGTCAATTTTTTATTTCAAATGGAAGGTACTTTTTTTGCAGGGGCCATCGTGTCAGGCCCCATTGCAGGATGAGTCCCCTCCAGATACAGACTGTGAGATGCGGCCGGGAGAGCAAGACTTGATGGGGACAGTGGGGCTGCTGTACAGCTGCCCATCCCTCAGGAAACCCTGAAGCTAGGCTGGGGAGCAGAGGCCAAGATGAAATGAGAAGAAGAAGAGGATCCTGGAAAAAGGACAGACAGGGGGGAGGAAAGTGTGGACCAGAAATTTTTGTGATGGGGGAGAGGGAAGAAGGGGGATCTGGGCCAAAGGGGCTCCAGTGGGCCGTGTGGCTCTCTGAGGTCGGGTGGGTGAGTGGGGAGCCTCAGAGCAGGGTTACCCATGAAGAGTCCAGCTTGGGCTCTGCACCTCCAACACCGTATGCTTAGGCATTGGCTGCAAATCCCCTGAGAGGCTGGGGCAGGGGGCTTGGTGTGACCCAAAGACTTGATCCCAAAGACTGGGAAGCTGTCCAGCTGGTGCACACAGCAGGTTCCCCTGAAGGGGGTCTAAGCTGAGAATCATCACTCCCATCCCTGTCTCTGTGGTCACGTGGCCTCCTCGCTGTGTCTGTCTGTGTCCACATCCCCCTTGGATTAAGTCTTACTCATGTTTTATTTTGAAAATTTTCAAACCCACAAAACACTGACATAAACCTTCCCCTAGATTCACTAGATGTTAATATCTTACAATACCCACCACACACACACACACACACACACACACACACATACACACAGCACACATTTCGAAAAGTAAGATTGGCTTATCTTTTTCTTTTTTTAAAACTGTTTTCTTATACTTCACTTTACTAGACTTATCAAATGAATTGGATGGTTTTTTTTTTTTCCCTCTTTTATCCTTTTTTTTTTTTTTTTTTTTTTTTTTGGCTGAATACCTACATAAAACAGATTATTATCTGTGTTTGGAAAAATTACATAAAATTGTCCTATACACTGTCAAGGCACTGGTATCTCATTGGTCTCCTCTTTCATCTGGGTATTTTTTAAGGAGTGAATTTTAAAGTTTTCAAACAAAGGGATTTTAAAAAATTGTCTCTTAGCTACTGGTACTGGTTTAATTCCTACGGTGGTTGGCATTTATGGCCTGTCATTCTGTTGAGATATCCTACATGCCTTAAAGCTGGATCTGTTTTTCAAAACTTCTACGTGTTTTTAAAAGGAATAAATTTTATCTTTTTTGGTTGTAGGTTCCATGTATGTCTAATGTTGTTTTCAAATATTCTATATTCCTATTCATCTAATTTGACTGGATCCGTAAACATCTGGTAGAGTTAAATTAGAATCTTCAGCTGTGGGATCCCTGGGTGGTGCAGCGGTTTGGCGCCTGCCTTTGGCCCAGGGCGCGATCCTGGAGACCCGGGATCGAATCCCACGTCAGGATCCCGGTGCATGGAGCCTGCTTCTCCCTCTGCCTGTGTCTCAGCCTCTCTCTCTCTCTCTCTCTCTCTCTCTGTGTGACTATCATGAAAAAAAAGAATCTTCAGCTGTGATTATAGAGCTTTCTATCTGTTTCTCCTTGCAATTTTGCCAGTGCTTGCCACATACCTATCTATCTGTACTTGCTGCCACCACCACCCTGTGACTAGACTTGCTCCCAGCTTAGAAGCAGTGGGGTTGGGGACACCTGGGTGGCTCAGCATTTGAGCATCTGCCTTTGGCTCAGGGCGTGATCCCAGAATCCTGGGATCGAGTCCACATCGGGCTCCCCGCAAGGAGCCTGCCTTCTCCCTCTGCCTGTGTTTCTGCCTCTCTCTCTGTGTCTCTCATGAATAAATAAATAAAATATTTTTTAAAAAAAGGAGAAGCAATGGGGTGCTGTGGTGTCAGGGTAGGTGAGGCAGCAGCTCGTGACCCCTCGTTAAGTTATTCACCTGTTCACTCATCCAGTCAAGGATTTATCCAGCACTACGATGTGCTCTCCGTGCTCATTTATTCTTTTTTTTTAAGATTTATTTATTTGTTTATGATAGACATAGAGAGAGAGAGAGAGGCCAAGACACAGGCAGAGGGAGAAGCAGGCTCCATGCCAGGAGCCCAACGCGGGACTGGATCCCGGGACTCCAGGATCCCTGGGCCAAAGGCAGGCGCTAAACCGCTGAGCCACCCGGGGATCCCCCTCATTTATTCTTTTTTTCTTCATTTGTACCAACTCTGCTAAGATGTGTTTGTGTAAATTGTCCCCACTTAACACGGATATGGGTTTTCATGTGACGTTAATGTGTGTGCATGTTGAGAACCGTTAGCTTCCAGACCAGTTAATATTTGTGTCATCATGAGGTGACTGCGTCCGCAGTGGGGGCCTGCAGATCTGTACCCCGGCTGGCTGCCCCTCACACGGTCACTGACTCCTCTCCCCTCACACTGCCCCCGCACTGGCCTTCTTGCTGCTCCTCAGACGCTCAGGCACACTCGTAGCTCAGAGCCTTGGCATGTCATGTCCTGCCCCTGGAATCCCCTTCACGTGTCTTCATGACCTGCTAGGTCACTGTGTTCAGGTCTCCGTTCAGACGCAGCTTTGTCAGGGAGGCCTTTCCAGACCACCCTGTGTGAAGCCGCACACCCCACCTCTCTCCATCAGCCTTACTGAGTGGTTTTCCTTCATGATATTCATTGCTACCTGTCACTTGTCTGGCGTGGCAGTGCTGCCCACAGGATGACAGAATGGCCTGTGAACTGCAGGAGCCGAGACAGAGCACCATGACCTCAGGAATGAAGGGAACAGAGCAGGGCTGGGGAGAGCACTTCATCTGGAGAATCAGAAGGCAGGTGTTTTGCAAATGAGGAGAGAGCCATCATCAGAGGGTGTGGATCTAAAGAGAAGGGTTGTGTTTGTTTGTCTGTCTGTTTGTTTTGCATGGGAGCAGAGGAAGGTTTGGTGGCAGCCATGGGTGAGTAGGAAATGGCAGCATTGCCCTGGACCCAAGGACTCATGCAGTTTGGGAGGAGAAGGAGGAGCTTCCTGTGAGGAACTTGATGGAGAAGCAGCATCTTCTAGGGAGGGTCAGGGTTTCCATGAGGCAAGAAGGCTGTAGGAGAATTTGTGAAAAAAATTAATGTGAAACTTTTTTTTTTTTATTTTTGAGAAACGTACTTTAAATGAGGGACTTTGGAGAGGGTAAGAGGGAGGTCCACTGTGGGAGAAAGGGTTTTGGCGGTTAAATACAGGGCAGTCTTGGGGATGAGGTCATAGAAGAGGATCTGGCACTGAGCTGGTCTAGATGGTCAGCAAGCCGCCAAGCAGGCAGGGATGAGGTGTGGGCTCCAGCTGACGTCCTGAATGCAGAAGGTTAAAACCTCGTGTAGTGTTGAGAGCATGCACTGTTGCTTGACATTCATACAGGATGAGAGACCTCTGTTTTCTGGGATGGTAAACAAAATAATGCCCTCTGCCAAACACGACGTCCTAATTCCCAGAGCCTGCTCATGTACCGTATGTGGCACCTGTGATTAAGAGTAAAGGCCTTGAAGTATTCTGTTATTTGATTGTGCCAAATTAATCTTCCATTCTACTGCTGAGTCACATTTAGGTTATTTCTATTTGGGGCTCTTACCAAATATACCAATCCTTGAGTCCCTGTCTCTTGGCAGATATGAACAGCATTTCTATGGAGCATATATCTAGAAGTGGAATTGCTTGGTTATGGAGTATGCGTATGTCCTGATTTACTAGGTGATTACAGACTAGTGACGATCAAATGATAGAATACTTTAATAACGATGAATGGGGGGATCCCTGGGTGGCGCAGCGATTTGGCGCCTGCCTTTGGCCCAGGGCGCGATCCTGGAGACCCGGGATCGAATCCCACGTCGGGCTACCGGTGCATGGAGCCTGCTTCTCCCTCTGCCTGTGTCTCTGCCTCTCTCTCTCTCTCTGTGTGTGACTATCGTAGATTATAATAAATAAAAATAAATAAAATAAAAGATGCAAAGGATCTTAAAAAAAAAAAATAACGATGAATGGCCTGCACCGTACCCAACTGCACAGACGAATACATATCATTTTGAGGGAGCAAAAGAAGCTAATGCAAAAGAATAAAGTTGGAAAATCAGCAAGACTAAACTACAAAATTTTATGGATGCATAAAATTTATTAGCCTGCAACAATGTGTAGGCTAATAAAAACGAAAACATTTTAGGGGCGCCTGGGTGGCTCAGTTGTTAAGCATCTGACTCTTGATTTCGGCTCAGGTCTCGATCTCAGGGTCTTGACATCAAGCCCTGCACAGGCTCTGCAGTGGTCGTGGAGACTGATTAACTGCTTAATATTCTCTCTCTCTCCCTCTCCCTATCCCCCAACCCAAGAAAAAAAGAAAACATTTTAACACTTTAAGAATGATTGCTTCAGAGACCAAATCAAAAATATTTCAATAAATTATTTAAAATAAACTAAATATAATGAGCAATGTTTAAAAGTCAAAAAATATGGGAAATAATTAAAGACAGGCAGAAAAGGAAATGAAAGAGGAGGAGGAGCCTGCCCGAGGCTGACCAGGCATTTTTTGTTTTCTAAAACCAGCCACACCCTGAGAGAGAGAGCCCCTGGGTTGCAGGCAACAGAGCAAGCCTCTCTTCTGGGGAGATGGAGTGAGCAGTCTAGGGTCCTTAGTGCATCCCATACACACACACGTTACGAGGAATGCTGGGAAGGGTCCTTAGCAGGTGGATTTGACCTCACACTCCTCACTCACTCACTCTAGACCCTATGGAGAAGTTGGCTTAATCTGGGAAGATGCCAATCTGGGATTAGATGGCATCCAGATGAATGTCTAACAGGCTATTTCTGTGAACACGAAAGAGCATTATCTTTCCTATAACCAAGGCCAACAGAAGCAGAACAAATGCTCCATTTCCTGGCAAGAAACTTGAGATTCCCACAGAATATTCTTGTGAGTGTAGGACTCAGCCAAGAGAAATTCCATGCTGCTTTGCTCTCATTATAAATTACCCATAAAATGCTTTATGATGAGTGTAAAAACAGTACAGTGCATGTAGGTGCCAGGTGTCTATTCCCATAGGCTTCATGGTTTAAATTAGAATTAGGAAAAGCTTGATATTGCACATAGAATAATTTTAAATTATTTTGCAACTTCAGATACTACATTTCTGGGTCATTAAAATTGCCAAAAGTTGAAATATTAAAATCTTTTTTAAAAGATTTTATTTATTTATTCAATGAGAGACACAGGCAGAGGGAGAGGCTCCCTGTGGAGAGCCTGATGCCAGACTCAATCCCAGGACCCTGGGATCATGACTTGAACCCAAGGCAGATGCTCAACCACTGAGCCACCCAGGTGCCCCGAAATATTAAAATCTTTAAATGCTAAGGGTATATACACTACATATGATAAATAAGACACCACAAGTCAGTGTGGGAAGAAGGGCCTCTTTGTAATTGCTGGCTTAGTGCTTGTTCAGTTATTTGGGAAAAAAACTTATCTTCATCTCATACCATAATCTGAATAAATTCTAACTGTATCATTAGTTTTTAAAGCCAAATCACTAAAAAAATAATAAAAAAATACAAAAACCCAAATCACTAAATTATCATAAGAATTTTAAAATTATGAAAAGAAAACCTAGATCAATACTCACCTGCTCAATGAATAAAGACAACATTTCAAAGCTTAAACCTAGCGAAAGGACAGAGCTGACTAGCAAAACAATAAACCTATTGTGAACAAAAAATAATAAAGTTAAATAACAGAAGACTAGGAGAATTAGTACAACTTCCATAGGAAAAAAACTAATATTTTCAGTATGTAAAATGTATCTACAAAGCCATTTTTTTAAAAAAGAAAAAAAAAAAAAAAACAGGGGCACCTGGGTGGCTCAGTGGTTGAGCATCTATCTTTGGCTCAGGTTGTGATCCCGAGGTCCTGGGATTGAGTCTTGCATTGGGCTCCCCACAGGGAGCCTGCTTCTCCCTCTGCCTTTGTCTCTGCCTCTCTGTGTCTCCCATGAATAAATAAATGAAATCTTAAAAAAAAGAAAAAAAACAACCCAGGACTCCCAACACCTGAATAGGCAAAGGATATAAACATTTCATTCACAAATGGCTAATTACCTGAAAAAAGTTCATCTTTACTAGTTATAATTTTTTAATGTTTTATTTTTTTTTTTTTAATTCTTTTTGTATTTATTTATGATAGTCACACAGAGAGAGAGAGGCAAAGGCACAGGCAGAGGGAGAAGCAGGCTCCATGCACTGGGAGCCCGACGTGGGATTCGATCCCCGGTCTCGAGGATCGCGCCTTGGGCCAAAGGCAGGCGCTAAACCGCTGCGCCACCCAGGGATCCCTAATGTTTTATTTTTTAATTGAGATACAATTGACATATAACATTGTATTCATTTTAGGTGTACAACATAATGATGTGATACATGTATATATTGTGAAATGATCACCTGGATAAATCTAGTTAATATCTATTACCTCACATAGTTACACTTCTTTTTCTTGTGATGTACAAACTTTTAAGATTTGCTTTCTTAGCAATTTTCAGATATGCAATACAGTATGCTTAACTATACTCACCATGCTGTACATCACATCCCAGGACTTCTCTTATAACTGGAAATTTGTACCTGTCGACCACCTCCACCCATCTCACCCTCCCCCTACCTCTGGCAACCACCAGTCTGTTCTCCAAATCTCAGAGTTCAGGGTCTTTTTTAGATTCCACATATAAGGAAGATCATACGATATTTTATGTTTCTCTGTTTGACTGATTTCACTTAGTATAATACCTTCAAGGTCCATCCATGTCACAAATGGCAGGATTTCCTTCTGTTTTTTATAGCTGATATGATAATAATATTCCATTGTATACATACTACAACTTCTTTATCCCTTCATCTGTTGATGGATGTTTAGATTGTTTCTGTGTCTTGGCTATTGTAAATAATGCTGCAATGAACACGGGAGTGTGGGTAACTCTTCAAGATATAGATTTCATTTCCTTCTGATACATACCCAGAAGTGCAATTGCTGGATTATGTGGTACTTGTATTTTATAATTTTTTGAGGGAACTCCATACTGTTTTCTGTAGTGGCTGCACCAATTCATATCCCACAACCAGAGCACAAGGATTGCCTTTTCTCCATATCTTCCCCGACACTGCTTAGTTCTTGTCCTTTTAATAATGGACATTCTGACAAGTGTGAAATAATATCTTCTTGTGGTTTTGATTTGCATCTCCCTGATGATGAATGATGTTGAACAGTTTTTCATGTGTCTATTGGTCATTTGCATGTCTTCTTTGGCAGGTTTTTAAAAATTATTGTGATATTTACATTACATAAAATTAACCATGTTTAAGTGAACAGTTCAGTGGCATTTAGTACATTCACAATGTTGGGCAAACACCACCTCTCTCCTGTTCCAAAACATTTGCATCACCCCAAAAGAAATCCCCATGCCTGTTGAGCAGATTCTCCTCATTTTTCCTTCTCCCAGCCCCTGACAACCACTAATCTGCTGTGTCTGGATCTACTTATTCTGGATACTTCATGTAAATAGAGTCAGTCATACTTTTTGCATCTGGCTCTTTCACCTAACAATATTTTTGAGATTATTCTACAGGTAGCAGGGATCGGCATATCATTCCTTTAATGGAATATGGAATTATACATATTCCATTGTATAAATGCTACTTTTGTTTCTCCAATCATCTGTTGCTGGATATATAGGCTGTTTTTTACCTTTTCCCTATTATAAAGAGGACTTCTACGAACACGTGCACATGTGTTGTTGTTTGAATTCTTTTGAGTGTGTACTTAAGCGTGGAATAACTAAGTCATACGATTATTCTATTTAACTTTTTGATGAACTACCAAACTTTTCCACAGCAGCTGTACCATTTATATTCTCACCAGGGGGGTGTAAGAGTTTCAAATTTTCCACATCCTTGCCAGCACTTGTTATTTTCTGTCTTTTAAAAAAAAATTCTAACCATCCTAGCAGTTATGAGTTGGTATCTTACTGTGGTTTCGATTTGCATTTCCTTAATGACTAATGATGTTGAGCATCTCTTTGTGGGCATGCTGGCCATTTGCAGGTCTTCTCTGGACAGATGTTAATTTTTCACCTATTGAATTAGCAGACATGATTTGAAGTTGTTAATGTTGTATAATATTAGAGAAGCTATTTTAAGTGCAAAATGCAAAGTGTTGAACACAGTGCACACAGAGTGTTCATAATAGTGTGAAAAATGAGATTCTTTCTAGCCCTATTTTGGTTGAACCATAAAGACAAGAGAAGTTATATTCCGAAGTAGGTTGTCAGACATACTATCGTAAAGAAATTTCAAAATAGACATCTGAGAAAACCAGTAAGGTAACCACGTTTGTCAGATTGTTGGAATTAGTGGTGGTGTTTGAGGAAAGCAGCTCATGGAAGCCTGTGAGGGGGACTTGATATGAATTTCGGGAGTGGAGATTCAGCATGCCCTCAGACACAACCAAATTAGAAATCTATTGGGGGTGAGGAGGAATGAGCTGATGTTGGCTTCTTGCCTGGGAATCAAAGGACAAAAGAAGGACCATGGCTAGCTAGCTACAGAACTGGGGACACTGACTTCTGTGTTAGTAACTGCACTGATGGCAAAATCGGCTCAGGTGATGGGTGTTTGAGCAAGACAACAACGATCATCTTAGGTCATGTCACTGGGACTATCTAGAAGTGTGGATGGATCCCAGCAGAGGAGAACCTTGGGGTAGAACACTGATCTTAAGTTGCTGAGGAGAGTCTGGATCTACGTAGAATAGATTTTCCCAGTTTATGGGAACTGCAGGTGAGAGATCCCCAGGGATGGGAAGCGGGTCCTCAAAATTACCATGCTAGCCATACCATAAGAGGAATCAGCTCAGAGAGCGTCCTGCTATCTTACCGAGAAAGAACTTTCCTGGGATCCCTGGGTGGCGCAGTGGTTTAGCGCCTGCCTTTGGCCCAGGGCGTGATCCTGGAGATCCTGGATCGAGTCCCACGTCGGGCTCCCGGTGCATGGAGCCTGCTTCTCCCTCTGCCTATGTCTCTGCCTCTCTCTCTCTCTGTGACTATCATAAATAAATAAAAATTAAAAAAAAAAAAAGAACTTTCCTGCCCCATTCACGTCTCCTCTCACCCCACTTTGACCTTCAGTGAGGTGAGAAAATATGGTACCAAGCTGGGGAGGGAGAAAATAAGAGATAAGATTTAATCCAAAAGCAAGTGACTTCCTGCAAAGTGATCTAGCAAGGGTGGGGGGGACAATGAGCAGTTCCACATGCAGTCTGGGAAATTTGGGTTGTAGTATGGGACTAGGGATCCATCCTAATTGCTGAACTGAGATAATGTTTCCAACTTAAAGTAACTATGAGACTTCCAGTTAACCAAAAAGTAAGAAGGGAAGTCTTGGACCTGCTCTGGTTTGTAACCAAGGGCAGGAAAGGACCATTCCTCCCTGTGGATTGAAAGGAACAAAATAAAGTGGCTCTTCTGAAGAGTCCTGCTTATTCAAGACATCAGTAGAATATACATGAACATGTAGATGCTCTTTTGGAAGAGTAGATAAGAAACCAGTAAGCTGAGCTGAGGGATCAAGGTTCTATCACTTTTTAAAAACGATATAAAATTCTGTGTGAATCCCACATAACAATAATGGCACTTTAGTTAAGATTTAGAAGATGTTAAAAAAAAAAAAGATTTAGAAGATGTACTCTTTCTTTCCTAATGATGTTAGTAGTTTTATTGAGATATAATTCACATGCAATTCACCCATTAACGTACACAGCGCAGTGTTTTTTAGTATGTTCATGGGGTTATGCAACCATCATCATAACCTAGTTTCTTTTTTGGAGAAATGCCTATTCAAATCCTTTGCCCATTTTTTTTTTTTAAGTTGAGCATGGAGCCCAACATAGGGCATGAACTCACAACCCTGAGATCAAGATCAAGATTCGGACACTTAACTGACTCAGCCACCCAGGTCCATTTTTTAATTAAGCTGTCTTTTTTATTATTGAGTTGTAAGAGTTCCTTATATATTCTAGATACAAATCCTACATCAAATATATGATTTTCAAATAATTTCTCCCATTTTGTAGATTTTTTCAACTTTCTTTGTGGTGTCTGTTTAAGCACAAACATTTTTAATTTTGATGAAATCCTATTTATTTTTTCTTTTGTCACTTCTATCTTTGGTGTCATAGCTAAGAAATCATTTAACCTGCGGTCAGAAATGTATGCCTCTGTTTTCTTCTAGGAGTTTTACAGTTTTAGTTCTGACCTTTTTAAGTTTTTGTGTTTGCTGTGAGGGGGTTCAATTTAATTCTCTTTCTTTCATTCATTCATTCATGTATTCTTAAGTAGGCTCCACACCCATTATGGAGTCCAATGCAGGGATTGAACTCGTGACCCTGAGATCAAAACCTGAGCTGAAATCAAGAATCAGACTCTTAACCGACAGAGCCACCTGGGCATCCCTCTTTTCCATGTGTATATCCTTCTTCCAGACCAGTTATCTCTCTCAGCTTCACTATCTTCCCCTCTAAAATGGTGATGACAATAAAATACATACCTCTCTAGATTATCAAGGAGTTTAAATGAGCCAGGACTTGTAAAGAAAGTTGTGTCAGGACCATTCATTGAAGAGACTATTCTATCTCCCATTGAATTGGCTGGGAACCATTGTCAAAAATCAGCTGACCACAGATATTTAATTTATTTCTATACTCTCAATTCTATCCCTTTGGTCTATATGTCTATCCTTGTGCCAGTATCCTATTGTTTTATTATTATAGCTTTGTAGTAAGTTTTGAAATCCAGAAGTCCTTCAACTTTGTTCTTTTTCAAGATTGCTTTAGCTAATGTGGGTCCCTTGCCTTTCCATATGAATTTTAGGATCAGTTTCTGCAAAAGAACCAGGTGTGGTTTTGATAAGAATTATACTGCACGGATAGCTCAATTTGAAGATTATTACCACTTTAACAATACTGAGTCTTCTGATCTGCCATGGAATGTTTCTCATAACCCCCTATGATTTTGTGTTGTCTACAAGAAAAATTCTAAATTACACACCTGAATTTTGAGGTTCCTTCCAATTTGAGCCCATCTAATGTACTTTAACAACACATAGTCTTCATTTTGGCCATGCCAATTTCCCCCATGTTCTCTAAGCAGACACTTATTAAAGCTTGAACTCAAGAGCAAAAATAATTATGTATCTTTGCAGCCCAAGCACCAAAAGACACCAACAAGCCATCCTTGCAGTAAACATTGGCTAAGTTGAGTCAGTTGATGAAGGCCAAGCTAAAAAATATATTTTTTTAATTAAAGGCCAAGTCAGTTCCACCTGCTTCTTTAGAATCTTCCCCAAACCACTCTCTAGCCTACAGTTCACCAGCTTCTTCTAAACATCTATGGCAAAAAATAAAAAAATGAAATAAAATAAAAATAAAAATAAAAATAAAAATAAACATCTATGGCTCATCATGGCCACAGATATGTGTTTCTGGTCCCCACCCACCCCCAGTGAAATGGAAAGCAAACACTTAAGAAATACTCCTTGCATTGAACTTCGATTTGGGTTGTCAGCTGTTTTATCCATATGCACTAACACCAGCCTATTTTTGCCTTCCCAGGGGATGTTCTGGTGTTCCTGGATAGCCACTGCGAGGTGAATACTGCATGGCTGCAGCCCTTGCTGCATGCCATTGCCAAGGACTCCAAAATGGTGGTGTGTCCTCTGATAGATGTCATTGACTATATGACCCTTGAATACCAGTCCTCTCCTGTTGTAAGGGGTGCTTTCAACTGGCATCTAGATTTTAAGTGGGATAGTGTTTATTCTTATGAGATGGATGGACCAGAAGGACCCACTAGACCCATCCGGTGAGATTTCTTCAGGTTATGGGAAAATATCATATATGTATTGGGACCTGGGGGAAAAAAAGAAGCTTTTGGAGATGATTCCTTCAATTTCTTGGGCCTAATAAAGAGAAATATTTTGTTATTTATCTTGTTTCTGAAAGTCCATAATAATAGAATTTGGTAGGTTTTTAGCATCTCAGCCCAGTTAATAATACCACCATGGATAGTGTCCCTCTGGTTCCAGGTGTCTGTCTTTGGAATGCAGACTTGGTTCTTGGGACCAAATTGTATGTGGTCAATGAACAAAATGCTAGCACTGTGGTCAGCCCAGAAAAAGGACATGGATTTGCAAAATTCACATAGAAAACATTTATCTAAGTGCTTTCATCTGTAATTGTGTAAAGATGAATACGATTTTCCTTGACATTAGTCTTGGAAAAGATATTTTTAAGTGTGAGAACAATATGATGTTGTGGCTTTTAATTACATCTATGAGGCTATTTCTGAAGAGACTTGCTCCAGGTCACTCCCCACATTTACTGATAACAGATGCCAGGCTCCTTCTCTTCTTTTATTACTAACCTCTTTGTTTTATAAATCACACAAATAAATTTTCTAACACTGAAACCTAGCACATCCTTGATCTTTGTCTCTATTTTAATTTAGTTAGAGCTGTGTGACCTTGTGCAACTTACCTAATCTCTCTGCACCTTATTTTATTATCTGTGAAGTAAGTCTGGAGGGTAGTAATACTTCACAGAGTTGTTATGAGAATTGGTCAGTATATATCAAAGCTTAGAACAGTATCTGACCATGGTAAGTATACATAAATGTTAGCTCGTCTATAATTGTTAGCTAGTATTATTCCTGTAGCCATATCCTGGACCCCTCATCTTCTAAATTACCAGATATCTGTCTCCTTGTCCATAGCCTAGGATGTTCCTAATATTTTCCTGCTATGCTCCACCCACACCTACCCCCTGGACATCATCGGGATCTCCAGTTCTTTGATTTCTGTTTTTAACCCCTCATGGCTTCTTTTTTCTTCTGTGGCCTAGACTTTCTGACCTATAAATTCACTGCTTTTCTTGCCAATACCTTCAGCTGTCACATCCTGCTACACTTTTACCACAGTAGCCCAGCGAATCTCCAACTCTGGGCCAATTCCACCATCTGTTTTCTTTGTTCCTCTAAGAGATGTGAACTGATGCTTCTACACATTGATGGTCTCCAGCCTCATGCTGGTCTGCAATCACTCATTCCCCCACCTGGATATTCCAAACCTTTATCACTTCCCTTGGTCCCAGTACCTGCCCCTGCTCTGAGCCCCTTACTTCTGATATGCAATCTGGCCTCCTAATCCAAGGATGAAATAAAGACTAAATCAGTAGGGATAACTGGATAACTTTAGTGCTTTATGCAAGAGCCATGATGGAATACTATTGCTGCGAAGCATGACTACACCTGCAGCCTCCCACTGCCTACCTTAATCCAGTGATTAGCTAGCTCTAGGATCATCTTTTGTGATGACTCTCACATGACATCTGTCCATCTCTCTGCCTGTCCACATGGTCTGGGCCCTCACTGTTCCAGGCTTAGACTCTACACTCTTAGGGACAATCTGGCCTCCGGGCCCCCCTCCCTCATGCCAATCTCTCTGTTGCTACATTAATTTTCTTAAAACCCTACTTTGCACATGTCACCAAATGTCTTTCTTTTGCTTTCAGGATAAATAGATCCCTTCATGCACCTTGCACTGTGTATAACTCTGATCTTTGCTCTGCTCCAGCCATCATTTATTAGTTATTTAGGACTGTTGCATACAGTTGTATAGGCTGCGTACTGCACATCTTCAGGAGGCACTGTTCATAAAGATCATAGGTGACTGGCATCCCTGGAATTATGCAATAAAGTAGCCTTCTTCCAGGCCAATTACCTCTCTCAGCTTCACTATCTTCACCTATAAAATGGTGATGACAATAAAATACATACCTCTCTGGATTATCAAGGAGTTTAAATGAGCCAGTACTTGTAAAGAACATAGCCTGACTCAGAGGAAGTGATCAGTATAAATGGTTGCTATTTTGCTATAGACTTAAGAACGAAAAAGAATAAAGATATCCTTAATATAAATAAAAATTTAATATGCAAAAATCTTGATTTACCCAAAAATAAAAAATAAAGCATCAATCTTTGAAGTTCATCTTAAAATAAACTTATTTAATTTAAAATAGTTACTTTTAGCAAGAAGTACAGTATTACATTTACAAAAAAATTGACATAATTTTGTAACATTTCATGTGTCACATATAAGGCATGCTTTAGGCTCTAAAAATTTCAATAGGGAAACTGTATTCCTCATATTTGCTGAGTAGCAACATTTTTGGAATTCTAATACCCTGTTAGTATCTATATATATAGTCACACATGCTATTTGAAAACAATTTGACAATATACCCTAAAAATCGTACAAATGTTATTCTTTAATGCAATAATTCCACTTCTTGAAATATTTCCCTAAGGAGTTAATGAGAAGTAAGTACAGAGACATCTATTGTAGCAACATTTATATTAGTTAGAAAATAAAAACAACATGAAATGGCTAAAAACTGTATTAATATTTTGTAGAATATTATATAACATTTTTGAAAGCTAATTAATATAAAAGGAAAGTTCTCACAATATGCTATTAAAAAAATCAAGCCATAAAAAACTTAGTATGATACCAATTACTTATAGAATACATATTACACATGTTATAATGTACTGTTCACCTTGAACAATACGGGAGTTATGCACACTGACCACACAGGGGTGCAGTCAAAACTCTAAATGTAGCTTTTGACTCCGCCAAAAACTTAACTAAGAACCCACTGTTTACTGAAAGCCTTACCGATAAGGTAGACAGTTGAGTAACACATATTTTATATGCCTTATGCGTTATATACTGTATTTCCTCCCCTCGCCTCCAAATTAGCAGTTTCCAGATCTTCCTTCTACCACCTGCCCCCCACCCTGGCCCCCTGTTTGCACCTTCTCATCTCCTTTGCCGATTCCTCCTCTTCTCTCCGACCTCAGTTTTTTTTTTTTAAACAACCCCATTTTTGTTTTTTAAGATTTATTTATTTATTTATTTATTTATTCACGAGAGACACACAGAGAGAGAGGCAGAGACACAGGCAGAGGGAGAAGCAGGCTCCATGCAGGGAGCCCGACGTGGGACTCGATCCCGGGACTCCAGAATCACGCCCTGGGCGGAAGGCAGGCGCTAAACCGCTGAGCCACCCAGGGATCCCCTCTGACCTCAGTTCTTGATCCTCTTCTCTACCTCCCCTCACCCACAGAGGGCTTCCTATCCATCTTATACTGAGGACTCCCAAAGTTCTGCCTCCAGCCCTGGCTGCTCTCAAGTGCCAGACTCCTCCATCCAACTGCCTACTGGCATCTCCACTTGAATGCTGACTCAACATCTCAGACATGTCCCCAGCTGAATTTTCCCACGAAAATCTACCCCCCCCCCCCCCCACACACACCAGCATCCCCATCTCAGTGCATGGCAATATCACCTTCCAGGTACTCAGGCCAAAACGCTGGATACGGTCCTTACCTCCTCTTCCTTCTAAGCACACCACATCCCACTCATAAGCAAACCTGGTTCCATCTTCAAAATACATCAGAGATTGGACCACATCTCACTGCCTTCATTGTTATACTTTATCCACGATCCCATCCTCTTTCTCTGGGACCACTACAGCAACTGGTGTCCCTGCTTCTACCCTTGCCCCTACTTGAGCTGGGATCTTGCCCTATTGATTCACTAATTTATCTCCAACACTTCATAGGTGTTTAAGACATATTTAAAAAAAAAAATAAATGAATGCATGAACATGTAATTATTTTCAAACTACTTACCTTAGTGTTATCGGGCCCTCCTATTGGTGAACAAGAAAAAGATGTTTTGTAACATTATGGTTTTCCCAAAAGTAAATATTATAATTCACTTCATGTGCTTAGAAAGGGAGATCTGTAAACTCTAATACCCAATAGTTATCCCAAAGGGAAATGCACATTCTAAAAATAATGTTCCCTCTCAAGAAAAAGCATTTAGAAGATACCATCATACAACTCTGTGAGAGTTAAGTAAAAGTTACTGCGGAGGGAACCTGGGTGGCACAGTTGGTTCAGTGTGCCTGGGTGGCACTCTTGGTTTCACCTCAGATTGTGATCTTGGGGTTGTGAGATCGAGCCCCACCATGGGCTCTGGGCTCCATGCAGAGTCTGCTTGAGTTTCTCTCTTCCTCTTCTTCTGCTCATCCTGTTCATGCATGTGCTTTTTCTCTCTCTCAAATAAAGAAATAAATCATAAGAAAGAAAAGTTACTGTGTACAAATTTTGGGTAGTTTTGGTTCCGATTTACTAATTTTACATACCTAAATATATATTAAGTTAACAATTTTGGTGGTAATATTCTTGTTTACTAGTTTTTATTTTATTGCTAATATTCAATATAATTTTGGCAAAAATCTATAATGGCTGAATCTGTGATTTCATATTTATGTGTCCCTTTTAGGTCACCTGCAATGGCTGGAGGAATTTTTGCTATAAACAGGCATTATTTTAATGAGATTGGACAATACGACAAAGGCATGGATCTCTGGGGAGCAGAAAATTTGGAACTTTCACTGAGGGTAATTCCTATTTGACTTTTTAACTAGTTACCTTTGTGCAGAGAGAGGGAATGCTGACTTCAAGTCACGAGACAAGTCCTGGTGCTTACACCCAGTTTTCCTGCCGGAGCATCTGATACCATTCCCACGTCACATGAAATAAATATCTATGGGACTTCTTGCAAAATGTGACAATAGTTAGTAAAATACCAGCTCTTATTACCATATATTTCATTATTTCTAAGCTATGGTTTATCGAATTAATGTAACGCTTTTAATTATTTGTGAAAGCTCGTCTTTGTTAAAAGACAAAGTGACAGTGTCTGGACAGTTGTGGTGCAGTGGAAATAATAGTGTTAGGCAGTGTGGGACTTGGGTGCCACTAACTCTATGGGTGATCTCAGACCTCAGTTTCACCATCTGCAAATTGGGAAGACTCAATAGGAGATGTCTGGGTTGTCTCTCCACTCTTGAATCCAGGGTTACCTGCTATCACATTAGTGGAACTTGAAAATATTATGGTGAGTGAAAGAAGCCAGACACAAAAGGCCACATATTTATATGAATGAGTCCACCCCTAGGAATGTGCAGACAAAGCAAATCCGTAGAAACAGAAGGTAGATTAGTGGTTGCCAGGGGTTTAAGGAAGGACAGTGAGTACTGATGGGAACTAGGGCTCTTTTTGGTGTGGTAAGAATGTTCCAGAATGAGACAGTGGAGCTGGTTGGACAACCTCATGAAAATACTCTGAGTCACTGAATCATATATACTGTGAAAGGGTGAATTTTTTATAGACTGTGAATTACATCTCAAATCTTTTTTTTTAAAGATTTTATTTATTTATTCATGATAGAGAGAGAGGCAGAGACACGGGCAGAAGGAGAAGCAGGCTCCATGCAGGGAGCCCGATGTGGGACTCGATCCCAGGTCTTCAGGATCATGCCCTGGGCCAAAGGCAGATGCCAAACCGCTGAGCCACCCAGGGATCCCCTGCATCTCAAATCTAAAAGTAGATTTGAGGGCAGCCCCGGTGGCCCAGTGGTTTAGCGCCGCCTTCGGACCGGAGCGTGATCCTGGGGACCCAGGATCGAGTCCCACATGGGTCTCCCTGCGTGGAGCCTGCTTCTCCCTCTGCCTGTGTCTGCCTCTCTCTCTGTGTCTCCCATGAATAAATAAAATCTTAAAAAAAAAAATTAAAAAATAAATAAATAAAATAAAAATAAAAGTAGATTTGACTTTTAAATATTCCCGTGATATTAGATCATTAGACATTAGGCATCTGTTGCTAACTTTCTTGTAGGATCCTTGGTCAGCCATTAATCTTTCTACTCCATTTCCTCACCTGGCAAATAGGAATAAATATAAATGCCATTGTCAGAATTTCGTGAAGATTTTTGTGTTTTTGTGGATTTTTAATTTTATTTAAATTCCAGGATAGTTAACACAGTGTTTCTATTAGTTTCAGATGTACAATAAATGATTCAGCAATTCTATGCATCACCTGGTGATCATCAGAACAAGTGCCCTCCTTAATCCCCATCACCTGTTTCCCCATCGCCCACTCTCTCCCTTCTGGTGACCTGAATCAGTGTATTCCCTACAGTTAAGAGACTGTTTCTTGGTTTCTCTTTCTCTCTCTTTCTTCCTTTTCTCATTTCTTATGTTTCTTAAATTGCAATTTTGTGAAGATTTGATGACATAATTGGAGTAGAGAAAAAAGTACAAAACAGATATTCCTGGCAAGAGAGTCTGAAGAAAGTATGAAGGTACGATTCAGATGTTTATTGTATGCTTATCATAGATAAATTTTGGTTTTTCACTAAATTCTAACAGGCTTTTTTCATGGTCACTTTGGAGCTCCTGGCTAGCTCTGTTGGAAGAGCCTGTGACTCTTGATCTCAGGGTTGTGAGTTCAAGCCCCACGTTGGGTGTAGAGGTGTTTTAAATAAAAAAAAATTTTTTTTAATAAAACTTAAAAAAAAAGCAGTCACTTTGAACTGTGCATGTAAATCTGGGCTATGAATTCACCATAATTATTCTTAATTTTTTCTCTCTTTTCTCTGCCTGTTTGTCTCTTCCCAGCAGAGACAATCTGGTGCAGAGAAAACAGTTTAATCAATGACTAAGGTCTAATCTCAACTAAGCTTTAGCTTCCTTGCAGGTAAAAAGAATAAAACAGGGGATCCCTGGGTGGCGCAGCGGTTTGGCGCCTGCCTTTGGCCCAGGGTGCGATCCTAGAGACCCGGGATCGAATCCCACATGAGGCTCCCGGTGCATGGAGCCTGCTTCTCCCTCTGTCTATGTCTCTGCCTCTCTCTCTCTCTCTGATTATCATAAATAAATAAAAATTAAAAAAAAAGAAAAAAAACAGATTCCCTATTACAGCGTTGTGAAGACAGATACCTTATAGAAGCTGCTTAATAAGTGACAGCTGTAATTACTCTTAAACTGTTGCCGTCTGTTCTTTAGACTCTGCAATCGTCTGCAGAGTTCATACTCTGAATTTCATATATTAGCATGTATTAAAACATTTGCTATATTTGCTTTTTGTGTTTTATTTTTGTGATTTTTTTTTCCATTTTGGTTTTTATCTCCCTCTTCCTTCTTTTGGCTTGTTACTTTGTTCACTTGCTTAAAGTTCTTTTAAGCACAGACTCCTTTCATGATGCTTCAGATACTTTATTGTGGACATAAAAATATCTGAGCAATATATTTTTCCTCTTAAGGCCCTATTTGACAGTACGTTGTAAGCTTGTTGTATTCATGGCTTCTCCCCACCCCCCATCATGTGTTCCCTTCTGATGCAGGCATTATTTTATAACATTCATGTTTTGGGCACTTTTCATTGTTTGGTAGATGATTACTTGCTTTGGCTTTTGGCTGTCTGTGAATATGGTATACGGTATATACCACCTGCCTCTCAAGACCTAATACCTTAATGAGCACATTCTTGTATCTCAGAATAAAATCAATTTTGTGAAAAACACATGCATATTTGAAGACGGAGTGTATTCCTTTTTCTGGCTCTATATTACCTCCAGATAGCAAATAACAGCCAACTTATCTTTCACATGTATTATTTATCCCTGCTTCAGTATTTTCAACTACTCCATTCCTAATGGTCCCTTCATATTTTTTTAAGTATGTTGTGGGTCTCTCCTTTTATAAATGTGTAAATTAATAAATAGCTTGAGTACTCTCTTGACCCTAACAGCAGTCTCTAACCAAGGTAAATAACCCTGTCTTTCCAGAGAGAAGATCATCGACACCTGTACCTAGGTTTCCATTTCTCCTCATTCCAATAAATCAACATCCTGGTGGCCCTCAGCACTCTAGGAGAGTGTTCCTGGAACTGTCACCAGTTTAATACTGATGTCCCTAGTGTATGGCTTTTGCTATTCTGTAACCTGGAGGTTACTGCAACATTTGACCCTGTAGACCAATTTTCTTCCAGCAGTTTTCTTGAAGTTTAGAACAATGCTGCTGGTCCCTCTTCCATAGCTCTGTTGTTCTTGAAGTCCTCGCATGAGTTTCTTCTGTGCATCCCTGAAGCACAGGTATTCCTAAGACCATTGTTGTTGTCAGCTGTCCCTTCTTGCCCAGCATGCTGCTTGGGGCTCAGGGTTGACATCAACTATTTTGTACCTGTGAAGCCACATTGGTTGTTAATATAGTGCAATGTTTCCTTACTTGGTGCTAAAGAACCTCAAGTCTGAGTCCACTGAATACCTCCCACAGGCAGCCCACCCACCCTGTGGATCGATCAGCAGGCTTTCCACTATCCAACAACTAAAGGGACAGCAGCTGGCAGGGCAGGGGCACCAGAGGTGTTGTCGCGCTGTGTCATAACTTGTTGATATTTTTCACAGCATCCCTGCGTTAGCTCTCATGGCTGTAACTAACAGCTGTGTGGTAACAGTACTCAAGGCTACATGTTTTTAGGTTAGGACTCTCTCAAGAGTTCTAGTTAGGTCCAATGTAGCTGTCATTTAGGAGCACCTGCTGTGTTGGGCTATGCCACACGCTGGGCACTCAGAAGAAGACACAGCCCTCATCCTTCCTTTCTCTCACTCACTCATTCAACAATGCTGAGAACCTGCTATGTGCAAAGTGCTGTGCTAGTGCTAGATACAGTGGCACACAGTGCAAATGTGGCTTCTGATGGCATGAACCTCTATTCTGCTGGAGTGGAGAGAGGTGATTATTTTTGATAAATGTAATGAAGAGGAACACAGAATACTACAAGATCAGATAAAAGGGGAATTAACCTTGTGTTGGGGGAAGTGTGTGTCTTAGATGGCTTCCCTAGAGAAACGGCTTTTTTTTTTTTTTAAGATTTAATTTATTTATTTGACAGAGAGACAGAAAAAGAGCACAAGCGGGGAGCTGCTGCAGGAGAGGTTGAAGCAGACTCCCTGCTGACCTGGGAGCCTGATGTAGGGCTCCATCCCAGGACCCTGAGATCATGACCTGAGCTGAAGACAGATGCTTAACTGACTGAACCACCCAGGCACCCCAGAAATGGCATTTTTAAGTTATGGGATAAAGGATAAAAATGTATTTCATTTATTTAACAAGGTCTTGTGTGTGTGTGGCATGCACTACTCTGGAATCTTACAGATACTAACTTATTTAATCTTTCTGATAAGCCTGTGAGCGAGGTGCATGATCTCCTACTTATAGTGGAGAAACTGGGGTACAGAGTGTTCAAGTAACTTTCTTCAATTCACAGAATCTATAGGTACATGATCCAAATCTATTGTGTCCTGCTTTGTACTATCTACTCAGCTTCAGATCTGGAGATCTTGCCAGCTCAGTTCTATTCTAAGTCATTTCTCTCTGGAAGCCTCCAGAGCTCTGAATTCATGTTAGCTGCCCTGAGCTCAGTGTTAATGATCACTCTGGAAAGTGGGGATTGGCTAGGTGCCCACAGAGCTGCGCTTCACCCCCAGCCTCAGGATGGCTCTCCTAACCAGGCTTCACATCCACACTCCTGGTGGGGTGGAAGCTGGTCTGCGTGGCTCGGGGCTAGATCCTGATGGCCCCAGATAGAGACCAGGTGCACTGCTCTCGACCTGGAGCCCTGCCATAGACTCTGAGGATCTCCTGCCTCACTGTGGGACAGGACCTCTTTGTTCACTTTGCGTTCACAAACCACATGCTGGCAATAGGGAAAGGGTGGACCAAATTCTTACAGTCTACATAAGGGGGAATTGGGCTTGCTCCTTAGGATTGGGCATGCTCCCCAGGATTGGGCATGCTCTTTGGCAGCCCCCTGCTCTCGGACCACAGCTCGCCAGGTCTTCACTGGGTTAATTCAGCGTGCTCAGAATTTCCATTTCTCATGGGTTTCTTCAAGGCCCTCTTTCTCTTCTCCCTCCACCCTCTTAGTAACCTTATCCACACCATGCTTCAATGACTGCATGCTGATGACACAGTTCTAGCTCCTTCTCAGGTCTTTCTGAGCCATAAGCTTGTGCATCTAGTTGCCTACAGGTTACTCTTCTATAGGATGAATGTCCCTTGGGTACCCTACACCCAACATTTGAAAAATAGCTCTTTCTACCTCCTTGAACCCATCCCTCCTGCCATGTTCCCTTCCTCTTTGTGTGGATGACGTGCTGCCCTCCACCTACCTGCAACCATCCATCCCCAACCCCGCAGAGTGCCTTCTTGATCTCCCCTCTCCTTTTCATGCCCCACTTTCCACCACCATGTGTGGTTAGATCTAGGTCTAAGTCTTCACTCACCTCTGTCCATCTTGCTCTTTCCCATCATCACAGTCCATAGTTACAGCCTTGATGTAATTTCTTTGGGAAGACTTTCTTGACCATATCCTCACTGCCCTATCCGCCATGCACCTGCATGCACACACATAGATGCTCCCCACCCCCTTATCCTGTGTGTGCTCACACATTACAGTGTGTGCTTTGCCCATTATAGTACTTTTTGTGCAATCCCCTAGTTGTCACTTGTGTGTGTGTTCAGCAGACTCCATGGGCATACAACCTGTGTGATTCCACATGGGGCCATGTTTGGAGGGACCCCACACCTAGTTGACCTCCATTCCCTGCTGTTGCCTTCTTGAAATTTTTAAATAATTTTTGAATCAGAGACTCCATTTTTATTTTGTGCTGGGCCCCCCCAGTGTGTGTACTCACCAGGCTGTGAGCCCCATGAGGGTGGGGACATGGTCTGACTTGTTCACAAGGGGGTCCCTCAGCACCTGGTATGTTGACCATGTAAAAAAGTGGCTGGGAGATATTTGTAAATAGTTGAACCCATTGTAATCTAAGAAGCCTCATGTATAAATGATCAGAATAACTGTCATGTGCATCCACTGAGGCAATGCAAATTAAGCATTTAAAACAGTGTCTGCCACCTAATATGCCAGTAGCCAATGTTTGTTCCCTTCTTTTTATGCTACAGCTGTCCCAGAGTTCTCATTTAAAATGGTATCTGGCTAGCAACCTCTCCTAACTTTCTGCTAAGATGTTTATTAAGACTGGAGAAGATGGGATCCCACTAGAAAATAAATCTGATGGCCAGCCTAGCCTGAATCTGGAAGGCAGCTCCATAACTGGGAGGCCAATAGAACAGCCTGACAAAATCGTACCCTGGTTTTGTCACATGAGGTGCCCCTACTTCACCTCACAAAAACAAATCCAGATTACAGAATAAATAAGGACACCCTTAGAAATGCCCTGATTTCTGCCTACAGATTCAGGCTGTAGGCCTGAAATAGCCTTCCAACCATGTGTCCATGGAGAAGGGCTAGTGAGGCTGGACCATGATGCAAAGGAGAGGAGAGCAAGAGAAGGCTGGACAGGGCACAGGGGTAAGACACCATAGGATTTAGATTTTTTAAAAGATTTTTTAAATTTATTCATGAGAGAGACAGAGAGAGAGAAAGGGGCAGAGACACAGGCAGAGGGAGAAGCAGGCTCCATGAAGGGAGCCTGACATGGGACTCAATCCCCGGTCTCCAGGATCAGGCCCTGGGTTGAAGGCAGCACTAAACTGCTGAGCCATTGAGGTTGCCCAAGATTTAGATATTTAGATTGTATCTTATGCATGGTGGAATGCTGTAGGTGGGTTTTAAGTAGGATAGTGATGGAGATGAACAAAGTGGAAGATAAGCAGGGAGATTGGGAGCTTCTTATAATGATCTGGACAGAGGGTGACCACAGATGGGACTAGAATAGTGGTAATGGAGATGAAAAGACTGGACAGGCATACCTTACAAGTAGAGAGCATGGCACTTAGAGATTGAGCAGGGAAGACAGATGTTAAGAGGAAGTGGTGTCACAGATAACCCAATTATCAGTTGGTTAATGCCATGATGACGCTGCTATGTTACAAGTCAGCTCAAAACTGAATGGCTTAGACCAATATGCATTTGCTTTTTTTTCTTTCATATGTTCATGGGCTGGCCAGGGTGGTGGCTCTGCCTCTAATTTAGATTGTTTGGGCTTGGCTCTAGTCTCTGAGTTTGGCTCAGGTCTATTCATCATTCTAAGAGTATTATAATCCTACTAGTATTCTGCGAGTATTTGTAGTACTAGTATATGAGTGGTTAACTAGTAGCAACTCAGCATATTCTTCTCATTTAGATGGGCAAGGATGCAAAAGTGAAGCCAAAGTGCATAGCATATTTAAAGGCTCAGCACACATCCTGTCTGCTCATGTTCTGTTGGCCAAAGCAACAGATGGACAAGCCCAGAGTCAGGACGTCAGAAAAATAAACTTTGCCCCAAAGTGAGGGATGGGGGAGTTAGCTAATATTTGCTGAACAATATTTCCACCTATCACACCAAGTTTCTGGAATGAGCAACTAAGTGAATGGAGGTCTTTTTTAGTTAAGTAAAATTGCAGTTAAAAAAAAATTGCAGTTAAGAGAAAAATGTTCCTTGGGCATCAGTTAGCTTTTGCTTATGCAAACTATTCCAAAACACAGTGGCTTAAAACAGCAAACAATTGTTATTTCTTCTAATTCACTGTGTTGCTAAAGGGGCTTTTCTGATCATAGACAGGATAGCTGATTTCTACTGGTGGTGCCTATACATCAGTGTTCATTGGAGGCTCAGCTGGTGCTGGCGAGTTTAGGATGCATTATTTGCATATCTGGACATCACCCAGTGATAGCGGGGCCATCATGTGCATCATCATGGAGATGGCCTGGCTGTTCGTCTCCTACCTCAGGCTCATTCACAGTGAAGTGGTTGCAATGTTCCCATGAGCAAACAAGAGAAGGCAAGCCCCAACAGGCAGCCAACACTTTCCAAGACTCTGTGTCACATATGTTGATGTCTGGTTGGCCAAAGCAAATCAAGGCCAGATTTAAGAGATTGAAGAAATAAGCTTTGCATCTTGATGGAGTGAGGTACAAAATTACATTGCACAGAAGCGTGCATATAGGAATGAAGAGAATCCATGGCCATTCTTGCAACCTACCACACTTAACTACAGCAGAGATACACTCTTATTTACAAAACAAACTCTAAGTGTTTTACAAGTATCAACTTGTCTAATGCTCCTAACCATCCCACGAGGTGGGTAATGCTATTCTCACTTTACAGATGAGGAAACTGAGGCACAAAAGTGTTGAGTAACTGCAGTAACTTGCCTTAGTTCATAAAACTGATGGAGAACTCGAACCACACTGAGTGGCCTCAGAGTCTGTGCTTACCCACACTTACCCACTGCATTAGCCTGACTTTCAATGGGGTGCTATTACTATTACTACTACTACTACTACTATTAGTACTACAAGTAGAAACTGGGAGCTGTATGGATGACTTCCAGCAGAATATCAGAGGAAGCAAGCTGATCATCTCCTACATGGACAATGAGCACAGCCAAAGGCATGTCCAGGTAGATCATGTCCCTCTTGAGAATAAATCAAGAGTAGTAACAAGCACATGAGCTCTGTGAAGATTAGGCTAAATTGCCATAGCTTCCTTCAATTTGATTTTTTTTAAAGATTTATTTATTTATTCCGGAGGTGGGGAGGACCAGAGGGAGAGGGAGAGAAAGAGTCTTAAGCAGACTCCACGCTCAGTGTGGAGCCAAATGTGGGGCTCAATCTTACAACCTCGAGATCATGACCTAAGCCAAAACCAAGAGTTGGCCGCTTAACCAACTGCACCACCCAGGTGCCCCATGAGTTTTGAGCAAGTATTTTTATAAAATTTTTACTCTTTTACCTCTTTTATCACTTTACTTTTGTTTTCTATTCTGTACTCATAGCCAGATTTCTTTTTTAATCAAGAAACATTTTAGAGATCCCTGGGTGGCTCAGTGGTTTGGCACCTGCCTTTGTCCCAGGGCATGATCTTGGAGTCCCAGGATCAATTCCCACGTTGGGCTCCCTGCATAGAGCCTGCTTCTCCCTCTGTGTCTCTCATGAATAAATAAATAAAATCTTTAAAAAAAACCATTTCAAACATAAACTGTCTCCAGTCAGTTAATTATTAAACAAATATTACCTATCTTCCAAAATTCCTTAAGTTCTCACAGAAAAAGAGAATAAAACATTTTAAATAGTACCAATTAGCTTTTGCTATATAACAAAGCACCCCCTAAATAGTAGCTTAAGTGAACAACTATGTATTTCTCAATTTCAGATGAAAATAAACACCTGGGGCACCTGGGGGGCTCAGTCAGTTATGAGTTACCTTTGGCTCAGGTCATGATCCCAGGGTCCTGGGATCCAGCCCTATGTTGGGCTTCCTGCTCAGCGGGGAGCCTGCTTCTCCCTCTCCCTCTGCCCCTCCCCCCAACTTGTGCATTCTCTCTCTCTCTAATAAATAAATAAGATCTTTAAAAAAAAATGAGATCCAAAGAGGATGTGTCTGATCATAAGGATGTGGCAGATCTGATTAAAAAAACTAATGCTTTGGGGTTCTGATGTAAGCGTTTTTCTAAGGGAAAAGGAATTCTATAGATATTCTTTCTAGATATTCCAAAGGGCTATTTCTAAAGAATTCTAGAGGTTAGTTGCATGAGTCTTTAGGTCTCATGTCAGAAGATGTATTTTCTGAAACATAATCCCTTCTAACTACCTGAGTGATATACTTCACCCTAAGTATTGTTCTTATAAACAATCTGAGTATTGTGCTCAGTGAGAGCCTTATTTCCTATTACTGTTTCTTAAATGATTAGATGGATTTTATAAGAAAGTGTCTAGAGAACTGGGATATAGGGTCTTGATCAGTCAGAACAGGGATTCTCATTTTGGTGCGCATCAGAATCACCTGAAGAACAAGTTAAAATACATATTCCTGGGCCCAGCCCTACAGTTCTTTGTTTAGTAAGTCTGGGTGGGTCCAAGGCTTTTGCATTTTGAAGCTCCTGAGCGATCTGATGCTGCTAGTTTGGGGACTATGCAAGAATCCCTTAGTTAGACTCAACAAAAACATCATGGCAAGTGTGCTATGAGATATGTAAGTGGTGTGTACCAGATTTATACTATAAGCACATTCTTTGTGCTATTATTATACTAAAAATTGGAAACTACCAAACTATCCGAACAATACAAAACTTTTAAAATAACTTCACATACCATTAAATGAAAAAAAACCACAACTTATCTCAGTGTTGTGTATAGATGCGTGTATATGCATGGACTTGAATTTATATTGAGGAACAAAGTTTTAGGACAAGTAGTGATTTTTTATTCTCTGTGTACTTTTCTACATTTTTTTTTAAATTTTTATGATAGTCACACAGAGAGAGAGAGAGAGAGAGAGAGGCAGAGACATAGGCAGAGGGAGAAGCAGGCTCCATGCACCGGGAGCCCGATGTGGGATTCGATCCTGGGTCTCCAGGATCACGCCCTGGGTCAAAGGCAGGCGCCAAACTGCTGCGCCACCCAGGGATCCCTTTTTTTTGTTTTTCAATGGTCATATTTTGTGTAGTAAAAAAAAATTGTTAAAAAAATAAGTATTATAAAGTGTTTTAAGTACAAAAAAGACAATCATTGAATTTAGCCATGATCAGTGTTTTCCTTGTTACCTGCTGACGTCCAGCAATACTTACTCTCAGAATACTATTTGAGAACATTTGAAGAGAAAATACCTTGCCACATTTCATTACATAATCAGCATCAGAATTGGCCAAGTATGAGGGAGACAGAATCACTTAGTATTCAGAGTGCTGGCCCTTAGTATTCAGAGTGCTGGCCCTGGGGCCAAACTTCCTGAATTTAAACCCTGAAATTTGTTATCACTGGGCAAGCTTCTTAACAAATGTATGTACTAGTTTTTTATCCATAAGGTGGGGCTAATCACGGTTATCTACCTTGTGAGGATTGAATAAACAACTTAAGAAATGTTACATATTGCTGTGTTTGTAAAAAAAAAAAAAAAAAAAAAAAAAAAAAGGTCAGCAGTTGCCCAGTACTAGCAAACATACATTAATGTTTTCTGTTTTTGTCTAGATCTGGATGTGCGGAGGCCAACTCTTTATAATCCCCTGCTCCCGAGTGGGACACATCAGTAAGCAGCGCTTTTCAAACCAACCTGAGCTTGTAAAAGCCATGACATATAATAATCTCAGATTGGTGCACGTCTGGCTGGATGAATACAAGGTGAAGGAAATGTCTGTGATTTGGAATGATGAGCAAGAGCACAGAATGAGACTTGCTTTAAAGAAACCTGTGACTGCCTTTCCAGATAACAAGTTTTTTTTTTTCTCTCTTTTCCTTAAATTAGTGGCACACCGTCAGTCACTCATCCACCTGCCCCAGACCCTAGTCTCAACTAGTTTATTCTAATCTACGACACTTGAACATTACTTTTAATTTCTAAGGAAACTCAAGAAGTAAGTCAACCAACACAGGAAATTTGTTTTGTTTGTTTTGCCCCCTAAGGATTGCCTCCTCTGAAGCATATACCTTTCCCTGTTCCCATCCTCACAGGCAACTCTTTATTTATTTTTATTTATTTTTATTTATTTTTATTTATTTTATAATAAATTTATTTTTTATTGGTGTTCAATTTACCAACATACAGAATAACACCTAGTGCTCATCCTGTCAAGTGCCCCCCTCAGTGCCCGTCACCCATTCACCCCCACCCCCTGCCCTCCTCCCCTTCCACCACCCCTAGTTTGTTTCCCAGAGTTAGGAGTCTTTATGTTCTGTCTCCCCTTCTGATATTTCCCACACATTTCTTCTCCCTTCCCTTATATTCCCTTTCACTATTATTTATATTCCCCAAATGAATGAGAACATACACTGTCCTTCTTCGATTGACTCATTTCACTCAGCATAATACCCTCCAGTTCTGTCCACGTTGAAGTAAATGGTGGGTATTTGTCGTTCCTAATGGCTGAGTAATATTCCATTGTATACATAAACCACATCTTCTTTATCCATTCATCTTTCAATGGACACCGAGGCTCCTTCCACACTTTGGCTATTATGGACGTAGGCAACTCTTTATTTTTTTTTTTATTAATTTTTTTATTTATTTATGATAGTCACAGAGAGAGAGAGAGAGGCAGAGACACAGGCAGAGGGAGAAGCAGGCTCCATGCACCGGGAGCCTGATGTGGGATTCGATCCCGGGTCTCCAGGATCGCGCCCTGGGCCAAAGGCAGGCGCCAAACCGCTGCGCCACCCAGGGATCCCCTAGGCAACTCTTTAGATTCTTTCTCCACTACCAAGTTCTCAAGTGGTGGAAGCTGCTGTGATCTGGAGACCGCACAAGAACCTCCACTGCCTCTTTCCACCAACAGTCAAAGATTTCTCTATCAAAGCCATCCGCCTTCAACCTGTGCACCTCCCTCAGGCTTCAGTTCCTAGCTAGGTCCTAAAAGAGTGCACATACAGAAGACATGTAGCTGTGGCCCCATTTTTTGTCACCCCATTTTAACTTGAAACTTGTCCCTCCAGGATCCAGGCACAAACAAATATGGCAGGAACCCCAATAAGACCTCATTTTAGATATATGGGGAGAAATATGTAAGAATCTCTCTGTGATAGTATATGTTCTGGTCTTAATCTAATATATATTATTTAAAATCACAAAAGTAATACTACTCATTCTTTAGTAATCAGGGCAATGTGAATTAAAACCACAGGGAGATATTTCTATATAGTCACTTAGATTGTCAAAAACGTTTAAAGTCTGATAGGACCAATCATTGGCAAGCACAGGAATTTTCGGACACCATGTAAATAAACAGTACAGTAAATCTTAAAGACATAATGGTGAACAAAAGCAGCCAAGCACAGTAGAATATATACTGATTATTCAATTTCTATAAGTTAAAAATGGGTAAACTTAAGCCATATAATCTATGTGTGCACAAATTAGATAATAAAGTGAAGACATGAATACATAAGATAACATTTAAAACCAAGGGAAAGGCTATGCTCAGGATGGGAAAGGCAGGGGGCCTTGGAAATGCTGTTTATGTTCTATTTCTTGACCTAGTCAGCATTACAGGGATTGAGTTTTCAATAATTCATTAAGTTGTACATTTAATATTACATACTTTTTTATATGCTTATTATATTTCCTAATTAAAACCTTTTTTATTTTTTTTATTTTTTATTTTTTAAAAATTTTTATTTATTTATGATAGTCACAGAGAGAGAGAGGCAGAGACATAGGCAGAGGGAGAAGCAGGCTCCATGCACCGGGAGCCCGACGTGGGATTCGATCCCAGGTCTCCAGGATCGCGCCCTGGGCCAAAGGCAGGTGCCAAACCGCTGCGCCACCCAGGGATCCCTAAAACCTTTTTTAAAAGGTAAAACACACTCAAGTTTAAAAGTCATACAGTATTGATTGGGATCCCTGGGTGGCTCAGCAGTTTAGTTCCTCCCTTTGGCCCAGGGCGTGGTCCTGGAGTCCTGGGATCACATTGGACTCCCTGCATGGAGCCTGCTATTCCCTCTTCCTGTGTCTCTGCCTCTGTGTGTCTCTCATGAATAAATACATAGGGTTTAAAAAAAATAGAAGTCATACAGTGTTGAAAGAGTATTAAATGAAAAGCAAGCTTGCTCAGCCCATAGTTCGACCCCTCAGAAGTAACATTAAATTAGCAATCATTAAATTTAATCACTAAAAATCAATCACTAAATTTAAATCACTAAAATTAATAGTTTCTTGTTAATACCCATTTAAAAACAAATATATATCCTTTTACATAACTAGATTCACATAATATTTTGTTCTGCAATTTTTCCACCTGTTAGTATATTTTATTTATTTTTAAAGATTTTATTTACTTATTTATTTATTAGAGAGAGTGAGAGAGTCCATAAATGATAGGGAGGGGCAGAGGGAGAGGGAGAAGCAGACTCCCCGTTGAGCAAGGAACCTCACATGGGGCTGGCTCCCAGAACTTTGAGATCCTAGGACCTTGAGATCATGACCTGAGCCGAAGGCAGACACTTAACTGACTGAACCACCCAGGCGCCCCTACCTGTTAGAATATTTTTTAAAATATACTTTCAAAGTTTTAAAAATCCAAACATATAAACATACATACTAAAAGAACATAAATATTCTTTTAAATATTTCCTTTGAATGGATATCCTAAAATCAATCCCATTGATAAATAGCCCCCCAGTGATAAACATTCTGATTATCTCAGCTTTTTGATAATCCTTAACATTGATAAAATGAACATCGTTTACATTATCTTTTTGTACATTTGTACAAATATATATCTGGAATAAATCTCAAAACATGGACTTGCTGGGCCATGAGAAGTATGTTTTAAATCCTGGTGGTTGAATGTCCAAACTACCATCAGCAAATATATGTGAAAATGCCTGTCTCCCCACAACTTTTCCAACTCTGGTTTTAATTATTTTGTATTCTAATCTCATAGGTTAAAAATTATTATTTTATATTGTATTAATTAATGAGAGATCTTGAGCTTTTTTTTATATTTGTTAATTTTTTTTTTCTGTGAACTCTGGCCACAGATTTAAATAGTTGACTTAAACACAGCTTGGACTGGGTAGTTTCTGAATTTCACAGAGGATATAGTGACAACTTAAACTTAGGATATAGCTCTAACTTAAAGAGCGTATAACGTTTGGCATTAAATCAATGGATTGTATGACCTGGCACACTGGGAAATGTAATGAGTGACATTAGACGAGAGAGGGCTTTGCAGAAAATGTTGTCCGAGGTCTTCTCTGCCTTTGCTTCCAAATGACAACATCTCTCTACCACCCTCAGGCCCATCCCCTGTACCAATCTGCCCTGACTAGGATTGGCAAGACATGATGGCAAAGGCCTACAATGGTCAAGGGTCCCAGGGAGAATCCAACATGGTGTGTCCATAATACACTAACCTGGATAAGCAAGTTCTTCTCTTGTTCGACAATATTGTACTATAGTCTGGGCACTAGGAAACACAGGTGAAAATACAAGGGTTCTTTTGAGGTTTTGGTCTATTTAGAATATCTCTTATTTAAAAAAAAAATTTACTTATTGGAGAGAGAGAGAGATGAGCAAGTGGGAGTAGGGCAGAGGGAGAGGGACAGAGAGAATCCCAAGCAGACTCCCCGTTGAACTTGAAAGCCAACATGGGGCTGGACCCCACAATCTCAAGATCATGACCTGAGCCAAAACCGAAAGTCAGATGCCCAACCTACTGATCCATCCAGGCGCTCCTAGTATATCTCTTTTAATATGGAGCAGATTGAATCCATCAGACGTTCATACTTAATACCCTCTTAAATCAGAGGGTATAACAGAGAAACGAGGTGTGGTAATGATAATGACCAGTACTGATATGACACTGACACTCCATGCCAGCCTTGGTTTCCCCAGTACTCTGCACGATTAGAGTATTCAGTCCTCACAACTTCATGAGGGTAGGGTCACATAATAACAAAGCAAGAATGTGACCCCAGGCTCTTACCCCAGAGTTAATTTGCCCTGAACCCACTATACCATCCCATTTCTGAAATCATGGACATGTGGACTGGGATCAGGGAATGAAGGTTTTGTCCTTGAGTATTGAGAGAGCAGGAGAAAGGGGATATATCACAATAGGTGGCTGTGATTGTTGGGCTCCTAAGAAGCAGGATCCAACCTTCCTGGATCCTTCTCTACCACCTCTATCATGGTTCATACAGCAAGCACACAGTGTATGTGAATACGTGTGGGGTGAATGAATCCCAGGTACCACGTGTCTCTGCCTTCACTATATGAATGAAATAGGAAGGCTTTTTGTTTTGTTTTGTTTTAATAGGAAGGTTTTTTGTTTGTTGTTGTAATTCAGGTGATGGAAATATATACTGCTATGTTCGATATACTGCTATGTTTGGTTTAACAAAATGACTCTCTATTTTCATTTAGGAGCAGTTTTTTTTACAACAGCCTGGTCTGAAATCTGTTGCCTATGGCAACATTAGTGAGCGTGTTGAACTAAGGAAACGATTGGGTTGCAAATCATTTCAGTGGTATCTGGATAATGTCTTCCCAGAATTGGAGACATCTAAGGGCAGCCTATGAAAAGGAAACAAATAATTTTCATTAATGAAGGACTAGAAGTCCCCAAGATCATCAACAGAGAGAAGAGTACAAGTTTGGAACATCATGAAATTGTGTGACATGAGTAAGAAATACAACCAGAGAGCTCTAGAACAAGAGTGCCTTTCTGTCTTCCTTTAATGCTAGTTCATAACGCTCTTGCATATGCCACTACATTTCTGGGATGGCAAAACCATGAACATTAGAAATATACCCTATCACACAGTTAAGACTATCATACAATTGAACAAGGTAAAATGTATTCCCTTTGTTATTTGCCAAACTCATTTGGTCCCATTAAACCATAGGGAATGCTCCACTCTTGGAGCCTTTGTCAACTCCATTCCTACTCCAGACAGTGGCTTTGTCGGAAAGACATTCACAGAGAGCCTTGGTTGGTACATCCCAGCTTTGGCCCAATTTGTATAGAACTTCTCTCTTGCGGACAGCGTAAATTTTGGTGCTGCTACCTCGCTTGGTTGGGTTCCCGAGTTTCTGATGTCCAGTCCATTTCCCACGGTGGTGCAGTCCAGTTCTCTAGGCCAGCCTTCTGGTTTGTGCCAGTCAGTTCTTTTGTCACTTGGAGACAGGCCCTCCTCCTTGCTCCTGATTTTGCCTTGTTCATGTCCCTCCTCTCCTATGGCTCTGGCCTACAGCTCTCCTGACACTTCTTGGATTGTGTGCTTTGTTGATAATGTATGTTCTAAGAACTGTTTAGCTGGGACCAGGGAAGAAGGAACTAAATTTCTATCTACCCTGTGTGAACACACTCCCAAATGTCTAAAGTACTTCTTTTGGGTTAGAGGGATGGCTGTTGTGTTCACCCTGGTGAAGGTAGCTAGAAAGGGAAAATATATTTAATTCACAGAGATAATGAGAACACAAGGGAAAAGAACACATGGAAAGGAATAAAAGGAATGGGGGATACTTAGGGTAGGACCACCAGACCTAGCCTATGCTGGAGAAAATATAAACTAGTTTTTACAGCAGGAAACGACTTATCTATCATGCTCACTCAGTCAACAATTGAGTGGTGATCCAGGGCCAAATATCCTTCTAGGTGCTGGGATGCAGCAGACAAGGGAGCAGGAAAACATCCCTCCCTTCATGGAGCTTGTATTGAGATAATACATATAACATCCATGTAATGAAAAAAGGACCAGTTTATATAATCTCTTTATACATATGTACTTAGCAAAATGCTCTATAGAATCTATTGTTAGAACAACATGGGAAAACCCAGGCTCATCTATTAATAGGTGGCCAGGGTAACCTGATTGAGCCTCTAAGAAGTCAATCTGACAACACAAAATAAGCACCACATTATGATTATGTTCTTGGCCCATATGTATACCTTACCTGCTTCTAGAAAGTAATGAAAAATGATTATAATTAACCCATGAATCTATTAAAATTAGTGCAAAATACAAAATTGAAATCTGTAGCAGAAGGAAAGAAATTCTGGTATAAAGTATCATTTTGAAATAACTTTTTCTAGTTTTGAAATTTGAGAATAACTTTTTTTTTTTGGTAAGCATAAAGGAGGATGTTGTAAATATCAACTTTGCCAAAAGAAAAAAACAAATGTTGTTAAAGTCATGAATGTAATGTTAGGTCTTAGTTTTCTTTTTTTTTCTCCTGGGGGGGGGGGGTGCGGCACGCGTACAGGCATGCAGGGAAAGAGAGGGAGAGGGAGAAAATCCCAAGCAGACTTCCTGCCCAGTGGGGAGCCCCAGGTCAATCTCGACCCTGAGATCATGACCTGAGCTGAATCCAAGAGTCAGGTGCTCAACAGACTGAGCCACCCAGGTGCCCCTAAAGTCTTAGTTTTTTAATGTAAGTGTTGGTTCAGTTACCAGATAATAATGTGGATAAATCTTAGAAATATTGTAGTATGTTGCTTAAACAACTTCTTTTGTATATTTACTCTAGAATAGAAATCCAATGAACATCCAAGTATAGCTGTGATTGAAAGGAAATCCGTATTAGCCTATAGGTGGCAATTTTCTGTTTCATGTGGAAACTTAAAAACCTGATTTCTGTTTTGGAGCTAGCTGAGAAGTATCTGCTAACCCATTCAAAGCTTTTCTCAAAACATAGTTTTTGGTATGATCAAATGCTGAGACATGCCTTTAAAGTAAGCCTGGGAATTCTCTAATTAAAGCATACTTCTAGGAATGTAGCCTAAGACACAATGGCTTGAAATTATGCCATTGTGCTCCCATTATGTTTCACACACCATAATAAGTACTCTGTCTTGATTATCTCATTTCATCCACACATAAGATAGGCCCTATTGTTATTGCCATTTCATAGATGAGAAAACCAAAGTTAGAATTTGTCTAGGGTTGGGGTTGCCAGTTTTAGCAAACAAAAAATACAGGACACTGTTTTTAAAATTTGAATAAGCAATATTTTATTAGAAGTATATTTCATATATTCCCTGGAACCTACCTATGCTACAAAATTGTTTCTCTGAAATTCAAGTTTCAGGCCATCCTGTATTTCATCTGGTAACCTTAGGGACAAACCAGTACAGACCAGAGTAGCAGAACCAGCCCAATCTCAAAGGCTGTGGGCTTAAC
Source organism: Canis aureus (assembly GCF_053574225.1). Classification (NCBI taxonomy): domain Eukaryota; kingdom Metazoa; phylum Chordata; class Mammalia; order Carnivora; family Canidae; genus Canis; species Canis aureus. Next base: position 50,847,475 of record NC_135625.1, on the reverse strand, counting down.
CACAACGTTAGGCTGCAAAAAGCCTGTAGTGTCATTCTTCATAACAGTAAAACTGGAGCGAACCCAAAACCTCAATTGCTAGAATTATACCATTATACATTAATTTGATGGACTAGCATATAAACCCGTTAAAAATAACAGCTAGGAAAATAATTCTACTCCAGCCCATCAGAATGGTAAATATTTGCATATCTGAAGCTATGGCGGCCCCCCGGGTGGCTCAGTGATTGAGAGTCTGCCTTTGGCTTAGGGGTGACCCCGAGGTCCTGGGATCGAGTCCCGCATCAGGATCCCCGTAGGGAGCCTCCTCCCTCGGCCTATGTCTCTGCCTCTCTCTCATGTAAGGCTGAAGTTGAGCATCTTTAACATGTGCAAGCCCACTTGTCCTTCACAAGGCCTTTTCCTACGAGGACAACCCCCCCCCCACGTGCCGGTCCCACACCCTCAGGGCCGCCACCAGGCCGGGAACCCCCGGGCTCTCTGGGGCACGTCGACGCCGCGGGGCGCCCCAGCCAGGCGCGGACGGTGACGTCACCCGAGTGCGCGGGGCGGGGCCTTCCGTCACGTGGCCCCAAGGGCACGCGCGCTCGGTCCGGGACTGCGGCGCGGGCACTGGGTGAGCCCGTGGCCGCCACTGCGCGCGCTGCAGCGGTTCTTCCCGGGCTGCTCCGCTCGCCGTGGCTCATGCGGCTCGGACCCGGGCTGTGGCGGGAGGGAAGATGCCACGGCCCGAGTCCCAGAAGGCCGGAGTCCTGCGCTGCCGGCGTCGGGGTGAGTAGAGCGCGGCCCGGCGCGGCGGGGTCTGAGCCCGCGCGGCCTCCGTCGTCCCCTCTGCGCCTCAGGCGAGCGGCTCCGGAGCGCGGCCCCGAGACCCCGAGAGCTGACGGCGGTGCCCGGCTGCAGAGTCCGACCGCGCGAGCACTGCCCCCGGGGACTGGGTGTTGACGCAGTGACCGCCCCGGGGCCCGGCGAGCTCCTGCGGGCGGCGGCGGAGGTCGCGGAGCCGTGGGCCCGGGGCTCCCGCCGCTGTTTCCCTTAACGAGGGCCGGAGCCCCGCGGCTCGGTCTTCCAGGAGGAAGTGGTGCGGCAGCAATGGTAACGGACCCGCTCAAACGCGGAGAGGAGAGGAGTGGAGGATGCACCGCGTCGGTCCTCCCTCCTCCTCGGCCCCCCCTCCTCCCTCCCCCCCACCCCCATCCAGGCAGCTCATATTTCTCGGGAAGGATCAACAACTTATATTTATGCTTGTTGACCGGGTCCACACGCGGCATTTGGTTAACGTGCCGCCAGGTCCTTTTCTCTTTCTGTTGGAGAAATTGGGTTATTTGTCTTGTACAGTGTCCCACGTTCTTAAATTCTGTGCCGTTTGGATAAATCTAAAAATAGCAAGTCCCTGTCCTCCAGTTCGGAAAGACTTCAGTGAGGAATACAGATATACTCGTGATAGACCAGTTGTCCCTTATTTTCACCATCAAAGAAAATTTGGGTCAGCATATTTATTTATTTACTTAGTTGTGTGGTTTGTTGGTTTTCCTAATATAAAATGAAATTATGACTTGGAATATGTTTTTCGTGGTACTACTATGCACTCTCCTCTCCCAAATCACAGGTTTGGGCCTGACTTTTCAGTGTGTTTGACTCCACTCAACTTCCCGTTTATCTAGAAATTTGGGTGTGGAAATCTACCCTGCCTTAAGAAAAGTAGGAAAAAAAACCCTCTCTCTCCACCCTCAATATGTATCAGTTGAGCTTTACAAGTTCAAGGTGGTGAAAGAGGAATCCACAATTTTCACATCTATCGACAATTTCAGTCCTGTTTGTTCCTTGCAATTTGGGTTGTACTTAGTTTTTTTAGTTTAGTGTTTTTTTACTTTTGTGTGTGTGTATGTGTGTGTGCGGTAAAATCTACACAACATGAAATTTATCATTTTAACCGTTTTTTAGTGCACAATTCAGCTACATTAAGTACTTTCACAGTATTGTGTCATCACCCCACTACTTCCAAAACGATTTAGTCACTCCAAGCAAAAGCTCTGGAACCATTAAGCAATAACTTCCCATTTCCCCCTTCTCCCAGGCCCTGTCTCTCTGAATTTGACTGCTCTAGATATCTCATGCATGTGGAGTCATACAATATTTGTTCTTTTGTGTTGGGCTTTTTTCATGTAGTGTTTTCAAATTTCATACATGGTGAGCCTCTAACCTTTCACATTTTTTAAAACTTCTTTCTTAAGACCTTCATGCCTAGCAGTGGCTACATCTGATGGCCCCACCTCAACTCCTGCTGGCTTGACCTCTAAATCTTTGTGACACCTTATGTTGTTGGTCAGTACACCCTCTTATAAGGTCTCAATTTTGTGATCTTTCTCACGTCCTTTATAAGCACTTCCTTTTCCACAGGTTTTTTTTAAACATACATGTCCCCAGAGATTCGGTTCTTGCCCCCCAATCCATTACTTAAGCCCTCTTCTATTATTTCTGTGGAACTTGAACTAAAATTTTGGTGTTCATTTTTACTTTACTCTTTGAGGCTTAGATTAGAATTTCAAGTTTTTTCAATTTCTTTCTTTTGAATTTCTTTACAGTGCAGCATATCCAAAACAAAATTCCTCTTCTGCTAATCCTCTCAAGCGTGGTCTCCCCCTGCTCCCTGTCACCAAGACTTGAAAGCTGGGAGTTGTTTTGTTCCCTTTCTCCCTTAGGGACTCATGTCCTGTCGAAGTGACAAGTGCAGACGAAGTGACAAGTGCAGACGGTTCTGTCTCTGACCCTCCCTGCCACTCACTTCCACAGCTCTGGATGGAGCCATGATTGCCTCTTTTTTTTTTTTTTTGTCTAATTGGCTTTGTTAAACGAGTCATGAATTGGGCAGCATCTCATCCAGCAAAGAGGGGAGCTCCCCATGATTGCCTCTTATTGGAATTTTTCTTTCCTTTTTTTTTTTTTTTAAATTTTATTTATTTATTCATAGAGGCACAGAGAGAGAGAGAGAGAGAGAAGGAGGCAGAGACACAGGCAGAGGGAGAAGCAGGCTCCATGCAAGGAGCTCGACGTGGGACTCGATCCCGGGCTGCAGGCGGTGCTAAACTGCTATGCCACTGGGGCTGCCCGAATTTTTCTTTTTTTAAAGATATTATTTATTTATTCATATGAGAGAGAGAGTCAGAGACACAGGCAGAGGGAGAAGCAGGTTCCCAATGTGGGACTTGATCCCAGGACTCCAGGATCATGCCCTGGGCCAATGGCACGCTCTAAACCACTGAGCCACCCAGGCTTCCCTTACTAGAATTTTTCTAACTGGACTTACTGGTTCTAGCTTTTTTTTTTCCCTCTGTCCCAAACCATTTTATACACTACTGCTAGAATTTTCTTAAGATACACTTGCTTAAAGACGCTAGTTTTATTTTGCATGCAGAACAAGTTAATTCTCATCCTCAGAGTCAGAGCCCCAGCCTGTCTTCATAGAAGTAATTGCCTTCCAGCAGTCTTAACCAGCCAATCTATTCGTTACAGTGAGTTCTACTTGCTCTTCTATTTGGAAAACTAAAAACAAATACGTGTTGCAATTTTCCAAGACTTGAACTTTCTCCTTGAAATTTTTCAGCATTTGGCCATTGAAAGCTAATTTTTTAAAGCCAAGCTTAAACATCAGCTTCTAAAAGAAATTTTCTTCAAGTTTTTCATAGTCTTTTTTTCATGTGTGACCCCACTTGTCTTACCTCCTGTTGGTTAATTTGAAGCAAATCTCAGGTGTCATAGGATTAGATTATTTTAGCTGTATAAAAAAATTCATTCTGACTTCTAGTCTTTCTCATTTTTAAAGATTTTATTTATTCTATTCTAGAGAGAGAATACATGTGTGTGCATGGGCATAAGGGGAGAGTGACTAGAGAGGGAGAGGGAGAATCCCAAGCGGACTTCCTGCTGAGCGTGGAACTCAACATGGGGCTCAATCTCATGACCCTGAGATCATGACCTGCCTGAAACCAAGGGTCGGACACTTAACCAACTGAGCCACCCAGGTGCTCCGCTAATCCCTTATCTTCATCTATTTGTTTATTCTTAAAGATTTTATTTATTTATTTGGCAGCGCGCACAAGCACGGGGAGCGGGAGAGGGAGGAGCAGGTTCCCTGGGATCATGACCTAAGTGGAAGGCAGATGCTTAACTGATTGAGCCACCCAGGCAGCCCTCTCTGGTCTTTTTTTTCTTTTTTCTTTTTTCTTTTTTTTAAGATTTTATTTATTTATTCATGAGAGAGAGAGGGGCAGAGACACAGGCAGAGGGAGGAAGCAGGCTCCTAGCAGGGAGCCCGATGTGGGACCTGATCCTGGGTCTCCAGGATCACGCCCTGGGCCAAAGGCAGGTGCTAAACCACTGAGCCACCCAGGGATCCCCCCCTCTCTGATCTTTTTAAAATAAACTTTGTTTTATAATAGTGTTATATTTATAGAAAATTGCAAAGTAGTACTGAGAATTCCTTTATGTCCCATGCCCATTTTCTTCTGTTATTAACAATCTACATTAGTATGGTACAATTATCACAATTAATGAACCAGTACTAATATGTTGTTATTAACTAACATCCAGAATTTATTCAGATTTCCTTAGTTTCTTTCTTTCTTTCTTTTTTTTTTTTTTTTTTTTTTTTTAAATCTGTTTAAGGACACTAGGTAAAAAATTAAGGGTCCCATCCAGGATACTACACTGCATTCAGTGATCCTGTCTTCTTAGGCTCTTCTTGGCTGTGACAGTTTCTCAGACTTACGAGAGACACACAGAGAGAGAGAGAGAGAGAGAGAGAGAGGCAGAGGGAGAAGCAGGCTCCATGCAGGGAGCCCAACATGGGACTCAATCCCAGGACTCCAGGATCATGCCCTGGGCCAAAGGCAGGCGCTAAACCGCTGAGCCACCCAGGGATCCATAAATTTTCTTTAAAACAAGGTTTCATGTGTGTCTCTAACCTTTACTCTTCACTGGTAGAGACCTCCTATGCCACAGAGGACAGCACCACTCAGTCGTTTGTGAGGTGTGCCTCTGGGGACCCCCCAAATTTATTGAAAATTTGTGGTACTTGTTAATGCTCCCAGTGGTGCAAACAAACCTTAATCAGGGCATCCCAGATCTACGTGACCCTGTTAGATCTCCTGCCTCTCAATTCCCCTACTTGGGAGAGCCATCGCTGAGGGAGCTCCCTCCACCTGTGACAACACTGGAGATGGCAACATCCTAGCCCACAACATCACAGGACCCAACCTTATATTGAGTACTGCCTCCACAGCCTTCCAGTAAGGAGAGATGACACCAAGGAGACATAGTGGCTGTTGATGGCAAGCACTTTCTAGGATTTGGATGCTGAACTGACTGCTTGTGACAGTCCCATTGAATGACATTTTGCAGCGCTATATGTGTACCATAGGACACTTTCACTACTGCAGTGCTTGCTGCTCAAATGTGAGATGGTACTTGGATTGCCATGCTGCTCTCCACTGCACCTGTAAGCTTTGAAGGCCAAGACGTGTGTTGAGTCTCACAACTTTTAGAGGACGCCTTTAAACCCTTTGCTTAGTTGTTTGCCTTTTCTGTACCCATTGGACTGGCCCATGTTGGATCCTACTGAGAATTAGTGAATTTAATTTCTTTTGGGAGGCCCCCTTAACAGATACAGGTGCTGCCACTACCACAGCATCCACAGCATCCCCCTCTATGCCCTCCAGAACCACAGCTGCAGGAGCACTTCCCTGTGCCACCCCAACGGGGCCCTTCCCCATGATCACCACTCAGGGCTCTACAATTCTGCTGTTCACGCCCTCCCATAGACTTAATATTTTTATATAGTAGGCTGAAATTGAAGCTCATTTCTTGGGCCACCGTAATTCCTGGGCATGTTTCCAGAGTTAGTGGCCTAGTGGCTGATTTATTGACCCTGTCCCATTTGCTCAACAGAAGGTACCTCACATGTCCCTGCAGCTTACATGGCCACTCTGTGATGTTTAGTGGCTCCCATGCAGGATACTTTGCAATGCAGTTTGTGGCATCTGGCTAGAAACCCCCACGTGCCCTTTATAATCCTCCATATCCGGCCCGGCAGCAGCACTACACAGATGAATATGACCCTCACCTCATCCCAATGAACATAATCCCCAGTCTTGGGCTAGGTGATCTAGCCATCCAGGGGGATCCCCAACTGATTTCAGCTTCCTTGATCAAGCATTTGGTGTTCACTGTGGGCCCAGTGCCTTGGAGCCTTCACACGTCTGTGTACTTCTCTTTCTGTCAACCCCTAACACATGCCAGCCCCCAGGTAGTCCTGTCTGTTCATACCAATGTACTTTAATCTCCCTGGGACCACCCTTAAAAATTGCTGAACAGGACCTCCGATCTGCCTCATGTCAGAAGTGTATGGTGGTATTCATCCTCACCATATTAGGAGTCTGCCGCTACCCCTCAGATGGACTAAGCTAGTTGCCACTGTATTGGATGTACAACAACAAATCAGTAAGGCTGAACAGGTACAAGTAATCCATGATCTCACCCAGGGCTTTTTTTTTTTAACTTTTATATGAAGAATTTAATTATCTATACATGTAACTAATTCAAAGGGTCGTATTACAGTTGTTAAAGCCGCAGGTTTGTATATTTATATTTCTTACATTCATATCCATGAAAATACTGAAGTCACTCATGGTTGTTAATGAGGTATTAATTTAACCTTTATCCAAGGGCTTTTATTTTCTCCGCTGAATCCCAGCAATTGGAGAGAATGGTTACAGACAGGATTTTAATTTTTGTCTATTGATATTGCCGATTGGTATTTTTGCTTCGCACAGATGTTTCATGCACTGGGTGACCTTTTAACCATTCAGTGGCTTTTACTATCTCCACTGTCCAAATAGTGCCTATGATTTTCTCTAAAGATTGATTTCTGGGCATCACAGGATCAACTGTGATGAGAAAAACAACTTTTGAGAAAAGCACCTTTTAGGGAAAATTGTTTTTTGTGTTTCTGAGGTGCTGCCTAGGCATTTTACATTTAGGATAACCCTACTCATACCCAGAGTCTGGACATTTAAGTAAGGCCTTGAGTTGAGGATGTCCACCACAAGTTCCTGCTTTGTGTTTCCCGGAGCATGATTTAAAATAACCACTTCAAGTGAACCTGGGAAAAGTTAGCGACCTCTGCCACAACCACCTTATAAATAATAGCTGCTTGCTATCCCACTTTCTTCTGCTCCCTGGTAACCTGAGATGTAGGACTGCCGTTTCCCCAGCTCATTGCTCTCCACTTGTGTTTGCTCTCTCTTTCTCAGATAAATAAATAAAATCTTAAAAAAAAAAAAAAACCCTGCACCTTCATTCCAAAGGATGCTGGGGGGTTTCACATCCCTGAAATGAGAGCTCTGGTGCTGAGGAAATGATCTGCTGCCCCGCCCCCTCATTCCTAATTCTGTACTCCAGCTCCACTTCTCAGCACACCATGTAGTCCTTGGCTTTTGGCCCTCTTCCAGGTTTTGAAAGCCAGAATAGCCGGTTGAGGGATCCCTGGGTGGCGCAGCGGTTTGGTGCCTGCCTTTGGCCCAGGGCGCGATCCTGGAGACCCGGGATCGAATCCCACGTCGGGCTCCCAGTGCATGGAGCCTGTTTCTCCCTCTGCCTATGTCTCTGCCTCTCTCTCTCTCTCTCTCTCTCTCTCTCTGTGTGTGACTATCATAAATAAAATTAAAAAAAAAAAAAAAAAGAATAGCCGGTTGAGTTCCTCCTCTTACATTGCATCATTCTGATCTCATTTGTCTCCTCCTTCCGCATTTAAGGACCCTGAGGTTACACTGGGTCCATCCAGATAATCCAAGACAATCTATTTTAAGGTCAGGTGATTAGCAACTTTTAATTCCAGGGATATGGTTATCACTGGGGGACCATTATTTTACCTCCACATAACAAATCAGTCATACTTCTTGTAAAGAAATTTTTGGTGGTTTACGATGTGTTTTTTAAACTAGTTAGTTTGAATCTGCCTTCATGTAACAGTGTATTGCAGACAGTGTTGTACAGGTACCTCATTAATACTGACCATTCAGTTTTTCCCCTCCCATCCCTGTGACATTGTTGTCATTCATTCACTTACCAGTATGCTAGGATCACTCCGTGTATTGTGACATATGTTACTTTGAACAGTTTCTTTTAGCTCAATTAAAAATAAGAAAAATCGGGCAGCCCCGGTGGCGCAGCGGTTTAGCGCCACCTGCAGCCCAGGGTGTGATCCTGGAGACCCTGGATCGAGTCCCGCATCAGGCTCTCTGCGTGGAGCCTGCTTATCCTTCTGCCTGTGTCTCTGCCTCTCTCACTCTGTGTGCGTCTCTCTCATGAATAAAAAATAATTTAAAAAAAATCTCATTGTTTTCTTCTCCTAAGTTCTTTATGTAGATCCAAGTTTCTTTTCTTTTTTTTTTTTATTTGTTCATGACAGAGACACAGGCAGAGGAAGAAGCAGGCTCAATGTAGGGAGCCCGATGTGGGACTGGATCCCGGGACTCCAGGATCAACCCCTGGGCCAAAGGCAGATGCTCAACCGCTGAGCCACCAAGGCATCCCATAATGTCCTTGTTTTTATCTGCCCTTTTGACTTTGGGATTTTCTGAGTACCCTTATCCCGAGAGTCTGCATCTTGCAGCTCTTTCAGCTGTAACCTACCTTGATTATATTTGGAGCCTGTTGGTGTGGTGGTCACGTTTTAGGGAGGGTGAGAGTTCTATAATATGCAGATATGTCCTTCCCAAGTGTTTGCCAGTGGTGTAGCTTTCTCCCCCTGCAGCCTACTCCCTCCCTTGCTGTGGGAGTTCCCAGCCTGTTTCCTGGAAGGCTAGTAAGGGCTGGAGTGAGAGAATGTGCTTTCCCAACTCTAAGAAAGCTCTGACAGTTGTCTTCCCCTGGAGCCAATGCCTTTGCCTTGGAGACAGCTCCAAGGCGTTTCACAATGATTACTCTTCCCCCTCCCCTGTCAGAGTCAGAGGGGACCTTTCTGTATCTCCACCTTCACTGCGAGGACCTGGTAGGGTTCCTGGAGGTGAAGCCCACGAAGTCTGTGGGCCTCCGCCTCAACTGCTTCCCCAGAGTTTTTCACTCTCATGCCAGGTCACACAGTCTGCAGTACCAGTTTGTGGCTCTAGCTTCTGTTCCAGGTAAGAAGGTTTTAGCTGTGTGTCTCTAGGTTTGGGATGGCAATTTACCCTGTAACTGCAGTTCTTTGATGGTCAGAAGTGTCATTGATTTTCAGTTTGTCCAGCTTTTTCTTGTAAGAATGGGAGTGATGGCTTATAAGTTTTCATGTTGGAACTGGAAGCAGAAGTTACTCTTTTTAACTTCGGATTTATGACTTGTTATCATCTTAAGTGAACTAACTATATGCATAGATCCAGGACTCTGGTATTATATCTAGATTTGATTATACAGACTACATTTGATATTTCATATTTATCACTTAGTTAATAATGATTTCAAGCTATACTGCCCAAGAGCTTTTGCTTTCCTTAGAAAAGCTTATCACTTTCAAATGTTCTTTTCTTGCAACTATAAAAAATATCTTGCAGCTTTTCAGAAAAACTTTTCATATGCACTATTTTACATTTTATAGGCAGTGAAAGCTATGCAGGCCCTGTCTTTATTAAATTTTCTACCTAGAAATAAAAAATTAGTATATATAAGAATTTGTCAAGCTGTTTCTTTTCTCCTGAAACTTGATTTTATTAGTATGGGTTTCTCCAGAAGCAGATCCTGAGATAAAAATTTAAATTCACCTTATTTTATTTGTGAGGTAATCTCAGGACACACCAGTAGCAGAAGAGGAAGTGAGAGAGATAGGAGAGTAAGTTAGAAAAAGGTACAGATTTCAAGCTATTTTCTACTGTGGGCAACTAAAGCTGACTCATACTGGAGAACTCTGAGAGCCGGTGTAGAATCCAAATGTCAGAGTTACCTCCAGGGCAAGCATGGAAGGGAGCTGAGATATTTTTCCCCACCGTTGTTGAAGGCTGCCCGAAGGAAGGTACATGTTCCCATATACTTTTGGGTCTGCCCTGTATATGGGCAGGTTGGTTCCAGGGGCCAGAGATGCAGATGCTGGTAGTTGGAAGTCAGACCTGTGCAGGATGGTAAGACTTGGGACGATGTGCAAATGACAGTGTCTGCTGTAGTGATTTCCCATGGCTTGATCCAACAGGATGAGCTGTGGTATAAATTGGCCATTTGCCCCATTGATTAGTTGGTTTGTCAGCTTTCTAAACCCCTTGAGGTGGCAGATTGCACTCAGAAATGAGTTCTCTGAAAAAATGCTCAAGATTCTGTCACATGATTTTTTCATGTTCTCTTTTTGGTGATACCTAGCCTTGTTCACTTTGAAATAGAATAGCAGTAGCTTAGACCCTGGCCTTGTGCTTCTGGTAATGGTAGATGGGGGATCCTAGTCCAAACCAGTCAATGCTGAAAAGCGTCAGAGAATTCACAAGATAGTAAAGAATTACTGGATTGAGATTGGGAGATAATAGAAATCCAGAGAGATGAACACCTTGCTTGGGGCTGCTCTTGTCCTTGGTATTTGCTATACTATGGAAAGGCCAAGCAGTGTATTGACATACACAGTAGGGGAAGAGAAGTTGGAGTCCAGGGTGAGGATCCTGGTGAATCTTGAAAGGCTGTAGGCTGAAATTCAGGTGGACTGAGTGTATACCATGCTTGCTTGAAATGAAATTCTGTGTCGTGTGGGGAGTTTAGTATACCTCCTTTCTCAGATTGCTGGTGGTGGTAGACACTTAACAGAAGCAAATGAAGATGCTCTCCAGAGGAAGATAACATCTTAAGTCTCAGGTTGTTTCTGGGATGATTTTTCAAATAGAGCCCCCACAAAATCAAATCAGCGTAACCAGGTGCACCAGAAGACAACCTGAACAAGAACCCACACAAGCAACAGGCAATAGAAACAGCCACGTTATTAGATGCTGGAATTAGCAGACAGACTATAAAATATTGTTTAGGATGTTTATGGAGATAAAAGCTGAACTTGAACATCTCCGTAAGGAATCAGCAAAGGGACAGAACAGATTTGAAAAAGATATGACTGAATACTAGATCTAAATACAAAAACTCAAATTGAGGATTCAGTGGATTAATAGATTAGAAAAGTAATGAACTGAAAGATCAGAAGAAACTTCCTTGAATGAAGTATGAGAGAGGAAGATTCTGGAAAACTGAAGATTGTAAGAAATATGTAGTGAGAAAGTGCAACGTGTGTTTGGAATCCTAGCAGAGGAGAATAGAGTAGGGGAATATTTGAAGAGAAGATGGCTGAGAACTTTGAAAACTGGCAAGATACCAGTCCATGGAGTAAACAGATCCCCAAGTGGGAGATAAGGTGTTTTTAAAAAAGTTTTCTGCTTGTAGGTCATAGTCTAGGATTCATTTTCCTTAGAGTAAGTTTGCTTGCTTGCTGCCTGCCTGCTGTCCTTCCTCCCTTCCTCCCTTTCCAACTTTAGCAGTAGTTTTCAGCATTCTGCTGAGGATAAATGTTTCTCTCACATGAAGAATTACATGGTCTTTTATTACTTTTATTTAATTTATTCTGGGGTTCCAAAGATTTTGATTAGAAGAAAAGATACAACTGCTATTTGGATTGAAATCCATGGAGATAAGAAAATATGATCAACAAGATAAGCTTTCCAGGCTTAAAGAAATGATTCTGTAATGCAGGAAATTCAGACAGGAATTTCAGGTGGGAACAAGAGCCTCTCCCCAGCCCTTCTGTGTTAAGGTCACAGGTAGTTCCTCCCCTATTTGCCCTGGACCCCTTATCTGAAAGCCTCTCCCAGGTGAAGGGCATGCTCACCTCAGGAACAGAAGTGTGCTTGGGGTGCCAGCGAGGGCTCTTTTTGGAGAACAAGGGGGGACTAGTACTACTCACAGACACCTGGACATACGATTGTTTTAGGTAACTCCAAGGGCAGGGGGTACCCATATCTTTAATCTTGTGGGAAACATAAATTTATGTTTAAGTAAGTTACTGGATGACTTCTATTTTTTAAAGGATGCCAACCAGGAGATCACTGGCCTCTTCCTTACAGGTGGTATAACAAAATGCTTAAGGACATGGGTCTGACCTCAGATGACCTGGATTCAGATCTCAGTTACTCCCCTTCCTAGCTGCATGTTCTTAAAGCAAGTTACTAATTTCTCTAAGATCAAGAGGAAAAAAGATTTGTTTTTTCTCTCTCTGTTTTACATTCAGGACTAGTATTTTGTTCTGTTTTTGTTGGTTTTGATTTGCATACTTGTCTACGTAAGCTACTTTGTCAGCACTGTCCACTCCAGGAGACTCCCGACACACTAGCAGAGTGACACACTCACTAGTCGTGGTTTAAGGCGAGTCAGCTCTCCTCATACTCCTTGGTCCAGAAACGAAGCTGGCTGTAGAAGGCCATGTGGATCGTGGGTACACAGATGCCTCTTTATAGCGGGTATGTTTAAAGCCATTTAGTTCCTTAGTTATTTGGATATCTCAGAACGCTTACCTTCTAGTAACCATCCTTTTTCCTGTTCACTTATTTCATTTTCATCTGATGTACTTTGGGTTTAATTCTTTTTATGGGCATAAATGGGAACAAGAAATAACAGTTTTCATAATTGTGGGGGCTGCGTATTCATTCTATACACCCCTGAGGAGTTGCAGTCTAGAGGCTAATCAGCTGAACTTCTGCAGTTTTTAAATTTGACTTTCTTTAGGTGGGGAGGGGGGGGGGACATACCTTGCCACGCTTTTGTTTCCTCCCTGGCTGATACATCTATTTATCTGCCTAGTTTCTGACTGCATTTGATTTTATGACTCCTGCATTAATGTGATACCGACTCTTTGTTGGGATTGAGGAAAAGCTGCTGTCAGGGCATTTCCTGATTGCATCTGCTGATCTTGATCAGATACATGGGGCCAGAAATGAATTCATTAAAATATGAGAGATCATAATAAACTATAACTATATACAGTAGAGTATGTAGTTAGATCTCGACTTTCATAATGCCCTGACATATGTGTATGTTGTGCAGGCCCCTCATGAGGCTATGGGCATTTTCTCCCCATTGTCTTCCCCAAGCCTTAACCAGGGAGAGCTGCTACTTTCTACTTGGGCATTTGATCAGAGAGTATATTAAAGCATAATGGTCAGCCTCTGACCAAGCAGGTGTTCCAAGATTGGTTTACATGCTTTGTCATATTAGCTGTCCATTTAGTTTCCTTTTCCTTCTTTCCTGTTTAATTAAATTTGGTGCTTTCTCCCATTAACATTACCATGTGGTTTTCCTCTGCATTTGAAGTATAGTATATAGACAATAAACACTATGTTTGTTTATGTTCTCTTTGATTTTGTTATTGAGAGGAGATTCATAAATGCCTGAGGGATGTCAGGGTTATTCCTGGGAAAGCATATAATGTCTGGAATTTGCTCTGAACCTTTTCCTATTTCAGTAATCTTTTAGGTAGATAAGGAATGAGAAATGTTTTCTGTGTTGTCATCACCTGGTAATTTCACAGGAAAATCACAGTGGGAAGGGCACTGTTGTAAATCAACATTTGTACTCACATGGCTGAGCTCACTTAAAATATGAATGTGTCTCTTATGGAAAAAGCTAATGGATGTTTGCTGTTTGACAACTTGGAATATAGAACAGACCAACAAGAAAATAGCCAGAAACTATGGAAAGGTAAATACTTGCCATACAAAAATAGACATTTTAGGGGCGCCTGGGTGGCTCAGTTGTTAGAGCATTTGACTTTGGCTCAGGTCATGATCTTAGGGTGCTGAGATTGAGCTGAGTCAGGTGCTGCACTCAGCAGGGAGTCTGCTTGTCCCCTTGTGCCTCCCCCTGCTCATGCGAGGCATGCTCACATGCTCACTCACTCGCTCTCAAATCTTAAACGTTATAAAAATTATTTTTTGTTGAAGGCAAACGAAAGCTGTGTTGTGTGTGAGTTAGGTACTATGATCTCATTACTCCTGTCATAACAGAAGTTGGACGTTGGGCAGATGAATTCAGACTAGTTAGAGATTGGCAAAGGAAAAAGTTTTTCCGATTGTGCTCCTAGAATACTTGTTCATTGTTTAAATTTTATTCTCAAGTTTTTGACAAATTAATGGAATTAAAATAGCTTTCCTTTTAATGTGCTAAAATATCCCCTTTTGCGTCTGAGGTTAAAAGGAAAGGCCATATTTTATTCAAAGCCTTAACACTTATTATTTTTTTTAAAGATTTTATTTATTTATTCATGAGAGATACAGAGAGAGACATAGGCAGAGGGAGAAGCAGGCTTCCTGAAGGGAGCTCGATATGGGACTCAATCCTGGGACTCCGGGATCATGCCCTGAGCCAGAGGCAGATAGATGCGCTTAACCACTGAGCCACCCAGGGTCCCCACGGAAAATGTTTTAAATAAAGTCAACAGAAAATTATCGATGATGCCACTAAGCCAGTTCTATTGTTTATTTTTCTGCAATTGCCGATAACAGTGTAACATTTTAGATGGTATGAAAGATTCAAAATAAGTAGAATATATAAAAAAAAAATTAGCAGTGGTGAGATTTCAGGTAGGTTTTTTTTTTCCTTTAACTTTATGTTTTCTGATTTTTTTTCTTTTTTTAGGATAGTAGCAGAGCTAAAAATATTCCCACTACATTGCATGATGTCTAAAATACAGAGTTTTAATGTGTTCCCAGGGTTAGTCTTTTCTTGAGGATTATTTAATGATTTTCAGAAGCAAAATGTACTGTTTAGTGCATCTAATAGGCTATGACTAAAGATTAATGGAATGGTTTAAAGTATCATGTTAAGTGACATTGTGTAACAGGCATTGTCTTAGTGAACCTTACGTAATTTAACTACTTTATGGAACATAGTTTAGTAGCTGGTGTGTATCGCGTTCTTTGTTAGTAGAAGAGGACTATGGAAAACATCTCAAAATGGGTTTTCTTAGCTCAGACAATTGTGCTATTGAGAAATACTCCTCACTGTAATTGATAATGATGCTAGAGTTTTTAATTTTGTTTTGATTTTATTTATTTATTAGAATGTATGTGCATGTGAGTGGTAGGAGGGGCAGGGAGAGGGAGAAGGAGAAGGAGGGACTTGTAAGCAAACTGCCCCTGAATGCAGGGTCAAATACAGAGCTCAATCTCGTGACCTGAGATTATATATAACCTGAGCCGAAACCAAGAGTTAGATGCTGAACCAACTGAGCCACCTAGACCCCCCAATGGAGTTTAAATTGAGTGAGATCTCATGAGATTTTGGACCTTTGTGTCCTCTGTAGTTTGCCAGAAAGCGTTTTTGATAAAACAACACTAGATGCTAGTGGTAGCAATGATCAGTTGGTTTTTGAGTGGACTAAAAAGCATATATGTGTTTAAATTGTGCTTACGTATTTTATATGCATATCTTTATAGTTTTCTGGATTGTGTAGGTAAAGACCAGGGCTGGTCTTTACCTCTGAATGTGAAGTCTGCTTTTTAGTCCTGCCCTTCCATTGTATTTCCTCCCTCTCCATATATATATATATATATATATATATAATGGTTTATGGCAGAATGCTAGAAACCAACTCAGTATTATGCTTTGTCCTTCCTTTGCTTCATCCATCCTTTGGTTTATAAGCAGTTATGTATATGAATATGGATACATAGCATTCTATGTACACTCTTCTCCTTCTTACTTTTTTCACCTGGCAACATATGTAGTGATAAAACCATAGTAATAGGTAGAGACATTTTTCTTTCCTTTTTACAGCTGCATATTTTATTGTGTGGAGGTTTCCTAATTTGTTCAACCAGTCCTTCATTAATGGACAATTGGATTGAATCCAGCCTTTTGCTTATTACAAATAATCCTGTAATGAGTATAGCCTTGTGCATACATTGTTTCCCATTTTTACATGGTATAAATTCTGAGGAGTGATATTGCTAGGTCAGAGGGTAAATGCATGCATAATTTTAGTAGATGTTGCCAAATTGCCCTGGGTAGAGACCTATAAGAGTTTGTCCACAGCCTCAATATCAGACTATGTTGTCAAACTTTTGGATTTTTATAAATCCAACAGGTGGGAAATGGTATCTCAGTGAAGGCTTATTTTGCTTATTTTCCCTTATTATGAGCAAGGTTCAGCGTTTTTTCCCACAGGGTTAAGAACCAGTTGTATTTCTGTTTCTGTGAATGGTCTGTAGGGTTGTTGGTCCTTTTTCATTATGGCTAACAAGATTGGAAGGTGATCCCCAGATTTCCAGCCACCTTCTGTCCTCACTTTGTGTAATTCTCTCCACATAAGTGAAAATGGGACCTAGGCCTTGCTTTTAACCAACAGCATATATGGCAGAGATGATAGAAGGTCAATTTCTTGTTAGCTTAGGTTATATAGCAAAGATAATGGGATGTCACTCTTGTGATTATATTATATAAGACTCCATCTTGGGGTGCCTGGGTGGCTCAGATGGTTGACTGTGCGACTCTGGATTTTGGCTCAGGTCATGATTTTAGGATTGTGGGATCAAGCTCCTCATTGGGCTCAGAGCTCAGTGCAAAGTCTGCTTGAGATGCGTTCTCCCTCTTCCCTTGCCCCTCCCCTACTTGTGTGCATGTGCACAAGCCGGGGCTTTCTCGCTCTCTAAATAGACTTACTGACTGACTGACTCCATCTTCAGATTGGAAGAGACTCCTCATTGTTGACTTGATGGAGTTAGGGACTGTGTCGTGATGCCCCCATGGCAAGGAATTGCCAATAATTGCTAGGGTGTGAGGGTGGCCTCCAACTGACAGGGCCCGTTTGTCATAGAGCCACAAGGAAATGAATTCTACCACGAACTTGATGAGTTTGGGAGCAGTTCTTCGGAAATCTGATCTCCAGGTGAGAATGGAGTTTGGCTGACAGTTAATTTGAAGTCTTGCCAGACCCTGAGCAGAGGATCCTGTTAAGCTGTGCTCAGGTTCTTGCCATTCAGGAATTAGGAGATAATAAATGTGTGTTGTTTTGTGGTAATTTGTTTTATAGCAGTAGATAACTAATACCAAGATCTTTAAAGGACTAGTGAAACTCTGGCTTGATTTGTTGTTGTTTTGAGGACCTCTTATGATGTTCTTCTGTGATAATTGGTTAGTTTGCGTTTCTGTTGGGACTGGAGTTAATTTGAGTAAGTTATATTTTCTTAAAACTTATTCTTCTAGGCTTTCAAATGGATATGCATGGAATTATATGGAACTGTCTCTTGATTTATAAAATTTGCAGTGATTTCAAATTTATCATTAAGAAATCTTAGACTAAGAATGGAAGATTTGGGGCTTTTGCTGGCATACTGAACATTTTGCTTAATAATGACAAGGTCTAATGAAACTATTTAAGGTGGTTAGCTGTCTTTTCCTCCTTCCCCTCCTCTTGACAGTGGACCTTTGTTCCCCAGGCTGTGCTCATCTTATATATCATACTCATCTCTTAAGATTTTACATTGCACAGAATCAAGATCCTGTAACCTCTTCTGGAACAGAAATACACTGAATAATTTTGAATTACACAAATAAATCTTGGTAATTTTTAGTACTTGACACTTTGCTTGGTAAAATAATGGGTTTGAAAAGACAGAAACGACCCCTATCTTCTGGGCAGGTTGCTTATGGTATATATAGTATCTCTTACACAATAGGCACATTGTTTATTGGGACATCTCCAGTTCATGTATCTGGAAAGGATTCCTCTGTCATTAACTGTACCTCTCCAAAATGTGAGTGTTGGTATCTCATTTTCCAGCCACCTCATTCAGTCAGTCTTTCCATGTTACTCTCTTTAGTATAACTCCAACAATTATTCAGCCCTACAAGGACCGACCTCAGGTCCTTCGGCCCTGCACAGGTTTTTATCCTGCTGCATTCATTCTTCCACGTCCTTACATTTCTCCTTGCCTGGCTTATGTCTGTGGTCTGTCATTTCTAATCAGCACATTGTATGTACTTCTCCCCAGACTGCTGCCTCTGTACCTCCTTGGTGAAACCCTGACCCTCTGCTTACAAGGCACTTGTCCCTTAGCAGCTACCAGACCATGACTGCCTGGTCTCACTGGAAAGTCCTGTACACAGCTGGTTAGCCTTTTATTCATTTAACTTTTGAAAAATGTATTATGTTAACATCTAACTGCTGAAATTTTGGCTTTATTAACTGCTCAAGTTTATGATTGAAAGAATTTGTTCACTAGTTGTTTTGTATTAACTAACCTTAAATGTTTGCTTTGACCCTCCTATTAAAGGCTTTCAGGCTTGGACATTGAGGCCATGGGTAATTGCCTATAGAAGGAATAGCAGACAGTGCAAAGGAGAAAAACATTATTGTTATTTGTTAGCATAGGTTAGATTAAAATTTCATCTTTTGGTTTTTGTTTGGATGTTTTAACTTAAGTAGTTAAGAGCATGTTATTTTTATTAAATAACAGGTATCTAATTGCTTTGTACTTTATTCATATTTGAGTGTTAACTTCCTGACCTATCTGAAAACTGATGGTGTCTTTGTTGTTTCTGAAGACTGTTTTGTTTAATTAAATAAAATAAATGATCTGATTTTAAAAATTTCTCGCATTTTTATAAGTTATTTAATTTATTATAAGCATTGACTATGTAAAAATATTCTAGAGAATTATCATAATAATAGCTTGAGGAAAATAATATCTACGTGATAGAATTGTTAAGAGTTAATACATTTTACAGTTCAGGAAGCAAGGACTCTTGATGTTTGGGTTGTTGTGGTTAGGATTGGGGTAGGTATTCGGGGAAAAATCTGGAGAGAATTGGCCAAATCCTATGGGTGAGGTCTTAAGAAAACTTTTTCATTTCACCCATAGTTCCTGGTAGCCAAGAGGGAACCTAAGATCATGCAGTGGACAAAATGGAAAGTAGTCTCCTGTTTTTATCACAAAGACCTTTACTTAATTTGTGAAATTGGACAATGAGAGCTTTTTTTTTTTTTTTTGGTACCTTTTCTAATAATAACTCTGACTTGTTCTGCCTAGTTTCATACTGTTGAAATTAGGTGGTCTTGATTTTTTTGTATAGCGTTAAGGTACTGCTTGGCTTGAACATGACAGTAATATATTTGCTTATAAATACCCAGCAAACATATTGATAACTGTATTACAGTAATTGATTCATTAATTTCCATGAATATTTATTAAATGTTTGCTACATGTCAGGCATTGTTGTAAACTCGGAATGCTATAGGAAGTGAACACAAAATTTGCTCTTGCTCTAATGAAGCTTACATTCTAGTAGGGGGGGATGGACAATAAATAATTAGTAATTATGTACTATGTAGGAAGGTGGAAGTTGCACAGAGTGGGGAAGATCAGAAGTGCTAATGTTTGGTGGTTGAGTTGCAGCTTTAAATATGGTAGTGTAAAAACTTACTGAGGTGATATCCAAGCAAAGATTCAACATTGGTGAAGTTAGCTGGGATGAAAAGTATTCTAGGCAGAGGGGAGAACTGATGCATAATCCCCCATTGGGAGTATGTTTGAGGCATTTGGTGTCCTGTGAGGAGACCTGTGTCTAGAATGGAATGAATGAGGAAGGAAGTAACAGAAGAGATGGTCAGAGAGGTTATTCTGGATTAGGTAGGGATTTATGGGTCATTGTAGGGAAAAGATGGTCACGTATACCATTCATATTACATATTAAATTTAGATCTCAGGAGGAAAATATTAATGCTGTTGAATTTGTGCTGTATTCTTTCATTCTGTGGTTCTGTGTGCCATTCATTGTGCTAATAAGTGAGGGAATACAGTGAACAAATGAAACAAAAACTAGCCACAGTGTTTGTGGAGGATCTCTTGGTCCTGTGCAAATTACTGTGCTTTGTGTGTTAATCATTGTACTTGATATTTTACATATCTTATATAATCTGAGTATTTCATTTGATTCTAAGTATCTAGCAAGATAGTATTATTAACTTGGAATACATTTGATGAAAATGAGGCTAAGGAAATTTGGTAATTTGTCTAAAGTTACATAGCCAGTGTGTGACAGAATGGGATTAGAATTTAATCTTGTCTTTCATTATACTATTGGTTTCCAAATCTGGCTGTGTATCAGAGTTCACTGGGAACCTTATTATCAAAGCTATAGATTGCTTAATTTTGCCTCTGCTCAGTTATTAATTTGAACTAACTGTAACTGTTGAATCTAGAGAGTAGGCATTAGGGCAGTTTAGTCTTTGATTGGAAAGTAGAACTATTTTCTTCAGGTTGCTTATTTTTATTTTTATTTGCATTTATTCTATGCAGAATTTACTCCCAGGCCGTAAGTTTTTATTTCTTCAGTTTCTTCTGGGATATCTTTTTCTTCTGTGCAACCTCCTCTTCTGGTTTAGGAACAATCTGTACTTTTTCAGTAAGAATCATCTTCATGTGGCAGGGAGAGCTGGAGAGCTCATGTATGGGTTAATCCGGCCATGAGTAAGTTCTACATCGCATCTTGGGGGCTTTGTTCACCTGGATGTGCTCAATAACAGAGAATCTACATCTAAACCCTTAAGTTCAGCATTACTCTCTGCATTTTGAAGCATGTGCAGTAAAAATTCAGCACTGTTCTTGGGCCACCGACTTGTGTCCAGCCCCACTGTTTGGTCTGTGCACACCTACCAACTCCACCATTGTAGCAACAGAATGGCACAAACTGCTTCTGCAAAGTGACATCTTTCAGATACTTGGTGGCTTTTCAGATATGCATACCCTTGATGGCTGGGCAGTTTCATGTGTGTTCTTAAAGTGAACACGAAGATTTGAGCCTCTCGACTTGCATGATTCTGTAGGGTTTTCTGGGTCCAGCGAGTAGCGAACCATTTTCGGAGGTCACCTCAGGCTGCTTGGGGGAAGAACAGGTTGCTTATTCTTAATAACAGATTTTAAGGTACTTGGGTTGAGAGAGTCCTATAATTTTACAGTGGAAAGGGACTTTAGATAGACTGTCATGATGCATGAGGTCCTTGTATTTACTTCATGAAAAGCCAAAATCTGAAAAAAAAAAAAAAAATGACTGCACTGATAGCAATCCAGAGCAAAGGTAAATATCCATTAACACGGGCACATGAAGAAGTCAGCTGTTTTGGTGCCTTTCGTTTTCCGAGCACTAACACATTGGCTTGTGCTTTTAATTGTTGGTCCTTTTCTTTTTTTTAATTCATCTCTATCTATATATCTTCATATATTTGAGTCTTCATTAATGGTATGCCTAGGGGTCCTAAGTAAATAGTTGAGAAGTTCTACGTGGTTGTTTGGAAAACAGTGATTATGAACTTGGTGGATGATTTACAAGTATCCTGAAGGGTCTAACAGATGTCCTTCTCTTTCAGGAGATTGAAGATGGCCCTTCAGCTATGCTAGGTCTATAATGGGAAGTGTCACAGTTCGATATTTCTGTTATGGATGCCTTTTTACATCTGCAACCTGGACCGTTTTGCTTTTTATTTATTTCAACTTCAGTGAAGTGACTCAGCCACTTAAGAATGTGCCCATCAAGGGGTCCGGACCCCATGGACCATTTCCCAAAAAATTCTATCCCCGTTTCACTCGAGGCCCAAGTCGAGTATTAGAGTCACAGTTCAAAGTAAACAGAATTGATGATAAGATAGATAATCATGTTGAAGATCCAGAAAAAGGCAACATAAAATTCTCTTCTGAATTGGGTAAGTGTATTAGACTTCTGGCAGCATGTCAGAGTATTTATTTAATCATTGGAAGTTTAAATTCAGTTATTCTTTAACTCACATGTTGCTCAGGGGATTAGAAATGGATCATTTTCCCCCTCTAATTTATTTTATTGTTAATGAACTAAGGTTCTAGGATTTTGCAGACTCAGGGGGATATATTCTCATTTATCCACTTCTGACTTTAATATTTTATGAGGACTTGAGAGAAAGTAATAAGGTCCAGAATGGGGGGGAGAGGGGAAGAAAGAAAGAAAATGCAAGCTATGGAGGAGGATTTTGTTAGCATTATTTAATAAGGGAAAGAAATAGTCAAAGGGTAACTTGACTATATACAACATATTTGAAAGGCAGAGTTAATTAAAACAACATGAACTATTAGGTTTAGAGGTAAGCTGAAATTGTATCTCATAAGATTTCTACTTATAAGAATCATTAAGGGGGATCCCTGGGTGGCGCAGCGGTTTGGCGCCTGCCTTTGGCCCGGGGCGCGATCCTGGAGACCCGGGATCGAATCCCACGTCGGGCTCCCGGTGCATGGAGCCTGCTTCTCCCTCTGCCTCTCTCTCTCTCTCTCTCTCTCTCTCTCTCTGTGACTATCATAAATAAATAAAAAATTAAAAAAAAAAAGAATCATTAAGATGCTGGAGTACATTATATATAGGAGTTTATATAATCTTGTAAAAAAGGGAAACTTCTTCAAAAATTATATTCTGTTCAATTTGGAAGCAAGAATCTACTGTGTATGATTTTTGCATGCTATAATTCTAGAATCTTGGTTTTAGCAAATTTTATTTTAAGGGATAAATGAGCCATTTTGGTTATCTTTAAAACTTAAAAAAAAGGAAGAACTTTAATCTGGTGCTAGAAATCTCAAGTAATTTAGGAGTAAAAGTAAGAGATTTTAAGACACTGAAAGATCCACAGAATATAAAGGAAATGGTAAAACTTTTTTCATTTGATCATAGTTTCAAAGAAATAAAATCAGTTTCTAGAACTTAATGATTTTCTAATACATGGAGTTGAAAATATTTAAAATTATTTGAGGAAATAGAAATTAACACCTCAGTATTTATAAGATATACCTTCTAATCTTTTTTCAAACTGCGATTTAGATATTTTAAAAGCATTAATAGGAAAATTTCTGGCTTCTTTTTATTCATAGTTTGGTAAAAAACTTCTATAAAGAATAACATTGAGTTAACTGTTTTGATTGAACCTTATATTTGCCTTTGAAAGAAATAGAAAATTGTAGATGTTCAAAGTGTGACAAGCTCCAATTGCTGAGTTGAAAAACTAAATGCTTTATAACAGATACACAAACCTATTATAGCTAATAAATGAATTCAGCTAAGTTGTAGGGCAGAAGATCACACAAAAACCAGTTGTATTTCTGTACATTAGCAACAGTCTGAAAATAAAGCTAAGAACAGTTCCATTTACAGTAGTATCAAAAGGAATAAAATACTTAGGAATAAACAAAGATGTGAGGCTTGAATACTGGAAACTACAAAACTGCTGAAAGAAGTAGAAGTAGACCTAAATAAATGGAACAACATGTTAGGTTCATGGATTGGAATACTAAATACTGTTAGGGTGTCAGTACTACCCAAAGCAATCCATAAATTCAGGGTAAACCTTATCAAAATCCCAGTGGCCTTTGTTGAAAAGATACAAAGCCTGATTCTAAAATTAATGTGAAATTGCAAGGGGCACTGAATAACCAAAGCAATCTAGGAAAAATACAAAGTTGGAGGGCTCACACTTCCTAGTTTCAAAACTTTCTACAAAGCTGCAATAATCAAAACAGTGTGATATTGCCTAAAGACAGATATATAGATCAGTGGGTAAACTGAGAGTCCAGAAATAACCCCACAACATTTCTGGCCACTTGATTTTCAAACAGTGTGCCAAGCCTATTTTAATGGAGGAAAATAGTCTCTTCAAATGCTGTTGGGACAAATTAGATAGCCACATGCAGAGAAGTGAAGTTGGAACCCTATATCATATGTAAAAATTAACTCAAAATGAATTAAAGACCTAAATATAAGTGCTAAGACCATAAAAGCCTTGAATGAATCCCAGAGATCAATCTTCATGACCTTGGGTTTGGCAGTAATTTCTTACATGACACCAAAAGTATAAGTAATGAGAAAAAAAAAAAATTGGACATCATTGAAATTAAAAACTTTTGTACGTTGTACATCATAGAAGACAAGAAAGTGAAAACGACAAGCCACAGGATGGGAGAAAATGTTTGCATATCCTGTCTCTCATGGGGATCCGTTACCCAGAATATATAAAGAACTCTTACAGCTCAACAATAAAAAGACAAATAGCCCAATTTAAAAATGGGCAAAGGGGATCCCTGGGTGTCTCAGTGGTTTGGCGCCTGCCTTTGGCCCAGGGCACAATCCTGGAGTTCCGGGATCGAGTCCCGCATCAGGCTCCCGGCATGGAGCCTGCTTCTCCCTCCTCCTGTCTCTCTCTCTCTCTCTCTCTCTCTCTGTCTATCATAAATAAATAAATCTTTAAAAAAAATAAAAAAAATAAAAATGGGCAAAGAATTTGATAGACAAGATGTTCAACATAGATATTACAGAAATGTAAATCAGAACCACAATGAGATGCTATTTCATACTTGCTAGGATGGTTATAATTTTTAAAAAGGAAAATCACAAGTGTTGGCCAGGATACAGAGAAATTGGAAACTTCGTACGTTGGGGTATGTATGTAAAATTATGTAGCAACTATGGAAAACGGTTTGGTGGTTCCTCAATAAGTTAAACTTAGAATTACCATATGGCCCAGCAATTCCAGTCCTGGGTTTATACCCAAAAGAATTGTAGACAGATGTTCAAACAAAAATTTATACACAGATGTTCATAGCACTATTCTCAATGAACAGAGGTGGCGAGAACCCAACTGTCCAGTTGATGAAAAGGACAGACAAAATGTTTATTCAGGTACAGAAAGGAATGAAGTCTGACACAAGGAGAAGCCTTGAAAACATTACGATAAGTGAAAGAAGCAAGACATAAAAGGTCATATACAGTGTGATTTCATTTATATGAAATGTAGGCAGATGTATGGAGAATAGAAGCAGATTAGCGGTTAGGGGGCTGGGGTGGGAGGAGGGCGGGAGGCTTGCTTTAATGGGTACAGGGTTTCATTTTGGGGTGGTGTGAATACCTGCAACTATGTGTGCTGGCTGTGCCACATTGCAAGTGTAGTCAGTGTCACTGAGGGTGAACTGTATGTTATATCCATTTTTACCACAGTGATAAAAGACAAAAAACCTACTCAACTTCTATGATGAGAACTTAATTTAGAAGGAACTAATATAAATCAATATAGTAATAGTTAAAAGTATGGTTATTGCTGAATAGGGCATTATCATTAAATAGGGAAAAGAATCTGTAAAGTACATTTTAGAAAGATGATCAACAATAAATTTAAAATTAAAAATAGGTTTTCTAATTTAATCCAAAGTTAATTATAAACTTTTTTTTTTTTTAACTTTTATTTATTTATGATAGTCACACAGAGAGAGAGAGAGAGAGAGAGAGAGAGAGAGGCGGAGACATAGGCAGAGGGAGAAGCAGGCTCCATGCACCGGGAGCCCGATATGGGATTCCATCCCGGGTCTCCAGGATCGCGCCCTGGGCCAAAGGCAGGCGCTAAACCGCTGCGCCACCCAGGGATCCCCCAAAGTTAATTATAAAAGAACTTGAAATAGCTCCTTTGAGGCATGCCTGAGTACTGTGTTTTTCTTATCCGTAGTTTACACAGCCAAACAACAGGCAAATGCCTGTGCTGATATGGGGAGTTGTTTCATAGCTCATCATTTTCTAAAGTAGGTACAAATAAACTTTTACATGAAGCTGGCAAGAGCTTCCAAGTACTAGTTAATTGAATCACTTTGTTTTGTTTTTTTGTTTTTTTTTAATATTTACTTATTTATTCATGTAGACGTAGCGAGAGAGAAAGAGAGAGAGAGAGAGAGAGAGAGAGAGAGAGAGGCAGAGATAGAAGCAGACTCCATGCAGGGAGCCCGACATGGGACTCGATCCCGGGACTCCAGGATCTCGCCCTGGGCCAAAGGCAGGCACTAAACCGCTGAGCCACCCAGGGATCCCTCACTTTGCTTTTTGATTCTGTTGCTTATATTGTGTTCAAATGCAGTATTAAAATTGCTGTGGTCATACTGAAAAATACTTTTTAAATTAAAAAAATAGATCCTCTGGCATGCTAGTTAATTGGCTGTGATTTTTTTATATGAGCAGGGGAGGGACAAAAGTAAGCTAAAGTGATTTTCCCCCCAGTTGTATTGAGATAAAATTGACATTGTATTGGTTTAAGGTATACATCATACTTCACATAAGTATATATTGCAAAATGATTACTACACTAAGTTTAGTCAATGTCAATCACTTCACATAGTTAAAAATGTTTTTTTCTTGTGATGAGAACTTTTAAGATCTGAGAGTAGCCACTTTCAAATAACTAAAAGTTGTATCTTTTAACCAATCTTTACCCAGTCTGCACCTCCCCCCCACCTCACCTCTGGCAACCATGTCTGTTCTCTGTCTCTAGGAGTTCCCTTTTTTTAGATTCCACATTTTTTTAAAAATCATACAGCATTACAGTATTTGTCTTTCTCTTTCACTTAGCATAATGCCCTCAAGGTCCATCCATGTTGTCACAAATGCCGGATTTCCCTTCTTTAATGGGTGGTGTGTGTGTACCACATTTTATTTATTTACTCCCCTATAGATGGACATAAAGTGATGTTTTAATATGGAATAATTTTTCATCAAGAGATATGTATTAGAAAATAATCCTTATAGTATCAGTATGAGCTAGTCCTTTGATTTATTGAATCAAAGAGTATTTATTGAAAATCTATTTGTGCAAGGCACTGTCCTAGGTGTTGGGTATCAAGCAATTTTTATTTTATGTTTTTTACATGCTCACAAAGTCTCTGCTTTCATCGAGTTTGCATCCTCTTATAAAATGCTAGTAGAGCTTTTTTCTTTCATATTTAAAAAAGGATGTATTCACACACCAAAAAACCCAGATAATCCAAATTAAGAATGGGCAGAAGGTATGAACAGACATTTGCAGTGCATCTTCTTTCTCCAAAGAAGACCTCCAGATGGCCATAAAGACACATAAAAAGATGCTCAATATCACTCATCATCAGGGAAATGCAAATCAAAACCACAATGAGCTAGCACCTCACACCTGTCAAAATGGCTAAAAACAACACAAGAAACAAGTGTTGGTGAGCATGTGGAGAAAAGGAACTCTCATGCACTGTTGGTGAGAATACATACTGGTGCAGTCACTCTGGAAAACAATATGGAAGTTTCTCAAAAAATTAAAAGTAGAATTACCGGAACGCCTGGGTGGCTCAACAGTTGAATATCTGCCTTTGGCTCAGGGCATAATCCCCAAGTGCCAGGATTGAGTCCCACATTGGGCTTCCCTACATGGAGCCTACTTCTCCCTCTGCCTATGTCTCTGCCTCTCTCTTTCTGTGTCTCTCATGAATAAATAAATACAATCTTTTTGAAAATAAATAATAAATAAGTAGAATTACCATATGATTCAGTCACTGTATTACAAAAACACTAAATTGAAAAGATATGTGTACCCATGTTTATTGCAGTATTATTACAATAGCTGAATTATAGAAGCAACCTGAGTGTTCATTGATAGATGAATGAATAAAGAAGTGTGTGTGTATAGAGAGACACACACACACACACACACACACTGGAATATTACTCAGCCATAATAAAAAAGAATAAAATCTTGCCATTTGCAACAAATAGATGGATCTAGAGGGTATAATGCTAAATGAAATAAGTCAGAGAAAGATGAATACCATATGATTTCATTTGTGTGTGGAATTTAAGAAGCAAAAAAGAGACAACAAGAAACACTCTTAATGAGAACAAACAGGAGTTGTCAGGAGGTGGGTGGGGGATGGGTGAAATAGGTATAGGGGATGAAGAGTACATTTATTATTATGAGCACTGCATATGGCATAGAATTAACATGTTAACTAGTGACAGTTAAAATGTCAGCACAATTCTGTCAATTATTGACAAAGATTGAAAGTAATCTTCAGGTAATTGAGAATCACTGTTTAGGGTACCTAAATATATGGAAAACACTGTGTAATAGAAGCAAAACATGTAATTCTGTTTTCGTTTTTAGCCAGTAAGAACAGAGTATGCAGGGCCACCAAATACTTTAAAGTTTGTAGGGATCCCTGGGTGGCTTTGGCAGTTTACCACCTGCCTTCAGCCCAGGGCGTGATCCTGGGCTCCCTGCATGGAGCCTGCTTCTCCCTCTGCCTGTGTCTCTGCCTCTCTCTGTGTGTGTCTCTCATGAATAAATAAATAAACTCTTAAAAAAAACAGTTTGTAGATGTCTATTAATAATAAAAATATTTCATTAAAAAAAAAGATGTACTCCAGCTTTAAAAGCTCATAGAAAAAGCATATTAAAAGGTAGCGTTTCCCAAAGTGGATCTTGGGACTCTCTAGTCATCTGTGGTCAAATTGTGGAGGCATTGCATCCTGTATCCCATCCCATCTCCTCACACCTGGGTATCTATAAGGCTGTCAACATTATTAGAGGATTAGGATTGTCCTGCCATTCAAAACAAAAACCTGTTTGACTTTCAAAATCCATTGTTTCCTTGAATTGTTTGACTTTGAAATCCTTTTTTCTTTTTAACATGTGTTACTGTCCGGTGGAATTAGATTTCTGTGACTAGACTTTGGGAAATGCTGGTACAAGGGAATCATTCTGTGAGGAGAGGTTAAAGGTTTGATACGAGAAAGAGCGAAAAAGAGATCTTGTCCTCTATGTAAAGGTAAGGTTTCTGAATGTTAGAGCAGGATGTTACAGTGATTTTGATGGGATCTCTGAGGGAATTTCTTGACTGTGAAGCTGATTAAAGTCTGGAATCAGAGACTTTTTATAGAAAGGCTTATCAATAGTCTTTTTAGGAGAAAGGTTCCTGTAAAAACTTGCCTGTTATTGGGACCTGTTGAGATCCCTGTGGGTTTAATGATCTGTTGCTTTTATGGAAAAATCATCAAGTCTTTTTTTTCTGGTCATATGTAAGAATGAGCAGGTATCATTTATGGTTAAGGTGTACCTATTTTTTGAGCTAGACTGAGAACAATTTGATTCTCTTCAGTTTACTTTTTTGAAAATGGAGACAAGCTAGATTTGAGACACATGACTATTTGGTTATAAGAGGTTAAAGTCAGGATTTTCTTAGGATTATAGTATCAACAATAACTGTAGCAATCCATTCCAGATTTAACATACTGACTAACACCAATCGTTTGCAGGTATGATTTTTAATGAACGTGATCAGGAGTTGAGAGACTTGGGCTATCAGAAACATGCCTTCAATATGCTTATCAGTAACCGCTTGGGCTACCACAGAGATGTGCCGGACACAAGGAATGCTGCGTACGTTTCTCATTAGTGTATGCTACTACGTTTTAATGACAGCACTTTTAGTAGCAGTATATAAATCTTGATGGCGTTAATATTTTGCAGTGAGCTTCATTATTCAGGATACTAGAAAACTTAAGACAGATTTTCCACTCCCGTTACACTTAAGGCTTGAGATTATACTAGCAAAGTTCTAGAGCTTGCTCTGTTTCTTTTGAAATTTAAAATCGTAGTGAAAGGCAAGAGGTATTAATGGCATGTAGTTAGATAACTTTCTCAGTATAAATTTGTTTTATTTTTTATTTATTTATTTTTGATAAATTTGTTTTAAATGTTTATTGTATTTGTGACAAAGGAATGGAAAATCCGTGAAGAATTTTACTTAACTCACTTTTGTCTTCATCATTTTTGTTGTTTCAAAGGCTTTTCACTCATATGGTTGGTTATTCAGTCATTCCACAGACCTTTTTGAGCGCCTTTATTTTCTAAAACATTGTATTAGGTCTTGGAAATAAGTGGAGTAAGACATATTCCCTGGGATCACGGGACTTAAGGTATAGCAGGGGGGATAGATAAGGGAATAGGTAATTGCAGTAGCACAAGCATGAGGGCTGTGGTAGGAACTGTGAAGTGGGGATCCCGAAAGTGGAGTGGTCAGGGAAGTCCTCCTAGAGGGTGATGGTGGAGCAGTGCACAAGGGACATCTCCTGTGCATAGGGAACAGATCAAGGCTTGGAAAGGTGTGGAAACCATTCACTGTGGCTGTAATGGAGGAACACCAGGAGACCGGAGGCCCAGATGTTGGAATGCTCTGTATGCCATGCAAAAGAACATGGAACTCTGGGTTTTATTCTTTAAGTTAGTGATTTTTTATTGTTTTTTTTTTATCACATAGTTGCTGGATAGAAGCTCTTCCATGATCTTGATTTATGTCCTAGTTTTCTCAAATATTTTTCTATTACTGGGCAAGAAATGACATTTTCAAATACAAAGTTTTATATCTCTGTTCCTTTTGAATGTTCGTTGAAAGGTGAAGCTGAACATTGGCTTATGAATACTGCATTAAAAGCTATTAGTGGTTTCATACAAATAACACAGGTTTTATGTAACCTCTACCAAAAAATTTTAAAAAGTCATTTTTTTAAATATTGATCTAAAAATAAGCAGATAGCAGGTATTGGAGAGAGAAATTATTGTAAAACTCTTGAGTATGACACCACAGTGTATTCTTAAATGCTTTTTAAGAAATTTTTGTTATAATGCAGTAAAGAGTCTGAACAAGAGGCAGTTTAAATGTTTAGTGAATGATGATCTAAAACATTTGAGCCTTTTAAGATGTTGCATTTTGCCATATGTGTCTTCACAGATGTAGAGACAAGTCTTACCCTGCAGACCTGCCAGCCGCTAGTGTTGTTATCTGTTTCTACAACGAAGCCTTGTCTGCCTTGCTCCGTACTGTGCACAGTGTTCTAGACCGCACGCCAGCCCAGCTCCTTCATGAAATCATCCTTGTGGATGATGACAGTGACTTTGGTAAGGGATGTCATAGTTGATATTGTGGGATCTGGACTGTTGATCACAGTAGAATTAGTATCAACAGAGCTGACTATTCACATGTATGGTGGGTAGGACACTGGTCCACAGCAGTGGAGTCAGCGGCAAGTACTAACCTGTTTGTTGATTAGAGATAGGTTTGAGGAAACAGCATTATCTTTGTAATCTTTTTATAGACTGCTATTTGAATTTGGCCCCTGAAATTTTTCCTCTGGCTTACCTTTTTTAAAAAATTCTTTTATTTCAAAACAACTATAGATTAGTAACAGTGAGTTACAAAAGAGGTCCCACGATCCCTTCACCCAGTTTCCTCCATTGGTATATCTAACATAGTTACGGTGCAATATCAAAACCAGGAACTTGACATCAGTACAGTCTTTGTGTACAGTTCTGTGTCATGTTATCCTGTGTGTACATTCCTGTAACCACACAAATCTGACTCGTGCTACCTTTTCATATTCACATCTACCTCCCTGACCCACTCCCTCCCTGATCCCCTGCAAATTCTGTCTCTGTGATTTTGTTTCTTTCTCTGTGATTTTGTCATTTTAAGAATGGTTACGTAAATAGAATCCTAATATGTGACCTTTCGACACTAGCTTTTTCTCTCAGTGTAACGCCTTGGGCTTATATTTCTCTGATAGGTCTGTTATACCGACTATCTCCAGATAAAAGTGGATTGCATTGTGATAGCCCTTAGATGATCTCTGAATGCCAGTGTTTTATGATTCAGTACATATGTTATACACTTTTAAAAAATTTATTATTGAAGTATAATGACATACAGCATTATATTTGTTTTAGTTGTACAGCATATTGTTTCAGCAGTTCTGTACGTTACTTAGTGCTTACCACATCTGTCACCATACTGTGTTACCACGATTTTATTGAACTATATACCCTCTGCTATACTTTTTCATCTCTGTGACTTGTTTTTATAACTGGAAATTTGTACTTCTTTCTTCGATTCAGCATGGACTTCCTGAGAACAGTTTCACATACATAGGACGGAAGGCTCTTTATTTATGCTGCTTATTCAGCTCGCAGCTACCTTGAAAGATAGGTGGTATCCTCATTTTATGAAGGAGGAAATATTAAATAATTTGCTTGAGGTCTCATAGCTGTTAAGTGGTAGAGTTGAAATTAGACCCCTGGTCCACATAGCTCTAAGCCTTCTGCTCTTTTCATTAAGGCAAGGTGCAGAAGTACATTAATGAATTGTATGCATGATACATTGTATGCCAGTTACATATTTTCCATTACTCAAGACTTTATTAGCATCTCTTATCAACAACAGAATTAGTCCACCAGTTAAATATATAAAGCAAGAAAATGTACCCTGAGCTCAATGGGAACAGAATGCTTAAATCTAGGCAAGTACTGAAATAACACAAAAGAAAATTTAGAAGGGTTAATAGAAAACAAAACTTAATTTCAAAAATGAATGATTGAAAAACCAAGATTGTGAGTCTGGATAAAGTAAAAGATTGACCAAGTACTAACTTGTAGAATTTATGGTGTTGAAATTTTTTAAATCTATTTGTTTTTCAGTTTGTAGCTGTTTAAAACTGAAAATTCACAATAACTTAACCATGGTTTATTTACTAACAATGAGAAGAATTATATCCTCTTTGTAGTTATGAAATTTAAAGTTAAACAAACTAGAATTTATAAAAAAAATAATTTAGTGCCCTTGGAAGGTGCTACATTATAAAAGGACATATTTACTGTTGTTACTGTATAATTCTTGGTAGGGGCAATAGAAGTTGTTTCAATTATTCTGAAACAGAGTCATAATAAATTACTTTGAAACAAAAGACAAACTTCATTTTTTTTTTGGTTTTAAATCTGATTTTATATGCAGTCAACTGAACATTCACTGAAGATACTCATTTCAAACATACTTTATGCAAAAGCATTGTGCTAGTTGCCGTGGAAATATGAGTAAGTCTGTAAGGTTAGTATTTTTCTTGGCTAGTGTTTCAACTCTTACTCTTGATTTCTTTGCTTTTTCTTCCTTCAAGATAAGCTACAATATTTTTAAAAAAATAATAAAACAGAAGATTCTATAATATTTACTTGATAATTTGTTGTTGCAAGTACCAGATAGAATCTTGGAGTAGCTATAAAAAAAAGTCTTTGTATATATCTCCTGTGGTTTTATTATGGGACTCTTTGTTTTCAGATGATTTGAAAGGAGAACTAGAGGAGTATGTCCAAAAATACCTCCCTGGAAAAATTAAAGTAATAAGAAACACAAAGCGTGAGGGATTGATTCGAGGAAGGATGATTGGAGCAGCCCACGCAACAGGTATAACTTCTACTACCCTTCTCAGTGGGTGTTGAGTGATGAAGGCTTTGTCCTTGGAGCCTTTCCTGATTGTACAGCGATTTGTGAAAAGCAATGTCTTAAATAGGCATTGTCAGCAGGAGAGATGAGGCTTGTTCACTTTGGGAAGTTTCTTCAAAACTCCAACCCTGTTGTCCCAAAACACAGACTCCCAAGAAGGTGAGCTTTAGAGTCCAAGGTGATCTGTTTTCATAGTGGCCCTTACTGCGAATTACTACTCCTCACATAGGTTTGTATCTTGTTTACTTATGTAAGGAGATGAGAAAAACACAATGTAACTGAACTTCTATAATTTTTAAAGTTTTTAATTAAGTTTTTTTAAAAGATTTATTTATTTGAGAGTGTGCTAGCTAGCGTGCAAGGGGAAGGGACAGAGGGAGAAGGGAGATAGAAAATCTCCAGCAGACTTCACACTGAGCATGGAGCCTGACGCACAGGGCTCAATTCCACAACTCTGAGATCAGGACCTGAGCTGAAATCAAGAGTCAGATGGACCCTCAAACAGCTGAGCCAGGTGCTCAGCTATACAGGTGCCCCTATAATTTTTTTAATACAAAATCTAAAATATGTGTACCTAAACTCTTTGATTTGAATTATGCAAATAATTCTTAAGGACAGATACATACCCCTACCTGGTGATAATGCATCATGAGTTTTGTTGGATAAATGGACATCATATTGAAAATTGATTTACAGGTGCACCTGGTTGGCTCAGTGAGTGGTGACTCTTGATCTCTGGGGTTGTAAGTTCAAGCCCCACACTGGGTGTGGAGATTACTTTAAAAATCTTTAAAAATAAATAAAACTAAAAATTAAAATTGATATATAAAACTATAAAGGTACTTTCTTTAAAATTCTCTCTCAATCCTTCTGAGTCCATGAAAGGTAAAGTCTCCATTACTAATATATCTTTAAAACATTTTCAGCATGTACTCATCTCCCCTTTTAAAAAGAAAGAGTAGATACCAAATTTAGTCTTCTGCAGAAAATATGTCTGATCAGTCCTCAGTTACATTACATTGAATCCACTGTATTTTTTTTTTAAGATTTTATTTGTTTATTCATGAGACACAGAGAGAGACAGACAGATAGACAGACAGATAGGCAGAGGGAGAAGCAGGCCCATGCAGGGAGCCTGACATGGGGCTTGATCCCAGGCCTCCAAGATCAGGCCCTGAGCTGTAGGCGGCACTAAACCACTGAGCCACCCGGGCTGCCTGTATTTCTTTTTTATGGTTACTTCTGTAAGGTTAGTGATCCTGATTTTCACATATGATCTTGATAAACTTTTCCTTTTAAAATAAATTTATTCAGGTTAAATGAGTCAGTTTTAAAATATTAGGTATATAATATTGTAGGTAGTGTATGAATACAGCAAAAACAATTATGAAGGTAATTTGAGAATTCTAGAAGTTGGGGCAGGGGCTCAGAGTGACATTTCCCACCTTCCCTGTGTGCCCCTTGCATCAAGATGACCAACACAAGGGTTTATGGTGGCTGGCACTGCTCTCTCTACTACCCCTCCTGTATACCTGTTATCCTTCTTGCTGAGTATAGTTGAGACTTTATTTTTTAGACTTTCTTCCCCCTTTCTCTTAAACCACAGTGAACTGAAGTAATTCACAAGCATCCAGTTTACAGTCATATGTAGAAGGAATTCAAGGCTTATGATTTTTTTCTTTAAAATTCTAGTCAAATAAGTACTTAATGATTTGGCTGATTTGAGATAAAATTGTGGGAAATGGCAAGATTATGCCATTACAATACATTATTACCGAAAGTTTATGTTTTTCAGATAACAGCAGTTATTTATTTAGTTTTTTTCTTTATGGTCTGTTGGTCCTTGTTCAGATATAGTTTAGAGTCTGTCAGAAGTAAGCCGGTTTTGGGAAAGTCAGTCTCAGGCTCAGCATAACCAGGCGTAATCTTACGTCATTTAGTTAAGTCAGAAAAAGTAACATTTTTAGAATTAAGAAAAGCTATGAATACATTTTCTCTTCAAAGGAACTTTGATTTAATTGGCTTCACATTGACTAGTTACAGGCTGGGCATTTTGCCTTTCTGTTATAAAGGACAGCTGGTAAGCTGTATGCTTTTTACATCCTCAGAGGTCATTTACGGGCATTGAGCTTACCTAATTGTCATCATGGAGAACTTTCTTGCCTGATGTATTTCTGCTATCCTGTTGAAGTAGGATGCTTCTTATTAAAGTAGGTGCTTTTAAGGAATTCATATAAAATCTATATTGATGCATTTTATGGATAAACCTTTAGAATAATAATAATGCTACTTGATAAGATTCTAAGTTTCTCAGTTACTAAGAATAACCATGAAGTTATTAAAGAAATTTGGAATTGTCAAAGAAACCTGCACTCCTCACATTTATCAAAAGGGATTAAAAATGCAGGATAAAATCATTAATGATTTTTATTTTACTGGCTAGAAGAAAAGATATCCCATTGGCTCATGAGAACTGCTATAGCCAACCGGGTTGGAGAATTAGGAAGGAAAAGTGGAAGATACAAGAAGAAATGAGCAATGTCACAGTTGAATAGTGACTTCAGAAGAGAAGGGAACCCATGTCACAGACATGGTGAAAGCAGTACATGCTTCTCTCACTCCTGAAAGAATTGCTGTGTTGTGGCAATGATCAATAATATGGTCATGTTTCTGAGTCACCAGTGAAAACAATTATGTTCTCTAGCCTCTGTTTACAAGGCAAGGAAATCTATCCTAAGTTTAGATTTTTTTTTTTTTAAGTGAGGAGGGAGGGGCAGAGGGAGAAGATGAGACTCTCGAGCCGACTCCCTGCTGAGCACAGAGCCTGACTCAGATTCCCAACCCTGAGATCAGATGACCTGAGCTGAAACCAAGAGTCAGACACAATTTGTTGCACTACCCAGGTGCCCCTAAATTTAGAAATGTTATGATTGCAGTAAGTGTAATAAAAATATCTATATACAAGTGGCTGCTGTCTTTGTACCATACTCCATACCTTTCTGTCCAAAGAACAGAATTATTCCTGTGAGACTTTTAATCTTTTCACTGAGGAGAATCAGAATTTATTTGCACATGTTCCTCAATTGTAGCAGTATGCTTGAAGCAGAATTCCTGGCTAAGTAACCTCTTCTCTTCCTGACTGGTGATTAGAGTAGTGGTTTAATTGTTGGGCTGGAAGGGTGGCACATGTAAACACATCATCTGATTGAACTGGCAGCCCTACCTCAATTGAGTGCTGTGACGCTCTCAGGTCCTCTGTTGTTTGCCTCCTCAGGAGAAGTCCTCGTGTTCCTGGACAGCCACTGTGAAGTAAATGTGATGTGGCTGCAGCCCTTGCTGGCCGCCATCCAGGAGGACCAGCAGACCGTGGTGTGCCCTGTCATTGATATCATCAGTGCAGACACGCTCGCGTACAGCTCGTCCCCTGTCGTGCGGGGAGGTTTCAACTGGGGGCTACACTTCAAGTGGGATCTCGTTCCCCTTTCTGAGCTGGGAGGACCAGAAGGAGCTACTGCACCAATAAAGTGAGATTTCTCCTTGATTTGAAAAAAGTACTTCCTATCGAAGTACTTGCAAAAGAGAAAAATATTTAAAGAGAATCCCTTCTTTGCAAGGAGAGAAGTATTGGCTTAATTTGTCCATTAGAAATTCTTGAATGCTTTTTTAAGAAATAATATTTATTTATTCATAAGAGACACACAGAGAGGGAGGCAGAGACATAGGCAGAGGGAGAAGCAGGGTTCATGCAGGGAGCCCGATGTGGAACTCGATCCTGGGTCTCCAGGATCACGCCCCACACTGAAGGCAGGCGCTAAACTGCTGAGCCAACCAGGCGTCCCTTGAGTGCTTATTGAATTTTATATGCTGTGCCAACTCCTAAGGAAAGATTTGTGAATTAGGAATTATTCATGTTCTCAAGGATTTATCACTTAGGAAGGCAGGCAGATACAAACAGTATCCTGGGATAATTGTTGTGTAGGATATGGTAGGAGTGCCCCATGCACTGTGGTTTTTGTTTTTGTTTTTTTTTTTATGTTGATTATCATGGTTTATTGGATTTGCCATTTACTTGCCTTCAGCCCTTTGCTAGTATGAGTGATGCCTGAAGAATATTTGCTAAATAAGCCTTTTCTATGATTAGGATTTTTAGGATGGATTTCTGCTAGTACAGTTACAAGTCACAGTGTAGGAGTTACTCTCATTTGTATTCTCATTATTACAAATCTGTTTATGTGGTTTTTTAAAAATTTTTCATGTGGATTTCAGAGAGCTTTGTATTTCCTCTTTTTTTTTTTAACATTCTTGGACCTACAGTTCTTTTTTTTAACTTGTGAAAAAAATAACATAAAAAGTGCACTTACATATATATGTATTATGCACACAATTTAAGTAATGGTTATAATATGAACACCTGTGCAGCTACCACCCCAGTCAAGACACAGCACCTAGATGCCTTCTGTATGCCTGTTCTGGTCACAGCCCCTGCCCCTAGAGCTATCGTTACCCTGACCCAGTGGTCGTTTCCTCACCTTCTTATAGTTTCACCGTCTCTCTATGTTTATCTAAACAATATAGTTTAGTTTTTGCCTGTTCTTGGACTTCATATAAAATGAAGCTATGGGACTCATTATCATTTTGTCTTCTTTTACTCAACATTGCTTAAAAAAATTCATCTATGTTACAGTGTATGGCTCTGCTTCATACAGCAATGAAAGAGGATCATGTTCTATTACTAAATCAGAACTTATTTATCTAGCTTACTGTTGGTGGGGAGGTTGGGTGGTTTTCGGTTGTCTCTCTTTACTGTTGCACAGATGGTGCTGTTAGCAGCACTGTTATCCACAGCTTTACAAGAGGGACTGCCCAGTTGTAGGGCGTGCCTCTCTTTACCTTTAGGAGATTGGTTTTCCCAGCACCTGAGGTGGCTCCACAGCTGACCTGCGGGGACTTGCCAGCTCCCTCTTATCTGACCCACATTGGAGGGGGCCAGTTCCAGGGGCCTGATGTAGTCTGCTGGGAGCGAGGCCATCTTCCGCACGCTTGGGCTTTGTGTGAGAGTCTGTTGCAGTTCCTGCTAAGTTCAGTATGTGAAGCTGAGTAGATCACAACCCACCCTCCCCTCTCTCAGGAAAGCCGGGCTGCATCTGGAGGACTGTCTATCTATGCTTCTGGTCTCTGCAGCCACACATCCTGTGATAGGAGGCAGACAGCAGCCACTCCATTTCGTCCTCTTGGACTGTCCCTGGTGCTCTTTGTGGGAAGGTAAAGACGGTACCCAGGCTGCTGCTCGTTCTTAGTGTTAGTGCTCTTGCTGGGCATTGGTTTCTTTGTTTAATACTTTTAATAAACAAAACTTTGGATGAGGAGTGGCTGACACTCTGCTCCCTGTTCTCAGTCCTTCTCCCCAGAGGTTAATTCTTAGCACTTTTTACTCTGGGTCTTCTGTTCATTGCTTTCACTCTAGATGACGAACATATTCCTCTTCTCAATGTCAAACTGACTTTAGGTCCTTTCCGTGGGAAAAGTGAAGATTTTGCTCTTTTATGTCACTGCCTCCTGCTCTCTGGCCTGGCGGGGTAGTGCTGGTGTTTGTGTTACAGTATCACCTCCCTTCGGCACTTGGAGAAAGCTGCCCTTGGGCTGTGACAGCGCTGTGGGATGCCGTGGGACACTCCTCCTTATGTTGCCCCTTCTGATGCTTTTCCTCACTTTCCTCTAGTTTTTCTGTGAGCTCTCTGACTTTTATGATATCAGGGTTGATAACTTAAGTTGGATGTTTAGATTTTTAAATTTTTCATCCTTTTTCCTTTCCTAATACATAAACTTTCTTCTAATCATGCCTTTAGCTGCATGCCATAAATTACATTATGTTTTATTATTTATTTTAAAATGTTTTCATAGTGACAGCTTCTCTGTCTGACCCATAAGTTATTTAGCAGTACATTTATTATTTTTCAGACATCTGAGGATTTTACAATTACATATTCCTAGCTTAATTTTTTGTGGTCAAAAAATATTCTGTATGATTTTAAATCTTTGAAAATTGGTGAGATTTGCTTTATGGTCAAGCACAGGATAATTTTTTTAAGTGTTCCTGTGTGCCTGGAAAATCTGTATTTTCTGTGGTTGTTAAAAATGGGATTCCATTTCACTTCAGTCAGGTTTATTGTATTATTCAAATACTCCATATTTTTATTAATGCTTTAACAAAATTTGTGGAAGTGTAGTTGACATGTAGTATTATATTAGTTTCAAGTGCACAGCATAGCAATTCAGTTCTGTACATTACACAATATATACCGTGATGGTTGTAGTTACACTTTTATTATTTTTTAATTTCCACATTCTATCACTTATTAAATATGGTATATTAAAGTTTCCCACTACAATTGTGTATTTGTTTCTCCTTGTAGTTCTTTATATATTTTCTTTGTACGTTTTGAGGCTGTCTTCTGTCGTCATAGATATATGAAAATTTGGAATTACTAAATTATTAAATCTTGTGAATTAAATCATTCTAGATTTTCAGAATAGTAAAACTTTTGCATTAGTGACATTAATATGGTTGTCTAGCTTTGTCTTAATATTTTCATTGTATAGCTTTCCTTTTGTTGTCAGCCTCTTATATTTAGCCGTGTCCCTAGCAAGGAGTATGTAGTTGCTTTTGTATTATGATTTGTTGTTAACCAGTGTGAAAAATTTCCTTTTAATTTAATTACATTGAATATTGTATTTTGTGCTTATGATAACAGTGGTACTATTTGCATTCTGTCCTTTGTTCTTTTTTCCCCCTCCTCTCTTGCTTTCTTTTGCTCTTGAGTTTGGATTTTTTTATTTTTCTGTTCCCAACTGCCAGCCCATTATTAGATGTTTTGTGTTCTTAAGACTGTTCTTGTAGTGATTTCCCTTCAGAATACAACATTGCATCCTTGACTTACCAAAGTGCAACATAATTTGGTACTCCAGACAATGCAGGGATCTGAAGATGTTCATTCTCCAGTCCATCTCCCCTCAGATTATATTGAGGTTGTGTGTGTGGTAACTCTACTGTAGACAGTTTTTTATGTGGCCTAATTATTATTCATTTAGGTTTACCCACATGTTTTCCCTTTTATGTTACTTTTTATTTTTTCCACATCTGCAAACTTCCATCTAGGATTATTTTCATTCTAACTGAAGAAGACATTTTAAATGTATTTCCTTTGGCTGGACCTTCCAGTGATTACTTCTCTCCGGCTTTTTGTAAAATTGTAAAATTTCACTATTTCTTTGAAGTATAATTTTACTTGGTACCCGTTTCTGGGTTGGTAGGTAGATTCTCAGGACTTTGAAGGTTATTCGAGAACCATTGGGCTCTACTGTTTGTGGTGAGAAGCCAACAAGTCTTAT
Organism: Canis aureus; assembly: GCF_053574225.1. Lineage (NCBI taxonomy): Eukaryota > Metazoa > Chordata > Mammalia > Carnivora > Canidae > Canis > Canis aureus. Next base: position 50,806,934 of record NC_135625.1, on the reverse strand, counting down.
TTTTGAAGGCAGCCTCTCTCATTGGCTGCTTTAATTCCTTCTTTGTCAGAGGTTTTTTTCCGATACGCATAAGTTTGGTTTCTTTTTTGATCATATCTATTTACCTGCCAAATTCTGCATCTTGTCTTTTATCTTTGCATATATTGAGCAGTTATTTTAAAGTCTCTGCCCAATAACTATATTATGTAAACCTCTTGTTTATTTGTTTTTTTTCATGTGATTTATCTTCCTGATTGCCTGTTTGCTTATTTACTTTTGTTTGGTGGCAGACACTGTCATGAAAAATTAGGGAAATATATTCTTACCTGAGATGGTGTTTTCTTCCTACAGAGAGGTTTTGCTTCACTTCTAGCAGACAGCTTGGGACGCTAGAATCCACCATCTCCTTAACTCAGTTTCAGGAAGTGAGACAGTTTCATGGAAACTGAGCTTGTGTCTCTTTGAGGGCCAGTCTTCATATTCTCTCACTAACAGTTTCTCCGTCTTGGCAATATTGACATTTTTGAGCCAGATACTTCTCTGTTTTGTGTGCTCTCTTGTGCATTTTAGAATATGTAGTAGCATGCCTGGCTTCAGCCCATCAGTTGCTAGTAGAACCCTGCCCCTGCTCCCCCCCACCCAATTGCTGTGACAGCTAAAAATGTTTCCGAACATGAATGAAATATTTGGGGACAAAAATCATCATATTTGAGAGCTACTAGTTTTAGGTCAGAATTTGTCTGGTCTCCCCTTGGCAGGCTGTAGAATCCAAGTTTTTATCCCAGTTGGTCTGTGAGACTGTCCAAAGGCATTAATTCATATCAGGTGTATGTCTAATAACGGTGTTATAATTTAAGAAGTACTTTTGATGCTTAGAAAAGTAGCCTTCATTTGGCAGATGTCTAGTATGTCATTGGAAGTCTAGAAAATTCAGTTATGTGGCCCAGCTCATTCCCTGATATTAGGTAAAATATATTTCATAACAGTTAATCTGGTTTTTATTAGTGATGTTCCAAAGGTGCGCTGAATTTTTTTAAAAACAAAGACAGTAGATAACTGGCTGTATAGAATTGATACAGTAATTGTTTCCTTTTCTAGGTCGCCTACAATGGCTGGAGGATTGTTTGCCATGAACAGACACTATTTCAATGAACTTGGACAGTATGACAGTGGCATGGATATCTGGGGAGGAGAAAATTTAGAAATATCATTTCGGGTAATTTTTTCATGTTTAATTAGTTCTGTGTAGTAGAATATAATTTTCATCTACAATCTCATATTTTCTATAAATTCTCTTTATTTTTGTTAATAAATTGTCCTTAATGGATGCTACTTCATCGTGATCTATGATGTGGATAATTATCCATCAAAGTGTGGAAAGTATTTAAGCAGGCTTATTTTATAAGAATTTTAAAAAGGGGAGGTTGTAGTGAACGGTTGGTTATAATTTCAGATGTCTAAATATGCATTTAAACTAGAGTTTGGTTCTTTGTCAGTTTATTAATCTTATTTGCTAACCCTAGACATATATTTAGGGTGATCGGATTTCCTTGATTGCTCAAGACCATCCTTGTTCACACCTGTTCTCCCAGGAAAATTATTAACAGCTACCCATTCCACTTTCAGAAGTAGCTAGCAGAATCCTTTAATATACACAAGTCCCTCAACCTTAGGAAGAAATTAATCTCTCATAATCCATCCTCCTCTCCAGCTGCTAAAGTTGGAAAGCCAGTGGTATGGGTGGGGTCTGGGACTCGGAACTATGGGGTGGAAGACAGTCTTTGTAAAGGGCAGAACGAGACCAAGGGAGAGAACTCAGACTTCTCCACAGTAGCAGATGTCCTCACTAGCCATCCCCCAGCTCCTGGGCTTCACAGTGGAACTCCATCCACCAGTACCACTGTACCACTGTACCACTGTGCATGTGTTCTGTATTTTTGCAATGTATTGACCAAAATGTTTTTAAAAAGGTAATTTTTCCTACATAACCTTTAGAATTTTAAAGTTGAAAGAAATAATAGATATCATTAGTTCAGTCTTATTTTGAACATAAGGTAATGGAGTCCTATAAAAACTAAAATAACCATATAAAGTAACCCAAATGGCCAAAGGCAAAAATTTAGACCAGAACAAAGATCATTTGTCTCTTAATCTAGAGTTACTCTGTATATTTCATTATTTCTGTATATAAAAATGTTATAAGAAAGTACCAGGGCATCTGGGTGGCTCAGTAGTTGAGTGTCTGCCTTTGGGTGAGGTCATGATCCCAGGCTCCTAAGATCGAGTCCCACATTGGGCTTCCCCAGGGAGCCTGCTTCTCCCTCTGCCTATGTCTCTGCCTCTCTCTCTCTCTCTCTCTCATGAATAAATAAATAAATAAATAAGTAAATTTTTTAAAAAAGAAAGTACCAGTAAACTGAAATTTAAGGACCAGCCAGTAAGCATTCTTTGTCCCTAAGTCCTGAGGTTCAAATTCCTTGATCTGTTAAAACAGCAAAGTACATAGTAAGTGTGATTTTAGACCTGAGGTAAAAAGAATATTCTATTGTTTTAGAATTTAATTTCTTTTTAATCGTAGAGATCTGTTTTTTTAAGGTACCCTTTGACTTTCTTGTATTTGCTAGTTACATAAAACATCTTGCAAAGTGTCATAAATACCTATTTAAGAAGATTAATTTCATGAAAATGTATACATTGATTTCATAGCAATGCAAGGTAACTATTAATACATATTTTTGCTCCTGACCAGATTTGGATGTGTGGAGGTAAACTCTTCATCATCCCTTGCTCTAGAGTTGGACACATTTTCCGAAAAAGACGACCATATGGTTCTCCTGAAGGCCAGGACACCATGACACACAACTCCTTGAGGCTGGCACATGTTTGGTTGGATGAATATAAGGTGAGAGTAAGTTACTCTGTTGGAAGGGTTAGCTAGGCTGTTGCTCCTTTGTGGATGGCTCTGGCACACTTCTGTTGGGATGACGTATACTTCAGGCCATCTCTTTCTATGTTTCTTTTTCCTGTCATTTTTGTTGTGACCCTTCTTTGAGTTTTCCAAGTGGTCACTCTATAAAAGGAAATACAGCCAATATCAGAAGACATCCTTTCTCCCTTCAGTGTCTTTGTTCCTCTGACTCCCAGAGAACGTGGCTCCTTTTCTTTGCTCCTTGGGCTTTGCTGGGTCCCAGTCCCACTACTTCCACTGTTTGCCTCTGTGTATGTAGTATTCCTTCCCATTTTCTCTTCTGCACATAACTTTTGGTATTTCCTTTGCAACATCTTTATTGAGGTCTAATTCACAAAGCATTTTATCAGCCCCAAAAAGAAACTCTATATCCTTCGACCATCACCCCCTCATCTCCCGCAGCCCTAGACAACCACTGATCTACTTCCTGACTCTCTAGATTTGCCTATTCTGGACATTTCCTACAAATGGAGTCCTATAACACATGGTCTTTTGTTACCATTTTAGTAATAAATAAGCATGATGTTTTCAGGTTCATCCATATTGTGCCATTTAGTATTATTTCATTCTTTTTTTATTGCCAAATAATATTCCATTGTGTGAATTGCACATTTTATCCATTCATGAGTTATGAAAATGCTGCTGTGAACATTTGTGTACAATTAATTTATGTACAATTAATTTTTTTAAATGAATCTGGGAGATGCAGAGATGAATGGAAATGCACAGTGACGACCCCTCCCCCCCCAATGCAGTAAATGGGAGTGGAGGTATGTGCCATGTGCTGTGGGCATAACGAGAACAGAGCAGATCACTGCTTGGGGAGTAGAAGTAGGGGCTCATGGTCATGCTTCTGCCACACTGCATGTCTCTTCCCTTGCTCTCCATGTTCCTCAGCTTTGAGTCACATTATCTCACAGCAGCTCTCAAAAAGTGGTTCATAGGCCCATGTAAATCCTGGCTCCCCTTTTAGGAGGTTTGCCAGGTCAAAGCTGATTTCACAGTCCAGTTAATACAGTATTAGCCATTTTCACCATGTTGACTTTGCACTGATGCTGCAAAAGCAGTTTGAGTAATAGAAATAGTTGCGTTAAATCTCAGTGTGCTCAGAATGCTGTGAAACGCTTGAATCAGTCTACCAAAAGCACTTTTCATTTACACCGAAAGAAATACAGTGCTTGTTTTAGGAGAAAACGTGCGCAGTTGAGTTGTGAGATAAACTGGTCACTTTTCTCCAAAGAACACTTTTTATGTAAAAGAATGACTCACAAAGCATGGTTATTTATATTTGGATATTTGGCAGATATTCTCAAAAGTGAACCAACTGAGCCCTCTCTCTTCCGCTGATAACATTTGTTTCAGGTGGAAAACTTGTATCCATTCCTTTGAGTTTGATGACTTCCAGTACTTAGGGGCTTTTCTGATGAGATTAGGAATATTTATGAATATAATTTTTGATATTACAGAGTGAAATTTGTCAATATTTGGAACTTCACAACCCAGTGGAGCAGTATTTTCCAAATGACTAATCATGGGTGGTATTCAAATCGTGGATAGGTAAAAGATCCATTCAAAGAGCAAGATAGAGCAGTAGAGTTTAATGCAATGGTACAAAAAGCTCAATCATATGATTTAAAGGTTAGCTACAACGTGGAATATGAAATTTTACTGTTTTGGTAAAATACCAAAAAAGGGGGGCACCTAGGTTCCTCAGTTGGTTAAGCGTCTATCTTCAGCTCAGGTCATGATCTCAGAGTCCTGGAATTGAGCCCGACATTGGGCTCCCTGCTCACCAAGGAAGGAGTCTGCTTCTCCCTCTTCCTCTGCTGTTCCCCCTCCTTGTGCTTGCTCACTCGCTCTCCTGTCAAATAAATAACAAAATCTTTTTTTAAAAAATAAAAAAATAGCCATAATTCTCTGAAACTATTAAAGTATTCCTTCCTAAAAGTATTCCTTCCATTTTAAACTATATTTTTTCACACTCTTATTTTTAAGAATATATTTAACCAAACAACGTATAGTAACCGGTTTAATGCAGAAATGAGAATTCAGCTGACTTCTTTGTAGCCAGACATTGAAAAGATTTGTAAAATTGTAAAGCATATCATATCCTCACTAAATTTTTTATTGTTCAAAGCATGTTTATGTTAATAGGTAATGAGTTATTTTTAATGAATTAACAAAGTTTTAACTTTTCATATGGTATGTAAAGTATGTACCAGTGGATACAACTCACAGGAACAGACGCTCCTTGGAGTCTTCAGTAATCTTTAAGATTAGAGAGTCCTGATGGAGTCAGAGAACTGCTACCCTCATGTAGCCTGCTTCATTAATTCTGAGATGTTTTTACATTTTGCCATTTTTGAAATTGCGATGTATTTAAGATGTCTTAGTGTCAGTGATGGACCTAATTGCGTGAAAACTTTATGTTGACGTTTTTTGGCAACATCAAGACAACACTGGCATGAAAAATATTTTTGCTGATCCATTTTTTTCAGTTAAATCTTAGGTTATAATTGATAATCCTCATTTTAAAAAAGCTATGCTCTTGTTTTTCATTTCTCTTTTTAAAATTCAGGAGCAGTATTTTTCCTTAAGACCTGATCTGAGGACCAAAAGCTATGGAAATATCAGTGAGCGTGTTGAATTGAGGAAGAAATTGGGTTGTAAATCATTTAAATGGTACCTGGATAATATCTACCCAGAGATGCAGATATCTGGGCCCAACGCCAAACCCCAGCAGCCCATTTTTATCAATAGAGGGCCAAAACGCCCCAAAATCCTTCAGCGTGGAAGGGTAAGAAAGTAAACTCATCCAAGTGCTTCATTAAAAGTTGTATGATATAATAAATGACATTTTAGACTCACAGTATTCTTTTAGTGATAGACTTTAGCTTGCTTCCATTATATTCTTTTGGTGGGAGCTTCCTCCACTCAGGTAGTAAGACCTTCGAAATGTTAGTATCTTCACTGTTAATATTAACATTCTTCACCTGCCAGCAGTAAATAGCACATGACTTCTGTTAAGTTACGTGCTGGGTTTCAAGAAGGTGGATGTAAATGTGAATAGACCAATAAAGGTACTATAAGTGAGTATAAAACTCATTTTAAAAGACCAGTCCCCCCCAAATTTTTTTTTTTTTAATTAAAAGGAAAAAAAAAGGCCAGTTCCAAAAGGAAGACAAAAAGAGAAATGGGGGTGCTTTCTGCTGTTGAGGCCAAAGCTCTGGGAACAACTCCAGAGAGCAAGTGAAAGATCTGAGCTGCACAGAAAACCCATGACCAGCCACATTTCTGTAGATGTTCCCTTTTGTTTCTGAAGGAATTTCTTCACTGGTCTATAAATCTTAAGGGTCTAGCCATAAAAACCATACCTTTTTCCTGAATCACTTCTTAGAATTTGCTTTCTGAAAGTATAGATGTTCTGATTGATGCTGTTTTCTGTACTAAGAAGGTGGTGCTCCTTAGGATCTTTCATGATGCTAAGTGTTCCCTCAGTGGCTAAAGCAAGCCTAGAACTTTCCCCTTCTTGTCCTCTTGATGAGATTAAAAACAAAGTCAAAGTGTTTTCTTTTTAAGTAAAAATGCGTACCAGGGTTTGTCCATATAGTTGAAGTCCTTTACATTATTCTTGCCTCGCATGTCTAAGCTCCTTTAACACTAACATTAATATTTTACCCAGGGATCCCTGGGTGGCGCAGTGGTTTAGCGCCTGCCTTTGGCCCAGGGCGTGATCCTGGAGACCCGAGATCGAATCCCACGTCGGGCTCCTGGTGCATGGAGCCTGCTTCTCCCTCTGCCTGTGTCTCTACCTCTCTCTCTCTCTCTCTCTGTGTGACTATCATAAATAAATAAAAATTAAAAAAAAATATTTTACCCAAACTAGATACTCTGTTGCATTTCTGGGTCTCACCTTTGCCATTTCTTTTTCTTTCTTTTTTTTTTTTTTTTTTTTAAGATTTTTATTTATTGGGATCCCTGGGTAGCTCAGCGGTTTAGCGCCTGCCTTTGGCCCAGGGTGTGATCCTGGAGTCCCGGGATCGAGTCCCATGTCAGGCTCCCAGCATAGAGCCTGCTTCTCCCGCCTCCTGTGTCTCTGCCTCTCTCTCTATGTCTATCATGAATAAATTTTTAAAAGTTTATAAAAAATAAATATTTTTATTTATTTATGAGGGACACACAGAGAGAGGCAGAGACACAGGCAGAGGGAGAAGCAGGCTCCATGCAGGGAGCCTGACCTGACATGGGACTCAATCCTGGGTCTCCAGGATCAGGCCCTGGGCTGAAGGCGGTGCTAAACCGCTGAGCCACCCGAGCTGCCCACCTTTGCAATTTCTAATCTGTGTTTATCTCAGTTTAGCATGTGCATCACATTTGGTTATGCACTGTCTGGTTTGTACCTTTTTTTAAATTTCCTCAATTTCCTTTTAAGGCTCTTTAGGCCAGAGATGTTTTAGTTTCTTTCCTGCTCTGTAGCAGATTAGTAAACCTATATCTTTAGGTAGAATTTCTACTTGACATTGCTTGCATATATTGTTAAAATTGCCTGTAACCTTGAAGTCTATTGTGATACCCTTATGTACTGAAGCTAGAATTTAGGAATAAAATGCTTATATTTTTATGACCTTTGATATTCAGAGCTTGGAATAGTATTTTCACATTTCATCTAAAACCACCTTATCTAACATTCTAAGATGTCTTCTGAGAAGAGCATTCTCTCATTTTACAGCTCTATCACCTCCAGACTAACAAGTGTCTGGTGGCCCAGGGCCGCCCAAGTCAGAAAGGAGGCCTGGTGGTGCTTAAAGCGTGTGACTACAGTGACCCAACTCAGGTGAGTGATGCCTCTGGGCTCAGCCAGTCCTGGGAAAGTGTCCTTCAGTGAAGGGAACTTGCTGGCGGTCCCGAAGGAGGAGGGCAGAGAAGACTGAAGATTTTAATCGCACTTTCCTTAGATGATATGGGTTAAGTTGGAAAAGACTTTAGAGCTCATGTAATACAACTATTTTTGTCTCCTTTGTATATTTTTTCCTACCTTTGCTCAATGTTTGTAACTGCAAAGTACAAATAATGCTCCTAACAATGAATCAAAAGCTCATTGAAGGTTAGAAGTGGCAAAGGAAGTTTAGTGTCCCTCTGGGCAAGAATATTAATGCTACAGTAGATAAGGTAGTATCTTTTGTAGAGTTTTCTCTAAAATCAAATTTCTCTGAGTCTTAGTCCATCGGAAGAAACTACAACAAAATAATAGGTTCATTTCATTCGCATAATGTTTGTATTCTCATAACCTTTTCAGTGGTGTTAAAGTAGACCTAAAAATAAGCCAAAAACTTGCATGAGTTTGGAACTGTAATTTGAGACTACTTGTATCTGATAACAGTAGTCTAACCTCCTAGGTGTAGAACCTCAAGCCTGTAGAACCTCAGTGCTAAGTACATCACAGGGAGGTAATTTTCATTTCCATTTGAGTGGTGGAGATTGTGTCACTCAAGACTAAAAATGATGGGTAGCCTGTGTCCTCTGAAATTTCATAGAAGAAATTTTATTTATTTTTATTTAAAGATTTATTTATTTAAATAAATTTATTTTTTTTTTAAAGATTTATTTATTCATTCAGAGAGAGCGAGAGAGAGGCAGAGACACAGGCAGAGGGAGAAGCAGGCTCCACAAAAAAAAAAAAAAAAAGAAGCAGGCTCCACACAGGAAGCCCGATGTGGGACTCGATCCTGGGTCTCCAGGATCACACCCCGGGCTGCAGGTGGCGCTAAACTGCTGCGCCACTGGGGCTGCCCGAAGACTTTTTGTTTCTAGCAGAGCTTGCACAGTATGGAAGGTGTTGTCCACACTGGAAAACAGGATTTAAAAGGGGTCTTGTGCTGTGTCTGGGTATGAGAGGTGTCATACCCAGGTGTCTGGAAGGGTCCTGGGCACTGGGGTGTTCAATTGTAATGATGCTTCAGTGGCTTATGTCACAACGGGATGAGGTCACTGAGATTTCTTCCAGAAAATGGAAGAGATTTGAGGAGATGGAATTACATTCTCCTGTTTCTACTGTGTTGGGATCATGCAGACTTGTCCTGATGGTGGTAGCCACATGTGGCTCCCATGTTGGACAACACAGGTTATAAAATACTAGCATCGTTGTAGAAAATTCTATTCATAGAACTCTTCATGTTAATGGAGACAGCACACATACATTTTGGGCCTGGAGGTAAAAATACTAAAGAGTAAAATAATTCAGAAACAAAATTTAGTGATGGTACCAATTGGAGAGTAAGCTCTTCATTGCACTTGTCCTGCTCAGCCGATGTTAGGCCACAGAGAAGACTATCCTGCAAGATCTGTGCATCTAGAGAAAACCTGCTTCTGGGCCCACAGAGGAAATGATCCCAGCCCAAATGCTGTGGGGGATGATCTGGGATTAGAGTATAACGTCCCCTAGGACAATGTGATATACCGGCTCCTGCACAGCAGTGCTGCCCAGCAGATGAGGGACGTCTGACTGGGATGCCTGTGAGTTCCTGTCTGCAGAAGGCCAAGCCCGCAGGCCCATCTAGGGATGCAGACCACTGTAGGATTGTGAAATCTAGCATTAGAAAATGTCTACAATTGTGTGCTCAGTTAATTCAGTCAGTTACATTAAGTTCAAAGAACAAGTTAACCATTGTTTTGGTTTCTTCCGGGGACTGCACTCCTTTTTCCTGTGTTTGTTCATTCCTTCCATTTTCAGATAAGCATGTAACTCAGGTTCATTGGTCTTTCCCTGCTTTATGCAATCATGTAGAATAACCCCATTCTTCTTCCACAGATACGTGACCTGTGCTACGTCTGAATTTCAAAATCTAAAGCAGAACCTGGATCTTTGATTTTGATCTTTGATTTTCTTCCTTAGATTTGGATTTATAACGAAGAGCACGAGTTGGTTTTAAATAACCTCCTTTGCCTGGATATGTCAGAAACTCGCTCGTCAGACCCACCACGACTCATGAAGTGCCACGGGTCAGGAGGATCCCAGCAGTGGACCTTTGGGGTGAGGAGCTTGCTAGTGAGGATGGGAGTGTGTGAGGAAGCAGACAGAGCTAAGTGTGGCAAGTGCACTCCTGGTCCCCCTTGTAGAAGTTCATTCTGAGTTTGTAGTATCCCTTAAGCAAGCAAAACATCTGAAATAGTCCACACCTCTCCTGGATTTCTTCTCTACTACATTATGGCATAAGTTTTTTTTTTAAGTTAAAGCAATTAACTGGTATATTTTTCTTGCTACCTTTTTTCAGAAGAGTAATCGGCTATACCAGGTGTCCGTTGGACAGTGCCTGAAAGTGGTCGATCCACTGAGTCACAAAGGCTACGTTGCGATGGCAATCTGTGATGGCTCCTCATCACAACAGTGGCATCTGGAAAGCTAAAGTGGACGCTGTGGCTAGCATGGTAATTCCTCAGTGTTCACCTCATCTGTGAGCTGTGAGGCTTGAGAAGTTGCTGGTACAAGAAAATCCCTGATTTCCTGTTTAAATAGAACCATTTTTGAGAGGATGAGATGACAGATATACTAGAGACTGGAGCACAGAGTGATCATCAGAAAATGAGGAAATCTGATTTACCAAGACATTAACATCATTTCTGAGCTGCTAAGGAATTTCTTGCTTATGGTAAGAAAGTAGACTACAATTTTAACTCTATAAAGGGTCAGGTTTGGACAGGCCAAACCCAGGAGATTGACATTTCTGTTCAAACTTATTTATGCTTTTTAATCCCTTTAATAATAGAATGGCATTTGTCTGATCAGGAACTTGTGATGGTTTCCTTTTTTAGAAGGACTTCATAGGAAACAAATTTTTTTACTTCAATTATCATGTCCAAAATAATTTCAAACAAACTGAATCCACATTACTTTTAACTTCAGAAGGCCTCATTTATAAGATTATATATTTAAGAGGCAGTTAACTATTATAAATTATTTTGGTGAAATATGGTACTATCGACATTTAAAATAAAGGATCCTTTTGATGATTTACATGGGACTTTTTGTCTGCTTTTCTTGTGTTGGGGTTTCTGATCTGCGTTGTGCTGTGTGTGTCATACGGTGAACAGGATACTTGGTTCGGCTAACGAACCAATAAGCGAGGGCACAGCACCATTCTTTAGCTTGAACTGTGTGAATTTGACACTGAATGTCTGTAAGTTCACTAAAGCTGGCATTTGGGTATAGAGGTCAGGATCGCAGAAGATAGATCTCAGACCACCAAAAAACCCACTAGTACTGATAAATGAATTCAGTAAAGTTACAAGATACAAAGTCAATGTACAGAAATCTGTTGCATTCCTATACACTAATAATGAAGCGACAAAAAGTGAAATTAAGAAAATCCCATTTACAATTGCACCCAAAACAATAAACTTAACCAAAGAGATAAAAGACCTGTACTCTATGGGATCCCTGGGTGGCGTAGCGGTTTGGCGCCTGCCTTTGGCCCGGGGCGTGATCCTGGAGACCCGGGATCGAATCCCACATCGGGCTCCCGGTGCGTGGAGCCTGCTTCTCCCTCTGCCTGTGTCTCTGCCTCTCTGTCTCTCTCTGTGTGACTATCATGAATAAATAAATAAAATCTTAAAAAAAAAAAAAAAAAAAAGACCTGTACTCTGAAAATTATAAAACACAAAGTTCAAGATGATCCAAAGAAGTGGAAAGACATCCCATGCTCATGGATTGGAAGAACAAATATTAAAATGTCCATACTGCCTCAAGCAATCTACAGATTTAATGCAATCTTTTTTATCAAAATAACCAAAGCATTTGTCACAGAACTAGAACAAACAATCCTAAAATTTGTATGGAACTATAAAAGACCGCATATAACCAAAACAGTCTTGAAAAAATCAGAGGCATCACAATTCTAGATTTTAAGTTCTATTACAAGTGGTAGTAATTAAAACAATATGGTACTGGCATAAAAATAGACACATAGATCAATGGAAGAGACTAGAAAACACAGAAGTAAACCTACAATTATATGGGAAATTAATCTTCAACAAAGTAGGAATAAATATAATGGAAAAAGTCTTTTCCTCAAATGGTGTTGGGGAAACTGGTCAGCTACAGGCAAAAGAATGCAACTGGACCACTTTCTTTCACGATATACAAAAATAAAGTCAAAGTAGATTAAAGACCTAAGTATATAATCATTTTACAGCTATAGGTCTAGGTCTAGAACCATAAAAATCCTTGAAGAGAGCATAGGCAGTAATTTCTCTGACATTGGTCATAATATTTTTATAGCTACAGTCTGCTGAGGCAAAGGAATTAAAGTAAAAAATTGTGACTACATCAAAATAAAAGGTTTCTGCACAGCAAAAGAAATAAAAGGCAAGTTACAGAATAGGAGAAGATATTTGCAAATAACATATCCGATAAAGCATTAGTACTCAGAATATATAAAGAACTTAACATCAAGAAACAATGCAATTAAAAATGGGCAGAAGACACATTCTTCCAAAGAAGACATCCAGACAGCCAATGGACACGGGAAAAGAAGCTCAACATCACTCATCATCAAGGAAATGCAAATCAAAACCGCGATGAGCTATCACTTCACACCTGTCAGTATTGCTAATACCAAAAATACAAGAAACGACAAATGTTTGTGAGGATGTGCTCTTGCACTATTAATTGGAATGCAAACTGGTGCAGCCACTGTGGAAAATAGTATGGAGGTTCCTTGGAAAATTGAACTACCCTGTGATCCAGTAATCACACTACTGGGTATTTACCCAAAAATACAAAAACAATTCGGAGATATATGTACCCCTATGTTTACTGCATTATTTATAATTGCCAAACTATGGAAGCAGCCCAAGTGTCCACTAATAGATGAATTAAAAAGATGTCTGTGTGTATATATAACAAAGTTTATACACACACATACAATGAAATATTATTCAGCCATTAAGAAAAAGAATGAAATCTTGCCATTTACAACAACATGTAGAGCTAGAGAATATAATGCTAAGTGAAAAAAGTCCAGAGGGATACCTGGGTGGCTTAGTGGTTGAGCATCTACCTTCGGCTCAGGTCCTGATCCTGGGATCTAGGATCGAGTTCTGCATCGGGCTCCTTGCAGGGAGCCTGCTTCTCCTGCTGCCTATGTCTCTGCCTCCCCCCCCCCCCCCCCCGTCTCTCATGAATAAATCTTTAAAAAGTCCAGAGAAAGATATATGATCTCACTTATATGGAATTTAAAAACAAATGAGCAAAGGAAAAAAGCCAAACCAAGAAACAGACTCTTAATACAGAGAACATGATTTTTCATAATGAAAAAACAAAAATACAAATTTAGGAGTCACCTTTGCATACTGAAGATGTCCAAATATTATGGGAAGGGTTTTTCCTGCCAAAATTGCATCTCAGAGGAGACACAGTCTTAAAGGGTACTTTCTCAGTTATTTTATCTTAACCTGCAAAGCACCATATTAGAAAAATGTTGGAGAATAATATATTCTATATTTTATCTTTTGTAATTCAACTTCGAAGACCAAATGGTCCATACAGAAAGCAGCAAGATGGCAGATTAAACTGCATGCTGCATACAAGAAACTTTTTTTTAAAGATTTTATCTATTTGAGAGAGTGTGTGCACAAGGCGGGGGTGGCGAAGGGGGTGAACAGAGAAGGAGAAGCAGACTCCCTGCTGATCCGGGAGCCTGAAGTGGGGCTCGATCCCAGGATCCTGGGACCCTGACCTGAGCTACAGGCAGACACTTCACCAACTAAGCCGTGCAAGTGCCCCATGAAACTCACTTTAAATATGAAGACACAAATATGGTGAAATATATGCACGTGGGACACTAATTGAGAGACATCTGAAGTAGCTCTATTAATATTACAAAGATTTTGAAGCAAAGAACATTACTAGGGATGGAAAGGGTCCATTAGAGGAAATAATCCCAACATTATAATACTGAATAACAGAACTTCAAAGTACCTGCCACAAAACCCAATAGAACTGCATAGAAGGGCAGCCCCGGTGGCTCAGAGGTTTAGCACCACCTTCAGCCAGGAGCGTGATCCTGGAGCCCCGGGATCGAGTCCCACATCGGGCTCCCTGCATGGAGCCTGCTTCTCCCTCTGCCTGTGTCTCTGCCTCTTTCTTTCTCTCTGTGTCTCTCATCAATCAATAAATAAAATCTAAGAAAAAAAAAAAAAAAAAAGAACTGCATAGAAAAACATAATTTACAACTGTAGTAAAATTTCAACATACCTCTCAATAATTGATGAAATAAAGTAGAAAAAAATCAGGTAGGATATAGAAGGCTTGATGATACTGTCCTCCAGCTTGACATGATTATCGATCATGGAACATTCTACCTGACAAGACCAGATAGAATAATGCCTTCTTTTCAATTACACGTGAAACATACCAAGATAGGTCATGTTCTGAGATGTTCTCAATAAATTCATACAAATCCAACTTGTGCAAATTATATTAGAAACCAACAGTAATGGAAGTCAATAATAACATACCTGGAAAATCTTCAAATATTTGAAAAATCTACCAGTAACACATTTTCTAATATCCTGCAGGTCAAAGGAGTTATAAAGCTGTTTTGAACTGCCTGAAAATGAAAATATAACCGACCAAAGACTGAAGGGTGCAGCTAGCAGAAAAGGATAAAAGCTTAATTAAAGTCAAGGACTTAAGCTTCCACCTTAAAATAGAAAAAGGAAACAAGAAGAGCAAAGAAACAAATGTCGGAATAGAAATGGATGAAATGGAAAACAAAAATAGAAAAAAATCAAAGCTGGATCATGAACATCACCGAAGTGAAACAAATGTAAAGATACCCATGAAGAATATTATTAAGAGGCACGTGGGTGGCTCAGCGGCTGAGCATCTGCCTTTGGTTCAGGTCATGGTCCCGGGGTCCTGGGATCAAGTCCCACATCGGACTCTCTGCATGGAGCTTGCTTCTCCCTCTGCCTGGGTCTCTGCCTCTGTGTCTTTCATAAATAAATAAAATCTTTTAAAAATTTAAAATTAGAAATACCATATAAAATTAGAAATACCAAATTAGAATCTAGTAATTCCACTACTGGGTATTCACCCAAAGAAAACAAAACCCACTAATTCAAAAAGGTATATTCTCCTCTATGTTTATTGCAATATTATTTACAATAGCCAGGATATGGAAGCAGCCCAAGTGTCCATCAATAGATGAATGGATAAAGATGTGCGTGTATATACAATAGAATATTACTCAGCCATAAAAAAAAAAAGAATGAGATCTTTCCATTTGTGAGAACAAGAATAGTCCTAGAGGATACTATGTTGTGAAATCCGAGAAATACCACAATTTCACTTTTATATGGAATCTAAAACAATGAAGAAACAAAGCAGAAACAGACCCATAAAAAAAAAAGAAAAGAAAATAGAACTAATAGTTTCCAGAGAAGAGGGAGGTTGGAGGGATGGACAAAATGGGTGGAGTGTGGGAGGTACAGGCTTTCAGTTACGGAATGAGTGAGTCATGAGGATGAAAGGTACAGTGTAGGGAACATAGCCAGTGGTCTTGTCATGGCCTTTTATGGTGACAGATAGGACTCTGCCTGTGGTGAGCACAGTCTAATGTACAGACTTGTCCAAGTCGCTGTGTTACACACCTGTAATGTAACATTGTGTGTCAACTATACCTCATTTTAAGAAATAAAAGTAACTATAAAACTGACAAACCTCTGGATGCCTGAGTGGCTCAGTGGTTGAGCATCTGCCTTCAGCTCAGGTCGTGATCCCGGGGTCCTGGGATCGAGTCCTGCATCGGGCTCCCTGCATGGAGCCTGCTTCTCCCCCTGCCTGTGTCTCTGCCTCTCTCTCTGTGTCCCTCATGAATAAATAAATAGAATCTTAAAAAAACAAACTGACAAACCTCATCAAAAACCAACCAAAAACAGACATGAATTATCCACATCAGGAATGAGAGTGGTAACATCACTAGAGATTCTACAGATGTTAAAAAGGATTGGATGAAAAAGCAATGGAAACTATCATTCGTTGCTGGTGGGAATGCAAAATGGTGCAGCCACTTCTGAAGGACTTTGGCAGTTTCTTATGAAACCAAACCTACTCTTACCTGACGGTCCAGCAACAGAGTTTCTGCTTACTGTATGATTCCACCTCTGTGACATTCTGGAAAAGGGAAAACCATGGAGACAGTAAAAGATCAGTGGTTGCCACGGGTCAGGGGAGGGAGAGGGGAATAGAGCAGAGAGGATTTTTAGGGCAATAAAACTATTATGTATGACACTATAAAGGTGGGTATAAGTCATACGTCAGTCAAAAGCCATTCACTATACAAAACCAAGAGTGAAAAAAAAAAAAAAAAAACCAAGAGTGAACCTTAATGTAAACTCTGGACTTTGGGTGATGATAGGATACAGGTTTATAAAAATTTTTTTTTTTTTTTTTTTTTTTTAGGTTTATCAGTTTTAACAAAAGTATCACTCTGACGTGGAAGATGCTCAGTTTTGCAGCCAGGGGATAACTATGCCCAAGTTTATGCCAGTAAATTTGATGGTTTAAATAAAACGGGCAGATACTGGAAATAAATTACTCAGCTTCTCTGAAGAAATAGACAACCTGAATAGCCTTACAGCTATTAAATAAATTCAATTTGTAGTTTAAAAACCTTTCCACAAGAGAACTCCAGGCACAGATGGTTTCACGAATGAATTCGATCAAACAGTGGAGAAAAAATTATACCAATATTATACCACCACTTCTAGAAAACTTGTATAAATTTTTGATATTATGAGCAAGACTTAACTATTCATTTAGCAATGAATACACCAGAAAACTTAAGAGCAATATCCTTCATAAATATAGAAGCAAAATTTCCTTATAAAATACTAACCCAGCAAAGTCAAACCCAGCAGTATGTAAAAAGGATGATACATTATGAACCAGTGGGTTTTATCCCAGGAACACAAGGTTCCTTTCACATAAGAGAATCAATGTAGTTTATGATGTTAATGCAGGAGAAAAGGCATATGATCTTGCAGAAAAACATTTGACAGGAATCAACACCTATTTGCAAAAAGAACTTAGCAAACCAGGAAAAGTCTTCAACCTAATAAAAGGCATCTATGAAAAAAACTAGGTGGGCTCATTATTAAAAAACAAGTGCCTGGGTGACTCATTGGGTTAAATATATGCCTTTAGCTTAGGTCACCGTCCCAGGGTTCTGGGACTGAGCCCCACATCAGGCTTCCTGTGAGGACGGGGGAGATTGGGGGTGGGGTGGGGGGGTCTGCTTGCCCCTCCCCCCACTCATGCTGCCTCGCTATCATAAATAAATCTTAAAAAGAAACCTGGATTTGGAACAAACCAAGGATGCCTGTCTTTACGACTTCCATTCAACATTTTTAGTGAAGGTGTTAGCCAGTGCAGCAGGCAATTATATAGTGTATTCACTGAAAAATAAAAGTGTATTTGCAGACCATAATCAACATTAGAAAGTCATGGGGAGTTTTCAAAAATACTACTAAACACAGGGAGTCTATCAGGACCACAAAATAAAAGGTAAACATACGATTGTACTTCTATACAAATGAACAGTTTAAAATGGGAAAAAAAATGGTTATTGTAATTGCAATTTACAATAGCATAAAAAACATGAAAGTGTAAGAGTTGAGGAACGTCCGGGGGACTCAGGGGTTGAGCATCGGCCTTCAGCTCAGGACGTGACCGCGGGGTCCCGGGATCGAGTCCTGCATCGGGCTCCCCACAAGGAGCCTCCCTCAGCTTGTGTCTCTGCCTCTCTCTGTCTCTCATGAATAAATGTTCAAAAAAAAAAAAAAGAAAGAGAAGAAAAAAAGAAAGGAATGAAAGAAAAGAAAAAACGAAAGAAAAAAAAAGAAAAAGAAAAAAGAAAGAAAAAGAAAAAGAAAAGGCGTTTCAGGGTCGTCGTCAGGAGGGAAGCGCAGCCCGGAGCGCAGCGCGCCCTGCCTGGCACCTGCCGCCGCGGAGCCGAGCGGAGCCGACGCCGGACCCAGCCCGCGGGGGCGTTTTCAAGGTCATGAAGCCACAAGGCAGCTTCCGTCCCTGACACGGCGGAGGGCGCGCCCCGTGAGGCCTGTGTCCGGAGGAGGAGCCCCGAGCGGGCGGCGGCGGCGGCGGCCGCGTCCCCACAGCCAGGGGCCCGGCGCGTCGGGGGCTCCGGGCCCGAAATGGGGATAGAGACCAAATGTCCGCCGCTCACGACAGCCTCAGGGCGGCCGTGGACCCCTAAGCGCAGAGCGCCGCGCAAGTCGGGGGCGCAGGCAGGGAGCCCCGAGCGCCGGGCCCCGCTGGGTGCTCAGCCCGTCGGATGAACCCGTCTCCCGCCCCGCCGCTCGGGTCCCGGCCCCCACTCTCCGCGGCGCTCCTCCCGCCTCCGCTTACGCCCGGGCTGCCCCGCTCGGGCAAGGGGCGGCAGGCGCGGTGACCGCGGGCGCCGCTCCCAGTCGGCGGAGTGAGAGTCCGCCCCGCGGGGCCGGGACCCGAGCCGAGGGGCACGGAGTCACAGGGGGTGACAATCGAAAGCCCAATCTGACGACTCGGAGGCGTGGCAGGGCTCAGGCAGGCATTAGAAATCTTAAAAATACGGTTGAGAGATTAGGAATGAAACCCAGGGTGAAGGGCAGCCCGGGGGGCTCGGCGGTGCAGCGCCGCCTTCAGCCCCGGCGCGACCCCGGGTCCCGGACCGAGCCCCGCGCCCCGCGCCCCGCGCCCCGCGTCGGGCTCCCCGCGTGCAGCCTGCTGCTCCCTCCGCCTGGGTCTCTCAGGAATAAATAAATAACATCTTAACAAACACACACAGAAACAGGGTGAAGAAACAGGACCCGCAATGCCTTGAAAGGAAATAGTTTGACAGGAAGGAAAATTCTGAGTCCAAAGGACGTGAGCAAAGTTCTCCCGTCGGGGCGGGAGTGGCAGGATCCGGCTTGGCCCGCCCGCCAGGCCCGCACACGCACGAGCCTCCGGGCCCAGGCTGGCAGGCGCCGGGGAGGGGCGGCCGCGGCCGAGCCCGGGGTGCAGAGAGGAGGCCGCCGCCCGGGGCCCGTCCTCAGGCCCAGCTGACGCCCTGAGGCCCGCGGGAACAGGCCACGGCGACAGCAGGTTCCAGGGATGCCCAGGCGCCGCGGGGTCCCCCAAGGCCGTAGCCCAGCCACGGGCCCAACCGGCCTCTCCCCGGCGCGTGCCCGCGGTGTGCGCCCCGCGGGGCGGGCTTTCACTCCGTCGTCCTCGTGTCGCTTCCACCCTCTTGTGTCCCCGACTGGGAGCGGCGCCCCGGGAGCAGGTGGCAGGCGCCAGGCCGCGGCCCCCGCCGCCCTCATTCAGTTGAGCGGCTCTGGACTCTGGACCTTGGCTCAGGTCGCGATCGCAGGGGTGTGAGACCGAGCCCCGGGGCGGGCTCTGCGCTCAGCTGGGGGTGTGCTTGGGAGCCCCTCCCCCCCCTCCCCGCCCCTCCCCCAGCGTGCTCATGCCGAAGGAAGACCTTTGAATAAATAAAGTAAGTTCGTCCTAAAAATGTGTCAAGAACAAGCTCTGAAAAGAAGAAACTGATCCTCAGCCGCCGCCACAATGAAGTCTACCAAACGCTAGAAAGGAATGCAACACAATTCAGCGCCCAACAGCATAGAAGCACAAATTCTGGAATCCGAGAAAAAATGCCAGACATGGAAAAGGCAGGAAAATGTGACCTGTCACCAGGAGCAAAGACCCATCAGTGAAGTGGGCCCAGAAGTAGGTGACAGGAGTGGCAGGTGGCGCTACTGGAAGCTCGGTGTGCTAGGACCGAAATTTCTAGGAAAACTTCAGCGTCACGAGGAATGAAGCCGTCAAACCAAGGCTGCCAAGGCCACGCACACAGGGCGCACCTGAGCTCCCGTCGCCGCCGCCGGCCCGCGGGGGGGCGACCGTGGGGGACGAGGCCAGCCCGCGCTTCCCAGCCCAGAGCCAGGGCCGCGGCGGGCCTCCGGCCTCGCTCCCCACACACCCGCCAGGGCCCGTCTTCCCCTGCCCCGGGATTAACGCGGCTATTTTCATTCAAACACTCACAGCCGCTGGAGTCACGCGGAGGTGCCAAGCGTCCGTGTGTCCCGGGGGCCCGGGCCGCGGGCTCGGGGGAGGCGGGGCGGGAGGGACGCCCACGCCCACGCCCCCGCCCCCGCCGTTCCCTTCGCGCGGCAGGACACCGGGGGCCTCGGTGCTGCGGGCGGGCCACGGCGGCGGCGCACGGGCGCGCGTCACCACGGCCCACGTCACCACGGCCGTGACCCAGGGCCGCGCGGAGGAGCCGCGCGGAGGAGCCGCGAGCTGCACCGCCCCGGCCGCCCGCGTCGCTCGCCGCACCCTCGGGCACGGTGGCCTCGGCCCCCTGCGCCCCCCCCCCCCCCCCCGCCCCGGGGTCCGGGCGCCGCCGCGGGAGGCCGAGCGCGTGGGCGGAGACCTTCCCGAGGCGGCTTTCCGGGGGGAACACGGCCCTTGTCAGACGGAACCGCGGGGCAGAGCGTTCGCAGGGAGGGACCGCAGCGGGGCGCCGAGGGCCGCGACACCCTCGGGGGGGGCGCTGGCGGTCGGCCCTCCCGCCCCTGCAAGGCGGCTGCCCCGAGGGGAGGGCGAGGCGCCGTGGCCACCGTGGGGCTGCGTGGGTCCCCCCTGGGCCGGTCCCACTCCAGAAGGGAGCCTGCCCCCACTCGGGGAGGACCAGGGCTCTGTCCCTGCGGGTCCGGGGCCGGTCCGGGTCCCGCGGGTGGAGACCCAGCAGGAGGTCAGAGAAGAGGCTGCAGGAGCAGCAGCCCCGAAGCCTCCAGCCTCCAGCCTCCGAACCTCCAGCCCCACCAGGACTGCTGTTTCATAAATGGGAGCCACTTCCGGGGATTTTAAAAACCTTTTTGTCAGAGAAGGGCTTTGAGAATTTCTACAAACCACACAGTATAAAAGCTTATTTTGGGGTGTTCTTGAAGCACAAGCTAAAAACTGGTTTTAGGGACTCTGAGCTATTTTAACTCCTTGCAATCCCCTTCCATGCTAAATACACTCAGTACCATTAGGAATCCAGTCTCTATCACAGAATAAATTTAAAAGCTGCCTCAAAAAAAAAAAAAAATCCCAAAAGACTAAATGGAACAAACAAAAATAGACTTGAAACAAGGCAACAGGCACCATGGATATTTTTTAATTCGGCCTTGGCAAACACCCCAAGGGAGACACCAAAGTTCCCGTCTTGATTCCGCTTCAGGGAACACAGTGTGTTTTCCATCTGGAACGAGCTGCAAACCAGTCACCTGGGAAGGAAGAGAACCCAGCTTGGCACATCGCCGGCCGGGCAGACACACACTCAGGCACTCTTATAGATGTAAAATATTTTATTTGTAAATGGTGATCTTCTAAATCTGTGTCCACAAATTCCAAAACCCATAACACTCTGTATACTTCAAAAAATTCAATTTTTGCCAACATTAGATACTATTATACAGAACAGAAAACAAAAACCCGGTAGGACAAATACTGGTAGGATGTCAGAATATTGTACAAGAGAAGAAAAATATTCAAGAAACAAATTTCATACAGCTATTTATCAAGAGAAAAATATATACAATTGATTTATTCTGTAAGATAAAAATACATCATGCCATATACATTACAAGTTCAGAACTGCGTCACTGATATACCAACAGTTTACAGCCCACTTGAATTGTGCACACAAAAACTTCATTTATACTTAGCCTGTGAAGTGTCAGTACCAGAATTTTAAGTACAAAATAAAAAGCTAACCTGGTTCAAAATGCTGATTAAGTTTCTACAAGCAAACACAAAACAGTGTGTGTGTGTGTGTGTGTTTTTTTTATTAAAGAAATGTAAACAAACAGTTCATACAAACACATTTTAAAATTACATCTTCCAAAACCCTATTGTCGGGGTCCTGCAGCTGCAAGCGTGACCACATCGCTCTTTTTTTTTTTTTTTCCTTTTCAGATTTTTGTGTTAAATAGAAGGCTAGAATTAGGTTGGAGTCCTGCTACACGATCTGGTATGTTTACATGATTCTCTGTGGCTTGAAACAAAGTTCTAATCAAAACTACGTCCGCTGAAGAAAAGTTCAGCCTCCATTTGGGTGTATTTTTAAGCAGTTATTCACAGTTATCACAAATTGTAAGCACAAAAAAAACCTGACTGAAGAAGTAGGGATGCAACAATATAATATGAAAAAGTTAGTTTAAGTTACCAAAACAGCTATAAAAGTCGTAGTCTTAGCCTACACTCGGTTCTATCAGAAGGTGTATAAAACAATTAAGTACTAATAGACCGTAGTTTGCAAAAAACCCCAAATGCTCTAGGTTGAAATTTTGGTTATTACATAATTATAATGGCATATTTAATAACACAAAATTATATTGTGACATCCCTATGAACATTTTATAAGCACCCGAGCTGCTGCGGAGCCTGGTAGCATTTGGTCAATACTATTTTTTATACTGTATTTTTTTCTCAAAATATTTACATATTTGTACAAAGTAACAGGGTCTGTTAGTTCTGCAGGTAACAGCAGCAGCTTGGCTTTCTTCTAACTTTTATTTAAAAATAGCTTCATTCACTTATTCAATAATAAATACAAAAAGTTTCTCTTATTTTACAGAAATCAAAAACTACAATAAACTGACTCATGGAATCAAGTATTTAAATGTATTTTAGTGCAAGTTATTACCCCTTAGCTCTATCCCTAAGGAAGTCATTTCAGTACATTCCTTGTTCAGTGGTGTCTACTTTATTTTAAAAAATCTTTTAAGTCAGAGGGCCTGCCCCTTGTTCAGATAAGGCCGTGGCCAGCACTTCGGACGTCCCATCTCCCTTTCGCTGGTGATCTGTCTGTACATTCATAGGAAGACCCCGCTCCGGGGCCGGGCAGCCAGCGGCTCCTCGCCCCGACGTGTCTCCTCAGTGAGACGCAAAAACACAACACAAAACAAAACCCACCCACAGAAAGAAGGAGGAAAGAAAGAAGAAGAAAACAAAAGTGCTGGGCTGCTCCGGTGTCCCGGCCGCCCTCCGGCCCGAAGTGCTGGGGCGACCCAGACTCCCAGGAGCTAGTTTTCAGAAAGTCATAAAACAGGAAACAAAAATCTCTTTCCGTCTGCAAAATTCAAATGGTGTGTAGAATCGCTTCTTCCCAGGGACAAGCCGCCCGCTGCGCCACAAGGAATGCATTCAGTTCATCCACTTCCGGCAGTTCACAGCTCCGCAGTGACACGGGATCTTGTGCTGGTCATCCTCAAAGTCGAACTTGTAATCGTAGCAGAGCTGCCGCGGCAAAGACACAGACTGAGAGGCCCGGAGGGATGGCGCTGCCTCTGTGCCTCAGCCTCAATGCCAGCCGCTGGCTGGCCCAACCCTGACCCTGGATCCCAGACCCCTGGAGTCCCCAAGGGAGGGGAGGCCGGAGGCCGGGTGCCTTTGCCCCCTGGGGTACCGTGTGCCCTGGGGAGGGGCTGCCCCTACCTCCAGCCTGCGGCTGGGGGCAGTACATCCGGGGTGGGGCCAGTTGCCCTGCCAAATGACATCTCTCACTTCCAAGAGGTCTATGCAGGGTGAGCCCGCCCAGCTGGCCCGACCCGGAGCCTAAGCCCCTGGCCCACGGCGAGGACTGCCGCTCTCCAGGGTCCTTCTGACCACATGTCCTATGCAGGCCCTGTCTGCAAAGACTTTTTACACTGGAAGGGAAGACACTGCCATGTACCGGGTAGCTTCTCTCTATTACTTGCAGAGTTCTTCAAGGAGATTCTCGCCACTTCATAGAAATGAAGCAGAAGCTTGCAGAAGTTAAGAGATCTACTCAAGAGGACATGGGCAGGAAGGGGAAGGAGGACCAGGAGCTCAGAGGTCCCCACCTGCCCAAGGCCCCTCCTGGTGGCTGGCACCATGCTGGTGCCACATAGGTTCTCTGATTTACTTGAGATATTCCAAAACGTGCCATGGGCCTTGGGTAAATTCTTGATTTAAAAAAGGGAATTCCAAAAAGATGACCACAAAAATACAAGAAATCATCACGTAGCTGTGTTCCGAAGTGGGCTGGGGGGAGGGTTCCCAACAGCATAAAGACACTCAGCCCCATCCCCACCTCTGCCCCTTGGGAGGGTCCTACACAGAGACCCACACTGCTCAGTGGCACCCAGAGCATCTCAAAATGTGTGTGAATTGCATTCGTGGGAGATAGATTTGGGAAACACAAGTATGTGGTCTAGACAGGTAATAACCTTAACAGGTGAAAGGCAGCCATGAGACCAAAGAAACAAAATTATCAAGTTCAGCTTCCAGCATTTTCAAGGAGAAAAAAAATAGTAAAAGAGCCAAACTGTTTGAAAATCTGTTGAGAAAAATCTGTCAGCTTGTATTGATCCTAAGTGTGAATACAGGTGATCTGGACCCACATGCTGCCCCCAGATTGGCCGCCCCCAGCCTCACAGTAGTCTCACATGAGTCATAATGTTCCCAGACATCACAGAGGCCACAATCCCGTGACATTCCCCAGATATCCACTGGATGACAAGCAGACTCTAAGGAGAGGGATACTGCCAAACTGTGACCCCGGGGTAAAGCAGGAGCCCTAAGACACGGGAAAACACTGCCACGTGGGTGAGGCGGGGACGTGGGGCTCACAGAGCACAGAACGAGGGAACCAGGAAGCCGGTACTGAATCTTGCAAGTCTGCCATGAGGAGGACGGGCCACTTGATGTCCAGGATGCCGTGAGGGCATGGCAACCTTGGACTCACACACAGAGAGTTTTCTAGCAGTAAAGACCCAGAGAATGCCTGGGCAAGATTACCTGGCAAGCAGCGACCTACAAGCAGGGATATGAGAGAGCAGATGTGATCCCAAGACTCTTACCTCTTCTCCTTTCTGGATCCTCCGGTTGGAGCTGATGATAATTTTGTGTCCTCTCTCAAAAGTCACCACTTCAGCCACACAGTTAGGTGCACACGAATGGTTGATATATCTGTAAGCCACCGTTTCAGAAAACAATTTATTATGAAACAGCTGGAAGAAGTTTTAAAAACCTTCAGTTCATACGGAAAACTCTTTCCTAGTTACATTTCTACCTGCCCGTTCGTAGAACAAGAATACACAATTTTAAATGAAAATTCTTTTCAAAGCTCATCTGCTCTGAATTTTCAATCCTGGAGGCTGTCATTAGTGCATGGACCCACTGGGCACAACTTCCTTGACCAGATTCCCTCCGTCTCACCTGGCAGGCCCTCCGGTGAGTGTTGCATCAATCACATGGTCATTATCCATGCGGAACATGTACACGCCACGATTCTGAAAGAGAAAAGTCAGAAATTCCTCCACGTGCATGTTCAGAGCAGGAACACTTAGCTGGAAGTGAATGGAAACAGCCCAATTGTGGTCACTGTGCATGTCACACAACCGCGGTCACGCAGTGTGAACAGAGAGCAGCACATTGGAAGGTTGCTCGTAAGGCTCACTAATCTACAGCTGTATCTATGCAAATAGTAACACTGACTAGATAGGGTGAGGCTGATGGAAAAAAAAAGGAAAACACAAGAATATCTGGATGTCGCTTTTGTTCAAAACTGAATCTCGTAGACAGTCTGATCTGGCCCCCATATGCAGCTCTTAGATGACATGGGGACTGAGGGGGACTGGCACTTACCTGAGACTCATACAGCTTCTCTTTTCTGTTTGCAACTTCGTTTCGAATGATAGTCCCGATGTACTCAATGACCATGGTGTGCTTTTCGATGTCTCTAGCAGCATATAGACCCAGCCCCTGCAGAAGAAATAAATTAAAAATGGCACGGGGTAGGGGTGGGGGTAGTGTGTGTATATGTTCCTCAAAAATCACTTCAATTTCTTTGACAACAAACCTGATTCCCCTTTATACAAAGGCCACAGCAAAAGCTACAGTGAAGATTTCACCTGAACTGGTTTTTTAATTAAATATAATATCTGAGGGCAGCCCTGGTGGTGCAGCGGTTTAGCGCCGCCTGCAGCCCAGGGCGTGATCCTGGAGACCCTGGATCGAGTCCTGTGTCGGGCTCTCTGCATGGAGCCTGCTCCTCCCTCTGCCTGTGTCTCTATGAATGAATAAATAAAATCTTAAAGGAAAAAAAAAATATCTGAAACAATCTTGCCACTTAAAAGTAATGCCATTACTATCTTGCTTTTCTAAATTCTGAAGGCATATTTACAAAGCAGTGCGCCACTGACTGGCTGCCACATTCCGCTGGATTATCCTATCTTCCATGTAATTCATGCTGAGACCCCACCAACTAAACAGCTAATAGCTTCTGGTATTTACTTTAACCCATTACTATTTCTAAAAGGATGTAACAGGACAATAACTTAATATATCAGAAATAGGGCAAACCATAAGGGATTATTAATACTACAGTCATGTTTCAGATTAGGCTAGGTTCCTGGAAGCCAGGGCAAAAGGAGAAGCAGGTTAAGTTACTCTGCTCTAATTACCAGGAAAGTTGGAAAGAAATGGAAGTTCTTCAGGAAGGCAACCTTCTCCCCTAAAGTTTTAAGGCCACAGAGAAAACACTGCACTGGCTAAAAACACTGCAGCAGGTCTCTCATTTGGCAGCTCGTACTGTATATGCTAGTGGTCTAATAAATCACACACTGTGTGTACCTTTAAAAGTTTTTAGCCTTGCAGATTCTGGAAAAATAACATACTGAAAAAAAAATATGGTTGATTTCCATGAATATTTGATATTTTCTTGTCAAGGTGTGGGTGCGTTTGCCTTCTCAACTCAAACTGCCTAGAAGACCACCACAGTAACCAAGCAGGGAAGAGTGTGTGCTAACTGGGGAGTCCCCTGGGGAACAGCCCCTGTCAAGTACCGCCGTGGGGCACATAGTACCAAGGGCTGATCTTAGAGACTCTGGTGTCAACTAAATTATCTTCTGGGGGAAAAAAGTTTTATGCAACTTATCTGTTCAATTCCAGACATAACTGAGGTGAAAGAATCAGAACACAAAAAAAGGAGTATGTCTAGAGATCAATATAGTTTGGTATAAGAATAGACAAGAAGATCAATGAAGGAGAATAGAGAATCCAAGTAAATCCACGCATATGTGAAAATCTAATGTGTAATAGTTGTATAGTAGTATCACCATACTACTATATGGTGTCCTAATTCAGTGTAATATGGGAGAGTTATTAACTAAATGGTGCTTCAACTAGTTATTCACTGGAAGAAAATAGTCTTCAACATTTAAAATTTCTGAAATACAGAAATCCAAGAAACTACATATACAATAACATCTACTGTTTTTTTTTTTTTTTTTAAAGATTTTATTTATTTATTCATGAGACAGAGAGAGAGAGGCAGAGATACAGGCAGAAGGAGAAGCAGGCACCATGCAGGGAACCGATGTGGGACTTGATCCTTGGACTCCAGGACCACGCCCTGAGCCAAAGGCAGACACTCAACCACTGAGCCACCCAGGCGTCCCTAAAATCTACTGTCTTAACCAAGACTAGAAGCCATAGAAAATTATGTATATTTAACTATATAAAAATTAAAACTTTTATAAGTAGCTTAATAACCAAAGGGTGTTTGGTAGGGGAGCACATCTATTAGCACAAGTTCTTATGATTTAGAATATGGACAAAGGATGAATAGGTGATTCATAGAAGAGCAAATCCAAATGGCACATATGAAAAGTCGTTCATTCATCAGCAGTTAGAAACTGCAGAGATGGAAGCAGTATCAGTCTGGCAGAAACATAAAAGGGCAATAGCACTACAAATAGGAAAAGGAGAGAGAGAGTCTCCTAAATGCAGGAAGAAATGTGCAACTGTAGCCTTTTCAGAAAACTAACAAGGTCTGCTAAGATGAAAAGTACATACTTTTACACAGTAATTTCACATGTAGGAATATTCTCCAAAGGAGTGAGTCTGTCACAATACACGGGGATATTTGTACAAGATACTGATGCTATTTTGGGGGAAATGAAACAAAACAAATGTTCACCAGTTGTGGAACAGTTTAATTAATTACAGTTCATCAACATCAGGGAACATCACAGAGCCTTTAGGGAGAATCAAACAGAGCCACCTCAGTTGTCCTAGAGGATTCACTGAGGATTTGCAAGAAAAGGATGCTGCAGAAAAGTGTATGGGAATGACTTCGCTGATACATCTGTACACAGATGTGTGTGCACCATCAGGACAGTCACAGGGACCCCACTGAGCTCATGGGTTAAGAAATCACTGAAATGGGTATGCCTGAGTGGCTCAGCGGTTGAGCGTCTGCCCTCAGGGCGTGATCCCAGAGTCCTGGGATCGAGTCCCACATCAGACTTCCTGCAGGGAGCCTGCTTCTCCCTCCCTCTGCCTGTGTCTCTGCTGCTATCTCTCATGAATAAATAAATAAAATCTTAAAAAAAAAAAAAAAAAAAAGAAATCACTGAAATGATAGTAAGGGAATAAAACCGATGTCAAGAAACAGGAATGGTAAAAGAGTGAACGAGCCATTTGGGAACATTTAAAATGGAAAAGTAACAGACGTAGCCCAGAAGAAAGACACACCAGAGCAGACCACTGGATTCCCCAGGAACTGAAGAGGTTCCATTCTTGATGCAACAGCAGAAAAGAAAAGAAAGATATTGTATTTGTAATTTAAAAATGTAGCATCAGACAAGAAGATCAAGAGCACAAAGAGCTCTTAGTTGATTTTTTTTTAAGCACAAAAGAAAGATTAGCAGATGTAGAAATCACAAAACAAGGACAAGAGAAGCAGACATAGAGGGGAAAAGGAGGGCTGTGGAGACAGAAGTTCCTTCCTGTCCTCCCACTAGTCATCTGGGGGCCCCACTGTGGGGGCCAGGCCAGAAGGCAGGTCCCAGGACCCCACTGCTGGTGTGGGGTCCACCCTGTGAGATCTCACAGGTCTGATATTTATCTATAGGTTCAAACAGAAAGAAACAGATAGGAACCTGCAGAAGAATTAATACAGAAACATTCCTGAGACCAAAGGTCACAATGCTCCAGGCTGGAAAAGATCATCAAAAAAGGATGGACAGAAGGACGAAAAGGGGGGGGGGGAGGAGTTGGGGAGTGAGGAAGAGAGAAAATGATTGAACCTAAGGCACATTTTTTGTAAAATATCCAAACATCACAAACAAGAAGATGATCCTACAATCTTCCCAAGAAGGAAAACTTCCCTACAAAGGAACGAGAATCCCCTTGAGCAGAGGCGACGGAATGTAGATCAGACTTTCATTGTAAGGGATCACACTGGGTGTGAGTGGGGCTAGGTGGATGGAGTGCAGAGGTGCCATGGCAGAGAAAACAGGGAGGCAGAGCCCAACAGTGGACTTGAGAGCTCTTCTGAGGGGGAAAGGCAACAGAACTCGAGGATGCTCTAGATCTGGGCATCCTGAGGCCAAGGTACACAGTTTGTGGATGGGGACCACTGGCAGGATGACTGGGCTTAGGGACCGAGAGGTTTGGCAAAGCGAGCTTTATACTTCCATCCTGGGACATCCAAGCGGAGATGCTGAATAGGCCTAGGGTTCCTTAGGTCTGCAGCTCAGCAAGTCTGGATCACAGATGTAAAGTAAATGCTTAGCCTACAGATGGCTCTTTCTCTAAGGTATTCTACAATCTACACACCAGAAAATACAGTGCTTTCATGAAAAAAGGCTTCCTTCCAAAAGAACTCCTCACATTGGAATATCTTTTGAAACTATTTTCATTTGTATTTTTCAGAAGTATTTGAAACAGCTCTAGTGAACTCTCCACAAATCCAGTGTGTGCCAAATACAGTGGTACCTGCTTCCCATGAGCCCTCATCAAGAGGCAAAGATGCAGATTCTGGAGGTAGTCCCATTTGAGGAAGAAAAGCATCCATGCTCAAAGAGCCATATTCGGTCACTAACCAGTGTTTGCAAACTAGCAAGAGATGACAGGATTTTTAAGATGCGATTCTAATCCTGCAGCTGAATAAAATCCTTCTTCACCTACCGGATGTCAGTACTTTCTGATGGCTAGACCCCATCCTGTTGCTCCTCTTCCCAAAGACAGACTATTTCCTCACCTGGATACGAGACCGGGCCAGATAGACATTGGATTTCCACTCGGTCTTCATCTTCCGGTACTGCGAGGACTTGGAGTGGACAAACTGCTTACTGTATGGTGCGTTCAGCTCCCCCGTGACTGTGCTCTGAAAGGACTTGGATGTGCTGGTGCTGTTCAGGGTGTGAGGCCTGCACACAATGGCATGTCAACAGGAAAAAATAAAAGGAAAACTGAAGATATCTCCGAATAATGCCCAAAGCCAAGATGATTCAAATTCTTACTGACAGGAACATACATGGAAAGCCGCCTAGCAGAGCCACACGGCGAGTTCTCTAATGTGGTCGGCACGGACACAGCCAGAGACAGCAGGGTTTGTAAGCAGCAGACAAATCAAGCACAAAAACCACTAATACGCCTAGAAACCCTGGGCTGTACTATGTGAAGTTAAAACAAAATACCTTAACACAAACCTCTTGACATGGGCACTCATTTTAGGTTCAGAACGGGCACAGCCTGTGGGGTTAACGGCAAGAGGGAGTTCCATGAGAGGGTTGCGGCCATACCGAAAGGTGTAGTTCTCACAGGCCTCAACCCCAGGGAGCTGCAAAGGAGTGAAACAGACAGAAGGTTAGTTCATGTGATGAGGACTGTGGACGACCCTAACGCTGACCAAAGGATGGCCTATCTGGAACCTTTGTGGAAATAACTAGCCAATGTATTCCCTTGGCACAAAATGGTCTTTTAACTTATGTTAACATAATTGGCCTGCACTCAGATTTATTTCAATATTAATACAGAGATTTCACTTTCAAAGTGAAACTCCGTAAACGCTGACAAATGCTCCTTGAAGAAAAATATTAACCCACAGAACCACCACAGGCCAACCAACATACATTGCTGTGTGACCTTAAGATCTGATTATTCCAATCCAGTGTGTACGGACTTACAACTTAGTGCTTTCAATTTTTATATCTTTATTTGGAATTTAAAAATTAAATATAGTTAAAAATCATTGAATATGGTTTACTGTCTTGATTTCTCACTTCTTCAATCTGACTAAGATGAAGTTATCACATTCAATGTCCCAAGAGTGTAGGTGGTAATTGAGATTTACTTGTACAGTAACTTCATGTTAAGGGCCTTTCCTAGAATATACTTCTTGTGGACATACTTCACTATAGACTTAAAAGATCATTTAGGCAGGACTCTACCAAAAGAAGCAAGTAGACATATAACTGTGGCTTTTGAGGTGTCCTCTGCTTCTCCAAATAAATAAGTAAATAAAACAAAACCCACCAACTATCGATGATTTTTTCTTGTTCAAAATAATGCCTTAAAATCATACAATTTCCCCAAATTGGTGAACTTGCTTATAATCTTAAAATACAGGTAAGGCCTGGTACTCCTCCTGCAATCCAACTGCTCTGTGGTGACCGTCCCCAGCACGGGGGCGGGGGGGGGGGGGGGGGCGCGCGCGCAGGAAAGTGGGTGTCAGGGAGCAGGTACACCAGCATCCCCCCACCCATCCAGCACTGCTTGAAGGCCAAACAGTGTTTCTGTCTTTCTGTCTGCCTTGTCTTCACCCTTGAAGAGAAGCTGGAACTTGTGAGCCACTCACTAAGGGAATGTTATCATTTACTGTGGTGAATCAGAGGTGCCTTGAGAGACACGAAGAGCGCCAGGAGCCAATGCACGGGCAGAGCGCCTCCTCAGCATCCTGACTGTCACAGCCCATATTAAAACAGTCACACTGGGAACCACCAAATGCAATCAGAAAGGCAATCCCGACGCCACAGCTCGCTGAGGCACTCACTGACTCCGCGATCCGTGCCACTGCAGACACTGTTAGCCCAAACAGATCTTCTCCCTTTAGATAGGCCGGAAAAAGCTGGAGCATTTCAGACTGTTTCCTCACACATGCCACGGGCTCCAAAATTTTATCCCAAACGCCTACATACGGCCGAAACAAACAAAAACAAAACAATTTAGAACAAACCTGCCCTCTGCTAAACAGAGGGGAAAACAGGATGCAGGATAAAACAAGAGCAAAATAAAAACTGACCAACCACTTGGAGACTTACCAGTTTCCAAGGAAAGCCTTGGAGGTGGGGATCTAACAAGCCCGGTATTACCTACTTATCAAATGGCAGTTTATTTTGAGGAGAAGAATGTGTTACGTTAAGGAAATTAAACAGTGAAAGTGGAAAAGAAAGCTTAATGTAACAAATTCACACAAGAACTTAATTCATTTTCATACTAGGCATATAACTTTACATTTTTGACTGATTTAGTTCAATTAGCAGTACCTAAAAGTAAGTTTCTCTCCTCTTGGATTTAAATTAAAATATTAAATTGATATTTCATTAGAATTATCTTCAGGGCATTTTCACACATTTTTTTTTTTTAAAACTGCCAGACTTTTAAAAAAAGCAATTCCCCTGTACTTTCTGCATCAATAAAATGACAGCTTATCATCAGAATTAAATGTCCAATTTCTAGCTCCAAATCTGTTTAATACCTGGAATTCCTCATAAAAGACAATGTACAGAATCTGCTTTACATATGGTCCCTGCCTTCTGACATTAGGAGGGTACCCAATGCAAACAGCAGGCAATGTTCATCTACAAATCACTGTTTGATGTATGGACAAACACATACTCTGATTTAGAGGAAGTCTAGCAGGTGCTGAGAAGATGACAGGCAAAGAGCAGGTATAGTAACACAGAGAAGCTATGAGTTGTGTCTGTAAATGAAAAATCTGTATCTGTCTTCATACATTATGAAACAAACAAGAGAAAACAAGGAAATACGGATGTAAAACATTTGATAACGTGCTGTGTAGCGCACACACATGTGGATCTTACCTTTAGGAGAGGAATCACTTAAGACAAGATCTTCATGGCCTTGCTCTACAATTCTGATCACGAACACTGGGCGCCCATCTTTCTCCTCAATGGAGCACAGGTAACGGCAGCGCCTGTTGGCGTAGCGGGTGCTCCAGTACAAGCGGCTGGCTTCATAACCAACAGGAAAGAGTGCTTTAGGGGAATGGAACGCTTGCATCTGCTGTGGCAGCAGCTGACCAATCGTATGGAAGATGAGGCTTCCAACACGGAAGGTGTGGTCACGCTCCCCACGCTGCACGATGCTGGCGATTTGTCGCACCTCATCACGTTGAACATAGACCCGCCTGAAGACTGCAAAGTAACTTAATTCCTGCTCATGAATCCCCTTTGGTTTGTGCATGGGACAAAGCATAGTTTTATCCTTAAAAAACATGCATTGTGCTTTAATGGCGCAAGTAAAGTGATAGATGTTGGTACACCGAAATCGGTGACATCCGCTGGTGGCACCCATTTTATGGCAGAAGACACATTTCATCTGCAGACCCCTCCTTAGCGCCAGCTCCACGTTTATCAGGGCCCCAGCCTGGGTCTCATAGACCTCCGTGGACCACAGCGCACAATTCAAGTGGACCCACAGGTCTAAGTCAAGGTTGAGCAGTCTCGCTGGCCCGTCTGTCAATCCATCACCTTCCTCGTGACAAAAACAACACTTCCGGTAGTCTTTAGGCACAGGGTCAGGTTTAAGGGAAGTGCCCAACTTCTTCAGAAACTCATCTATTTCATCCTCACACGGGGGTTTGAAACTCCCCTTGGGGATTACGATGTGAATGCTCCACTTTTTCCACTTCATCCCTCTCCACTTTTTATTGATCGGCCTACAATCTTCAAACCCGCCGTGGACAGTTCTGAGCCGAGGCTTTAACTTGACTGTTACCTTGAGCTCATCTGGCTTTGCCTCTACTTTGGCTGCTTCAAACGCCGGAGGGAATGTGATGGGGGGTGATGCCGGGGGAGACACTTCCTCCTGAAGCTGCGGGAGGCAGTGCACATCAAGAGTGGAGATGTTGTTGCTGTACTGGTGAAAGGCTTTGGAAGGCATCTCTTTCACCGGAGACTGCATCATTGGAGGGGCGGATTCCTGCACAGGAAAAGGGAAGAGAAGTAGGAAGAGCAGCTCTTCTCAGGGCAGGAAGCCAAGTAGAAGGGTGTCACAGGCCTGTGCCAGGGTGGGGGTGGGGGTGAGGGGGGGTCTCTGGGGGAGCGTGAGGGGTCATGTGCAGCAGAAGCAGATGCCAAATACTAAGGTGCTGGCTAACGGGGGCAGGGCAGTGTCAGGAATCCCTCCCCAGGCCTTCTCAACAAGGCTGTATCTCTAGAGAGAATTCTGCTCCTGAACTTTCTTGGACACTCCTCTCTAGCCATAATAAAGTCAGAAAAAAAAAAAATCAATGCTGAAGAGAGGTGCTAGCTAATTTCTACAATGGAATGGTATTTTCTGTTAAACCAACTAAGAAATTCGGAACATAATCTTCTCTGAGCTTATCCCCACTCTCTGAAATTTACATTTATTAATCTTAGGCTGAATTGATTGGCATAAATGTGAAAGAAGGGGCAGTACAGTAGTCCCCTACCAGCATACATCTTATGTAACTCTTCCCTGAAGCTGGCCAGCTCTGATCCGGCTGCCAGAAGAAGTAAGAACAGGGACTTTCTCTCTGGGTACCACGGGCTTTGCTGTGCTCACATACCCCCTCCACCTGGGTATCTGAGGAGACACACTTCACATAAATCTAGGAACTGCAGTACAAATTTAAAAATTACCCACTAAAAAAGCAATTCTTTCTCTTACAAAGGTTGACATATATTTTTTTAAATATTATTTATTTATTCATGAGACAGAGAGACAGAGAGAGAGAGAGAGGGAGGGAGGGAGGGAGGGAAGAAGGGAGGCAGAGAGAGGCAGAGACACAAGCAGAGGGAGAAGCAGGCTCCATGTAGGGAGACTGATGTGGGACTGGATCCCAGGACTCCAGGATCACGTCCTAGGCTGAAGGCAGGCTCTAAACTGCTGAGCCACCCACGTGTACGTGTCCCAAGGTTGACATATTTTAACTTATTTTTCTTAACATTTTATTTATTTTGAGAGAGAGGGAATGAGTTGGGGGCGGGGACTGGGGAGTGTGGGCAGAGGGACAAGCAGACTCCCTGCTGAGCAGAGAGCCTGACACAGGATTCGATCCCAGGACCCCGGGATCATGGCCTAAGCCAAGGGCAGAAGCTTAACCAACTGAACCACTGATGCACCTCAACATACTTTAAAGTCTAAACCTATCTGCACATAATTTGATTTCATTATAATGGAAACTACTGCATATTATAAGTCTCCAGAACATTCTCCCAGCAGACAGCAGAGCAGTGATCTGCCAGGAAGAATGACTGGCAACATCACTCCATAAGGCGGCTTCCTTCGATACAAATGGTTAAAAATGTCTATCTGTATCAACCACCACAATACACTTAAATCACACAGAATCAGGTACAGTAGACCATTTCCACCAAGGCAATGAGCAAAATGCTTTCACCCCGAAATACAGAAGTAGACTTAAAATGTGTGAAAAGCTTTTCCCATCAGGATAAGATCAATAGAAGTTTTAAGTATTGTTGTAATTAAGAGATTAGTAATCACTTAAGATGTTATTAGTAATGTTAAGATATAATTCAAGCCTACTCCCCTCTTGTCAGATGAGCTGATTATTTATTTATTTTTTAAAGATTTTATTTATTTATCCATGAGAGACACAGAGAAAGAGAGGCAGAGGGAGAAGCAGGCTCCATGCAGGGAGCCTGATGTGGGACTTGATCCCGGGACTCCAGGATCATGCCCTGAGCCGAAGGCAGATGCTTAACCGCTGAGTCACCCAGGCATCCCAGATGAGCTGAATTTATCTGAAATAGCAGCACGGGCTGTCCTTCCCCAGCCCACAGAGCCTCTGCTGAGACTTCCTGCACACAGAGTGATTGATATGCGCCTGTTCTATCCATTAATGTAACCCCAAATCACGGAAGTCACTCATTATACACTGTTCACTAATTGTGACTATCCTAAGTTTACCTTGCTTTCTGAGTTTTTTGCTTGTGTGGTTGATGCATAAAGAACGAAGCAGTTATTACTACAAAAGACGATGTCCTTCTCCATTCTATTAGAGCTTTCTCGGGAATCCTGAAAAGCAAAGAGAAATGTACGGGGTTCTCAACAAGTCAAAATTTCATAAAAACAAGATCTATCCACTGTTGGCTTTTATGCTATGTTAAAAGTGAAAGTAGCTCTCTATCTCAAAAGTAAAAAAGTAACTACATGCCAATATTTAGCATATAATTTAGCCAAAGAGAAAATAAATTTATAAAAATAAACTTTATTATCCATATTTCACTCTACTTAAACATATGTGGTTCTCGTAATAACCAATTTACCAGTCTGTTGTTGCTGTTTGGTTTAAAGCTAAACATATCAAATATATGCTGAGGCTACTTCCTGGAACATGTGTCCCATGGAGCTACCATAAATAGACTCTTGCGATACAGGAGCAAAGCACTGTACAGGACGCTTTCAGAGGAGGTAGATGGTGGGTTGGAGAAGGAATACCAAAGTACCTTGCTCACAAAGGCCAGATCTCTGAAAGATTTCCTCACACCACTTCCCAGAATAACCACTTTGCAGTGACAGCACCACTGTGGTCTGAGTGCCGTGCTTTCTGCAATACCATGACTAGGATCCTTATATCCAGAAAAACCTAAATGCAGAAGACTTTCATTAGTGATTAAAGTTAATTGATAATACAATGTAGTACAAGGTATAAACTGCACTAAATCAACTTATAACACAGCTCATTTAACTTACCTTATATTAATTATTCTTTATTAATAAAAATATTTTCTTCTAAGCAGTGGTTACATGCATGGCACTGGAGCCTAAATAGAGTGACACATCTACTCTCAAGCATCTGGGGAAATGATGCTCGTATGTGAGGAGCATGAGAGAAAACTGATCCACCACGATAGATTAAAATATTCCCCATAAGTGCAAAGCGAGTGGGGTGGGGGATACTATATTTGTTTGAGAGTTAAGACGATACAAGATGTTTTATGAAAGATGAAGAGGTCCATGTACAAGAGTCTTAAATAAGTGTGATTTGGAAAGTCACAGATGGCTGAGGAGAGCTCTAGGGCCAAAATAAAAATGTGGTCAGAAAGTCTGAGCACATCATTCATGAGAGGCATGGAAGCAGAAAGGAAAACAGGGAAAAATCAGTAAGGCAGAAGCAGCTGGAGGCCGAAACCCAGCACAGGCAGCTCTTGGTAAGAATTCAGATGAGAAGTGAGAAGCGGCCAGGTCCTGAGAGCCGGGCAAGAGCCAAAACAAGACTCTGAGGGGATGAGGCGCAGAGGCAGAGGTGAGGATGAGACGGCCCTGCCCTTGGGGACTATGGCACCAGCATGCCCCTGGGAAGCACAGGCCCAACAAGATGGAAGTGAGGGTGCAAGGTCCAAAAGGAAGAGGGGACAGAAACACAGGCACCAGCCGCGTGTGCTCCTGGAAGAGAGGTGGTTGGTGTGGCTGGCCCTCACACAGATGCCAAAGCTGTGGGAAGGTCAGCAGCCCAGTACTCCCCAGGTGACATCCCAACCCACTAATGGCAAATCATACCACAGATGACAGAGAAGGATAAATTACCCAGGACTACACACCAACCTGCTACCTGTTACTTATTCAAAACTAAGTAGGATTTTAAAGAGAATAAGCTTAACTTGTGAATGGAGAATGAATGTGAGGTTAACAAAAAGTAAACTAGCTCACCATTGCTTGTTGGAGGGAATGGCCCATCAGGTTGCTTCAGCCGGTAAGAGCTTGCTAATCTGGGAGGGTTTGCAGGTCCTGGCGGAGGCCCACGAAGAAATAAATGCTGTCGACACTCCAAACCTGGGTTTACTCTGTGGCTACTGACCAAACCCATGGATGGAACATCTGGAGCGTTACTAACCTCATAGCTATTAGGGATTCGGACGTGAAGAAGGTCGGAAAATGCAGCCACCACACTGCTAATGTTCTAGAACAAAAGTGTAAACACTGTGTTACCCTGCCTAAGGCAACAGTGAGCCACAGAAGCAAACTTTGCTCTTCAGGTCACTGCTATCTGCAGGACACATACAATGCAAACAAATCCAACAAGTTTCATTTGGACTTAAGAGTCTCAGGAAAAAAAATTTTTTTAATGGACCAGTACTCCTATCAAGCTTTCCTAAACAGAAATCCTCATACAGGGATCCAATTCATGTTAAGTATTTGTGCGATGTTAGCTATCTGACTATCTGACGGGTGAAAAGGACACAGCCACAAGGAGGGCACTAAGCCTCATCAGGTTTCATAGTTGGGCAGAAACTCCCTCCAAGTGGACTCTGTCCAGGTCTGGGCAGACGTCTGCGACAGCCCACAAGAACATTCACTGTCCTACCAACTGCTAAGTTATGTGGATGACCAAAACGTCCTATCACTATACCATCAGTAAGGTTGCCAATATCCTCACAGAATTGAGAGAGAAAAAAATTCTCAGCAATTTATTAGTGTTTGATATAAGCAGCTGCTACCTCAACACTTACACTGCTTCTGTAAAACTTTTACTGTCAACAAAGTTCTTTCTTGCTGCTTCATTTTCTATGTGTAATTATTGAAAAGTTTCTCTCCACACCCTTTACTAAAAACACGAGAACACAAACTTTATTCTGTCCCGGCTTCAGCTGAGACCAATGTGATGCTTTTTCAGAGTGCTCAGAAGCAACACAGACATCTCAATGACTGCTAATCCTACCTCTCACAGGGAGTTTCTGTCCGCCATTACCCTGCTGTGCACATCTTGCTGTAAGCCACCTAACACACCTTTAAGAACGGGGGACACAGTTTATAATGTTAAAGAGTATTTTGTCTTTACCTCAGCAGCTGTAGGATGCAGAGTAATTGCCACAGATATAAGACCTGATCTGGGACCATTTGGGGATGAACCAAAAGGTGGTGTGAAAAATAAAGTGCCTGGCTCAGTTTTGATGTCATTCCTTCTAGATTCCAAACCTTAAATGGGGGGGGGGGGGGGGGAGGAGAGAAAGAAGGAAAGATGGACTGAGTGTTAATAGCTTCTCAAAATCAATATACAAACATTAGTAAACTGGCACACTGTAAAGAGAAAGAATGTGGCTGAGTACTTTCCCTACCTTTCCCAGCACTGCTAGGAAGAATAGGAATAATAGGGGATGGCACAGGCTCTGGAGGCTCCTCTTTGACCAACGACAAATCTGGGTACCTGCTGACTTCCATCCCGACCACGCTCTCAGGAGAGGAGGAGGGAACAAAGCTGTCAGGAGTATCCCGGTCACCACCATGATCCTGTATCCTGAGGGAAGAACAAACAGAACACATCAACAGGTGCAGATCCATGCCTGGGGGCTTCCTCCACCCACCGCGCCCTCTCTGTGAGCATGACTACAAGGTTCCCTTGGACAATGGCAATAATGTAAGAAGTCAAAGAGCAGGTTCAGGGCCAAAGAATAAATCTCTCAGAAAAAGACCTAAGAAACACATTACAACTATTAAGCAATTTGAACAATAGGTTTCCTCCTGACTAAACTTCAGCATCAAAGTTTAAAGACCGGCCAAAGAAAGATGATGATCAGATTATAACACAGAAGAGAAAGGATGAATACTCACACCTCTGCCAAGTGCCAGATCCCTGAGACTATGGGAACAGTGTGCAGCCAGAAAGGGAAGCCAAGTCGCACACCCGCATAGTGGCAACGCAGGGAACACTTGGTCAGTAGGGCTTCATAGGCCTTTATTTTTCTTAACTGACTAAATATGGGGAAAAGAAGAGGAGAATGGTCTAACCCAAGAAGCCAGAAGTTAACGAGGGTGACTGAGGTCAGAGGGCAAGTGTGGTCTCAAGCTGATGCTGCAGGATATTCCCAAACCTGGGGTCTCTTATTTCCCCCACCCCTGAGGAGACACTGTCATGAAAGAGAATTTGAGCAGCAAAATTATGAGAAGACTCAAGAGTGGCTTCCAGACAGAGCCCCTGTGAAATCCAGGAGTGGAGCGGATCCCCACCCATACACATCTAGGAGACTGCCTCCTACAACTACTCTCGATTCACCAGTCTAGCAATTTCTAGCAGTTAGATGCAGAAGAGAGCAAGGAGACCCGGATTCTAAATCTGGACGAGTAACTTCTCTTTGGTCCAGTTTTCATGTTAGTATAAAGGGACTTAATCTAATTGATGTCTCATCAAATAGAGGGTAGTTATCAGATTATCCAAGAAAAAGAGAATCCTCTGATGAAGTTCATTAAGAACCTTTCCTAGATATAGGTAGGTGGGTTGAGATTATCTACTAAGGGAAGCAGATTCTCCCCTCAGAATCTTGGGTCTAAAGAGCTGACACAAAGAAGTACAAAGCTCTGGATGGGATAGTCCTTAAATTTCCTTCCATGCAAGCATTCTCTGATATCTGTGACTGCCGCCCTTTTTAGACATCTGCAAACATCAATAAATGACAATGATCTTTGAAATATTTTGTGTAGAGACTCCCATTGCCTTAGTGCCTATTTGATTATTTGTTGAACTTTCTATACCATTCAGGAATTTAAAAATGTACAAACTAATTACATTCAACAGTAAGAATATTTTATAAATAAGGTTCTAAAGAAAACTATTCATCAAATGTTTACCCCTTAAATGTTTTTACATGTGATCCCTATAGGCACTCTGCTAAATATACACATATTTTAAAAAATATGAAGTAACTAAAAAATTTGTGAGAGAAAAGGAACTCTACCTTAATTCTTCCTGATTATTATGAGGTGGTGTTGGCAATGAGGCTGGAACATCAACTGTCTTTGGGCCTTGAGCAATAGCTCTGGCTAACAAGTCATCCTGTGGTCTGAATGGCAGCTGAAATGGTTTAGGTCCTAGGCTTTTGGTAACTGGAAAAGCAAAAACACATAAACAAAAAATAGATTTCATCAAAACAGATACATGGGTAGAACTTCGCAGTCTGACTGCTTTTCTAACATATACAGTTGGCAAAGGGAACACTCCTTAAAGGTGTACAACTCAGAGATGTAACATCATACCTTCATGGCTCATTAATACGCCGGCTCTTCCAGCAAGTTCTTCAGTTGTCGCAAAACCATTTGCCATCTTCTGACAAGCCATAGGAGGTGGTGTAGGAGGAAGAGAGGCAGGGGGTGTTGGAGGATTACTTAAATTATTCTGCTGCAGGAGACCAAAAAATTTTAAATTATATGCTACAGAGCAAATATGCCATGACCTTGCTAAAACTTAGTTCTGTGAATTTTTAGCACATGGAAGCAAGGCTACAGAAATGTCATCAAGATGCATCTTCATTCCTAAATGCGTACCAAGAAGAAAAATAAAGGTCCAAGGCAAGGAGGTTTTTTGGTGAAAGAAATACTCATGCTTGTATGGACAAATTAGCCATTTGCTTACTCTGCCCAGCTTGAGTACTTGCATTAAGAAGCAGTTACATTATTCTATTCATGTCTTTTTAAATCTCATTGTTATAGCCAGTGAAAGACAGCTTTAAAATTCAATCAATAAATTGCAAAGAGTTCTCAAAAGTTCAATTATTAAATTCTCATTAAGATATGCCCCAGTTCTATAAAAAAAACAAAAAAACAAAACTAAAACTTGAGAATTTGTGGTCCTAATCCTCTAATTACATACTCCTATCCTCAATATTAGAATCTGGATTGTCCAAAAGCTCTATCAGAAGCAAAAGTCACAGCAATAACACTGAAATGCCTAAATCATTAACAAATGGGAGTCCCCTCCAAACATTTTTCTCTGCTTAGCATGTGTCATCAATTTGTCATTTGTTGATTGATTGATCAGACTCTCAGGCATTGTTGGAATCTACCAGTAATACCATGAAAATCAAGTGCAAGGTGAAATTACAAATCTTGCAAAGATCTAGGATTTCATGAAGGTAATGAAGTTGTGTTGGAGAATAGCTTGCATCAGAAGAGAAGGTGTTTACAAGAGTTAGGACAGGTTCTAACTGAAGAGAAAAGCCGACAATGATAATAAATGGAGCATCACAAGAGAATGACTTTAATACTAACATAAGAAGAGAAGCCTTCCAGGAAACTGATGATACTCTCAAATATTTTTGCAAAAAAGATCATTTTACATAAGTCAGATGTGAAGTAAAGAAAGTCTAATGAGGCTGTTATAAAACGCTAAAATAATAATACCAAAAGATAAATTTTAGTTTGATTTTTTAGTTTAAGAATTAATGTCTAGTTGTAATTAGTACCTAAATCATTAGACAAAATACATTTTTCAATTTTTTCATTTTATTTTTCAGGGAAAATTGCTAACTACATTTTTAAATTCTATTTACTATGAATTTGGATTGATTTTAAGAGTTAATAAAGGTTATAGGAAAACAGGTATTTTCTCTACCATAGAAATACATGATGGATGCTCTTCACTATTTGTATTCTTACCTATAAAAATTTCAAATGTTTATGTTAGAAACTCTTCATCCAGTGAAATTTTAACCTTTTAGCTGAACTAATAAAGTTTAAATGAAACTTGGAAGATTAGATGGAAAAACAAGATAAGCTCTACCAATTCTGGCATGGTATCCAAAGAGGAAGCAAGGTAAGACCTTGGCGAAGAAACATACCTTGTAGATCAACTGAGAATAGTAATCCGAAACCCCTTCAAGGGTAGCACTGCCAAAAGTTCCTAGAAGTCGGCTCCCACTATTAAATTGGCCACTGCCATAAGGAAGAAAGTGCGCAAAGTTCACTCCAATGATTGGTTCCATTAGAGGGAGCAGAGAGAGCTGCTATTAAAAAACACATTGAAGAGTAATGTACACGGTCAACAAAACAGAGCGTTTCGCAACTTTTCTAAGACCCAAGGCAACTTAGTCCAATAAGGCTTGAGAAAAACAAGACTTAAAAATTTTGAGTATCAAAATGCTAGAATAAGTGAGAGAGACCACAGAATCTCTGAGATATATTTAAAAATGAGTTTTATTCTTATATGTCTTAAAGGGATGCTGCCAGGCATCTAACAAGAAAAACACGTTCCTTATCTTTGCTCAGCAAGAATCGGGGCATGAAGGGAGGCCAGGTATCCCCCAGTGGCACTCTTAGTGGCTGTCTCCCACCTTCTGTAACAACTACACAGGTGTAAGAATAGAGTTTACTGTGGGGAGACCAGCAGTTGCATTTCCTTGCATCCAGAGTCACAAGTAACACAGACAGTCTTTCTTGGTGCTGAGGCTGCTCCTTTTGAACACAAGTAAATCTTGACCATCACCTACCAATCCATCTAACTGCCATTTTCGGGTGCCAATAGGATATGGTGCAGTTTTGCTTGCATTTAGAAATCTACTAGACTCCTTGTTGAGACACCATTTATCCCTGTGACTACTTTAATTAGGAAATATGGTGATAAAGAGAAATTTCAGTTTAATAGGGTTGAAAAAGCACTTGATGCCTCACTTCCTTGACTTTTTAAAGGAGCTGCTCCGAGGGACTCACCTGCTTCAGGTGGGTAAAGGTGTCAGTGGTGGAGTACATAGCTTGTTTCTCCTCTTCATCCTTCTTCCTTTTCTTGGAGCGAGGTGCAGCCTTCTCCCCTGTCCTTTGAGTCCGTTTGCTTCGAGGTTTCTTGGTTTCACTTCCTCCATCTGTTTTTGGCAATTGGTTGTTGCCACATCCAAAACCACCTTGCATCTGAGCCCCCAAAGTTTGCTAATGTAATTGGAAAGGTTAAGAGATAAGTGAACTATTCACATGTTGGATTTTTGTAGCTCATGCTAATTCAGTTCCATCCTATGATACATATTCCTACCAGGCATACTAAAAGTTGAGGAAAGGCAGTGGCCTCAAATGGGCTGTTTTCTGAAATATCATCCCGTTTTCAAACATTATTCTCGAGTACAGAAATTGGTAAGCTGCGAAGTTTGAGGAAAGAACAGAATTCTGAAGTGTGGGTACTTTCCCTTTCAGAGCAAGCATTAC
The DNA here is from genome assembly GCF_053574225.1 of Canis aureus. Lineage (NCBI taxonomy): Eukaryota > Metazoa > Chordata > Mammalia > Carnivora > Canidae > Canis > Canis aureus. The sequence goes on along the minus strand of NC_135625.1, from coordinate 50,762,952 downwards.
TCCTCAGGCGGAGCGCACGGATGCCAGGGCAGACCAGAGCTCCTTGTTCCTGCTCTCTGGAAGCTGTGGAGGAAGGCATGCTCTTAGCCAGAGGCTGTGGTAGCCTCTGCACAGCGGTCTTGATGAGTTATTTTGGGATCCCCTCAGGAATGGGTGAAATACAAGGTCTGTAGAAACCACAGATAAGCTCCATAGCCCGTGCACCTTTGCTGAGAGGAACAGCTAGCCTCAGACCAATAAAAACAAACAACACTGGTCATCCAAATTAGCTCATGATTCTATATGTGACTGAGTAACAACTGCTATATACTTAAAGTCAATGAGAAGGCCTATGTATATGCTAGCACATAAACCTTTTTTCTTTTTAACCTTTGTCTTTACTTAATGGCTAAGAAAAAGTGAGAATAACCAGTCCTTGAAGAGGTTCTTAAAGGTAGTGCTATCAATACCTAAAAAATATGGGAATTCTTTTTTTTTTTTTGCGGGAGGGGGGATTCTTTTAGGGGCCATTATTTCTAAACATTATAGTTATAACTTTGCTAGATAGGTAACTACAATTGCTAGACTTATTTTGATGTATTCTGCACTAAATCTTCGAGGGTTTGAAGATTATAGTTTCCAGTTTCATTTTAAATGGCTTAGAGCATGCATGGCAACATTTTTCTATAAAAAGCCAAATAGTAATATTTGAGACTCTGCAGTCCACACAGTACCTACTGTAACTACTCAGCTCTCTGCCCCGGTACTGCCAAAGCAGCCACAGAGCATTCATAAATGAACAAGTGCGACTGTGTTCCAATAAAACTTTTTAAATTCATGGACACTGAACTTGAATTTCATGTAATGTTCACATGTTGTGAAATATTACTCTTCTTTAGAGTGTTTTTCAACCATTTGAAGATGTAAAAACCATTCTAATCTTAAAAAAGAAAGGGTAAAAGGTCTAAACAGACTCAGACTACCGATTCCAGGGTAAGATCAATGGTTCTCAAAAAGTAGTCCCCAGAGCAGCGAATGGAGTACCACGTGAGGCTGGTTTTAAATATGCAAACTCCCTTGTCCTACCTTCCACTTACTAAATCAGAAACTCTGGGAGTGAGGCCCAGCACCCTGTGTTTCAACAAGCCCTTTACATATTAAAGCTTTGAGAACCAAAGGCCTAGAACTGTGTGCCTCTCCATATTCATATGCATATGAATCGTATGGGCTCTTATTTAAAAACACATCCTGATTTGTAAGTCTGTGCTGGAGAATAAGATTGTGTATTTCTTTAAAAGTTCCCCAGTAAGTAAGGTCAATGCCTTGGGTCAATACCCAAGGATCACACTTTGAGTACCACGGACCTAAGAATGTCTTATTGGCTTATAAGAGGTTAATAATGTAGTTGCTTATTAAGTGCGTTTGGGTTAAAGCACTTTAAGTGTTTTGCAGACATTATCTCTAATTCTCAGAATTACCCTAAAAAGCAGGTATTACTACATTTCAAAGAATACTTCTAATTATAGGGGAACACAAAGGTTAAAAATCATCCAAATGTGTGCCTGAGATAAAAAGTTAACATGTTAATATATGTTTGGTTTTTTACCTATGCCTACATATATTGTGCTAAAACACAATGGACACACTTAGTATTCTTTTTAGTGGATTGACATATTATTTTCCATAATATCAAACATTCTTATGCAGCATAAATTTTAGTAGCTGCAAAAAAACCCCCACAAAACTCAGATAGTTTATAGAAATAATTTAATCAATAAATACTGTACTAAACTTATTTTCTTAAATTCCTTCTCTCACTTTTTTTCTCTTTTAGTAGATAGGACATTAGCTATTCATGTGGTTACATCTTTGCACACTTTAGAGTTTTATAGCCCTTATGCCAAATTTCTCAATATATAATAGGTAGGTCAAAGGTATGCACCTTTCACAGACATTACCAGCAAAATGTTTTTAACTCTGTTAATCCTTGCAGCAACCCTACATAATAGGGAATAGTGTTACTTCTGCTGTGTACAGATGAGGACATCAAGGTACAGAAGGGCTGAACCCGCCCAGACCATCCTCTTGTTAAGAGGTAACACAGGGAATTAAAGCAGGCTGAGTAGTAACCTCAAACTTTCCAAGAAGGCTCTACCACTGCACAGCAACCAGGAAGCTGCTCTTCTCCTAACCCCAACTTGTGTGTGAAGACACAATCAAACTCAGCATGGAGGAAAATTTTGTCTATTCAACTACTGCCACAGCACTTTTGCCTTTTGCGTGACTAGAAAGTAAATGGGATTTCATAATTTGTAAACGGAGGATAGTAAGTGCCACATGACTAAATGATATCTTCAAGCAAGTGCTCAGCATAAGAGACCTACCCAGGATATGGCAAGCCATCATTACCCCTAGTAGTAAGTCACTTGGCCCCTTGCCACCCTCCCAAATGGACATGAGACCAATGTGACACAGTCCAAACATTTATACATATGCAAATTGATCTCCTTCCTTTTTCTATCATAACATCCTCTCTATGTAACATATAATTATCAGTTTTAAGACTTAACTTCAATTCCACACACTGAGTACTTACTCTGTGCTAATACTGTATTAAGTACTGTGAATATAAAGGTCCTCAAGATGCAGTCTATGCCCTTCAAGAAGCTATTTAAGTGGTATTATAAAAACTGCTATGTGAGCACATGGGCATCAACACATTTGAGAATGGCTGAGCTGAGAAAGATCTGGAGAAGATGATTCTAGAACTGAGTTTTAAAAGAAGACATTGGCCAGATGTAAAAAAGAAAGGAGAGCAATAGGCAGAAACAGCAGCATATGGCCATACATGGAAAGGTGGAATCAGAAAGACCCTGAGGGGATTGAAGTAATTCAGTATTCCTAGGGGCACAGAATGCAGTGAGAAAGTGGTCAGAGACTGGGCATATTTGGTGGTGACAAATTGGACTGAAAAAACATTACCACTGAAGTTTATAAAAGTTACCTGAATCTATTCAAGCCAGCACTCAATCTCTACAAAATGGTCACACAAGAAAACAAAGAGTAACAACACTTGCTAAAAGAACGGCTTAATTAAATACAACCTTAAAACTGAAAATCTCAACGAAATATACCACTTCACCCCAACCAATTAAAAAATGAAAACTGTAAAATACCAATCAAGAAGCACTATAGGGAAAGCTTTATGAATACACCAGTAATGGCACTGTAGCTTCTGAAAGACAAGAAAGCAACAGTATTCAAGCAGACCAACTCTTACAACCCAAAAACCCAGTTTAGGAAATAGCTCAAGAAGTTCACTGAAATACATGGGATGGAATCTCGTAAAGGTATATTTACAAAGAACCTCTTTATACCAAAAAACAAAAACAAAAAAAAAAACAAACAAAAAGGACAAACTCAATGTTTTATACCTTAAAAAGGGCAGAATATTGATATATGGAAAGCTATAAAAAGTATAAGATTTCATTTGTACTAAATCAAGTATTAATACACTGCAACACAATGGATTCCCAATGTGTTACCTCTGGGAGCCCTGAGAGTCTCCACCAGTATTAATGGGTACAGGAGCTATGATCTATACGGAAATTATGTACTTACTTGCAATAAAGATACACTTTTTGCTTTAGCTAAATCAACTCATGTGGTAGTACTCAGCTGACAGGCACGTGTTACACATGAAATGCATTAATACATGTCTTTGATTTTTGAAGAAAAAAGTAAACAAATTATTCCTTAATATGGTTTATGGGTGTGAGTCAAAACATGGGCTCCTCAGAGGTAGAAAAAATTAAAATTTGTTCTTTAGAGTAAAAAGTAGCAAAGTAATGTTGAAATTAGTAACATGGTTGGCACTAATCTGCTGTAACTAATTTAAAACAAAGGGGAAATGAGGAAGTTACAGATTTCAGTGAGCACACTTACCAATCCTTCGACTGGGTTCTGCCTCTCAACTAGTTTGTTATCCTTTGTACAGTCATCTTCTGAAAAGCTGCCTTCTGGTTTTTGACTTAAAAGGGAAGATGATTTTTTATTTTTCAGCAGATGCTTCAGAAGTTCATTGCCTGAGTCTCCCTTGGCAGCAGGGGCCCCAGCAGAATGAGGAGGACTCTGTGCTGAGGAGACAGGACCAGCCACAGCTCTTCCTTCAGCCTCGTTCCCCGTCTGTTCCTCCCGGTCAGGCCCATCTTGGCCAGGGCACTGCAGTGGTTCAGTGGTCTCTACTTTTACCTCTTCAGCTGCAGCAGGGGTTTCCATGGAGAGCTTATCCACCTCCGGGTTTGCATAAGTCTGTGGATTTGGAGTTCCCTGTGATAAATCAGTTTGGGGCAGCTTGTTTTCTAATTCTGTACCCAGTTGGCCGGCTGCCATGTTAGGAGTTGATGGGCAGACAGGCTCCATTGACTCAGGTTCGACTTGTGGGGGCAGCTCGCCGGGTGTGTTCACTGTTGGTGTGGAGGTAGTTTCTGAGATGCTTGGGGTGGGTGGAGCAGTTATATCTGAGTGGGGGGTGGATGGAGCCCTAGTGGACTCCACATCCTCATCTTTCTTCTTCTTTCTTGTTCTTTTCTTTTTCCCTTTTTCTTCTGGGATTATGTCGGAATACAACTGGATGAGAGACTGGGCTGATCCTGGATAACTCTGTCCGTGGGTTGCTACAGGGTCTTGGCCGCAAGGGAGACTGCTATTGGTTGCTACAGGTGCTGCAGGTAAAGCAGGTGTGAACGGAGGCCTCACTGGGGATTGCTGGAAGCTGGTCCCAGAAAGCCCTCCATGCACCTGCTTCACAGAATGGAAATTTGGGCTTCCACCAGGAATCGATGGCGAGTCAGAAAGGAATGAGGGAGGTCCTATCTGCCTTCGCTCGTTGGTTTGTAGGAAAGTCTGAGTGGGAGGGGAATTCATAGATCCTTGTTGTATACTCTGCTGCTGTGAGCCCTGCCCCATTTGCTGTTGGGGCTGTGGAGATTGCTGAAGGGGCCTGGGAGGCTGGGTGAAGTCACAAGGCAGGTCAGAACCGTAGAACGGCATCTGGGAGCGCAGTGGGCCATGCTGTTGCATGCCCACCCCCTGCTGCAGAGCCCTCTGCCTGTCGACCTCCTGCATGAGCTGGATGCGCTGTCTTTCCTGCTGTTCCCGTAAGCGTTCCTTTCGTTCCCGTTCCTGGAAACTTTCGCTGAAGGGGTTATTGTCATCAAATTCCACCCGTGGTGGTGGTCCACTCTGTGGATTTACACTGGACACTGTCCCTGGTGCTGGTGTGCAAGTTCTTATTGGTAACTGGGCAACTGGAGGCGGAATCCTAGCAGGGTTGAGGGGCAGGTGGGCAGGAGCACTGGCAGGCTGCCAGCCAGGTAAACTGGGCATTCTAGCAGGGCTGCTATGCCCAGAAATGACCGCTGGGTGCTGCTGGTGCTGCAGTTGCTGTGGCACCATGGGGAAGCTGGGCTGGCTCATGGCAGGGGGAGTGGCACCTGGAACGAGGGGTGGTTGGGGCTGGACGCCTGGCATCACGGCAGGTGGGGCCAGGGCACATTGCTGCTGCTGCTGTTGCTGCTGCTGCTGCTGCTTGATCCGATAATCTTCAATCAACTCAGCATGCTCTTTCTGCTGTTTACGGATCTGGAATCATAAAGTTAGGCTTACTTATTTATCCTGCAGGTATTAAATTAGATCACTGGCTATGATTACGGTGGGGATTACATATAAGGCAGATCTTGCAGTGGCAAAAATATTTTGCTTAGGCAGTGGCAAAAATCATAAAAAATTGGATCGATAAGCACTAAAGACTGCCAATCTTTTAACAACAGGATCTTCCTAAAGTCTTTTGTAAAATTTCTTTACATATGATACACCAAAACAAATTGGAAACACATTTTTCTGAAATAAATATTTTTAAAAATCTTACCACAAAAGTCATAAACTATTTAACCTACACATCAAAAAGGTAAAACAATAAACAAAGGCTACACAGGAATCAGCTAATTGACCTGCCTTAACATTCATACAAAAAGTTAGAATAACCAGCATCTAATTCAAACTTGAACCATTTTAACAGGTTAAAATTTCATTTGTTAGGTCTACAAAATCACACAAGGTATTAAAACAAGATGAAATAGTAGCAGGTACATCACCCACCCCACCCTTACAGGCTAAAAAGACTGTATTAATATAAAACTCTTTGAATTTAAGGGCTCACACACTCAAATTATAATTTCTAAAAAAAACATCCAAAACTCTGAGGTAATATTTTTAATAATTCCTAACAAGCTCTTAATATAAGGACTGACCTGTGCCCATCAATTCATTCCAAAAACCCTTATACCCCAGTGTACCAGATGCTACAAAACAATCTCAGTAAAGATAAAGCCCATGTCCTCAGGATGCATCTTGCTCAGGAAGGGGAAGAAGAGATGCTGGTGCGACACACATGCTCTGGAACTTCCCAACCCTGGATGCATATTTTACTAATACATTGAGCCCATAATTTCTAATTGTTCTTCCACTCCATCCCAGATAGACTAGCCTGTTCTCTGCACATAATGGTTTTGGTGGGTCTCCAGTAGCTGCAGAGCTAACTTAGTTTTCTTCCTTCCTGGCCAGGGACCTGGGCTGGAACTGAGGAATTACCATGGAACTGGTAAAACAATAGAAACACACAATAAATACCTACAACAGTATCTGGAATACAGAAAGGAGGTCATACATGCCTTTCCTGTGACATTCTAAAATACTTTCAAACATGTTATCAATTGCTTATCTTAATGAGATTTTACTGGATTGTTGGCGACTCTACAGTAACAGATGATGTCTTCCATTTTCCAAGTACAGTATTCCTTCTAAATAGAATTTGATCCATAGGATTTTGATATGCAAAAGCCAGGCCCTCCTCATAAGGAATTTACAGAAAGACATCAGAAGGCAATAAAGGTGCTAAAATTACTTTATAAGAAATACCTATCATTAAAAGAATTTTACCTGCAATAAACATGGACCCATAGAGTAAATGGAGAGAGAATTGTCTCATTCCAGAACTGTCCTAGTTTTAACAACAGGGATTACACTAGAATCACTTTACTGTTGGTACATCACTGTGGTTGCTATAGCTTGGAGATGAGACATCTGAGCCAAAAAATTCCTACCCCGATAATCAGCTAGGACCCAACATATCACCTACCTCTGTGATGACTCAAGAGACTCTTGTTGTGTAAAATGATGACAATACTAGCTTCTTCAGAAAGTTGAGAAGATTAAATAAGATAACATATATGAATATGTTTACTAGTGTTCACTACACTGACAGCACCCTGATTTTTATTAATTAAGTCAATCAACTCTGGACCCTTCCTTTTATACTACTAACATTGGATTACCTTTCAATTTCCTTTAAAAAATTAAAAATGATAAAACTATTTTTGATGTACAATTCTATGAGCTTTATCGCACATAGAGATTTGCATAGCCATCACCACAATCAAGATTCAGAAGAGTTCTGTCACTCCAGAAAATGCCCTCAATGCCCCTGTTTTACAGTCAAACCCTCCTGGCCCCATGCCTAAGCCCTGGCAACTACTAATAAACCATTGTCCATCCTTGTAATTTTTGTCATTTCAGGAACTTCTATAAGTGGAATGTGTATATAATATTCCAGGATTAGCTATTAGCTTCTTTCCCTCAGCATAAGGCTCCTTGAGATCCATCCAGGTTGTTCTATATCAACAGTTTGTTCTTTTTATTGCTGTGTACTATTTCAGTGTATGGACATACCACAATCTGTCCAACTATCATTACTGAAAGATACTTGTGTGTTTCCAGGTTTTGGTGACCATGAACAGAGCTGCTATAAGTACTGTACACAGGTTTTTATTTAAAGCTAAGTCTTTGATTTACTTGGGTAATTGTTAGAAGTGAGCCCTTAACCCATTTTGAACACTACTAATATCTTATTTTAAATAAAAATTTAAAATTTTACTTCTTTTTAAGTATAATTGTTATTTCAGAATGAGCATTTTGAGAAACATCTGGTTTATAACGGAAGGTAATAGCAAAATGGTTTCATTTTTTAGGAATGTGTCTTTTACATAAAATATACCAATATATTCTAGACCAAAATAGTGAGAATAAAAAAAACATCCTATGTGAAAAAGAACAACCAGAATGCTTCAAATTACCTGTTCTAGCTGTTTCTGAACCATGCTTTGCTGTTCAGTAACATGCTTCAGTTGTTCTGCATCCTCTTCTGGAAACTCACGCCCAGCTTTCTTGGCAGTACGTTGTTTTGCTGAAAGGGCCTTCTTAGATTTTCTGTGTGCACCGATTTGTTCTTCAAGATATTTCTGCTGCATCTGAAGAAGCTGTTGGGTCTCCTGAAGCCATTCTTCATACTGCTTACGTTGTGAATCATCTAAAGAAAAAATGAAAAATTCATCTGTGTTAATTTTCTAAAGAATCCAACAATGTAAAAGTTATACAATTACATTTTGAAAGAAAATGCAGATTCACCATGACCTTGTAATAGGTGTCATGAAAACATAATACTAAATATTAGACCATAATGCAACTATCAAATAGGAGGCTTTAGAAAAATATTTATTCAAGGAAACCAAAGAATGCATCTTCTTAGTACACGTGTTAACTTCACACGTAGAAATGCTATAAATCCAATCTTTGAAAAACAGAAGACTTTTATCTAATGGAATGCTTTTCACTACTAATTATGAAACTCTGTAACCCACATACCAAGCTATTAAGTTATATGTATTAATGCAATTTTACAGAATGTAATTTTTTTAACATTTTTGAAATGTTTTGTTTGAAGAAACAAAATTAGGTATATACTAATTGAGGTACCAGAGCATGGATTAGGTATCATTTCCCATGCTAGTTTTCCTAAGTTTATAAAGTTTTCCCTATTTCTTAATAGTGAAAAAATATCCTAAACTTTTGAGGAAGGGAACCTAAACTCTCTTTAGAGACCAACATGAAGTCTATGTTTTATAAAGGAAATCCCTAAGTTAAAAACATTGGTAACTTTTGTGAATTTTACAATTTATATTTCTATAAATAAGCAAAGGTATGGAATAATTATCAACCAGGTAAAATCTTTTCTACTTTTATGACTGTCATAAATATCTCCCCAAAAAGTTATCTCTCCTCATTTTGTACCAATATTCCTTCTTTATTCTCTAAGGGCACTTTACGTCACTGATGCCAAATCCCAAAAACAAAAAAAAGGTCATTTTATGGTAGTAAAATTCAAAATATACCTTTTTGATTCACTATAAGACAAAGAAATGAATAAATACAATTCCAAGAAGGACATTAGCTGAAAAATCACATCAATAATAACAGAATATTGTCATACAATAAGAATCCAACCAAAGCCAATGGGCACAATAAAGCCAGAAAAAGCCAGTTGGTTATAGTAGTTTACTTGTTTTTAAATGCAAATATGTACTCAAATTATAATTATGATTAAATGCAGGGGTAATTTCAAAAGGTCAGACTTTGGGTTTGTTCCTAAACCCAGAAGTTCCAGTACATGTACGAACTTGAAATCTAGTCTACTAAATTTGAAGGGCATTTTTCAAGAACAGGCTTTTTCACAAGATTTCAGAAGTTCTGCTTCTGGTAGAATGAGACCTACCGCAAGGAAAGCCTTTCTGGTTTCTGGAACCAGGAGAGCAGAGGTGAGCAAAATGAAAAATAATGGTGAAAAAAAAGTTAGCTAAACAGTCTGAAGATTTCAGAAAGGTTCAGTTTGGGGAGAACTTTAAATACTATCCTGAACCACCTTGGGACCCCTGAAGATAACTAGAAAGGATTTCATGGCATCCTGCATCCCTGACCTTCACACCATGCTGCTAACCCAACTTATTTCTAAGTATATTCCCTTTGTTGTTCCCATTCAGTGTCCTTGTCACTCAGGCAGACAGTCATTAGAACAAGAAGCGGTTTAATTCTACAGATTGTAAAGTGCCCAATCTATATATAAAAACAGCAATAACGATATTGAAGAGAATGGGGAAGATGGTTTTTCTGTATTAAAATATTGAGCTCTAACTAGAATTCTTCATGCATAGAGAAAAAGAGCAATGAAAATACATGCCTTCAGGAACAGAGGTGTCTAATAGGGCAGTGACGTTCCATAAAAGATGAGGGCACTTAGACTTAAAATAACACACCTAAACTAACTCCATTTTTTTTTTTAAAGAAGAACACAAATATAGTGCAAACAAGCAAGCCCCAGAGAACACATAACTTATTAGATTTATACTTACTGACAAAGCCTGGACCAAAATTTGGAGGATTAGGCCTAGAAATCTGATGTGTTATACTGCCATCCTAAAATAAGTAAAATTTACAAATAGGTTTATTCCACATTTCAGTTAAAGGGGGAAAAACTTAAAAAAAAAAAAAAAGAAATAGAAAAAAAGAATGAAAAAGAAATGGAAGGAAAACCCCCTTAATTTCCTAAGACATCTTTAAAGCTTATTTTTTACAAAAAAGTAGGATGAATTTTGTGGTGACAACCTAATTTCTGAAAATTTAAAACTATCTCTGTTTTATTTTCTAGATTTTAGTAAAACAATTATGTTTGAAGGGATTATTCATCAGAAATATATTAGGGCAAGTCAAATGTTGTTAGTATTTAGCTAGAGATCTACATAAAATTTTACTTTCTGATGAAATCTATCTGGCTTTTTCTGCAATTAAGACATAAATATGGGTTTCAGATTTACTAAAATCCACTCTTTAACACAAAGTTATTTATAAACAAGAACCACTTTCTCTAACATGCACAAATAATAAAATACTTATTAAAAATATTAATCTTATTTTTTCTAAGTATTCTTGTTTCTTCCAGGGAGACTCAATAAATAATTATTAATCTAACAATTTCCTGGCAATACTCTGATAAATAAAATTAACTTTGAAAAAAACATTTGCTCAGTTGTTACAGGTCCTGTTAGACATGAGGTGTATATAAGATAACAACTGTGAATGTTACTAGCAGCCAGAATAATTCATGTAATCCTCATAATACGGCAAAGCAGGTGGTGTAACATTTAAAATATCAGAAAACAGGGGTTAAAGAACTTGCCCAAAGTTGCACAGTAAATTCATAGTGGAACTGAGATTTTTTTTAAACTCTGCTATGAAGTCTATGCTTTTTCCCCCTGTATCAGATAGTGCCTCTCTCTTAATAATGAAAAGAATATAATTATCAGCATGGTAAATCTAAGGCACAACTGTCACAACAAAGAAAATTTCCAAAGAAATACATAGTAGGTAAGCTTTCTCTTTTTCTTCTAGGCAGATACTTGGAAAAAAAAATCATTAGAAAAAATAAAAAACCTTCATCAACAGTTCTACTTTCCTGGACACTGCTTGACACTAAACATTTAAATTTTACATTTAAAGCTGATTATTATGAATGGAAAATATCTTCAAAAACTAAATTATTCTATGGAATGAATAGCAGAACATGACTACAGCCAAGTAAAATGATTATAATCATTATTTCGCAGTTTATAGCAATTTCATGTGTCATGGATTAATTCCAAAATGTAGGACATGAAAATGTTCTTGTAGAGTTAAAAGTAAATAAAAGTAAAACCCCAAACCTTAAGCATTTGGTTTCCCTCCAAGTGACTTTCTAACTTTTAAATATATATGTCCTTTTCAGAAATTGTTTTTAAATCTCAATTTGGGTTTCCTTAAAAAAGTAATAAAATGTCTTTATTTCTGCTGAACCGAGAATGTATTCTGACAATGTGTTAAAGTTTCTACTACTTTCAAAAAGTGGCCTCAAGTATAAAGAGTAGGGTTTGGTGAGAAATACAGGAAAGTGTCCCCTTTAGGGTGACTAGTCACAAGCAGCAGTACCTGCGCAATTGCCTGGGGGAGGAGACTCTGGCCTTCACTAGTCTGCGTTCCAGTCACGGACTGGCCCATAAAGGGGAACCTGTGAAAAGGAAGTACTAAGTATCAAAATGATGAGCATTTAGAATGAAAATTATTTTATATGCTTAACAATTTTCTCTTCCAGGGGAGAAAGAGCAATGGTATCAAAAATGTGTACGAAAGCCCCATTTTATGGTGTACAACCACATTTAATCTTTACCCTGCAAGTCTGAGGTATGGACTCTTCCTACTCCCATTTCATTTATGATGAAAGGAAGATTCGGAGATCACTTAGCTTTTACCACAAGCACCAAGTGGCTGTGATAAGATGCCAATAGGCTGCCCCTGGGGTTTCACTATTATAAGCCTCACTATGCCTTAAAATAAAATTAATTCAAGTCTTCATTTACTACATAAATTCTTAAAAAATTACTTCTTGTTCCAATTATTATTGCTGGTGAGTGGAAGAATGGACAAAATAGGTGAAGGAGATTAAGAGGTACAATCTTCCAGTTATAAAATAAGTAAGGAACAGGAAGGTAATAATGTAAAGCAGAGGGAATATAGTCAATAACACTGTAAACAACTCTTTATGGTGACAGATGGTAACTAGACTTCTTGCGGTGACCATTTCATAATGTAGATAAGTATCAAATCACTATGTTGTATACCTAAAACTAATTTAATACTGTAAGTCAATAACTCTTCAATTAAAGAAAGAACTGGTAGCTTATTTTATATTCCAAAACAAAAGATGTATTTCATTTTAAAAGTTTCATGTACATTTTTGTACATTTCTGTATCCAATGTTAAAGCAAATAAATTTGTCACTGACCAAAAACAAGTCTACATGGTTAAAAATGTTTGGCAGTAGTGCCTGGGTAGCTCAGTTGGTTAAGTTGTCTGATTTTCTTTTTTTTTTTTTTTTTTTGAAAGTTGTCTGACTTTTGATTTCGGCTCAGGTCATGATCTCAGGATTGTGAGATCGAGCCCTGCTGGAGCCTGCTTAAAATACTCTCCTCTTCCTCTGCGTCACCCCCACCCATGAGCACACGCTCTAAATAAATAAATAAATATTAAAGAATGTTTGGCAAAATGTGACTTATTCTAACTAGAGCTATAAAAAACTTCATAGAAACAGTACTGCTTTAATGAAAACACTTTCTCCAGGATAACCAAAAGTTTTAATATAACAAGCATAATTTTCAAATTATATATCAAATATTATACATTTAGTACTTAGGTACTATTACAATTTAGAACATATGCTTTTTAATTTTTTACTCAGGTTTTTTTTTTTTAATTTATCTATCAATCTTCTGTCCCCAATCCAGCCCTGATCTGGAATGATCTCTGGATCAAAATACCACTGTCATCCTCAGTCAACACAGTACACTGAGTGCCTGATAGAGGGTCTGTCACCACTTCTTCAGGCACTCAACAGAAGAGCAAACACCATCCTCTCACTGGTAAGGTACCAATGCTGAAAGGTCAGGGGTCTAATTCTGAGGCTATTTTTCTTTTCTTTTTTTTTTTAAACTCAAAGTCCCTGTTTTAAACTAAGTGCTGAATGAAACTGAGCTTTTTCTTCTATTTTTACTATAGGCAGGAAACTACACTATTATTAGCAGTACCATACCTTTATCACCAATAGAATTTGCATTACTTTTATAACAAAAGTTACTGCATGTACCTGATCTGGTCATTTAGGTTCATCATTACATGAAATTACATGAAAATAGTTATCAGAGACCTATTGCTAAATTTGTTAATGCATTAAGAAGCACATACACCATAATTTTAAATTTAAATATTTCAAATATAATAGATTTCCTTGTAATACACATTTTTGGTTTTGCATATAAAATGTGGAGAAGTAGTTCAAAGGCTTACTGGAATGTCAATTTATGAGAAAAAAGTTAAAAACCCTTGTGACAGAGAAACTGTGGTAATAGATGCTGTGTAATAACAAAGATCATTAGAAACTACTGTCTCTACTTTGATCTCAACAATGCTTCTTGACCATTTCCAAAGTATCTCAACAATTGAAAAGACTATACCTTTAAGGATTCCCAATGTACCTGAAATAACATGTTTATCTTAAATTCATGTAGATTTTATATTCAATTCCATAATCATCTATAATCCTTTTGGTGAAAAAAAGTTCTCCAACGAGATAATTAGGCTAAATTGAGGCTCATGCCTACTCTATTAATAAAAAGATATTCTCAACTGCAACATACATAAAAGTAATTCATGGTACTCATCAAAAATACAGACATACCAGCACCGTTTCCAGATATTAATTCAGGAAATCTGTGGTGAGACAGTGAACCTAAACTTTTAAAAAAGTTACCACATAATTCTGATGGTGATACATAATCAAAACTTAAGAAAGACTGCCCAGTAGTTATCTAATATACTATTCGTATAGTATAAATACTGTAATTTCAGAAATACAGAGTCTAACAACTCTTATAGCCTTCTTTAATGCACAGTTTCCATTTTTCTTGCTAACAGTCCTACAAATTCTCCAACTGTTAACTTTCAACCAACCTTTTGACTTTTTTTTCCCCCCAGATTCAAATTCAGTTTGGGGATATTTTATTTTAGAAATGAATTCACAGTTGCCTTAACCACAGAGGATCTTTACTGAAATGTCCCACTTTTTTTCTCTGCATTGTTCCTTTGATTGAATAAAAAAAATATTCACAGGTTTAAATAAACTATCTTTTTTTCTCACTAGAACAGTTAAGTTTCTATTTTCCGGTTTCATCTTCTCGTCTTCCTTTATTTTGGACGAAACATCTCTGTACCACGGAGGCTTTAGTCAGATGAACTATTCTAAAAGTACTTAAAACAACACAATTAAATACCCTGATTTCCTGATGAATCAAGTCAACCTTCCAACCTTTCCCTAATGTTTTATATTTACCCTGAAACCAAGAGAAATTAAATCCTTACATTTGTATATCATTTTACATTTGATCATATCCAGCTGAGATTACAACTAATTTAAATATTTATTGTTCATCCTAGAATACAGGTTTTTGAGTTCCTATATGCTTTTTCTAGGAACTAGTAATAATTCATGTACTTCTTAGTGCACAGTAAAAATGAGAAACATCTTCACCTACCTGTTCATAACCATTGGTGGCATGCCCATGTTGTTTTGTGCCATTACTTTATTTATGCCTTTAAGTGCCACCATTTTGGCTTTCATTATAGGATCTGTAATTGCATCAAAATCTAAAGAAGAAATATTTTAAAGTTACTTATTTCATAATACTTGGTTACTAAGAGGTAATTTAACTATCACAAACATCATGTAATTTATAGACTCTTATTCCTCATTATAATAATCATTGTTACAGGTTTTTCTACTAGGTAAGGAATTATGAGATGGTAAAAACCTCACCTGAAATCTAATCTCATCTCACTAATCCATACCTGCATAATGCTTGCATACCTCAGTCATGCAAAAATCAGAGCAAGAAGCTTGCCACATTTAAGGGAGATGGTAGCAAATTATTGAAAGCAATGCAATTCCTTTTCATCCAAAATTTTGCAATGCTAATCAGAATGGCTTCTATAGTAATGCAACAGCATGAATAAGAAATTGCAGTTATTTCCAATACTAAGGAATTCCACCAAACTAGTTAGTACTCTTTAAAAGAAAAATATATTTCTTGATGGTATACCTTTGCAGTAAGGATAGGCTACTGAAAGAAAAAGAAAAAAAGACCTCTGCATATGGATGAAAAGGAAATGGGCCCCCTCATATTAAATAGGTAATGTCCATAGGACAGAACATCAGTTTTACTGTTTAGAAGAAAGCATTCCTTTGACATGTGCACTTTGCAAATTCTTACCTTTGGAAGCACTCAAGTATTTTTACTGCATTGCTATTTTATGGGGTTTTTGTTTTTTCAAAGTAATAAGGTACTGGAAATACCTCAAAGAGCTTTATTATGAAAAATTTTGCCAAGCATTTATCGTACACCAAAGACAGCAAGAAGTTTATTTCTATCATAATTTCTTTAAATTCATCTTTCAAGGACTCTGAAAACATGTAGTAATAATGGTTAGAGGGAACTAAAGATGATGAGTTTTATTTCTTTCTGTTAAACAATACCATAAGTAATAGAAGTGAGAAAGTCTGAAACTCAGAGCTTTGAATCTCTTGATCCAGGGGAGGAATCTAAACTTCCTAATTGCTTTCCTTTTAAAGCGAATGAGGAACAAAATTACAAGCTGCCTCGTTGCTCTGGTCCACAGGTAATGTTAATCCTGAAATCCTAGAGATCCACTGCTTGCCACCCTAATGCCCACAGCAATCATTACTGAAACACAAGGGATTTCCTACCGATATTAGGGAAGAACGGCTCTGACCGCTGGCGAATCATGGCTTGCATCTGTCTCTGCTGTTGCTGTTCTTGTCTCTCTTGATCCAGAAGATCCTGCAGAAGTAGAGGCTGTTCCTCCAGAAGCAGGGGCCTCTCTCTATTCTGCTGGGCTAATGTCTGAGGGATCATTAGTTGCTGAGGTCCAGACATGCCACTGGTACCAGACTGGCTTGTTAGAGGCATAGTCTGATTTGTAGGCTTTCCTGTCCCAAAACCATGATTAACTGTTGACTGCCCCTGAATGAATCCTGGATTTACCTGCACACCCTGAGGAAAAGTATGATTTACTCTAGAGACTACTGTCACATTAGAATTCATGGTATTATCCAAAACGTGACCAGGTGGTGTCATTAAAGGAGGTGGCAAATTTGACACATGGTTGGATGGTGAGGCTGGCAAAGTTGGTGGTGGAGACCCCAATGGCCTAATGTCTGAATTATCAGATTTTTC